>NW_026555313.1:27642500-28242500 GCF_021234165.1 Pteronotus mesoamericanus | reverse complement strand
TAGATTTGTATTTTAAAACAGGTTATCTCAGGCTGCTGTGGGGAGGATCACTGAAAGGTGGGAAGGTGTTTTTGCCATTTGGTATTAGCAGGAGACAGGAAAGAGTGCTAGTAGTCCCAGGAACTCAGTCTCCTGAGAAGCTTGGGAAGTGGCTAAGGTTTGGGGGATGAAGGGAATATGGAGCCCCACACAGGAATCAGGACTGCCCTCTTCCATGTATCTCTGAAGGCCAGCTCCTTCTGTCATGCCTTTCAAATGTGGGAGCCTAGTCATTCATTGGTCTAGGTGAAGGGCATTGCCAACTCTTAATGAACAGTTGACAAGGAATAGTTTTTATATATAAAAACCAGTTATTTTAGAAAGTTATGGCATAATGTTGGCATATTGGTTATCATCAAGTAATGGTTGCTTTTCTTCCTCCCATAGTTCTTTAAAGAAAAACTTTACATATCATTTTAGCACCTTATTTTCAGAAGGAAGAGAAATTGGCATCTGTGGCAGATAATTAGACTAGTAAACATTTGTAGACTGGTCAGTGTCATGTGACATGACTTGGAGTCTTAAAATAGTTGGATATATGTTTGTGGTAGGCTTTGGAGAGATTGCTACCTCTTTCTTTGGCTACTCACTGTTCACTTTGATGAAGCTGACTTTGTGGGTTTCTGCAGATGTGTTACTAAGTTAGGTACATAGCACTTTTTACTGGTTTCCTGTTGCTTAAAAAGTGACTCAGAACATTTGTTCCTCAGTAGTATTGAAAATTACCAGAGCAGCCCTGTGGATCTTTTCAAGTCATTTGTTACTTGTAAGAATGGGGAGTCCTTTTGGTTGAGAAGTTGGAATCTTATTTTTGTGAAGAGTCAGCAAAGTCACACATTTGGAAGCACCATGCCATGTAGTTAGAAGTCATCTCCTGAACTTCCAAGTTAGGCTTCATTAAAAATTTACCTGAGAAAATGGTGGTGAACATACCACAGAGCAAGGGCAAGGTTCCCTATTGCTTGCTAGGCTTTATTTATTATATAAAACTCTGTGGCATTGATTTATTTGATTGTAATTTTCCAGTTCCAAACATAAAGCAGGGGTTGGAATAGGGCTCAGTTGGAAGGAGGGACTCAAACCACTTTTTTCATGGCCTTGTTTCCCTGGAGATCCCTCTAGCCATGACTGTGTGCGGCCTCCAGAAACAAAACAAACTCATTCAGACAGGTGACCGTGGGACTAAATTCTAGCCTAGAGGACACTGAGGAGCGAAGAACCCAGTTTAAGCATAGCAGGAAGGAAATTCAAGTCCAGGAACATGTTCTTATGCCTCTTATAATAGTCAGAATCACTAATGCTAGCTTTTATACCTCATCAATCTTCAAGTCTCAGGGCTTAATACAACAAAAGTTTAGTTCCTGTTAAACAAAGTCATATGCAGGCTAGGTGACCCATCTCCATCTTTTCCAGGGTTGCTTCAGCAGGAAGAGAGAGGTAGAAAAGATATACTTTACTGCCTTATTTTGGAAGTGAGAGACATCATTTCTCCTTACAGTCCACTGGCCTGAGCCAGTGGCATGGCCCCAGCTAATCCCATGGGTGACTGGGAAATTCAGGGAAGTACATGGAATGCTAGTTTTTGCTATGCATACTGCACTGCTTTGACCTCTGCCTCATAATAGCTGTTCTGTCACAGAAAAGAGGTAGAATCCATCACCTTTGTGGACTGTAATACAGGTGTTCTTCTTTAGCAGTGTCTTTCAGGTAATAATGGAAAGGACTGATCCTATAGGCAGTAGAGTAGCATGGTGATGCAGAGTGTAGGATTTAGCACCAGTCTGAATTCTTGAATCTACCACTTACTGTTTTACTGTGGGCGAATTATTTAACTTCTGTGCCCCAGTTTCTTCATCAGTAAAGTGGGGTCACTGATTGGACCGTTGTAAATATGAAATGATTATTAAGTGACTGAAATTTAAAATGCTGCCTGGTATGGAGTCAGTACTCATCAGCATCAACGTCATTTTCATTGTCATCCTTCAAGAGTAATCCTCTTGCATTTTGTGCCAGCAAGATTATTGGCCCTTTGCATGTATCTGGGATATCAGGAACTAATAAATTATCCTCATGTCTGTTTATAGTTTTATCTATTGGAGGAAAAAGTTGATGGTCAGTTTCAATTAAAATATTTGAGCATGTTTTTCTTTGTCTTAATGAAAGGGAAGGTTGCTTCCCAATTGCTCAGAATGCTTTTGTCAACACTAGATGCTCTTTTGGGGTTTTGCTTGTGCAGTTCTAATTCTCCAGTGTTTGTGTTCAGTGTCTTCTCCTGGGTGCTAAGGGAATCTGATCCGTATCTTTTAACTGTGTTTTATTTTATTGGTTTGGCCAAGTAGTCCATTTAGTTTTTTCCATAAAATAAAAGACACATTTTTCATTTTCACCAGTAACTTAATATTGACTTGGATATTTTGAGTATGTCAGCCATTTCCCACATGGTAGATATTTATCATTCTCAATTAAAGTCTCAGTTTGATTGCTATAAACTTCAGCTGGTCTTCTCAACTGTGGAACATCGTCCAAAGAGAAATCCCCAGCGTGAAACTCTAGAAACCACTTTTGACACATTTAATCAGTCACAGCACCTTCTCTGTATACTGCACAAATTTTTATGTGTATGTTTCAGTTGCGTTCTTACTCTTCTTGAATAAAGCATAATGTGGTGAAAATGTTGCTTATTTTCTTCCATCTTAAGTATTAAGATGGCTACACAAAATCCACCAATTTTGTTAATTCTTTAAAAATGCTCACTGATATGACAGCCATCACAGTACAATCTCACAAAATTGTTTCGAGTGAAGTTAAAGTCACCTAAGCGCTTTGAGCCATCTTATGGAAAATAACCAAACAAACTTTTTGGCCAACCCAATAACTTGCATGCTCTAGTAATAATGAATGAGACAGCTATCAGAGCTGACTTTTTTATGCTCCAGAAAACTATAAGAAATTTCACTACATGCTTCAAGGCTCTTTTCTTTACATGTCTCTGGGGTGACATGTAAACATGAAATGGAAACAGCTCAGTTGTGAAACAGCTCACCTGTGAGACAGCTCAGTCCTAGCCATTTGGGTCAGGCTGCTCCCTACGGTGTTACAGCTTCAGTGCGGGTGGTACAGCTTTGGTCAGGGAAACATAGTCTTGGATACAAACAGAAAGTGGGCTCTGTTGAGGCAGAGGTGAAGCTGGCTTATACAGAGAAAAGTTAATAAAAAGTAAGTTGAGGTTTATTGTGAAGCACTTCTAATGTAATGGTAAAGGATATGGACTTTATCTTGTATGCCTTAAAAATTTTAAGCAAAGAAACGGCACAAAGAAAATGGCCCACCCTCTGCCCCTGATTGATATATTTCTTTGCAAACAAGGACTCCAAATCCTTACAGTTTGGTCCAAATAGCACCATCCTGATTGGTCAGAGTGGAGCCTGATGGGTAGGTAAAGATGCAATTGAGTATATGGCTGTGCAGCTCCTATGGGGGCCAGGGGAGTCTCAGGCCAATTAGTCAAATTTCAGTCCTAGGAGCTGTTTATGAGAGTTGACTTAGTGGGCAGGAGGACAGTGCAAGAGACTTGGCAGCTCAGTCTGTGGCCTGCTCCCAAAATGCAGTGTACGTGAGTGACCTCTGCAAACAATGGCTGCTAGATTCTGGTTGTAAATTTGAACCCAATTACCTGTGAAGCATCCTGTTTGGCAAATATATATTCTTCTTGGGGTAAACAAAGTATGTGAATTAATGCATGTAAAGTACTTAGGAGGCTGTCTTGACATACTTGAGTGCTCAATTGTACTATTACTATTTCGGAGGCATTCTTAAAGAAAAGTTAATAAAAAGTAAGTTGAGGTTTATTGTGAAGCACTTCTAATATAATGCTAAGGGATATGGACTTTATCTTGTATGCCTTAAAAATTTTAAGCAAATAAATGGCACAAAGAAAATGTTTTAGAGATACTAGAACACTGGTAGGGTGGTCTGGGATGGATCTAAGGTGGAAACAGACTGGCAGTAGGAAGACTGGCTGGGAACCTGTTGGGATAATTAACACAGGTGTGTTTCAGATTGTACTCTGGGACAGTAGCAGTGGGAACATAAAAAAAGAACTGGGTCATATTGAGCCTTCTCATTCTTTGTTATGTGGAAAGTGATTAGGTGCTAAATTATAGGCAGAGAGAATGATTGGATAGATAATTTGGAGACTACCCAAAACTAGATCTGCATGGATAACATACCATTAATTTCACTTTCATCCTTCCTTCTTTGAATTCATGTTGAGTGCTTTATCTCAAATGACATTTAAAAAATGTATGTGTGTACATGTATATTACTATAGGTTTAGATATTTTGAGATTATTGGTATAGCACTGTGACTATCTTCACTCTGCTACAATTAGGAAATAGGTTGACTGATTTCTAATTCCTGAATAAACTTTCTAATTAAAAGAAGAAGGAAATGTGGCTGTCATATTCTTTTTAAACACAGTTCAAATTTTGTCCTGAAAATAATTTCTTCCTTATCCAAAGTCTTGTTGACTCCTATTCTTAATTTTCTATTGTTTTCATTTGGGGTTCTATGCCTGTGCTTGCCTGATTTTTCCTGTGATGTTTCTCTTTTACGGTTAAAATAGTGGAAGTATCATCATGTGTATAAATTCCAGAAATTTTCACTTAAACCACTTTGCTCCCTAGAGAAATCTGCATCATACTTCATCTTTTGTTTGTAAGTAGGAGTGTATATTGCAGTGTTTGAGTGATTTGTGTCCAGATCTGTGGTAAGAAGACTGCTTGGTAAAGTTCTGGAATTGTTTGCCTTGTATGCAGTAGACTTCAATTGTGGAATCTGGCCTAATGTGTAGGATGGAGCTAGGTGGAGAAATTGGGTCCTCTTGGATATTCTGGATCTTTCTCAATGGTTTTCTCTTATTTCTCCAGAAGGTGTGAAGCTGCTGGAGTCATATTTTTATGCTTCTGACTTGGCACAGGCAGCTTCTTGGTGACTTTATGACTATTCTTCCTGATAGTCTTCAGTTTGAGGTCCCCCCACCAAATGAAAGTGGCCACAGTGCAGTTTGAATGATATAAAACCCACACATGGTATGGATATTTTGGAGAGCGGGATGTGAGATCCTGGACCATCTCACCCAGTCAGTTCCTGATAATCAAATCATGAGGAAAATCACTATCTTACCTCAAAAATCTCATTTGAAAGTAAGAAAACCTAACCTAAAAAACAGGAACTGAATACTAAGTAAAACTTTTTAAAAATTAGCTCTCAAATTGCAAAAACAGATGCTTTTTTTCTTTTTTTCTTTTTTTTGGTGACAGTTTTACTTGTCAAACCTAAGCTGAATGTGAAGGATAATTCTTAACTGTTAATTTGAAGTCTAGCTGAAAAGCAATCTGAATTCTCATTCAAAATCTTATTTGAACTCTCGTTGGTTGACTGAAGTGGAAAGTATGTCATTATTTACTAATTCAGAATCAAACCCTGTAACATTTTTAAGCCAAATTTGAGCATGTCATGGTCAGGCATAACTTTGCATATTTCCATTTTTTAATAACACAGCATGCTCAACTGAGTATGGTCCTGGTGTGGGACTAAAGTCAGGGTGAGTGCCCTTGTGCTAAGACATGCTCTGCTTTGGAACTGCATCTTCGGTGAAAGACAATGTGCAGAGGACCTGACTCAGGACATGAGGTGCTGCCACATGGGTGTCCAGTAGGCCACCTCTGGAGAAGCCCACCTATGTGTTTCTCTTGAATTACCATTTTCATGCCAAGTGTGAAAGGAGAGGAAATTTCTTTAGGGTGGCATTCCAACTTTCATGGACTTGATTACTTTTCTCTGGAAGTTCCTCTCCTGTAGGAGGGATCAAAGATATGGTTAATCTCTAACATGACATGGATACTTGGTGCTACTTTCTCATTAATTGTAGTAAATCCCTACTTTTGTTTCCACTGCTAGCTCAGTGCAGGTTTACAGACCAGTGCCTTCCAGTCCTATGAAGGCATCTCTTTCCTGGATTATTCTAATCACCTTGTTCATGAATGACTGACTTTGCTAGCCTGCCTTCATTTCCTTTTCTCCTTTCTAAGACCAAGTAATTTTCTTTCACCTACTTTTATTTAGAAGAGTCAGGTTGTTTTTGTCATGGACTCAGTTTCATGCCCTGCTACTTATTTCTTCTATCCAGACTCCACTAACCTAGAGTCTAGAATAAACTTTTCCTCTGATTATGTGCAGTCGCCTCCCTGTTTTCCTGAGCTTATTCACACATTTTCATTCAGGATGCCATTTTTTACAGCGCATCCTGTGGGGTTTTTTGTTTTTGTTTTTGTTTTGCCATTACTACTTTTCTGATTACTTTCCATAGCCTATTAGGTTAAATCAAATCATACTGTCTTCCCTTCTGATGTTTTTCTTAGTAAGAGCAAATACAATAATTACTATAGGCCATACATTGTAAATTTTAACTCAGTCTTTATAAGAATCTTATGAGACTTTCTGCCAAGGTGGAAGCGTAAGTAGATACCCTTTGCGTCCTCACACAACCAAAAGAGGGACAACAAATTTAAAAAACAAAAAAAAACCCACAGCTGCCAGAAAATCGAACTGTATGGAAGTCCATCAACCAAATAATTAAAGAAGAAACATTCATCCAGACTGGTAAGAAGGGCAGAGACAGGCAGCTGGGGCAGAGAGGATGCGCAGCAAGGCAGTGGATGCAGGACCAGATGAAGTGGTGGCTGGCCGACCAGGAAGTCCCACATTTGCTTGCAGATAAGCTTGGAGGAACAACTGGAGAGTGAGACAAACTGAGCAACCCAGGGTTCCAGCACAGGAAAAAAAAGCCTTAAAACCTCTGGCTGTAGAAATCTGTGGGGGTTGCGGGAGTGGGAAAATCTCCCAGCTTCATAGGAGAGTTTGTTGGAGAGACTCACAGGGTCCCAGAACATACACAAACTACTCACCTGGGAATAAGTACTAGAAGGGCCCAGTTTGCTTGTGGGTAGCGGGGGAAGTGACTGAAAGCTGGCCAAGAGCTTTGTTCCCTCTCTGACCCCTCCCCCATGTGCAGCACCAGAAGAAAGCCACGTGGGTAGCCCCGCCCTGGTGAATATCTAAGACTCCGCTGCTTACAACTTAACAGGTGCGTCAAGACAAAGAAATATGGCCCAAATGAAAGAATAGATCAAAACTCCAGAAAAAGAACTAAGCAACAAGGAGATAGCCAATGTATCAGATACAGAGTTCAAAACACTCGTAATCAGGATGCTCACAGAAATGGTTGAGTATGTCCACAAAATAGAGAAAAAAGTGAAGGCTATACAAAGTGAAACAAAAAAGTACATGGGGAACCAACAGTGAAGGGAAGGACACCGGGCCTCAAATCAATGATTTGAAGCAGAAAAAAAAAACAACAAAAAACATTCAACTGGAACAGAATGAAGAAACAAGAATTAAAAAAAAAAAAACAACACACACACAAAAGTGAGGAGAGGCTTAGAAACCTCTGGGACAACTCTAAACGTTCCAACATTCAAATCATAGGGGTGCCAGAAGGAGAAGAGCAAAGCAAGAAATTGAAAACTTATTTGAAAAAATAATGAAGGAGAACTTCCTCAGTCTGGCCAAGGAAATAGACTTCCAGGAGATCCAGGAAGCTCAGAGAGTCCCAAAGAAGTTGGACCCAAGGAAGCACACACCAAGGCACATCATAGTTAAGTTACCCAAGACTAAAGATAGGGAGAGGCTCTTAAAGGCAGCAAGAGAAAAGGAGACAGTTAACCTACAAAGGAGTTCCAATAAGACTATTATCTCATTTCTCCAAAGAAACCTTGCAGGCAAGAAGAGGCTGGAAAGAAGCTTTCAAAGGCAGGAAAGCCAAGATTACTTTATCCTGCAAAGCTATCATGTAAAAGGGAAGGGTAGATAAAGTACCTTCCAGATCAGGTCAAGTTAAAAGAGTTCATCATCACCAAGTTCTTATTATATGAAATGTTAAAGGGATTTATCTAAGAAAAAGGAGAAAATCAAGTACCATGAACAGTAAAATGACAACAAACACAACTTTCAACAACTGAACCTAAAAAACAACCCCAAACAAACCCCAAAACAAAAACAAGCAAACAACTAGAACAGGAAGAGAATCACGGAAGTGGAGATCACATGGAGGGTTATCAGTGGGGGTTAGGGAGGGAGGAGAGTGGAGGAAAAGGTACAGGGAATAAGAACCATAAATGGTATCTACAAAATAGACAGAGGGAGGTTAAGAATAGTATAGGAAATGGAGAAGCCAAAGAACTTATATGCACGACCCATGGACATGAACTAAGTAGGGGTGGGCCGGATGCTACTGGGAGGGGGGATGCAAGGTTGAAGGGGAAGGAAAGGGAGAAAAAAAACGGGACAAGTGTAATAGCATAATCAATAAAATATAGTTAAAAAAAGTATTATGAGGTGGGTACTCCTATTTTGCAGATGCAGCAAGGGAGTCACAGGGAGGGTCTTCCAGTTGCTAGGTAGGGGAACCAGGATTTGATCTTAGACAACCTGGCTCCAGAGCATATTCTCTTAGCCAGTGCTCTATATTCCTGGCTAATTCTTGGTACTTGTGCTGGCTGGAATCTTTTTTCTAGCTTGCCTAGTGACTCCCAGGATGGGTCAGCGCATTCATACATTATTCAGCTACAGCTTTATATAAGCAGTTGTGTTGTTTGGAAAAAGCAGGGGGGTCTGGGGTCCTAGGTTGAACACTTGCCTGAGTGACTTCTGAGAAGCTTCGTAACCTCATTGACCTCAGTTTCTGTTTCCAGTGATGTGATATATTCTAACACGGAGTCATTTGAGAGGATTAAATGTGAGTAAAAAGGTGCTGGGGATATAATGGATGTTTAGAAAATGGCAGTATTATGCATATTAAAAAATGTCTAGAATTTTAATAGTTTATGTTGATATTTAATCAGTCAATTCTGGTTTGTAATGGATAGGTCCAAGAAGAGAGAATTCTCTAGTTTTCATTTAGTTTGGGAGAAAGCAAGGATTTTTATTTTTGTCACTTAAAAACTAAAGGGATAAGAGAGAATTTTGCCATTCAAAACAAAATACTTTTAACTCTAGTTAAGTATGAAGATATTGATTTATTTTCTGTACTTTTTTTTCCTCTTTATCTCTAAATATATTGACTCATTTAACGGGTCAGAGTAAAGGCCCTCACAAAAATTTCCTCTGAAAGGATGATAAAATATTATTTGCTTTCATTTAATCATAGTTTTTGAAACTTCCAGTTTTGTTTGGCGGGGGCTGAAAAATCACTTGATTTGTGAATCTCTGTTTTAAGCATAGAGATGGGTTATATAAGGTATGGTACATTCCTAGAATGGGATTTGTATATGGCTTAAAATTAGTTTTTTTAGTACTAATAGGAAAAGTTACTCCATATAAGTAAGAAAGGCTCACTGAAGAACAGCAATGTTGTTTCATAACATTATAGAGAGATTACTGAGGAAGAAATGAATGATTTGATTTGGAAAAAGTTGTAGCATATGTGGGTGGAGGAAGTATAACATTATTATAGAGGACTTTCCACTTTGTAAACTTTTACATTTCTTTATTGTTAAATGTTTAGTTGTATGTGTTGCTTTATAGTTAGAATAACTAAAAAACCAACAAATTATCCCTCACCAATGACTCAGCCAGTGCCCATGACCAACCTTGAACCTGGTTCTACTCTGGGAGGGCAGTGTCTCCTCTTTATGCTGAGGGGTTTTATGCGGTCCTGCAACTTCCCGCTATTTCTTGGGGATGCTCTCAGCCCGAGGGTCAGCCAACAGTACCAAGAAGCCTGCTTAGTCTTCTCACATCAGGGCCTTCGTACAGTTAGACCCTCGTTCCTCTTTACTCTTCACCACCCCAACACATGCAAGTGCGTGTGTGCGTGCACGCACATACTAGCAGTTTGGCCTTTGCTCTGAAACCTTCTCCACATACATGCTGTTGCCTAGTTTCCCAGCTGATGACAGGTTATTAGGAAGGCCTAAGGAGACAGAAAAACTGTTGAAATATAAACTGAGGCCTCAAACACTCCACCACAATTTAAACTCCATTTAGCAGTGCTACACATAGCCCCAGTGTACCTCATTGTATTGATACATAGTCTCTGGGGTTTATGATGACTTTGGACAGGCATCAAGAATGGGCAAAACATTATTTAAATCACTTTTTAGGAAGGCAGGATTTGTGCTATACATTTTAAAAATGCTCTTAAAATTAACAGTATGTATGATATCTTAAAGTATCAGTTACTTGGAAATTTCCTGAATCTGAACAGTGGTTTCACTGAACATAAAGCAAATATACATCTTTGTGGAATTCTGTCTCAAAAATAAAATGTTAACTAGAAGCCAGAAATCTTCCTGGAAACTCTTCCACGCTGGTGCAATATTTGAATTTTTATTTATGTACGGGCAAACACTCTGACAGAAAAGACTTTGCAATTTTGTTTTCAGGAAGGAGCTAAATTTCTACCCTCCTATATATCATTATAGGTTTGCGGTTCAGTCATTATTATTGGATTGAATTATAATGAAGAGAAGCTATTGTGCATCTGGGGCTTCCTGTCTTGGCCCAGGCCAATGGAACGACAGTCATGGATATAATTTTTTAGATACAGTGGTGCACTCTACAGAAGGATATGTCTTATGCAGAGCAGAAATAAGACCCTTTTTACATTTGGAGGCCCATTTTACATTTACAAATGAATTACATTCCTTTACATTTAAATGAATAATTCAATGCAACTGACCCCATTATACATTTGCTAAGCTGAATTGAAAAATCCACTGCATCTTTGTATTATCCTTCAATTAGTATTTCAATTTAAATTTTGTTTTAATGCAATGCAGTCCAGGTTCTCCATGAATTTTATCTAGTATTGAGGTGAAAGGAGTAGAGTGAAGGAATTGTGAGACTAGTGAGAAGCAGGGTACAATGACAGTTAAAGGGTGGAGCTGTCACTTTTTTGTTGGTTTTGTTTTTGTTTCTATTTTCCTAGGGATGATGCCACAGGTTCACAGTTTGTAATAAAAATCAGAAAGGATATTGTGAACATGAAACTTGAGATGACAAATAGATGAAATATGCAAATTTAGTTCATCTTTCAAATTATTTTGCTTTGCTAAAGAAGTATCAATTGGTGAGGAAGAGTCTCATGTTTGTTTTATTTTTATTGGGAAGTATCAGAATTGAATAGGAAAGGTAATTGTGTGTGGGGAAATTTGGGTTCTTCAGGCACCTTTCACTCTGAGCCCAGAGTTCACTCTGGTAGTGTTTCTGAACCAAGTAGGGTTTGGCTGCCTCCTGCAGTATACTAGCATAACACAATAATTGATGGGGAAGGAAAAAGGTTTTTATTAACGGGTTGCCCCACTTTGGGGGAGCTTGAGACTTCCCTACCCCAGGCCATTCTCTTCTGCAAAACACAGAAAGAAGCCAGCCACCCCCAGGACCAGAATCAGTGTTCAGACACCCTATTTCATTCTTATCTGCTGTCACGAGGCCCAAGGCCGTTAGGCAAACAGGACTTTGTCTCTCTAGCTCCAGGCTCTCTCTCTCTTCCTCTCTCTCTTTCTTGGTGCACACTTAACAGGACCCATGTCTCCCTTGCTTCACTGCAGCTTTCTCCCTCTCGCGGGGATGGGGTACACTGCCAGATCACTGCAACCAGTCATGTAAAGGGCTCTGTTTGTGCTCCCAGGGTTGGTGAATGTACCTGGTGTTGCACGTCTGTGCCCTGCTCTCAGAGCAAGAGAATGGGAGTGGTACAGGACCAATGCCTTGTGGCACGGGGCCACAGCGTCCCACAGGCCTGCTCTAGACGGGACAGGTAAGGGCAAGCCAAGAGTTGCAAACGCTCTGGCACCTCCCTGACTGGGTGGGCAAGGGAACACACAAAAAAGGATGAGTCTCTCCGCACCCCTGTTTAAATCTTCTGCCCCAAACTCCTGTGTGCTCTGGTAGTGTCCAACTTGTCAGCCAGTTCAGGCGAGTGTCCACCATGCTCATCAGCCTGCACAGCATCTCTGCTCCTCCTCCTGTCACCATAATCTGGAAGCATGTAGGACGGTTTACAAGCTGCATACGGGAGCGTGGCATCTCTGCCCAAGTTGAGTGTCATGTGCTGGTTTGTTTACCCTCACGTAGCGGGTATGGAGTCACACTGTTTTCATTGGCAATTTTAATCCACCACCTTGGGGTTTCTTGTAAACCCTTCTCTCACTTTGGGGAGTATAGCCTTTCGTTTTGCCTCAGGGATTGCCACTCATATCTACCCAGTGGTCCAGCCAGATACCCCCTGTTGCAGTAGAGCCAAGGCTGGAACACACCCAGACCTCTCTCCTATTTTTCCAATCAAAATAATGATAGTTAACTGATTAAATGAACATGTATTACTGTCCTGGAGGGGAATATTAATTTACCACAGGGAACTGTGTAGCCAGAAACGTAGCAGCAGCTTTATTTGCTTGGCCTTTGGGATAGTAGATTTGGAGACTGGTTTAATGTACTGAGGAATTGCCAGCTCCTCTCCTAAGTATTGCATGTCCCAGGTTTTGACTTTTCTTAAGCCACCAAGAGAAGGGATTTTGGGCAGTTATCCTTATTCACCAGTCCCTGGAGGCAGCTGTGCATAGAATTAGCTTTATGCTTCTTCAGCATGTTACGTTCACATATGATTAGATCTGTGGGACATTGAAATGGTTTATAAATTGCGGGGTTAATTGACTTCGGTATGAGTATTGGATCTGCAAGTTTCTATTTTTGAGACACTGGGCCAGTTTCTCAACCTACCCACACCTCAGTTTCTTCTGGATATACTGATAGTAGTATCTCATTGTGCTATGTGAAGGTTAAATGTGACCATGTGCATAAAAAAATTAGCTTAATGCCTAGCATGTAGTAAGCATTCAATAAATGCTGTACAATGTATTTGTTACTCTTATGCTGGGTATGGTATTTTCTAGCTACTTCAGATAGGTATTGTAGATCAGCAGCTCTCAAAATGTGGTCCTTTATTCTTTCAGGGGGTAACATGACATCAAAGATACTTGCAGAATAATGCCAACACATAGGTTTTGTTTCACTGTGTTGATTCTGTACCAATGCTGCAGAGGCACTGGAGGGTGAAGATGTTGCTTCTTATCACACATTAAGGCAGTAACAGCAGACTCTCCTAGGTGTCATATTCTTACTGCCACACACTCTCAGGAAAGAGAAAAAAGTTTTACTTGTAAGCATTCTCAACAAAGCAATAAAAATATTAACGTTATTACATCTTGCTGCTTGAATATACGTCTTTTTCTGTATTTTGTATGATGAAATGGGAGGTATATATATGGAGCACTTCTGCTTCATATCATATCATGGTGCAATGGTTGTCTCCAGAAAAGCAACTATTCACATTATTGTGTTGCAAGCTAAAAATAGCTTTTTTTGGTTTTTAACAGAACATGATTTTTAGTTGAAAGAATGTTTACTGAAGTTATTCAGGTGGACTTTTTCCTCAAAATAAATACAATGACTTACTTCAGGGAAAAAGCTGGCAGTATTTGTTGTCCAACTTTTCGTGCTAAAATGAGAACTTTGGGAAGTTTGTATCTGTTTCCTGAGTTTGACACCTCCTAGTATTTAAAGACTCTTCTAATTATATTGCCTCCTAGTATTTAAACTCTTCTAATTATATGGGACTGATACTAATGTGATTTAAAAAAATATTGTCTCATAAAATGGATCAATATTCAGAAGGTCTACATAAGTCAGTGAATAAATATTTTTCAAGTGACCAAGATATAATGTTGCGAAATCTTGCTTGAGTAAAGTTATCTATTCAAAGTACAAGATAGACCAGTGAATTTTAATGTGATACAGTACAAAAGGTTCGTTGACATGATTTCACATTCCATATTTGCAGCTCACCTTTAAGCAACTAACTTGTCAAATTTTGGCATAGTGATAGAGAATAATATAATTATCTGAAAAGGCTATTAAAAACCTCTTCCCTTTTTCAACTTCATATGTGTTTGAGGCCACATTTTCTTCTGTGCTTCAACCAAAGCAGTGTATTTCCACAGATTAAATGAATCATCAGCCAGGAAAGAAGCTAACTGCCCCCTCTTAAGCCACATACTAGAGAGGTTTGCAAAAATGTAAGAGAGTGTCACTTCTATCAATTTTTGCTTTGAGAAATATTATTTTTGTAGAAATGAATCTTTAATGAACACAAAATGGACTTGTTTTTATTTAAAATGAATAAATATTAAAATTTCTCAGTTTTAATATCCAATATGATAAATATCAGTACATAAAACTCACATAAAGCACAGCTCTTTGGGGTCTTCAATACCTTTGTGCTATAATGTGGTCCTGAGACCAAAGAGTTTGAAAAAAGCTGATGTAGGTCCTTCCTGGTACTGTCAAGTTATTTATATTCATAACCTCTGTTTACAAATCTTCAAAATATAGGAGAAAATGGGGTTGCTCTGTATATGGAGATATTCTCTGTTAAGTCACCTAGATCAGTTCCTGGTATTTAGTAACTCTTAAATAGATTGATAGCTTTATCTGCTGTTACTCTTTTTGGGGTCATTTCAATTATAAGCTCTTTTAGATATGTGTCTGTGTATTATGAGAGAAATATACAGAATCTCTCTGTTGTTGCTGGAGCAGGTGTTTAATAAATGCCTGTTACACAAGTGAGCTAGAAAATTCCTAGAGAGTACTTTTGAAATAATCCTTGGTTATTCAAGAACTAACCTTGAGTATTTGACTTTTAGATGAGTAGTGAGAGGGTCCATCACTAGCAGTTTTAGCATAAAATTAAAGAACATCTTTGGATAGGGAACACTTAGCATGTCCCACTTGTCCAGTTCCTAGCTCTGTAACACATACGCCCTGTAAATTAAGTACCTGGTTTTCAGTTTCATCATTTTAAAAAAAAGTGATGAGATGTTGAAATCCTTCCACAGAGTCTCAAGTTTAATCCATAGTGAATTTCATAGTACAGTTGACCCCTACCCAGCAGGCCCTTAAACCCCTACGCAACTGAAAGTCTGCGTATAACTTCTAACTCCCCCCAAACTTAACTACTAATGGCCTACTGTTGACCAGAAGTCTTTCTCGTAACATAAAGTCAATTAACACATACTTTGTATATTATGTGTATTATATACTGTATTCTTACAATAAAGTTGGCTAGAGAAAGGGAAATGTTAAGCAGATCCTAAGGAAAATATATTTACTATAGTTACTGAAAAAACCTGCATATTTAGTGGGCCTTTGTGATTCAAACCCATGCTGTTTAAGGGTCAGCTGTAATTTTTTTTTTTTTTTTTTTAAATATAGCACAGGTAAAGGAAAGGAGTGGGAAAGGAAAGAGAGAATGTGGATAATATTGTGACTCAAAATCAGAAAATATCACGTAGATAAATTAGAGATAACCATTTGAATGACACGGGAATTTTTTTCACTTTAGGAATAGATCGGCCACATAATAGCTTTATTGCAGAGTTTACTGCTCAACAGAGAATTGGATTGAGTGGTGAGAATTGGATTGAGAAGTGAAAATTAAAGTTTAAAGATGAGCTATAATCTAAATGCTTGTCAGAATTGATGATCATGATTATTTAAAGTTTTGAACTAATTTAAGAAAAATTTCCTCATGTATTACTAGCATAACCATGTAAGAGAATATAATTTTATGCAGTAGACATAGTTCTAAAAAGTTAGGTATATAAAACTTTTGACAATTTAATGGTTGAAATTAATCTTTGGTCATTTGGATAAACCTTCTTGTTGAATATGTTTGTATCCTAAGCCTGCCAACCTCAGAGAAGCATAATTTGAATTTGATCTTATAAATTAAATTGCTCATATTCAGGAGTTTTCTCTCCTTCTTCCCTTCCTTTTTCTTCTTTCCCCCTTGCGGGGGAGGGGGTGTGGGTGTGTGTGAGGGGTGTGCGTGTGTGTGCGCGCGCGCGTGCGCACACACCCCCCCCCCCCCCCCCACGTTGTGTCTATAATCTGTCATTCCTCTGACGTTTGAATTGTGTCTGATTTAGCTGGCAAATGATTTAGACACCAATGCTCTACTTTAAAAATGTTAAGCAATCATTGTTTCAAATTTTGATGTGTCCTTATTGCATCCTCAGCACGTGGTCCCAGGCTCAGGCTTAGCAGCTCCACAGACTGCTTAGGCCCCTGGCTCTACCACTTACAGGATGTCTGCCTTACGTGGGCCATTATTAGTATGACCTTCTATTTTCACACTTGTTAAAGTGGAGAAAGTAATACTATAACATGGGTTTGTTGGTACTAAGGTGTGTATAAGGCACTTATTTACTGTTTTGTCTGGGGAAAATTAGGGTAAGTTTTCTCAAACTGTTGAGGAGTGATACCAGCACAGATAGAAGATCATATTGTGGAGAGAATGTCAGTGTGTGAACTTTTTTGGTGTATCAGTGATTAAATATTTGAGTTGTGGCACATTTTTATTGATATGGGTTAATAGCAATCGTCTTGAGGGTAGGGGAAAAAGTGTTAGATTTGAGCTGGAAGAGCTGGGTTGGAATTTTGGCTTCATCACTTAGTGTTTTACTTTGGACAGATATTTTTTGTTTTCTCAGCTTTGGTGTTCTTATTTGTAAAAAGAGAATAATAATAGCTATCTCAAGAGACTGTTGGAATGATTAGATGATAAAGAACCCAAGGGTGCCTAATGTAGAGTAAGCCCTACTAAATGGAAATTCTCTAAATTTTGTAAATGAATAGTTAGTATTTCTATCTTAACTGCTTACCTTTGACATAAACTTTGAATTTTAGTCCTGCATGTACTTTTCATATTATTTGGCTTAATAATGGAACAGACTGCATTGCACTTTGGTCATAAGATTATATAATACTTTTTGAGTGTTCTTTATAATATTTATTTTAAATACATTTTTCCTTATCTGTTTTTTCTAATAAGCTATCTGGTTGAGGATATATAAGAGGAATAGTCTGTTCCTTTCAGTGAAACCTTAGGATGACAAAATGAAAATTTCTTTAATATGGAAACAAATTAACATTTTGGGTTTTAGAAATTTAATTATGATGAAATTTAGAAATGGAAATGTTTTCTGGAAGTAACTTTCTAGTTCTAAGAAAAATCCAGTATTAGAATGTGAGAGACAAATTTTTAAATTAACAGTGTAAGAAAGGGCAAGAACCCCATTACATTTTCTGGTATTTTTCTCAAGTTTTTCTTCAACAGCTTCTTCACTGTGTGGAATTCTAGAACCAAAGCTAACCTTAAAGAACATCTAATTTATTCCTCTAGTTTAACAATAGGAAAACTGGGCTCAGAATGGGTCACAGCTGCGGTAGTTTAGTGGAAGAGCCGACCTGTGATCTTGGTCTTCGGAGTCTCACTTGAGTGGCCTTCCTGTTATGCAAAGGACGTTCTGGGGCTTGGTGTGTTCATTTGCTTGTCTTTTTTTTGTCAGTACGCTTTTATTTGATCTTTAAGTACCTGGAACATGGGTGAGACATTGTTAAATCTTTTCAGTTGGACTAGTGCTAGTACCATGCAAACCTTGATTTTACCAGCTGAATGAGGAAAAAATGTAGCACATAGGTATGGGTTAACTTGTCAACTGAAGTGGGTCCCGCCAAATTACATCCTTCTCCATTCTATTATAAAACTTTTTGAATGAAATACAATTATTTTTATCCGTCTCAGCTTTTAAATTTACTTCTTCAGTCTTATTTTTATTTAGTCAATAAAGACACTTTTTATTTCTTTTTAACTTTCAGTAGTATAAGAAAATCTCTCATCTATGTAAATTATTAGACAGATTTTTGTCAGTGAAACATCTATCATCAAAGAAAAGTGAAAAATAATGTTCTATGACACAAAGTAGAAAAGTAGTAAATTAAGTAGATAACTGTTATGGTCAAAAAGAAACAGATTTTCCATTGTAATATTGGAAATTATATATATATATATATATATATCAGTCTTGGCTCTACTGTCTTAAGAAATGGTTATTTTTGAAACTGATGCCTTTACTGTAAAAATTTGAGTGGTATTGTCAGTATTTCCTTGATAGTTATAAACCCTGGTGCTGCATATTGTCAACCATATCCACACTCTTCTGAGTGACAGGGAGAAGAGTGACAAGAGTCTGTCTGTGAATTTATTTGCTGGGGAAAAAGAAAAATAAAACTTATGATAGTTCATTTTCTTTAGAGTATTTTTAAAAAGTGCCATGAGGCATGAAGGCAGGTCCAGCCCAGGTTCATAGTGTGATTCTGATGTGGGCTCTCATTATGGGTTTGGATTTTCCCCTTTACAAAGACCAGAATTACAGAAGGCTGGCTTAATGCATGTGTTTTTGTGTTATTCCCTTCTCTATAAAAAGGGGATTTGAGTATAAAAGGTTCAGGGAAAAAGGATTGCTGTATAATTTTTCTGTCCTAATGAATTAGTTATAAACCCCACAGCCGTCAAGGAAAGACCTTGCTGGGCAGTCTGTTGAGTAGTAATGTGAAAGGAGACAGGCAGCTGACTGGAGTTTTGTCTTGTCTATATTTGTGGGGTTAAAACTACTTATAGCAGCTCGCAGTGTTTGGCAAATTTTTCTTAAGTCATCAAAGAGGAATTAATTTTGAGCTTTATTTTATTAAAGTATATTTATACTTTGCCCTTATATAACTCTTTGCCAAGCATTTTTTTTTCCTTGAGATTAAAAACAAGAATCCCTTTTCTGTTTGTGAAGTATACTTTCTAATCCGAGGACTACTTTGAATGAAACCAGGACGTGGCTGTTTTCAGAATGATTCTTCCTGTTTGCCTTCTTTATATCATACTTCTGAGAGTGATTGTATTTTTTATCTATGTCTAGGAAAATTTACCATTCTCAGCTATGGCTGCTACTTATGTATAAACTGTTTCCTGTTATCTAATTTATTGGTTCTACTTTTCTTCTTTTCTTGATATTATAGCCCTTACTCTCCCTTTCTACCTCTTAATGTATTATTATTTTTGCTTTTTGCTCCCTTTTAACTTAATCTTAGGAAATAAGTGAACACAATTATCAATAACAGGCCTAGCGGAATGGTGGGCTGGTGAAGGAGAGCCTAAGGGAGAAGAGTTGAAGGAGGAAGTTCAGAGCTCCTGCCTCCAAGGCTGTAAGCAGCACCTGTAGAAATTGAGACATCAGTATTAGTTTTAGAGGTGGCGGTTGAAGGCCAGTAAATGGAGGAGGATGGTAGGAAACATTTTCAACAGGACCGGGAGTCAGAAGTCCCAAGTCCATCCCTACTAGAGCATTCAGTAGCTGCAGGACCCTTAGACGAAGCACTTACCTCCCTGGGCATTAGTTTCCTAATTTGTAAAATAATGGAAATAACTCCATACCTACTCACAGGTTTAATGTGGTGTAAAGGTAAAATAAAATAACATGGTGAAGAGTCAAACCCAATAGGCAGAATAAAATTGCTTTACCCTGGGGGAACTGTGTACCCTAGGTGGGTCTCAGACAGGCCTAGTGGCTCATCTCCATGGATGCCAGGTTTTGCTTGAGGGTAACTAAAATGAAAGAGTATATGTAGCCCTGGCCAGGTAGTTCATTTGGTTAGAGCATCTTCCCACTGTGCCAAAGTTGTGGGTTTGATCCCAGGTCAGGGCACATACAAGAATCAACCAATGAATGCATAAATAAGTGGAACAATGAATCATTGTTTCTCTCTCTCTCCCTCCCTTATCCTTTCCTTCTCTTCTTACTCCCACCTTCCTTCCTCTCTATGTAAAATCTGTTTAAAAAATATGGGTATACTAAATAATCATATGCACATTGTATTCTAGAATACAGCATTCACCTTTATTTTAAAGATAAAACATGACATGGTCAAGCTGCCATTACACCTCTATGCTCTTCCCAAGGTGTTTCTTTCCTCACTTTGTTCATTAGAATATTTCAGTGACAAACTTTGAGAACTATTAACATAGTCAAAAGCTTTGTGTTTAGGAATTAGTGAATTGGATGGTCTTACTAAACCTCTCTGGGCCTCAGTATCTTCATCTGTACTATGTGAATATTAAAAAATAGATTTTGATGAGGATTAAGTGAGGTAACAGCTGGCAGGTAATGATTGTTACCATGTTTAAGTTCTTTTCCCTATTACTGTGGCAATAGGGATGACATGTAGTTCTTCTTGGAGTTATCAAACAAAAAGTTCATTGTAGGTGGGGGTGGTCAGCAGAAGTTCCAAAAAAGGTAGGAGGCTCATTCAGACAAAGAGAGAACCATAGAGATGAGAACTGGAGAGATGGAAGTAGCAAAATCAGCATACAAGCCCGGCTTGAGAGAGGGTGGGCATGAAAAACTGAGGTGTGGAGGAGTCGGGAAGCAGTGGGAATTTTTGAGGAGGGTCAAGAATGCAGGGCCTGCATGCCAGGCAAGGGATTTGAATATTGTCTTTGCAGGATGCAGGGTTTTTGAAGATGTATGTGGTGCTAGGATACAATGCTTGCAAAGTAACTTTCAAGATGTTAGTTTTCACATGGTTCCTCACTCTTCAATGTGTAAGTCAGGAGACTGGGGCCACAAAGGATGGTGACCCTGAAGAATCTGGTGCTCCCTCTGCCTCCCTGTTGTTAGAACCCAGCTTTGGTTTCACTCAGACCTTGTTCCTGACTCTCAGTTCTCCTTGGCCTCATCAGTGCTGGGGTTCCACTGCTGCCATTTCTCACCGTACCACTAAACTTGGCCAGAGGTTTTCCAGGTGGCCTGCTGGGGGTAACATTGAGGAGTTTGCTTCACTGAGCTTGCTGTGTGTCAGCCTTACCCTGTTTCTGCCTTGACCTTGCCCCAAGGAGGGATGTAATGGTCTCTGAGATTGGACTTAAAATACCAACTCTGTCTTTTTCATGAAGCAGGGCAGGAGAGTAATACTGAATGACATCTGAACAAGGAACCCTTGCTTTTACATATGTTGCTATTTTCCTTCTGTTTTTTAGGTCCTTAGATAAATGTGACCTTAAGAATTTGTACATATTTTGATTTCTGTTCATTTGATGAAACCAGAATTTTCAGAAACCCTTAAAATGAGTTCGTTTTTTCCTTTTTTTTCCTTTCCTGTCAGTGATCTGGTTTGTAGGCTCATAGTTTTAAATGTTTATTTTTAAAGTTTTATATTTGGTGTGACATGATGGAACTGGGTTTGAAGTACCCGAATCTGTGCGGGTCCCATGTCCCATTGGCCCTGAGTCTTCAGGCAAACACCATATGGCTGGTGACTGCACAATTCACCTCTCTAAGCCTTAGTTTCCATTTATAAATTGGGCATTAAAATTACTTGCTTTTATAGTGTTGATTTAACTAGCTGCATGAGAACCTTACTAATTTCTATACACAAAATAGATCAGCACACACCCTATCTGTGTTATAATTGTTTGTAAAGGAAAGGTAAAATGGTAGGGAGTGAAGACAAAAAATGTTCTGATATGAGCAGAGTGCATGAATTTTTAAACTTTTATTTTATTTTAAAGTTTTAAAAAATATTTATTTATTTTTAGAGAGGGGAAGGGAGGGAGAAAAAGAGAGAGAAAAACATCAATGTGTGGTTGCCTCTCATACACCTGCTACCAGGGGCCTGTCCCACAACCCAGGCATGTGCCCTGACTGGGAATTAAACCAGTGACCCTTTGGTTTTGCAGGCTGGCACTCAATCCACTGAACCACACCAGCCAGGGCAGTGCATGAATTTTTTCAAAGCAGATATTTGGGTTATATAAATGCCTATCAAACATTTTTGACTGTTAATTTTTTTTTTATTTTTTTGAGATAGCATTGCAGAGTTAAGAGACTCTTGAGTAATTCTCCCTATATTTCTTCCATACACAGGCAAAAAGGGTGGATTAGAGTTCCCTTAAAAAATAAATATAAAAAAGATGAAGGTGCACAAATCCCCCCAGACTGAACTGAAATTACAACTAAATTACAGAAAAATCACCCTGAATAAACAAATGAACACAGGTTGAAGAAAAACCTTTAAACCAGTGGTTCATGACCTTTGTGATACCAGGGACCGGTTTTGTGGAAGACCGTTTTTCCACAGACTGGGGGAAGGGAGGATAGTGTTATATAGCCGGCCTACCAGATGCAGCTTAATTGTCACTTGCCACTCACTGATACCATTGTGATATGAGTCTGCAAGCAATTGATTGATTATGGTCTCTGTGCAGTCAAACCTCTCTGCTAGTGATAATCAGTATTTGCAGTTGCTCTCCAGTGCTAGCATCACTGCCTCAGCTCCGTCTCAGATCATTAGGCTTTAGATTCTCATAAGGAGAGTGCAAACTAGACCATCACAACTGCAGTTGACAGTAGGGTTCCTGTGCTTATGAGAATCTAATGCTGCCACTGATCTGACAGGAGGCGGAACTCAGGCAGTAATGCAAGCAATGGGGAATGGCTGTAAATACAGATGAAGCTTTGCTGGATGGCCTACCCCTCACCTCCTGCTGTGCAGCCTGGTCCTAACAGGCCACAGACCATTACCGATCTGTAGTTAGGGGTTGGCGACACCTGCTTTAAACCATGGGCAAATGGAAGAAGCCACATCACCACAGTGAGACTGGTAGAGAGTGCAGAGGAGGCATAAGAAGGCTGGATGGGCTCCCACAGGAGACAGCTGAAGTGCTGGAAGGATATTTCAGCAGCTGGAGCATCCCCCCTAAGAAGTATGGGGTCTAAACCCCTAGCTGAGCTCCCCAGCTTACTGCATCAGAACCAGGGAAGAACCCAGATAACATATGACTATAAAAAGCAGTGGGGTTTCTGTCAGTCAGGGAGAGATGGCTAGAGATGCAAAGGGCCTGTTAAAGGGCCAAAACACAAAATTTCATTTGTAGCCACCTACCCTGGGCTCTGGCAGAGGAATGGCAGAGTGGACTAGAGATGCTTGAGGAGAGTCTGGGGTTCTTGGCTCTGGGGAGAGAAATGAAGGAACAGCCTCCAGGATCACTCTGGTGAATCATTCCCCATACTGCAGGATCCATCTTCTCAGGCCGAGCACTCCTTTCTGAATGGCATGAGCAATAGCCCTGCCTGCACACCCTGTCCCACCCTGTGTACCTTAAGTCCAGCTGCTGAGTACAGCTTGAGGCTATATCAGTAACTAGTGTAACAACTAAGGCAGATCTCTGGGAGCTCTGAGACTTTAGCTGGCTTTCTCCTGGACCTGGTGCTGGTAAAAACTGGACTTGGGGTACAGCCAAGTTCTTTCTGCATACAAAGAGGCTCAGCAGAGGGGGCCATGTGCAGTGGATCACTGATAGCTCCAAACAGGTTGTCAAAAGCCAGTCACAAGCATAATCTGATGAGGGCTGCACCAGAGTCTTTGCAGATATACCTAATTCATAGAAACAAATACAAAGAAGCAGCCAAATTAGGAAGACCCCAAAAAAAAAAAAAAAAAAAAAAGAGAGAGAAAAGAAAAGAAAAAAAGGATGTAAATGAAAGAACAGGCAAATTCTCCAGAAGAACTAGATGAAATGGACTCAAGCAATTTATCAGATAGTTTAGAGTAATGATCATAAGGACATTCAATAGCATGAAAAAAGACACAGAAACCATGTAAAAGGACCAGTCAGAAATACAGAATGAAATATGTGAAATAAAAAATGAACTGGATGGAATAAACAGTAGGTTAGATGAAGGAGAAGACCGAATTAGTGATTTGGAAAACAAAGTAAAGCAATAACACTCAAGCAGAGCAGGAAAAAGAAAAAAGAATAAAAAAATATGAGGAGCGCTTAAGAAACCTTTGGGTCAGTATAAAGCATAACAGCATCCGTATCATGGGAATACCAGAAGAGAGTGAGCAAGGGATCAAGACCTATTTAAAGAAATAATGACAGAGAGAATCAAGATGGCAAAAGAGTGAGTGGAAGTCACTCTACCTTCTCCCAGGACCAACCTGGAATTACAACTAAATTGGGGAGAAATCACCTGGAACAAACAGCTGAACAATAGTGAGAGAGGAGCCTTTTAACCTCGGACAGACAGAAGATCAGCTTTAGCACAGCCTAACTGGTAAGGAGTGTGGTGGAGGCTCGAGAAGGTGGATGGGGTGCCCATGGGTGGCAGCACCAGAAGGCTATTCAAATGGCCGGTTGGATCCCCCTGAGAAGAGTGGGGTCTAAACCATAAGTGGGGATCTCCAGCCCACTGCATCGGAGCCCAAAATTACACAGATAACAGCCAGATGCGAAAAGCAGCAGGGTTGCTCTCTGACAGAGATGGTCAGTTGGAGACACTAAGAGCCATTTAAAGGGCTAATGCATAAATTTTTATTTGCAGCCACTAACCCTAGTCTCTGGCAAAGCGGGGACGGGCAGAGTGGGCTGGAGACACTTGAGAAGAGACTGGGTAAGGAGGCTTTGGGAAGAGAATTGAGAGAGTAGCTGGCGGGGTCCTGGTGCTGACTCATCTTCTATTCAGAAGCAGCCATCTTGCTCAGGCTAGACCACTCCCCTGAGTGGCAGCAGCATAAGAGGGTGCAATAGCCCTGCCCCCAGGAGGCTTAGCCCGGAGGTGGTGCACAAGCCCAACTGCTGAATACAGAGCGGCAGCGACAGGTAGATCCTTGTCTAAAGAGGGCACAGTAGTCTAGAGACACTTAACTAAAGTTTGGAGATGGAGGCTTTGGGGAGAGGATTGAGAGAGTGGGCAGTGGGACCCTGTTGCTGACTCCTCCCCCACACGGCAGTAGCTATCTGGCTCAAGAAGACCACTCCCCTGAGTGTCAGCAGTGTGGGAGGACCCAATAACCTTGCCCGCAGGAGGGACTCCGGCCCACCCTGTGGTGTTTCTAAGCTGGCCTGCTGAGAGCAGAATGACTTGATTAAACAGCTGAAGGAAACAGCCACAGACAGTAGATCCTTCGAAGTTGAACAAACTGCCTAAGGTAGATAGGGTCAACATCTGACATCATCATCAGAAGATCCAGAAAGAAAGAAAAAAACAGTGGTCTCCAACCATAGAAGTTCACACCACAAAGTCAGGAAACCAAGACATCAATTTAAGAAGCAGAAGCAAAAAAGAAGAGTCTCAGAAATAATGGGAAGACAAAGAAACACTGCCCAGTCGAAGGGAAAGGAAGAATCCGCAGAAAGAGAACGAAATGAAATAGAGGAAAGTAAACTATCAGATACTGAGTTCCAAACAACGATTCTAAGGAAGCTCAATGAGCTCAGTGAGTTCAGAGAGAATTACCAAAAACTACAGGGAAACTACCAGGAGCTTACTGCAAACTATATCAGCATGAAAAAGGATATAGGAACTATCAATAAGAGACAAGAGGAAATGAAGAATACCATTCCTGAATTGAAGAACACAGTAGAAGAAATCCAAAGCAGACTAGATGAAGCTGAGGATTGAATCAGTGAGCTGGAGGACAAGGTAGAAAAAAGCTCCCAGAAAGAGCCAAGTAATGAAAAAAGACTCAAAAAGAATGAAAAAGCATTTAGGGAAATGCAGGACAACCTGAAATGTAATACTATCCATATAATGGGGATACCAGAAGGAGAAGAAGAGGAGGAAGGGATAGATAACCTTTTTGAAAAAGTCATGATGGAAAACTTCCCTAATTGGAGGAGAGGAAAAGTCACACAAGTCCAGGAATCACAGAAGGTCTCATTCAAGAGGAACCCAGTGAGGCCCACTCCAAGACACATCATCATTAAAATGGCAACTATCAAAGACAAACAGAGAATCCTAAAGGAAGCAAGGGGGAACAGGTAATAATATATAAAGGAGCTCTAATACATCTAGCAGCTGACTTCTCAATGGAAACACTACTAGCCAGAAAGGAGTGTCAAGAAATATTCCAAGTCATGATAAGCAAAGGCCTGCAGCCAAAACTGGTATACCCAGCACACTGTCAATTAAAATGGAAGGCAAAATAAGGAGTTTCCCAAACAAAAGAAGGCCAAAAGAATACACCTCCACTGAACCAGCATTGCAAAATATGCTAAAGGCACTGCTTTAAGAAGATGAAGAAAAAGAGTCTAGGAATACCCAGTTCCTTTCATAGTCACCAATATTTGATATTACCAATATTTTTAATACTTATTAATCTGATTTTGACAGTGATGTGTTATTTTAATTGTTAGTTTATTATTTGTTGAAACTAAACCTGTTTTTGTATATTTCTTGCCTATTTCTATTACTGTTTTAAAAAGGTTTAAATGGCTCTTTGGTGTTCTTTATCCATTTTTTTATGAAATGTTTGTAGAATCCACCCCCCCCCAAAAAAAGAATTATTAACCCTCTTATAGATATGTTGCAAATGCTTTCCTATTCTAGTACTTGTCCTTTAACTTTTTTTACATGAATATTACTGTATAGCCTTAAATGTTTAATATAGTCATACTGTCAATATTTTACTTTATAGCTTTTGGTTTTGAATATGTTTCTTCGGGGTAAGAAAGATATTATTTTGTATTTTCTCCTAAAACTCCTTAGATTCTACATTTTGATTTTTAACTCACCTGAATATTTGTTGTATAATGTGTGAAACAGGGCTCTATATTTGTTTTATTTCAAGTGATACTGGTCTGTGCACCTTATTTGTTGAATAAGCCTTATTTCACTAATTGATTTGAAATATCAATTTAATCATATATTACTTTCTTAGATATATACATTTGTTTCTAGAATGCTCATTTTATTTCATTGACCTACTTGCTTCTGTGCAGGTATCATAATTGCTGAGACTTAATAATGGATTTAAATTATTTAATATTTTATAAAGGATCTTGACATTTAAACAAATAAAAAAAATCAATCTGCATTTAAGAAAAGAAAGAACTCCTACCTTTTAGCAACAACATGGATGGAACTGGAGAATATTATGCTAAATGAAATAAGCCAGTTGGTGAAAGATAAATACCATATGATCTCACCTGTAAGTGGAATCCATTCAACAAATTAAACTAATGAACAAAATAAACCACAGGCAAGGAAACATGGAGCAGACTGAAAATGACCAGAGGGGATGGGGAAGGATGTCCGTGGTGGAAAGAAGGAGAAGGAACTAAATAAAGAACATGTATGAATGACCTGCAGACATGGACAACAGAGTGGGAATTGACTGTGGGAGAAGGGGGCTGGGTGAAATGGGATGAGGAGGGCAAAATGGGGAAAAATTGAGCCAACTGTAACAGAATAAACATGATTTAAACGTAAATTTTTTTTAATTGCAAAAAAAAAAAAAAAGAGAGAAATAATGACACAAAACTTACCTACTCTAGTGAAGGAAAAAGACCTACAAGTCCAGGAAGCTCAGATAGTCCCAAACTAGTTGGACCCACAGAGGCTGATTCCGTGGACCAAATGGTAAGAGGGAAAAAATACAGAAAAAAAAACCTCTTTTTAGACAGCTTAAAGCAGTTATTTTATTTTATTTTTGTGTGTGTGTTTATTACTATCTGTTTGTAAGCAGTAATATACTTTTTGCTTAGAAGATAACAGCTGCAGAATGGTAAAATTGAATCTCAGGAGTAAAAAAACAGTGTGGTGACTATTCTAGACACATGTTGGGTGACCTCTGCTTCCCTTTTCCTACACACCTCTTAAAAATTCACCTTAGACACTCTGATTTTCTGGGGAATGACTTCATCATTCCCTGTATCCAGACTTACACCTGCAGCCTTGATCTTTTTTTTTTTCTTTAAGCTCTATATCAGTGGTCTCTTTCTCAGCTACTTGGTGTTGCTGCAGTACTGCAGAAGCAACTGTAGAGAAGGGGGGAAATGAATAGGCCTGGCTGGGTACAAATAAAACTTTATTTACAAAGGAACTTGGGGATGAATTTGTCCATCCCTGCTATAAACCCTTAATTACCATGCCCCTTGCAGATATTTCTTTACTAGATGTCCCAGGATAAGCTTTCAGGTTACCAGTGTGCTAGAAGCCTGTTCATCACATCCCCAGTATGTGGACCTTTGCTCCTTGGAACATCTTCAGTAGTAGCGGTCACCTATTGGAAGAAAATTTAGGAAAAAAAAAAAAACGTTCAAAAATAAAACTAAAAAAAGACATCTAGCTCTTGGAAATAGAGAGACCCTATGCTCCAGAAGTGATGGGTCCTAAAGCAGATTCCAAAGTAGAATGACACATAATTGAGTACACTGGAACTCCAGTCCCTAGCTATCTTTATTTCTGATAAACATTACATACATTTGGTAATACCACTTGTTAATTATGCTGCTAAAGAGAGCTTCTAATTTATAAATTAAGTTGAGATATGTCTCAATTTTCATGTATCATTGGTGTTTTAAGACCCTTTTTTTGTAGATTTATTACTATTTTTTATTTTAATTTATTCTTTCCAATACATTTGTCTCTGCCTACCCCCACCTCTTTCCCTTGCCCCCTCCCTCCTTCCCTCCCTCAGCTCTTCCTCTTTGGTTTTGTCCATGAGTCCTTGCTAGATGTTCCTTGACTTTCCCTTTCCCTTCCTTTTCCCCGCCCCCCCTTCCCTCTTGTCTCTGTTGATTTCTTTTCCTTTCAGTGTTGCTGGTCTTATTTTCCTTGCATCTTTGTATTGTTGGTTAGGTTCCACTTATAGGTGAGATCATATGGTATTTGTCTTTCGCCCCCTGGCTTATTTCGCTTAGCATGATGCTCTCCAGTTCCATCCATGCTGTCGCGAAGTTTAGTAGTTCTTTTTTCCTTTCTGCTGCGTAGTATTCCATTGTGTATATGTACCATAGTTGTTTGATCCACTCATTTACTGATGAGCACTTAGGTTGCTTTCAGCACTTGGCTATTGTAATTACACTGCGATGAACATTGGGGTGTACAGGTTCTTTTGTATTGGCGTTTTGGTGTTCTTAGGGTATAGTCCCAGCAGGGGAATCACTGGATCAAAAGGCAGTTCCATTTTCAGCTTTTTGAGGAAATTCCACACTGCTTTCCATAGTGGCTGCACCAGTCTGCATTCCCACCAACAGTGGACTAGGGTTCCCTTTTCTCCCTTTTCAAAGGTGTGATGGGGTGAGGGGCAGGGGAGATTCTGCAATACTGACGGGTGGTTTGGCCTCTTCCTATAGAATATGGCTTGTTTTACTATGCTGCAGGATGGAGCCATTGTAAGTGGAAAACAAGTTGGCTTTGAAACTATTAGCAAAGGAGCTAATAGCTCGAAATTACTTTTACTTTATCAGAGACAGTGACAGGAAAAATAAGATCTTTCCCAGATGTTATGTTTGTGACCTTAAATAGTGACAAGAGTTCCTTATCTTTTTTATCCGCAATGTATATTTCTTATTTTCTTAATTATAGTGCATTATTAATATGACTTTAGCTTAGAATTGGGTTTTTTTAATGAAAGAAGGCAAGAGAGAAGATGGCGGAGGAGTGAATGGGACTCACGCTGACCTCCTCCCAAAACCAAACTGGAATTGCAACTAAATAATGGAGTAATCACCTGGAAAGCAGTGGAGCGATAGTGGGAGAGGAGCCTTGGTGCCGCAGACAGTGGATTCTACTCTCACACATCCCAACGGGTGAGAATTGCGGTGGAGGCTCGAGAGGGTGGGCTGGGTGCCCACGGGCACTGGAACCAGGACATTGAAACAGCCAGTTAGCTTCCCCCGAAAGAACGGGGTCTGAATCATAAACAGGAACCCCTAAACTACAGCAACTAAAGCCAAGAAAATACAGACAAAACGCAACCCCAAAAAGCTTAGGGGCGCTCTCTGCCAGAGACAGGTGGCTGGGGATGCAAAAAGACATTTAAAGGGCAAACGCAAAAGTTGCAGCGGCAGCCACCCTTCTTGATCGCTGGGTAGAGGAGGCAGCAGGGTGGGCTGGTGCCTGGGAAAAGACTGGTGAGGAAAACTTTGTGAAGAAAACTGACACGGAGGCCAGTGGAGCCCCAGTGATAACGCACCTCCCACTCTGCAGCTACGATCTCGTTCAGGCATAAGGGAATCAATTAACCTGCCTCTTGTGCGCTCCGCACACATCTTGTACGCGTGTGAGCTGTGGGGCTGAGTGCAGACTGGCTGGGAGAGCCTTGAGGAGAGACTGGAGACAGAGGCGTTGGGGAAAGAACGGGAGGAGGAACCGGGGAGTCCCGACTCCCTCCCCGTCCTGTAGTCTCCATTGTGGGCTGGAAAGGCGCGACCCCAAAGAGACAGAAGCGGGGCGCGCATGAACCAGACTGCCTGCGGTTGAAACTCAGTCCGCACAGGGGGTGGATCCTTGGCCGAAGGGGTCACAGAACTTCCCAGAGGCCCCTGAGGGGAGACTAGAAATGGAGGAATTGGGGAAAGAATGGGATGAGGAACCGGGGAGTCCCGACTCCTTCTCCTTTCCGTAGTCTCCATTGCGCGGGAAGAGGCCACACCCCCAAAGAGCCAAAAGCCGAAAAGCACACATAGACACCCCCAAACACCCAGAGCAGGCGTGTACACTTGCGCCGAGTGACCAGCGAGGGTTGGCGAGCGTGTGTGTGACCCACGGGGGCTGGCAAACGCTTGTACCGCCCGGCAAGGCCTCACACAGACTGGCACCCGTATGGCCTGCGAGGGAGTGCACAGAACAGCAAGAGCAGGTGTAAATTGACCCGCCCGCCCGCGATTGCGGAGCGGCCCACAAAATAAGTAGAGCTGCCCAGAGTCCCTGGAGGAGAGACCAGAAACAGGATTAACCAGAGAGTCCCAGAGCTGACTTCCTCCCATTTCTGTAGTCCCCATTTGGCGAGGGGAAGCAACGCACCCAAAGAGCCAAAAGCGGGGAAAATACACAATAGAAGACCCTAAACTGACCAGTGCCGCAGAGCTCCACGGCCGGGGGGCCAGATGAGTACGCGAGATCGTGAATAAGCGCCCTGGTCTGGGGCAAGCACATGCGAGCCCAGGCAGGTGGGGGACCCTGCCGTGCTGGGAACGCGCTCAGAAAGCCCGCGTGAGAGCACAGAGAGATCCCAAAAAATAGCCCAGCCCTGACCGAAGGGGTCACAGAGCTGCTCCAGCCAGGAGTCAGACACAGGCATTAGACTCCTGGAAGTCTCAAACAAGAAACCGAAGGCCCTATAGGGTCAACAAATGACATCATCAGAGGCAAGCCCAGAAAGAAAAGTAAAGGACAAAAATAATTAACAGACTCTCACAAAAATGGGAAGAAAAAGAAGTTCCCCCCAGGTGAGTGGAAAAGGGGACTCCCCACAGAGAGACCTAAATGAAATAGAAGCAAGGGAACTATCAGATACTGAATTCAAAACAATGGTTCTAAGGAAGCTCAATGAGCTCAGCCAGCTCAAAGAGAACTATGAGAAACTGCGGAGAAACTATCAGGATCTTACAGCAAACTATATCAGCCTGGAAAAGGACATAGAAACTTTCAAGAAGACACAAGAGGATATGAAGAATACCATTTCTGAATTGAAGAACACAGTACAAGGAATCCAAAGCAGGCTGGATGAAGCTGAGGATCAAATCAGTGAGATGGAAGACAAGGTAGAAAAAAGCTCCCAGAAAGAACAAGAAATGGAAAAACGGCTCAAGAAGAATGAAGAAGCATTTAGGGAAATGCAGGACAACCTGAAACGCAATAATATCCGTATAATAGGGATACCAGAAGGAGGAGAAGAGGAGCAAGGAATAGAGAACCTCCTCGAAAAAGTAATGATGGAACATTTCCCTAATTTGAGGAGAGAAAGGCTCTCATGGATCCAGAGGGCACAGAGGACCGCACTCAAGAGGGAACCAAGGAGATCCACTCCAAGACACATCATCATTAAAATGGCAAATGTCAAAGACAAAGAGAAAATCCTCAAGGCAGCAAGGGAGAAGGAGAAAGTAACATACAAGGGGGCCCCGATACGCCTAGGAGCTGACTTCTCAACAGAAACACTACAAGCCAGAGGGAATGGCAACAAATATTCCAAGCCATGAAAAGCAAGGGCCTACAGCCAAGGCTGCTCTACCCAGCTAGGCTCTCCATTAAAATAGAAGGAGAAATACGGAGTTTCCCAGGCAAAAGAAAGCTAAAAGAATACATCTCTACCAAACCAGCACTCCAAGATATGCTAAGGGGACTGGTTAAAGCAGATGAAGGAAAAGAATGAGACAGAGAGGAACACAAGTACAAAGAGAACAGATGGGTAAGTTTCTATCAGTAATATCTCTCAATGTGAATGGACTAAATGCCCCAATCAAAAGACACAGGGTAGCTGAATGGATAAGAAAACATGACCCACACATATGCTGCCTACAAGAGACCCACCTCAGAGCAAAAGACCTACACAGATTGAAAGTAAAGGGATGGAAAATAATATTCCAAGCAAATGGACATGAGAAAAAGGCTGGCGTTGCCATACTTGTATCAGACAAAGTAGATTTCAAAGCAAAGGCCATAAAGAGAGACCCAGAGGGGCACTATATCATACTTAAAGGAAGAATCTATCAAGAAAACATAAACATTGTAAAGTTATATGCTCCCAATATAAGAGCCCCCAAGTTTATAAGGAAATTGTTGGATGACGTCAAAAAAGATATAGACAGCAACACACTGTTAGTAGGGGATTTCAACACTCCACTGTCAAAAATGGACAGATCTTCCAAATAAAACATTAATAAACATATCGTGGCACTGAATGACACACTGAATCAAAGAGACTTAACTGACATATATACTTACTTACTTAACTGACATATATACTTATTTAACTTACATCCCAAAGAAGAAAAATACACATTCTTTTCAAATGCTCATGGGAGTTTTTCAAAGATAGACCACATGATAGGACACAAAGCAAGCCTCAGCAAATTCAGGAAAATTGAAATAATACCAAACTTTTTCTCAGACCACAAGGCCTTGAAACTCCAAATCAACCTCAAAGAGAAACTTCAAAAACTTGCAAACTCATGGAGACTGAACAGTACACTATTAAACAATGAATGGGTCAATAATGAGATAAGAGAAGAAATCAAGAAATTGCTGGAAATAAATGAAAATGAACAGATAACAGGCCAAAACCTATAGGACACGGCAAAGGCGGTCCTGAGAGGGAAGTTCATAGCAATAGAGGCATACCTAAAAAAGATAGAAACATTTCATGTAAAAAACCTAACAATACAACATCAAGAACTGGAGAAACAACAACAAATAAATCCCAGAGGAAGTAGATGGAAGGAAATAGTCAAGATTAGAGCAGAGCTGAATGACATACAGACAAAAAGAACAATTCTGAGGATCAAGCAATCCAGAAGCTGGTTCTGTTAAAAGATAAATAAAATTGACAAGCCTTTAAGCAGACTCATTAAGAAAAAAAGGGAGAGGATCCAAATTAATAATATCAGAAATGAAAGAGGAGAAATAACAACTGATACCACAGAAATACAAATGATCATCAGAAACTATTATGAACAGTTATATGCCAAGAAATTTGAAAATCTTGATGAAATGGACAAATTTTAAGAAAAGTATAATCTTCCAACACTGAAGGAGGAAGAAACAGAAAGCTTGAACAGACCTATAACAGCTGGGGAAATTGAAGCAGTAATCATGAAACTCCCAGCACACAAAAGCCCAAGGCTAGACGGTTTCCCAGGAGAATTTTACAAAACATTTAAGGAAGAGCTAACGCCTGTCCTTCTCAGTCTATTCGAAAAAATCGAAGAGGAGGGAGGAATCCCATTCTCTTTCTATGAGGCCAGCATCACCCTGATCCCAAAACCAGATAAAGACCCTACAAAGAAAGAAATCTACAGGCCAATTTCGCTGATGAACATAGATGCTAAAATCCTCCACAAATAATTAGCAAACCGCATCCAGCAATACATTAAATAGATTATCTACCACTGTCAAGTGGGATTCATCCCAGGGATGCAGGGATGGTTCAATATACGCAAATCAGTAAACGTGATACATCACATAAATCAAAGAAAAGACAAAAACCACATGATCATCTCGATAGATGCAGAAAAAGCATTCGATAAGGTACAGCACCCATTTATGATCAAAACACTCAGCAAAATGGGAATAAATGGGGCATTCCTCAACGTAATAAAGGCCATATATGAAAAACCTACAGCTAACATCATACTCAACGGGCAAAAACTGAAAGCTTTCCCACTAAGATCGGGAACACGACAAGGATGTCCGCTCTCACCGCTTCTTTTCAACATCGTATTGGATGTCCTAGGCACAGCGGTCAGACAAGAGAAAGAGATAAAAAGCATCCAAATAGGAAAGGAGGAAGTAAAACTATCATTGTTTGCAGATGACATAATAGTGGACATAGAGAACCCTGTAGACTCTACCAAAAAACTCCTCAACCTAATAAGTGAATTTGGCAAAACAGCAGGATACAAAGTCAACATTCAGAAATCAAAGGCGTTTTTGTACACCAGCAATGCAATAGAAGAAGAAGAAATCAGAAAAAAAATACCATTCGACATAGCAAGAAAAAAAATAAAGTACCTAGGCATAAATTTAACCAAAGACGTAAAAGACGTATACGGAGAAAACTATACAACATTGAAAAAAGAAATTAAGGAAGACACAAATAAATGGAAGCATATACCGTGCTCATGGATTGGAAGAATTAATATCCTCAAAATGTCCATACTACACAAAGCAATTTAGAGATTCAACGCAATCCCTATTAAGATACCAATGACGCGTTTCACAGAAATAGAACAGACATTTCAAAAATTTATATGGAACCATAAACGACCCCAAATAGCCACAGCAATTTTGAGAAAGAAACACAGAGTATTAGGGATCACAATACCGGACATCAAACTCTACTACAAAGCCACCATACTCAAAACAATCTGGTACTGGCACAAGAACGGACCCATTGACCAGTGGAAGAGAATAGAAAGCCCAGAAATAAGCCCAGGTCTCTATGGACATCTAATATTTGACAAAGGGGGCAGAAGCATAAAATGGAGTAATAACAGCCTCTTCAGCAAATGGTGTTGGGAGAGCTGGACTGCTACATGCAAAAAATTGAAATTGAATCATCAGCTGACACCATACACAAAAATAAACTCAGGATGGATAAAAGACTTAAATATAAGTTGCAACACCATCAAAGTCCTAGGGGAGAACATTCCAGGAAAGTCTCAGATATCCCACGCAGCCATTTTTCACTGATATGTCTCCTAAAGCAAGGGACATAAAGGAAAGAATAAACAAGTGGGACCTCATCAAAATAAGTAGCTCCTGCAGGGCGAAAAAAAACATCAGCAAAATGAAAAGGGAGCCAGCCGTATGGGAAAATATATTTGCTAATGATACATCAGATAGAGGTTTGATCTCCAAGAGATAGAAAGAACTCACTCAACTCCACTCCAAGAAGACAAACGATCCAATCAAAAAATGGGCAAAGGACCTGGAGAGACGCTTTTCCAAGGAAGAGATACAGAGGGCCCAGAGGCATTTGAAAGGATGCTCAGCATCACTAGCCATCAGAGAAATGCAGATCAAAACCACCATGAGGTACCACCTCACACCGGGCAGAATGGCCATCATAAACAGATCTACAAACAACAGGTGCTGGCGAGGCTGTGGAGAAAAGGGAACCCTAGTCCACTGTTGGTGGGAATGCAGACTGGTGCAGCCACTGTGGAAAGCAGTGTGGAATTTCCTCAAAAAGCTGAAAATGGAACTGCCTTTTCATCCAGGGATTCCCCTGCTGGGACTATACCCTAAGAACACGAAGACGCCAATACAAAAGAACCTATGCACCCCAATGTTTATAGCAGCACAATTTACAAAAGCCAAGTGTTGGAAGCAACCTAAATGCCCATCAGTAGATGATTGGATCAAAAAATGATGGTACATATACACAATGGAATACTACGCAGCAGAAAGGAAAAAAGAACTACTAAACTTCGCGACAGCATGGAGGGTACTGGAGAGCATCATGCTAAGAGACATAAACCAGGGGGTGAAAGACAAATACCATATGATCTCACCTATAAACGGAACCTAACCAACAATTCAAAGAAGCAAGGAAAATATGACCAGCCACACTGAAAGGAAAAGAAATCAAGAGAGACAAGAGGGAAGTGGGGGGGGACAGGGAAAGGGAAGGGAAGGGGAAAGTCAAGGAACATATAGCAAGGACTCATGGACAAAACCAAAGAGGAAGGGTTGAGGGGGGCGAGGGAGTGGGCAAGGGAAAGTGGTAGGGGGAAGGCAGAGACAAATATATTTGAATAGTAAATAAATTTTTAAAAAAATGAAAGAAGGCAGTAAATTTTTATTGCATAAGACTGGTTAATACTGGTGTATCTTATTTTAAAGTATAGGTGCCTTTAATAAGGTTTATTTCCATTAACGTTTTTATACCTTTTGACTCATAAAATAAAAGAAGATGTATTTCTTTGGAAAACAAATTTGATTTTAGGATTTCAGGTGATCATACTGAAGAGAATACCAAACCTTATATGAAAGGCAACCTTATATGAAAGGCAATGCTTCCATTTAGTGGTAGATGAAAAACATATAAAATGGTGAACTACGTATAAAGAAACTAGACTTTGAATAATAGTTTAAAAGTCTGCATGAACTAGTCGTGAAAGTGCACCTGGGCGTAGCACATGGTATGAAACTACTTCACCAGCAGAGAGTGGCGGTGTCACATCTGATGTGTAGGGTCATATTCTGGGGTCTGACCTGTGCAGACCTTTAAGTCAGGGCTTGTTTCCCTTCAAGGGCTTACACTGGTAAGTTGGTGGAATGGCTCCTGTGTTTTGAGTTAGAGGCTAAATGTCAGATAAGCTGTTCAGATGAAGTGCAGAGAAACATGTATAGGAAAGAGTGCCTTCTGATATTTCTTGGAGTCAAGGTGCTAGCTAAGAGTTGGGTATATGTAGAATAGAACTCAGGCAGGCATACAGAAGAGAGGAGGAAGGCTTTCCAGATTAGAGGAATAGTGTGAACAAACCTAAGGTGAAAATTGGTCTGGAGAAGGTCATACCATTCTGCTGGATGCCTGTCTTTATAAATGAAGTTTTATTGGGACGGAACCATACATGTCATTTACATCTGGTAGTTGTTACGGAGATCGTATGGTCCACAAAGCCTAAAATGTTTACTATTTAGATTTTTATGGGAAAGTTTGCGGAGTACTCTTGGGGATGGTTCGTGAACATATGCATGAACTTGATAGAAGTGGAAGATGTGGATATATATATATAGGTGGTAGAAATAAATAAGGAACAATTGTAGGTAGCCTTGAGTGTTAACTTTAGAACTTTGAAACAATATGAGTCAATAAATGGACCTAAAGTTAATTCACAGTTTTTTAGCCATCAGTCATGATTAGACTTACACTGTAGTGAGAGAGATGGCTTTATGATTAAAAGATGGTGAAGTAATGTGACCAAAGACATTAATAAAGTGCCATAAATTGCCTGGATAGGAGGGGCTTAGGTATACTAGGAAGATGTACCTGCATAGGACATTTGAACATAGTTTTAAAAGACAATTAGGAGTTTGCCTGAAGGATAAAAACTTTTTGGTCAAAGCAAAGCCATTTGAAGTTTACAGGGGTGAGAAACATGATGTATAGGGGGACAGAAGACATTGTCATGTTTGGAACATACAGGGTATGAGTTGTGAAGTTGGGTGATGCCAGAGGAATGTCAGTCCCACTGATGACGGATGGTGAGAAACTGTGGGGTGGGGTCATGATCTGATTTTGTGTTATTTCCCCGCTTCATTTCATATATTTTTGTTAAAAATTTTAAAAAATTTGTATTTTTAAAAGATAATCCTAATAAAGCAGTGTGGAGAATGGATTTGGGGATAGAGGAGACAAAAGATAGATGAGTTAGGAGGATATTTCTATAGTCTGGGTGACAGATGATGAAGACTTAAATTAAGGTTGTGGAATTTATGTTGGAAATGAGAAAAGATCTTCTAAATATTATTAAATAGGAGAATTGACTAGATTTGGATATATAACAGTAAATATCAGGGAAATTTTTAGACTTTGTGCTTTGGGCAATAAAGTGATCAGCAAATAGTGACATTTAAGTTGGTTTGGAGTTGTGAAAAAAATAAGGTGTTTTCGTGGTGATTGAGCTTATGCCCGTGGGATGGTAATGGAACTCGCTGCTTGTGGGTGATTGACAGAATGGGTCTGGAAGTCAGTGAAGTGTGCCTAAGAATAAATGGCTGAAATTGTAGGAGGAGATGAGTTTCCTTAAGGAGATCTCCTCAAGCAGAGTCTCATTCTAGGGAGAGCAAGGAAGGTTTCAGATGCTGCTCTTCTCCACGCCCATTGCCCCTGTCACCACCCACAGCACACATTGCTAAATGACCACCACTATTTTCCACTGAACCTGTGGGTCCTCAGCATGCTTCTCAAAGATGTACACCAGGAATTGACAGGAGTTGGGGCAAAATGAGGAGGAAGAAAGTACGTGGGAAAACAGGGCATAGAAGCAGGATTTGAATCCACATTCCTGCCAGAAAGATGGAATATGGTTAGAACTCAAATGTGTTGGAGAAGTGGGGAGCTAGGAAGTCATGGATGACTTTGGTGAGAATGGCTTCAAATGACAGAACTCAGAAGCTATGTTTGATACTACTAGGAGCAGGGAGGAGGGAGAGACTACTTCCCCTAGACACTTTATTGGAAAAAGAGGTAGTTAAGGTAGAAACCAGAGGGAAGAAAATGTGGATGGAGTGTGTGTAGGAAATAGTTCCTGCCTTAAATTAAGTTTGCTTTTGTGGAATAAACCTGTTGGTACCTATTCTTTAGTGTTTTATTTGTAAACAATTTCAAACTTAAAGTTGAACTAGAAAAACTAACTTTACGTAAGGTCACCAGTTGTTAGCATTCTGCTGCTTTTGCTTAATTATTCTTTCGCTTTCTTATATACGGTTTCCCCCCTAAACCACTTGAGAATTACTTGCAGACAGTTGGTACTTTTAATTCTAAATAGTTTGTATTTTATGGCTTTATATAGCACCCTTTACTCCCATAAGAAAAGGTGTTTCAGAAGTCCTATTCAGAAGAAGTTGAGAAGTTCCCTTCACCTCCTAAAATATTTTTTGTAGTTATTTGCCTAATGGGAGGCATACACATAAAAAATTGGGGACTAAGACTATACTGTAAATTTCTCAAATGCAATTTTTAAAAAATATTGGTGTCGATTGGTAGCTTCTCAGCAAAAATGGTAGGATGAAATGATGACTTTTTAGATAGCAGTAACTGTTTTCTTCCAAAGTACAATTTTATTACTGTGTGAGAAATGTGATAGCAGGTCAGTGAGGTTGAAAAGTCTTTCCTTAAAATTAACATGTTAAGGACTTCCGGCCAAGATGGATGCATAGGTAGGTCCACTTTGCCTCCTCACCCAACCAAAAGGAGGACACCACCACATTTAAAAATAAAAAAATAACCAGAACTTCCAGGAAATCGAACTGTACGGAAGCCCGGCAACCGAGGAGCTAAAGAAGAAACATTCATCCAGACCGGTAGGAGGGGCGGAGATGGGCAGCCGGGCCTGAGAGGACATGCAGCAAGGCTGTGGGCTGGAGTACCAGGTGGCGAGGCAGCAGCGAGGTGGCGGCTGGCGAACTGGACAGTCCCACATTTGCGTGCGGATAAACTATGAGGAACAGCTCGGGAGCAAGACAGACCACCCAGTCCAGGGTTCCGGCGTGGGAAAAGAAAGCCTCAAAACCTCGGGAGGTAAAAACCTGTGGGGATTGTGGCAACAGGAGAAACCCCCAGCCTCACAGGAGAGTCCACTGGAGAGACCCACGGGGTCCTAGAATGCACACAAACCCACCCGCCCGGGAATCAGCACTAGAAGGGCCATTTTGCTTGTGGGTAGCAGGGGAAGTGACTGAAAGCTGACCGAGAGCCGAGCAAGCAGCACTGTTCCCTCTCGGACCCCTCCCCTACAGGCAGCATCACAATGCAGCAGCCTGGGTTGCCCCACCCAGGCGAATACCTAAGGCTCTGCCCCTCCCAACATAACAGGCACACGGAGACAAAGAAATATGGCCCAAATGAAAGAACAGATTGAAGCTCCAAAAATGGAGCCTAGTGGTGTACAGATAGCCAACCTAACAGGTGCACGGTTCAAACCACTGGTTATCTGGATGCTCACTGAACTGGTTGAGTATGGTCGCAAAATGGAGGGAAAAGTGAAGGCTAAGCAAAGTGAAATGAAGAAAAATATTCAGGGAACCAGCAGTGAAGGGGAGGAAACCGGGATTCAAATCAACAACTGGGAGGAGGAAGAGATAAACATTCAACCAGGGCAGAATGAAGAAACAAGAATTCAAAAAAGTGAGGAGAGGCTTAGGAACCTCTGGGACAACTTTAAACATTCCAACATCCAAATCATAGGAGTGCCAGAAGGAGAAGGAGAGCAAGAAATTGAAAACTTATTTGAAAAAATAAATGAAGGAGAACTTCCTCAGTCTGGCCAAGGAAATACACTTCCAGGAGATCCAGGAAGCTCAGAGAGTCCCAAAGAAGTTGGACCCAAGGAAGCACACACCAAGGCACATCATAATTAAGTTACCAAGATTAAAGATAAGGAGAGAATCTTAAAAGCAGCAAGAGAAAAGGAGACAGTTAACCTACAAAGGAGTTCCCATAAGACTATCAGCTGATTTCTCCAAAGAAACCTTGCAGGCAAGAAGGGGCTGGCAGGAAGTGCTCAAAGTCACAAGAGACAAGAAGCTACATCCAAGACTACGCCATCCAGCAACGCTATCATGTAGAATGGAAGGGCAAATAAAGTGCTTCCCAGATAAGGTAAAGTTAAAGGAGTTCACCATCACCAAGCCCTTATTATATGAAACGTTAAAGGGACTTATCTAAGAAATAGAAGAAGATCAAAAACTATGAATGGTAAAATGACAACAAACTCACAACTATCAACAACTGAACCTAAAGACAAAATCAAAAACAAAAACAAACTAAGCAAACAACTAGAACAGGAACATTTCTGATCATAGAAATGGCGATCAGAGGGGAAGGGCAGGGGGGAGAATGGGGGAAAAGGTACAGGGAATAAGCAGCAGAAATAGTAGGTACAAAATAGACACAGGGAGGTTAAGAAGAGTATAGAAAATGGAGAAGCTAGAGAACTTGTATGTACAACCCATGGGCGTGAACTAAGGGGGAGGGGGATACTGGGGGCGGCGGTATAACGTGGAGGGGAATAAAGGGGAACAAACTGGGTCAACTGTAATAGCATAATCAATAAAATATATATTTCAAAAAATTTAAAAATTAAAATAAATGCTTGTTAAATACCTAAAATGTTATCCGTGGTGTAGTTACTGGACAAATGTGGTCAATGGAAATTGAATTTTCCCCCAAGTATAAAACATTTGAGTTCTTTTAAACAGTACTCAATTTTGCTAATATTAGTGACCTTTGGGATACACTTTGTTCAAGAAATCATTCCTTTATCCTTTCCCTGCTTTCAGTAGAAGCCTAATAGTGTGTCTCTGCCAATGGTGTATATTTTGAACTTAAGACTCATGAACAGGAATTTTGTCATGTGCCCTTCCCTTCTTTGCTGTGGTTTTTGTTGGTAGTGTAAGTGGTCTCTTTGTATCCAGTACTCTTGGCACCTGCCTGGAGTCAAGGAGAGAGAGACAGTGCTGAGCTGGTCCTTATTCTTCTTCCGCCATGTAATGTCTGCAAGGCTAATGGCACTGGAAGCTTGCCAGAGACCCCTCTGGAGAGTAGTTCCCCAGGCCTGTTCATGGTTCTCTACTCTGCTGGTGAACTAAAAATCAGTATCTCTTAATTGCTAATACAGTTCTTACATAGGTTCGATCTGTAATAAAAAATGACTGAAAAACTGATTACCACCTAGGTTACTACCTAGGTTAAAGACAGGTGGTTTAGTTTGGATTCTAGAAAAGCTCTATTACAAGTGACATGCGGGTTTGCAATCAGGGCTTTACAAGGTAATGATGTTTCAAAAAGACAGTAAGCTTCACTAGTGAAAGTATGGTAAACCAGACAGATACTATTATTTATATTTAAAAGCAGATGGTAAGAAACCTCACTCTGGTACAGCGATGATGATTACGATGGTTTCTAACACTTCTGGATTTTTACCTACATATTTCCATTTCTTAAGTGTGGTAGACTAAAAATAATAGAAATGAAACCTTAATTTGTAAGGTTTTAAGAGTCTTGAGGTGTTACTTAGTAGCAGTTTCATTGTAGAAGCTTGAAAGATTTATAAATAATAGCCCAAGGGTAACATTTCTGTCGTGAAATGCCAGAAATAATGACCATGTCTGACACTTCAGGGACTTTTGGGGCTTCATGTGACTTGTGTTCACTAGTTGCTCAATCTGTTTGTCAAAAGTAGATAGTCTCTTTGTGCTTGGTGTATAATTTGATTGGAAAGCATGGCTGTAAACCACAGATAGTTTCATAAGAAACAAAGCAGGCATGAAGCAAATGATATGCTTTTAACCAAAAGGTGAAGGTTTATTCTTGGATTTCCTCGATGGAGGTGTCTGTTTGCTGAACTTGACTGCCCCTGGTGTACCAACTTGTTCCTGTTCTGCTCCCAGAGAGGCCACTATTCCAAGCCTGCATTCAGCTCACTCTCCTCCAGGCTATAGCCTCTTCTCCAGTGGGTGAGGAGAGCTCCTTTGCCACCAGGGGAAGCTCCTGGGCCTCATTGCATTGTATTGTACTCATTCCTGTGCAGTAGGCAGATTTGACGGAGGCTTTGGAGGGGAAACAGGTGGCTCAGTGTGATGGAATCATTCCTTTCTTCCTTCAGCAAGTAGTTGGTAAATACCTGCTCTGTGTTAGATTAGACACTGCCCTGCACTCAGGGGTGACCATGAACAAAGCAGGCAAATCCTGCCTTTACAGGATTCACATGATGATAGGGGAGAAAGCAGACAGGTAAAGGAGACATAGTACCTCCAAAAACACAGCAGGAGAGGCAAGAAATTACCAGTGGGGATGAGGGAAGGGAAATAGCACACACCTTGGAGCCAGACTACCAGAGTTGGAATGTGGACTCCGTGATGTTAACTTCTCTGTATCTGATTGGGAAAATGAAAATAATAATACTATTAATGGAGTTGTACTGTGTAAGTTAACATAAAATTCTTAGAAGTGTCTGACTCATCACCACTCTGTCTTAGGTGTTATTATAATGCTTATATAAAGTGACGCTATTATTATGTCATTCTTATGTAAGGTGACATTTGAGCAGAGATCTACCTGAAAGATGTGACGAAATCAGCCCTGAGGATATCTGGGGCAATAACCTTCCAGGCATAGAGGGCATTTGCCAGGTATGTTTGAGGAACAGCAAGACAGCTCTATGGAAGGAGCAAGGGGAAGCGAGGGGGAGCCCTAAGAGGTGAAGTCAGAGAGGCAGCAGAGGTGGAGCTTGTCCTATGTGGTCATTGTGAATACTTTCTCAGTGGTACTCTGAGACAGGTACAATTGCAGGGTTTGAGTGAGCATCATCCAGATTCAGTTTTGACTAGGTTCCTCTGGCTTCCTGGACAGAATGGACAGTAGAGGACTCCAGGGCAGACATGAGACAAGGAGCGTTGAGTGACCATAAGGAGCTGTGAGATCCTGGGTAGAGCTGACAGGATTTGTTAATGTGTTGGATGTGTGAGTGTGGGAGACAGCCAGAAGTCCAGGCCCAAGTCTCCTGAGGAGTGGAATTGCCTTTGCTAGAAAAGACTGGAAGGAACAGGTGTTGATTTCTGTATAAGATTGTCAAGGGGGTAGTAGAACATGCAGTGTGGGCGTTCAGGGAAGAGAGCAGCAGTACAGATCACAGTGTGGGGGTCATTGCACATTGAGTATTTATAGAATCTTGTGGTGGAAATTACCAAGCAGGCTAGTGCAAGTGGTGAGGAAAAGGTTCCTGGTTTGAGGACCAAGTTTTGATCCTGGGGAGGGGAGACTAAGAAGTAACAAGAGAAAATGAAAAGGAGCTGTAGGTGTGGTAGTAGGTGCTGAGACAATGGGTCAGAAGTGGGGATAGAGAGAGAGAGAGATGTGGAAAGACTGGGGCGGGGGGTGTGGGTGTGTGTGTGTGTGTGTGTGTGTGTGTGTGTGTGTGTGTGTGTGTGTGTGTGTGTCTGTGTGTGTGTGTGTCTGTGTGTGTGTGTGTGTCTGTGTGTGTGTGTAAAGACTGGGGTGTGTGTGTGTGTGTGTGTCTGTCTGTCCCTATCGTGTGTGTGTGTGTGTGTGTGTGTGTGTGTAAAGACTGGGGGGGGGTGTGTGTGTGTGTGTCTGTCTGTCCCTATCCTGACAGCCAGGCAAGGGAGGTGTTTCAAGAAGTTGGGAGTGAACAACTCTCTTATAGTAAGATAACGTCTGAGATTTGACCATTCCATTAGCAATATGGTCATCAGAGGTCTCTAAAAGGGCCCATTCAGTGAAGTGGAGGAGGCAAAAGCCTGATTGGACAGAATTCCAGAGAGACAGGGGGCCTTGGAATTGGAGCATGAAGGGAGCCTTGCCCAAAGGGAAGCACAGAAGTAGAGAGGAAGCTGTGGAAGGGAGACTGGGCTGAGACCTGTGTTGTGTTTTGTTTTGAAATGGGAGTGATCACTCTGTGTGTCTGTGCTGGTGGGGATGACTTAAAGTGAGAGGAAAATGTTTTGTGCAGGAGAGAGGTTGAATTGCCTAGTGTGGTGGTTGGCCTTGGGAAGGAGCATAGAGAGAGGAAACCTTAGTGAGAACTGAGGGGAACAGGCCTTTTGGGAGACAGAGGCAGATGGGGGGGGCAGAGTGAAGGTGGGAGTGGGCACTGTTTCTCTCCTGCTTTCTGTCTTCTCAGCTGGCTAGGTAGCAAAGTGAGAATGAGAGGGGCAGTAGAGGTTGGAGGAGAAGAAGGATGTGGACTCTGCAGTTAGAGAAGAGCTGTTAGCAGCACCAGGGGTCCCCCTGAGGGAGAACCAGCCACATGACTGTGCCTTTTCCTTTAGCTGTCTACACTACTGACAGGTTGGACTGAACCTGCTCTGGGGTTTTCCAGAGAGTTTTCCAGAGAGATGGAGGGGCATGGTGGCAAGTGCATAACAGAAGCCATTGTAATGATGACTCATTACTACAAGTTGGATAAAAAGAGAAATGAGGACAAAGAATGGGTGAGGGACAGTGAAAACATGGTAGAATCAGTGTATTTGGTGTTGATGGGTTGAGACTGATGGGCTGGGGATGTCAAAGGGAATGAGCTGGGAAGGTGGGAGATGATTGGAGGGGGACTGCTTGGTTTTGAGATCAAGGAGTGTCATTATGGTGACAACAGATCTGGGATGTGTGACAGTGAGGACAGGAGACCAGGGTAGGGCGAGGACATGGTCATGAAGAACAAGACAGCAGGCCAACGGAGTAGAAGGATCACTTACTTAGATATTTAAATTGCTAAGAATTACAGTGGAGTAGCATGGGAGAGATCTCAGTGTGGGACAGGGTGGGGAGGGAGGAGTGAGGTGTGAATGTGGCAGTGAGGTTTGAGAGGAGAGCACCAGACAATTTAGGGAAGTGGTGTCTCTGAGCAGAGAGGTGGAGTAACTCTGAGTGTGGAAGATGTAGAGGACTGTAGGGTTCAGGAGGAAGGGTTAGGGAGTTGGGAGATGACATTAGCTGTGGGGCCTTCTGGGACTGGGAATTGGGATGATAAGGAGCAGCCTGAGAATTGTAGTCTTCCTGAGTTGACTGAGATAACTGGGGATAAAAGGATTGTTCTGTGAAAGACCTTGGTATTGAGGCTGTTGGGAGATTGGAGAGGGTACCTTGTAAGGATTACATAGTTCTAGAGCTGCCTCTTTAAATTCTGAATATTGGAGATAGAACAGTCAAGAAAGGGGTAGTGCTACTGTGAGGTTTTTTGTTTTATTTTTACATTTTATAAAGCAGTATTTCTTAATAAGAGATAGCTGTTTAAATAAAGTAGGAGCTTTTACTTAATTTTGAAATTTTCTCTCTGGCCTCTGTTTTAGAGAATAACATTACTAAATGCGTGGGGCCAAATTATTTTGTCTAAAACAGAATGTGTTGCCAAAGGAGCCTAGTATGATAGAGCAGTGGGCTGGGGGCCTATGTTCTAGTCACTGCCTGTAGCCTTGGAGAGATTACTTAATTTGGGGCTGTTTCTTTGTTGTTTTTTTTTAAAGGTTTGAGGTGGAAGTGTTTCCGCTATAGAATCATTCGGTTTTAAAAAATTAAACCTTATTTCATTCACTTATTAAAAATGTTCTTGCAATTATGATCTCCAATTTCTTTTTAAAAAATATATTTTATTGATTATGTTATTACAGTTCCCATTTTTCCCCCACTTGCCCCCCTTCACCTGGTACCCCTGTTCCCTCCAGAAATCCCCCCCTGAGTTTATATCTATGGGTCGTGCATATAAGTTCTTTGGCTTCTTCATTTCCTATACTATTCTTAACATCCTCCTGTCTATTTTATACCTACTAATTATGCTTCTTAATTCCTGCACCTTTTCTCCCATTCTCCCCCTTCCCCTTCCCAACTGTGATAACCCTCTAAAAGATCTCCGTATCCGTGATTCTGTTCCTGTTCTGGTTGCTTGCTTAGTTTGTTTTTTAAGATTCAGTTGTTGATGGTTGTGAATTTGTTGCCATTTTGTTCATAGTTTTGATCTTCTCCTTTTTCTTAAACACGCCCTTTTAACATTTCATGTAATAATGACTTGGTGATGGTGAACCGTTCTAGCTTTACCTTGTCTGAGAAGCATTTTATCTGACCTTCCATCCTAAATGATAGCTTTGCTGGATAGCGTAATCTAGGTTTTAGGTCCTTGCTCTTTTATCACTTTGAATACTTGCCAGTCCCTTCTTGCCTGCAAAGTTTCTTTTGAGAAATCAGCTGACAGCCTTATGGGAACTTCCCTGTAGGTAACTGTCTCCTTTCTCTTGCTGCTTTTAAGATTCTCTCTTTATCTTTAACTTTTGGCATTTTAATTATGATGTGTCTTGGTGTGGTCCTCTTTGGGTCCAACTTGTTTGGGACTCTCTGTGCTTCCTGGACTTATATGTCTATTTCCTTCACCAAATTAGGGAAGTTTCTTTCATTATTTTTTCCAATAAATTTTTAGTATCTTGCTTGTCCTCTTCTCCTGGCATTCCTATGATTTGGTTGTTGGTATGTTTGGAGATGTCCCAGACGCTCCTTATACTGTCCTTGTTTTTTAAAATTCTTTTTTCTTCTTGCTCTTCTGGTTGAATTCTTATTTCTTCTTATGTTCCAAATTATTGATTTGAGTCCTGGTTTCCTCTCCTCCACTGTTGGTTCCCTGTAGATTTTTCTTTATTTCACTTAGTGTAACCTTCATTTCTTCCTGGGTCTTTTTATGTTGTTGCTGTTCTCAGCGAGTTCTCTGAACATCCTGATCACCATGTTTGAACTCTGCATATGAAAGGCTGGTTATTTCTGTTTCATTTAGTTCTTTTTCTGGGGTTTTGTTGTGTTCTTTCATTTGGGCTATATTTATTTATCTCTTCAATTTGGTAGCCTCCCTCTGTTTTTGTATATTAGGTAGAGCTGCTTTGACTCTCTCTTTCAGTAGTGTGGCCCCTTTGGATGAATGTGGCTTCTTTAAATACTTGGTTGTTGGATGTTGTAGAGCTTGATTTTCTGATGGTTCTGGGTTTTGTTTTGAGGTCTAGTTGTAATTCTTTCTGTGGTTACAAGAGGAGGTGAAGTGTGTCTGCCTATGCCTCCATCTTGACCAGAAGTCCAACTTCCTTGTTTTTTTTTTAAAGTTTATTTTCCATTGCACGTTTACACAAGATAAATTTTATATTTAATGCAAATTAGTATTTTTTAAAAAGTATTATGCAAAATAAATGTGTGTTTCCCAGTGTAGGAGGTACTATGCATAAGGATTTAAGGATTTAAAGAAGACCCAGTTCCTGTCTGAGTAGGTCAGTTGGTCAGAGCATCGTCCTGATGAGTCATGGTTGCGGGTTCGACCTCTGGTGGTTGCATATATGTATCAACCAATAAATGCATAAAGAAGTGGAACAACAAATTGATGCTTCTCTCTCTGTCCCCCTTTCTCTCTCTCTCCCTCTCTAAAAATTATTAATAAAATTTTTTTTAAATAAAGAAGACTCAGAATTAGCCTGTTTATATAAATTATGGAATAATCTCCCCCTACATATCTTTTGCCATACAAAATGAATTAGAAGACGAGAGAAGCAGAGAAAAAAATGATTTGCTCCATCACAAATTGATTAGCTGTCTGGATGTAGCTGTTTCACTTGGTAAACTCAGAGCTTTCTGTGTGTGTATTTGGAAAGTTCTAAATGTTATCAAATGCCTCAGACTGAGAATGAATTGGTAATTTTCCATTTCTTCATAAAATAACTAGAAAATCCAAAGACTTTTTGATATCAGTGTACAGCCAGACTAAAGGCCATGCTGAACAAATGAAATCAGAGTATTTTATTCTTCCAAGCAAGTTTTGCTTGATTGGTCCGTCTTTTTGGTCCCCCCGTGAAGATCAGTTTTGTATGACACTCAAATAGGGGTGCTTAGGTTTGAGAAATGAAATTTTATTACATGGGTTGAGAATGGACATAGACATACTCAAGATCTTCAGACACTGGTCACTCATGGTCTGTGGATCAATCCTGGGGCTGGACCTGTTGCCTGGGGTGGGGACCACCTTGGGGCTCTTACCTTTCACCCCCAACAGTAGTGCATCACCATGCAAGATTGGTGACTTGTGAGTAGTTTTACTGACTGCCCCAGGGAATGGCCCTTGCTGGCAGAGATGTCAGTAGCTGTCAGTGCACACCTTCCCCTTTTAACTCTCCAAGCCAACAGCAGACATTACCCTTGGGATCACCTGCTGAGACTTGAATGGCAACGATATGGGTGTCCTCCACCAATCTCTTACATTTATAGTTTCATGTTAGTGCTGTATAATAATGGAGTATTTACTAAGATACTGTCTTCTTTTTTTTCCATTAATAGTTAGAATAGTAGCATATACCAGGATAAGACTAATATTTTGCCTTGTTTATTGATTTTCTCTTTCTTCCTGCATGAATTCATTTATGTTGAGAGCAAGTGAAGGAATAGGATAAAACTTGTCCTGTTGAGTATCAAAGAAAAGATGGTAAGTAATGATTTTACATATTGAAGATTCAGCATTGGGCAATGATGTTGAAACAGTTTCAACATCTGTAACAGTTTATACTGCATTCCACCTTTGAGGCTTAGAGTAACTGGGGCAGGTTTGTTCTGTGACAGAGGCTATTTGTTCCTCTCTGCATGTACTTTTAGGTTAAATGCTGCAAAACTGAGAAATGTGGTACAGACTTTTTTTCTCCTACTCAGAAATCAAAGTAGCTTCTTAGTTCATTCAGAGCAATAGTAATGCTGGGGTTAGTCTGCATTAAACCAAGCATAACCCTACTTATCTTAGAATAAAACAATATTCCTATTCGAAGGTATAAATAAATTTAATCTTGTTTAATTTTTAATGTTTGTCTTCCCATTTCGTGGTATGAAGGTCCTCTAACCCTTTTTACTTTCCATTTACTTGCCTGCTAAAGTTTCCACTATTTTAGAATAGATTTATTTGTTCTTTGAGGTTGGAAATTTAATGGTGGGATTTTAAAACTTTATAGCATTGAGATACTTAAAAAGAAGTTTGTTATTTATTCTCTCCACTTTGAATGTTTTATATGCTTGTTAGAGAAAAATTGGAAAATATGGGAAATTTTAAAAGTAGATGCTTGCCTTATACAAAAGAATTACTGTGAATATTTATGCACTTTCTTCTATACTTTTACAAGCTGGATTTATTTAAAATAAAAGCACCATGACCAACAAAACAATAAAATCAAAACCCAAAACTGATATAACATATAATTATAACACTACACATAAAATTTATACCTTTTTTTAAAAGATTTTATTTATTTACTTTTAGAGAAGGGGAAGGGGAGGGAGAAAGACAGGGAGAGAACAGAGAACATCAATGTGTGAGAGATTCATCTATCTCACATACCACCAACCATGTGTCTCGCCTGCAACCCAGGCATGTTGCCTTGACTGGGAATTGAGCTTGGTGACCTTTTGGTTCACAGGCTGGTGCTACACCAGCCAGGGCTATCTTATTTATAAATTTATTTTTTATTGTATATTTTCCATTACTATTTATGCTCCTTGTACCCTCTTTCACCTCCACAGATACCCTCCCCAGGCTAGTTACCAACTGTTGTTCATGTCCATGAGGCCTTTCCTTTTTTTCTTCGATCCCACCACCCCCTAAACCCCCTCCCAATAGCTGTCAGTCTGCTCTATATCTATGAGTCTGTCTCTCTTTTGCTTGTTAGTTCAGTTTGTTCATTAAATTCTATACATTAGTAAAATCATAAGGTAATTGTCTTTCTCTCTCTGACTTACCTCTCTTAGCATAATGTTCTCCAGGTCCATCAGTGGTCACAAAGGATAAAATTTTCTTCTTTGTTGCTAACCAAGGTTACATATATCCTTTTGTTCGTTTGTTTCCTGTATCATCATGTAGTATCCTTCTTTGTCTCTTAGTATACTCTTGGTTTTAAACTCTGTTTTGTCAGATACAAGTATTGCTACGTCAGCTTTTTTTCCCATTTGTGTGAAATATCTTTAATCCATCCATTTAATTTTAGTCTGTGTGTATCTTCTGTTCTGCGCTGGATGTCTTGGGGACAGCACATATGAGGTATGTCTCGGAAAAGTCCATCCATTGTTAGTATCACAACAGTTTCTGTGACACCGATTTAAGCTAGCACCCAGGGAGAGTTGATTGGAATGCACTTGCATGAACAATGACAACTTCACTGTACTAGGCAGTGGGTGTGGTAGATGCTGTTGAATGAGCATGTGTACTGTATGGCCATTGCATTCAAAATGACTGAGCAAGTGGAGCAACGAATCTGCATCAGATTTTACATTAAACTTGAACATTCCTCCATCGAAACTATTTGGATGATTCAGAAGGCTGCAGCTAGGGCAACTGGTGATTGGCAGCTTCATCACAATAACACGCCCACTCATGCATTATGTCTCATGCAGAGCATTTTGGCAGAACATCAAATCACCCAGGTTGTTCAGCACACTCCCCTATGGATTTGTGACTTCTGGATTTTCCTGAAACTAAAATCATCTTTGAAACGGAAGAGATTTCAGACTGTTGATGAGATTCAGGATAATATGATGGCGCAGCTGATGGTGATTGAGAAAGCTGTGTGAGGTCTCAAGGTGCATACTTTGAAGGAGACTGAGTCGTCATTGTGCTATGTACAATGCTCCTTGTATCTTCTTCAGTAAGTGTCTCTTTTTCATAGTACATGGCTGGATACTTTCTGGATGGACCTCGTACATAGTTCTTGTTTTCTTATTTATTCAGCTACCCTATGCCTTTGATTGTAGCATTTAAGCATTTATGTTTAAAGTGATTATTGATAGATACACATTTATTGCCATTTTATTTTTTAACTATTTTCCTGTTTTTTTTTTTTTAACTTTTATTTATTTATTTTTAGGGAGAGGGAAAGGGAAAAAGAAAGAGAAAGAAACATCAATTAGTTGCCTCTTGCATGTGCCCTGAATAGGAATCGAACCAGATACCATCCTGTTTGCAGGATGATGTCCAATCCCCTGAGCCACACCAGTCAGGGCTGGTATTTTTTTTTTTTTTTCTTTTTCAAAAAAGCCCTGAACATTTTTTGCAATACTGGTTTAGTGGTAGAAACACCCTTAGCTTTTTTTTTTGTTTGGGAAGCTCTTAATTTCTCCTCCAATTTTATTTTATTTTTATTTTTAAAAGTTTTTATTTATTTTTAGGAGCAGGAAGGGAGGTAGAAATAGAGGGACAGAAACGTCAGTGTATGGTTGCCTCTTGTGCACCCCCGACTGGGAGCCTGGCACACAACCCAGGCATGCGCCCTGACTGGAAATTGAACTGGTGACCCTTTGGTTCGTGGGCTGGCACTCAATCCAGCCACAGCTCTCCTTCAGTTTTAAACGACAGCCTTGCTGGGTGAAGTTGCCTTCGTTTTGGGTCCTTGCATTTCATCACCTTGGATATTTCATGCCAATTCCTTCTGGCCTAAAATGTTTCTGTAGAGAAATCAGATGACAGTCTTATGGGAGTTCCTCTTTAGGTAACTGCTTTACTCTTGCAGCTTTTAGTATTCTTTGTCTTTAGCTATGCCATATTAATTATGATGTGTCTTGGTGTGGGCCTCTTTGGGTCCATCGTGTTTGGGTTCCCTGTGCTTCTTACACTTGTGTGTCTTCTTCCTTTACCAAATGAGGGAAGTTTTCAGCCATTATTTCTTCAAATAGGTTTTCAATCTCTTACTCTCTTCTCCTCTGGTACTGCCATGATGTGGATGTTGTTATGTTTCCCAAAGCAACATATTTAGGAATATGTTTGGGATGTTATTACTATGCCAAAGATTTCTTAAACTCCGCCTTTTATAAATTCTTTTTTGTTTTTGCTCCTCTGCTTGGGTGTTCTTTACACCTTGTCTTCCAAATCACTGATTCAGTCGTCTGCTTCTTCTAACCTACTCTTTATTCCTTCAAATGTATTATTTCTTTCCAGTATTACATTCTTTATTTCTGAATGGTCCTTTTTCATGGCTTCTGTATCTTTCTTTATGTTGTTGAGTGTCCACATAATCATTACTCTAACTTCTATATCTGATAAATTGCTTGCTTCCATTTCATTGAACTCTTCTAGAGAAATTTTGGGCTTATTTCTTTGTCTTCCCATTTTGGCTACCTCTTTGTGTTTGTTTCTATGTATTAGGTGGATCTGCAAAGACTCTGGTGCAGTCCTCTGTTAGACGCTGACTGTGACTGGACCTGGGCAACCTGTTTGGAGCCATCAGTGATCCACAGTATGTGACTCCCTCTGCTGGGCCTAGTTGTTTGAAAAAACCAAGCTGTGCACCAGGGCTGGCTTTTACCTGCATTGAGCCTTGGGGAGGATCAGCTAAAGCAGTGATCCTCAGCCCTTTTGGCACCAGAGACTGGTTTTGTGGAAGATGATTTTTCTGTGAAGTGGGGTGGGAGTGATGATTTCGGGATGATTTAAGTGCATTGCATTCAGGCTCACCTTCTGCTGTGTGGCCCAGTTCCTAACACACCCGGACTGATATCCATCTGTGGCCCAGAGGTTGGGGACCCCTGAGCTAAGTCTCAGAGCCCCCAGATATTCAGCTTTGTCTACAGGCTTTCTGTTAGGTGTAATCACTGAAAGTGCCTCCAGCTGTATGTTTCAGCAGCAGGGCTTAACCACCGCACAATGGGGCAGGGTAATTCTTGTGGATGTGACTATTGCTTCCCTCCAGGCTGATGCCATTTGGAGGGGATCGTTCTGCTTGAGAATTATTCCTCCTGCAGAGGAGGGAATGACTCAGCACAGGCATCCTGTCAGCTGACTGTTGAGCTCTCTCTGCAAAGCCACCATCCTCAGATTCTCCTCACCCATCTCTAGGCCACTCTGCACTCCCTCAGCCACAGGCCTGGGTAACTAACTGCAAGTGAAATTGTGTGCGTTGGCACTTTAATAGGCTCTCTGTGTCTCTAGCCGTCTCTCCATGGCAGACCGAAACCCTGCTACTTTTCACAGGTAGATGTTGTCTGGGTTTCTTTCCTGGTTCTGGTGTTGTAGCCTGGGGAGCCCAGCTTGGAGTTTTGACCCCACACTTCTCAGGGGGAACCCCTAGCCACTGAAATATCCCTTGGGTAATACAGTTGCCACTTTTGGGAGCCCAGCCAGCCCTCTTGGAGTAGAAGCCCTCCACACTTCTATCAGGCTCATTGTGGTGACATAGTTTCTTCCGTAGGTCCTTGGTTATAAGGCTTTTTTCCAACTTGTGTTCAGTTGGTTATTCAGGATGATTTTTTCTATAATTTAGTTGTAATTTCAGTTTTTTCCTTGGAGGGGTTTGTGTAGCTTTCACCTTCTCTGATGCCATCGTGGATCTCCCTTTATATTTCACTTAGCATGACAAATAGAAGTATTCCTCAATTACAAACACACTGAACATATTATTCTCTCCATAAGTAATGTCCAAACCTGTAAGAAAATTTATGTGTTTATTTGAGCCAAGCCAAAGACAGTTGCCAGGAAGCAAAACCTCAACAAATTCAGAAAATGCTGCAGACAATGGCAGTTTAGCACCCTTTTTATATATTTCAATTAAAAGGGAGAACATAAATGGGTTACATGAAATCCATTGGTGATAAATAAGGAGGTGGGAGAAAGCAAAGTGTGAGAGGATAAAAAGTAAAGTGATAGACTCATACCTCTTTTTCATAGTTGGATTCAGGATAATTAACAGTCAACAGTTAACATGATAACAACAGTAAGGAGATTTGTGGTCTCCCTCTGGTGTAGTGCCTGTACTTTGAGGGGTCCAGGAATTTGACATTCCAAAGGTGTATTATCATAGACACACAAATAGGCTCAATTCAGGTAAAGATTGACTTTTGTTAAGGAAGATTCTAGCCAAGGACATGACTGCGAGCCATGAACTGCTTTTAATTAGAAAGTTTTAATTTCATACAATCCTGTGCCTTTACTTTAGGTCTCTGAGGTTTTAAGTCTGCCATACAGGTCTCCCCTGAGATTATCATGTTTCACTTGTGGCTCCTTTTCTTCCACATTATAAACATTTTTATTATTTTTAGTAGTTACAAAATTTCCTGTATAGTAAATTTGCCACCTGCTTATTTGTCCCTTATTACTGCACATTTATGTTATTTATTGTTTTCTTTTTCCTTCTATAAATAACGCAGTAGTGGATATCTTTGGCCTTAAAGCCTTGTCTGCCCATCTGGCATCTCACAAGCATACAATCCCAGTAATGGAACTAATGACCTAAAGTTTCTGATGCAATCTACAAAATTACTATGTGAGAAAATACATGATACTAATATTTGAATTAGTTAAAGCTACTCAATGGATGCCTAAATTGAGCAGCATATGATAGCTTATTTTGACTACTGTGTTTAATTACTTTCTTCTCTCAAGTGACTAGATCTTTTAAAAAATTTTCATCGGTAGGTGAAAGAAATCTGATATCTTTAAGGCTTTTTGCAGTTGAGCATATTTTCTCTAGTAATAACCATATTGGTGTTTTACTGATGTACTTGTGGCTTTCCAGTTATTACTCTGTGACCTACAGTAAGAAAATACATTTTATACTTGAATACAAATCTCGATTTTATATTCATAAACACATTTGAAACAATATTTATCCTTATGACTCCATATCATTTATTATGTCTAAATTTTTTTTATTTCATTGTTTATTTTTAAAATTTAATAAATTTCTTTTTTGAAATATATATTTTATTGATTATGCTATTACAGTTGTCCCAGTTTGTTCCCCTTTATTCCCCTCCACGTTATACCGCCGCCCCCAGTATCCCCCTCCCCCTTAGTTCACGCCCATGGGTTGTACATACAAGTTCTCTAGCTTCTCCATTTTCTATACTCTTCTTAACCTCCCTGTGTCTATTTTGTACCTACTATTTCTGCTGCTTATTCCCTGTACCTTTTCCCCCATTCTCCCCCCCTGCCCTTCCCCTCTGATCGCCATTTCTATGATCAGAAATGTTCCTGTTCTAGTTGTTTGCTTAGTTTGTTTTTGTTTTTGATTTTGTCTTTAGGTTCAGTTGTTGATAGTTGTGAGTTTGTTGTCATTTTACCATTCATAGTTTTTGATCTTCTTCTATTTCTTAGATAAGTCCCTTTAACGTTTCATATAATAAGGGCTTGGTGATGGTGAACTCCTTTAACTTTACCTTATCTGGGAAGCACTTTATTTGCCCTTCCATTCTACATGATAGCGTTGCTGGATGGCGTAGTCTTGGATGTAGCTTCTTGTCTCTTGTGACTTTGAGCACTTCCTGCCAGCCCCTTCTTGCCTGCAAGGTTTCTTTGGAGAAATCAGCTGATAGTCTTATGGGAACTCCTTTGTAGGTTAACTGTCTCCTTTTCTCTTGCTGCTTTTAAGATTCTCTCCTTATCTTTAATCTTGGTAACTTAATTATGATGTGCCTTGGTGTGTGCTTCCTTGGGTCCAACTTCTTTGGGACTCTCTGAGCTTCCTGGATCTCCTGGAAGTGTATTTCCTTGGCCAGACTGAGGAAGTTCTCCTTCATTTATTTTTTCAAATAAGTTTTCAATTTCTTGCTCTCCTTCTCCTTCTGGCACTCCTATGATTTGGATGTTGGAATGTTTAAAGTTGTCCCAGAGGTTCCTAAGCCTCTCCTCACTTTTTTGAATTCTTGTTTCTTCATTCTGCCCTGGTTGAATGTTTATCTCTTCCTCCTCCCAGTTGTTGATTTGAATCCCGGTTTCCTCCCCTTCACTGCTGGTTCCCTGAATATTTTTCTTCATTTCACTTTGCTTAGCCTTCACTTTTCCCTCCATTTTGCGACCATACTCAACCAGTTCAGTGAGCATCCAGATAACCAGTGGTTTGAACCGTGCACCTGTTAGGTTGGCTATCTGTACACCACTAGGCTCCATTTTTGGAGCTTCAATCTGTTCTTTCATTTGGGCCATATTTCTTTGTCTCCGTGTGCCTGTTATGTTGGGAGGGGCAGAGCCTTAGGTATTCGCCTGGGTGGGGCAACCCAGGCTGCTGCATTGTGATGCTGCCTGTAGGGGAGGGGTCCGAGAGGGAACAGTGCTGCTTGCTCGGCTCTCGGTCAGCTTTCAGTCACTTCCCCTGCTACCCACAAGCAAAATGGCCCTTCTAGTGCTGATTCCCGGGCGGGTGGGTTTGTGTGCATTCTAGGACCCCGTGGGTCTCTCCAGTGGACTCTCCTGTGAGGCTGGGGGTTTCTCCTGTTGCCACAATCCCCACAGGTTTTTACCTCCCGAGGTTTTGAGGCTTTCTTTTCCCACGCCGGAACCCTGGACTGGGTGGTCTGTCTTGCTCCCGAGCTGTTCCTCATAGTTTATCCGCACGCAAATGTGGGACTGTCCAGTTCGCCAGCCGCCACCTCGCTGCTGCCTCGCCACCTGGTACTCCAGCCCACAGCCTTGCTGCATGTCCTCTCAGGCCCGGCTGCCCATCTCCGCCCCTCCTACCGGTCTGGATGAATGTTTCTTCTTTAGCTCCTCGGTTGCCGGGCTTCCGTACAGTTCGATTTCCTGGAAGTTCTGGTTATTTTTTTATTTTTAAATGTGGTGGTGTCCTCCTTTTGGTTGGGTGAGGAGGCAAAGTGGACCTACCTATGCATCCATCTTGGCCAGAAGGTCACAGTTAATTCTGTTTTATTTCATTTTTTCAAAACATGAGTCATGATCCTCTAAATTGATTTTATAACCTCCGAGAGTTCATCTTGCAGTTTGAGAAACACTGTACTGTACTATGTAAATGACATAGTGAGTCCAATGGCACACATGACTTTTTTTTGTGGCTGTCTTTACTTTTTTCTGTGCATGGGTTGGAATCTTGCATTTCCTTTTCCTGGCAACATCTGAGGCATTAAAAGTTAGGTATCTTGCCCAAGGACACACCAGTCTTAGAGGTAAAAGTGGGACTCAAGCCATCTCTGGATGACTCCCAGTTCTGAGGTCTTAGCCCCATGTTCCACAGTCCAGCATCCTGGAGCCTTTACACCTTTCAGCACAGAAGCCATTCCAGTATGCATTGTGTATCCAGTGGAAAACCACATGCAGTCTATGGGAGAGACTCGACCAAGCTGGTTTTTAAGTACAGTCTCACAGAGTGGCTGTTGAACTTGAATGGATGTTGATCCCTCTAGAAGCTGTGGCACCACATGCAGGAGTAAATCAGAGTGAAGCAAGTTTTCCACTCTTCTGTTTGCTCTTTCAAAAACTGGACAAACTGCATTATCAATGCGGGTACAGTTAGAAGTGAAAAGCAAGGTTTCTGTCAGTGGAGGAAGATCTTCAAAGCAGTGAGAGGAAGGATCAGTGGAAAACACAAATCTAATCACTTCGCCTGGTCCCTTAATGAGCCGATTGGCACCAAGACCTCAGAACTGGGAGTCATCCAGAGATGGCTTGGGTGGGGCTCAGCTTGCCTGGGGTGCTTCTGAGTCTTGGTGCCTCCACTTAATGGCCTTGGTAACTGGGGCAGGTACACCATGGGTCCTTGACATCTCAAACACACCTAACATTCTTTGGGCTCAGCCTGTAGTTGTCCTCTTTCTGCCCTAACTCTTGCTGTCACACAGGGTCTTGAAAGGAGGTGAGCCAGGGCTTGTGCTGAGCCTATGGCTTTGCCATATTTTATTAAATACTATTTACCCGTTTAACATATCAGAAAACCTGAGTGACCCTTTTAAGGCCCCAGTAAAATCTGGCTTTATTTCTTTTCTCTAGTAATGATAACTTAAAATGGTAGACTGTAGGCACTTTGCTGCAACACCATAGCCCAGTGTTCTCTTATTTTACCCACGTGCCTCAGTGTTTCAGTGTGTGTGTGCACTAGTGTGTGTATAGTGCACTTGTGTGTTCAGGATTGTAAAGTTGCACTCTGCAGTAGTTACAGAGAGGTGATTCCTGCATTCCTAGTCTGTCTGTCTCTCTGTCTGTCTCTGTCAATATAGCCTAATCAGAGTATTCCACAGCACAGAACAGAACTAGAACTGTCCTGTCTGTTGTATTGGCCTTGTTATTGATTGAGCTTTAGAAATGAAATGGATTGTTTAAACTTTGTTTTTGTTTTGTTTTAATTCAGGTTTTATTAAAATGGCAGAAAATCTTTAATAGCAGGATTCTGAAGCACATTGATTTGGATCTTCTCGTGTAGCTTTTCTGAATGCAGATCTTGTCTATCTGGCTGCCTATTGTCCATGCCTCTGAACAGATTTGATTAAATTCAGAACAGCTCTGCTTTGGTAGTTGCATCTCAGATTTTATCATTAGTTACCCATCGTGGTTCCTTATGCCTGAGGTGACTCGCCCTTGGTGGCCATGGTATTCTCTTTCTTTTTATTTGTCCCAGAATCAGAATGTTTGAAAAGCAAGTTGTAGTTACAGTTTGAAGTAGGAGGTAAATTCTAGATTTAACTTTTCTTTCCCCTCAAAATATGTTACATATCAGTTCGGAAGCTGAGTAAAATACCAATAGGTGATTATCTCATTTGCAGATATGACTCCGAATTTGACTGCCTTGAATCATACAAGGTCTCTAGAATGACACTGAGACCAAAAAAAAGTAATCCTCAGGTTCTGTAGGATATAAATGGCTATAAAGAGACTGAGTTTTTCTCTTTTCTCTGTCATCTGTTAATATTATATTATGTTGTCTGATTCAAGTAGTGAGCCAGTTCCTTTTTTAAAATAAAATTTATTGGGGTAACATTGGTTAATAACATTATATAAATTTCAAGTGCACAACTTCATATATAATTGACATCTATACAACTGAAAGCCTAGTCTCCTTCTGTTACCATATATTTGACCCCTTTACCTCCTACTGCCCCATCTCCCTTCCCTTCTGGCAACCACCATTCTGTTGCGTGTATGTATGAATTTGTGGTTTTTTTGGTTTTTATATTTGTTTTACATCACATATATGAGTGAAATCATACGGTTTTTGTCCTTTTCCATCTGAAAATCCTGGTGGGGGGGGATGTACTTACTTTTCTACTGTAAGCTGTCTGACCAGGCTTCTTACATGCTGTTCCCACTGTATATGTCCTGAATTATATGTTCTGTTTTCCATCCTTTATGTTTAGTTTTTTAGTTTGGTTTATTTAGTTTCTTTATGTACTTTCAGATAATTTCTGATGGTATAGCCATGATTTCAGTTTTTAGAATTTTGCTCATCTGCTCTGGACGTTGCCCATCACTGAAATCTGGTGATAACTGCCTTGTTTCAGTCTGGTGTATAGTCAGTGTTCCTGTTCTTGTTTCTTGACATGTCGTATCTCCTGGTCATTTTGTACACAGGTCTCTGTTGCATAGATTCTTCTGTCTTTTCTTCCTTGGTGTGGGGATGGGCTGGAGTGGGGGGGCAGAACTTAGTCCAGGAGGCTGTGCTCCTTACTGCTTTCAGTTTCTTCTGATGGGTGATTTGCCTTGCTAGAATTGATTAGTAATTTGATCATAAAACATATCTATATTTCATCTTCATTTGGATCCTACACCTTTATTTTCCTGTACATACTCAGATTGTATTTTTTAGCTCTTTAATAGGGAAATCATAAATGCAAAAATATGAGTTGAATTGTCTCTGAAATTTTTTCCACCTGTTATTTTTACTATTTTATTTTTTTGTTCCTCTTTTTCCTTTTTAAAAAAAAAATGGGATAGATACAGAGTAGGATGTGATATATGTGTATTTTTTGGTTTAAAAAAATTGGAAGCAGTACCTTCCTCCCTACAAGGGAAAGAGTGGTGTTTTGTGTTTTGTTTAGGGGGTTAGTTTCTGTAAACTGCTCCTTGCTGGCTGCAAGTGGGAAGTAGGTTTTGAGGGGGCAAGGTCCCAGAACTGGCTACATACTTAATGACTGGTTACTGTGATGAAGTGGCCCTTCCTTTCTCAAGGTTGAAGAGAGTCACAGGTTACTTTTGCTGTCAGTTTGTTGTAATTTTCTTATCTGAATTTATTTGTTCCAGTTCATACAGAGTTGATAAAACATTCTAGATAGTGGATGTTGTTAGTTATGGGAGAGGAATTTTAATTAAGTATATTACTCATTCACTCCTCTCTTCAGCAGATATATGTCAGGCACTCGGGGCCCTGAGATTCTGCAGTCAAAATGACAGAAGGTCCCTTCCCTCAAAGTTACATCCTGGTTGGGTGGGGCAAAGGCAGACAACAAAGCATCAACTCTGTGTGTTGCCTTCACTGTCTAGAATTCAGGAGACCTGTGGAGAATGGGACCCAAATTAGTCCTAAAATCTGTGCTCTCAAGTTCTAACTCAGTGATGCATAGCCTGGAGGTGAACGTTTCTATCTTCAGGGAGTCAGCACTCTGAGCTGACAGGAACCACTGCAGTCAGTCGGCTTCTTCCTAGGTGGACTCCTCACACTCCCCTTTGTATCCAGTTGTAAACAAGCAAAATAGGTTCCTCTTTCATCCCTTAGTGATTAAAAACAGAAAATGGAGAGGAAGAGTGGTGACCTACATGGGTGGGTGGGTGGTGGGAGGAGACAGCAAAGTCAAACAGAAAAATAAACTGCTTTACAGCCTTGAGACTGAGCCACATGGAACAGAACAAATTCTGTTTGATCCATCACATTTTATTTAAAAAGAGGTTTTATTCAGATTGTTAAGGTTTTTGTTTAGAAGAGGGTACAATTAGATGAAATTTGCTCAGATGAGATTCCTCAGTTGAATGCAAAGAGATGCAGGTACCCTGTGGGAGGCAGAACTGGGAAGAGGCTCCCAAGGCAGTATTGGGAGCAGAAGCCACAGAACCTCCTAGGCACTGCAGCATGGCTTCAACAAGCCAGGACTATGGCTTCTAGGGTTTTCAGGAAGTAATATAGTTGAATATTCAGTGTTTTGTTGGAACTTTTCCCATTGTGATAGAGGGTCTGGGAAGATGGTCTGGGAAGATGGTGCTGTGCATTCTCTATCTCCTATTCTCATTTAGCCCTCGAGGGCCTGCTCCTGCCATAACTTGCCTGGCGGTTGAGGGATGGGCAGATACTCAGTAGTCCAAATATTAATCAGGCATGTAGTGGGTGAGCAACTTCGTGGACTCACATTGTACTCCATACTGTATGTATGTCAGGCATTATGTCACACCAGGTTTAATAAGAGTCATTAGTTAACTCATCTCCCAGACCCTGAAGGATTAAAAGAAAGGAAGGAAAAATAAAAGGGATTACTTGTTGAGGTCCATGTGTTGGTACAGACTGAAACAACATCTGACAGCCTGGAAATGGCTGAGCCCCTGTAATGCTTGGTATACTGCTGTCTGCTTGTGGATCGGTAGGGACATAAACATAGAATTTCTCACGCCAGAGGTTCTTCCTGGACAAAGCTGGATTGTGCAGCAGGAGAATGCCTTTGTCTGACCCCACTTGTAGTTGTGTGAGCTTGAGGATGTTCTTTAACTTCTCCAAGCCTTGTTTTTGAAAAATATACTTATATTGAGGATAATTATAACAATTTTCAAGGTTACTGTGGGGAATTGAGCTGCATGTAGGTGAAATGCCTGGTACAGTGCATGATAGACAGCATACACTCAGTAAGTATCAAGCAGTTGTTATATGTTGGCTCATGCTATACAACATTTTAAATCCTCTCAGACAAGCAACAGCCAGCCTCAGTGAGGCTTCAGCCCCTGTACCTCTTGCTCAGTGGCTGCAGGCCTGTCAAGAGGAGCAGTCAACCTATATTCACAGCTTGCCTTGGCCTGGGGATCTCCAAGCTCAGCACAAGTAGCAGCCATCTGCAGATTGCTTTATAACTCAGGCAGGGTGGCCACTGGCAAAAAACAGGTGGGGGCTGACCTTGACCTGCACCACCAGGGAAACCTCAGAGCCTGTGAACCCAGTGGGCAGCTACAGATCATGTTGGAGCACCACTACCCTGCACCTGCACAGCTGATCCTCCATGGAGGGTGGACGTTGGTCAGTGGTCACAGCCAGTCCTTGCAGCTGACTGGCCCGGGTTAATCCCTCCCATTGACCTGAAATAACAATCAAGTCTCAATTATAAGAGGAGAGTGTACTCAGCCCACACAAAGGGCACACCTAGAGTATCCAGTTTGGGTGATAGGGGAGGCTGTGCCACTGGACCCTACAGGATATCTACTGCTTTAGGACACACTACAAAGACATGTAGTTATAGCAGTTCTACCTAATATATAGAAACAAACATGGAAAGGCTGCCAGAATGAGCAAAGAAATATGGCCCAAATGAAAGAACAGATCAAAACTCCAGAAAAACTAAACAAAATGGAGATAAGCAATCTATCAGATGCAGAGTTCAAAACACTGGTTATACGGATGCTCGAGGAAGTTAGTGAGGACCTCAGCAGCATAAAGTAGATCCAGTCAGAAGTGAAGAATACACTAATTGAAATAAAGAATAATTTACAGGGAAACAACAGTAGAGTGGATGAAGGCAAGAATCAAATCAATGATCTGGAACATAAGGAAGCAAAAAACAACCAATCAAAACAACAAGAAGAAAAAAGAATCCAAAAAAAGATAGTATAAGCAGCCTCTGGGACAACATCAAGAGGTTCAACATTCACGTCATTGGGGTGCCAGGAGGAGAAGAGAAAGAGCAAGATATTGGAAATCTATTTGAAAAAAGTAATGAAGGAAAACTTACCTAATTTGGTGAAGGAAGTAGTTGCCAGTCTGGGAAGCACAAAGAGTTGCAAACCAGATGGATGCAAAGAGGCCCACTCCAAGACATATCATAATTAAAATGCCAAAGTTTAAAGATAAACACAGAATCTTAAAAGCAGTGAGAGAAAAGAAGTTAGTTACCTACAGGGGAATTCCCATAAGACTGTCAGCTGATTTCCCAAAAGAAACTTTTCAGGCTAGGAGGGATTGGCAAGAAGTATTCAAGTCATGAAAAGCAAGGACCTACAGCCAAGACTGCTCCACCCAGCAAAGCTATCATTTAGAATTCAAGGACAGATAGAGTTTCCCAGACAAGAAAAAAATAAAGGAGTTCATCATCACCATATCTATTATTACTATGAAATGAAATTATTATATGAAATTGTAGTATATGAAATGTTAAAGGGACTTATTTAAGAAAAAGATCAAAACTATAAACAATAAACTGGCAAAAAATACATATCTAGCAACAATTGAATCTAAAAAAGAAACTAAGCAAACAAGAAGAACAGAGACAGAATCATGGATTCAGAGAGTGTTTTGATGGTTGCCAGATGGGAGGATGGTATGGGGAAATGGGTAATAGGTGAGGGGATTAAAAAAGTACAAATAGGTAGTTACAGAATAGCTGTAGGATGTACAGTACAGTATAGGAAATGGAGTAGCCAGAGAATCTACGCATGACTCATGGACATGAATAGTGGTGTAAGGATGGCCTGAGGGAGTGGGGTTTGCTCGGTGAAGGAAGGCCATAGTGGAAAAACTGGGACGTCTGTTAATAGCATAGTCAAAATATCATTAAAAAAAAAACAAACAAACATGATCTGAACAAATGGAAGAGAAAAAGAATAGCAGAAGCTCAGAGGAAATAATCAGTATGAAATGTTTTTGAAATGTATGTACTGTTTATCTGCTCTGGTGCATAAAGTTTTCTAAAGTGTCATGAATATGGCTTTTTAGTAATATAACATAACAGTATCACAATACTCCTTATTCATTACTTCCTCATTTCACCAGATCAGGTTCACTTGTCTTACTTGTTATTTAATCATTTATTGAGCATACATGATAAAGCTCCTTGCTAAGCACTCTAAGGTATATTAAGATGAACTAGATACACTATTTATTGTCTGAAGAACTTGTGTTTGGAGGTTGGTCTCAGACATCCAGTTTGGTACACGAAGGAAGGAATGTGAATAGTGTGGGCAGTGGGATGGCTGGGTGGTGCTGAATATGGTTGGAGCTAGCCTGAAACTCTGACTTAGGACCTGGACAGTTCCCAGGCCCACCAGAGACCTGGCTGCTGGTCTCTGAAGGATGACACCTTTCACATCCTGTGCTTGAGATTTGGATGATGGTTGATAGTGAAGAAGCACATTCTTTAGGGTGATATATAGGACCACCTGATGAGAATTTGACCTGAAGAGCTCTTGTTGTCTTATGCTGTATATTCTTTGTGCCAAGTGTGCATTTCAGTGATTTTTGTGTTTCAAAGTAGAAATAATGTCTGATTTGTTTTTGTGTTAGTAACTTCACTCATCCTGATGTTAATCAATTTATCCTGCTTCTAAAATGCATGAATAAATCTTTTTGTGAAGTGGATTTTCCTGTTGCTTTAATGTTTTTATCCACAGCATACTCCAGCCCCCTCATCCCTCACTTTACACAGATGTAAGTTGTTTCAAATATTCCCCAAACTCAGGGCATGCTTGACTAGTAGCTGTACCTCAAGGAGCTGAGTACTGAAGTTTGTTCCTGACAGTAGAAAAATCAGTCTGCTTCTCAGCTGTAAGCTTCTACAAGTAGATTGAATAGGAATGTTTATGATTGAATAGGAATGTTATTTTAAAGTAACAGAACTTACATTTTTCACTAAAATAAGACATATGGCACACTTAGATCCAAAGAAACCATGCTGTTTGCAACCAGTCATATTAAGGGGAGCTTTCTTTTTGCATTTGAGCTGGTTTACCAACAACACAGGATGCCCATCTTCTGATTGGGTACTTTTTGTTCATTACTTTTCTCCCATATTTTCACTCCTTAAGATCTCCATTTAGCCACTTCTCTCCCTACCCTGGGCCCTTGACTGGTGCTTTGCCATTGTGACCTCAAGGGATCCTCAGGAAGGGACTTTCCAAGAACCCTTGGAAACCAAGAGATTCTGAAGCCTGGAACCAGAATGAGGCTCATTGTGAACCTTCAAGGAAGCAGTTAACTTGCAGCAGCGTGGAGGGTGAGGTCCCTACTACCACAGCTTTTACCACGCACTGCTGGAGGCACACTCGTGTCATTTGCAGCTGCTCTCCACAACAGCTCCTTAAGGAGCCTGGGGTGGTATGGGGGTCCCTTTCAGAATAATAGGGTTGATGATGGATTGAAAAGCTATCCACCACTCAGATCAGAAGCACCAGCCATTTCCCCGCCCAAGCACTCTGCAAGTTAGGGGCCAGCTGTGCAGGTCATTTGTGAGATTGCAGAGTTGCGTATTCGTTTCAGGAGGGTTATACCAGGCTTTCCTGTCTTGCCTTGTCCTGCAGCCTCGTATGGGGAATGCAGTAGAAGAGAGGTATTTTTGGCATTCCTCAGTGTTCTTTTGTATATCAGCTATATTATTTCTTAAGTAGGCATGTTTGGGGAAATAGATACAAAAAAGGCAATTTTTTTTTTTTTGGTGAACTGGGGTTTCCCCATATTGGAAGCGAAGGTTTGTCTATTTTTTCTCAGATGGACGTTCCTTGTCTTCATGGCTTCTAAGTGACTTACTTTACTAGAGGAATTCAAGCTGGGGCTTTGCATTATTGAATCTTACAGAAGGAAGAACCAGTGACTTTTCAGTGATCGGATTCTAAAGAGGCATAGGGTAGTGGAGGGTGATGAATAATCAAACCCTGACACCACTGAGTTTAGAAAGGAAGAAGAATCAATGAAGCTATGGGATTACAATTTGAAACAAATGACATAATCTACTAAGACCTCAAGAAGTACATGTCAAGCACAACTGCAAAAAAGTTGAAATAGTAAAAATGATTAAATTTGGCAGGACATCCTTAACTGGAAGAGAAAAGGCAAAACAAAAAGAAAAAAAAAAGACCAAAAACAAAGAAAAGCTCCTTTGGGAATTTATGGATATAAATAAAAAAGAAAACTTTCAGAGCTGAAAATTTTCTATCATTTGCTTGAAAACAGCAGGTATAAGCCTGATTTGGGATATAAATTCATGCTATGGATCTCCTCCTCCCTGATCATGAATGAAGAAAATATGTCATGGAAGGCCATGAGTGACACATTGTCATTGAAGTTTCAGAGTAATTAGTGGGCAGAGAAGGTGCAGGACCCATTACCCTCGCTGGATATCTCCATGTGCCAGGCAGTAACGGGCTGTGCTGCCTTTGAGACTGGAGGGAAATGGGAAAGAGCAATTTAAGACATTGGCACAGCTTTAAATGTATGGGATTTAATTGGATTAAGAGGAGGTAGGTTAAACCCAGTAGCATATCTGCCTCTGTGGGTCTTTCCTGTTCGCTCCCTCCTTTGTGCTAATCTCTATGCATAGCCCCACTATAAACCACCAATGTGATCCTTGTCTGCGTTTTGTCCTGTGCTTTTGCCTGGTATCTCATCATTTAGTGTAGTAGCTTCAAGTTCATCTACTCTCAGCTACCTTCCCTCCCACCTGGATTGTAGCCACAGTGTTCTTCCTGATAGCCTATCCTTCAGTCTTGTTCTCCTTTGGTTCATTTTTTCCCTGCATGCAGCCATGGTGGTTTTTCTTAAGTGTATTTGATAATGTCAGTCCACTCCTCGTACCCTTGAGATAAAATCCCAACTCTTCCATGAAGCCTTTCTCACCACTTCCTCTCTAATATATTCTACAGTGTGTCTAAAAGGTTTGCTTCTCTCTCTCTCTCTTTCTCTCCCTCCCTCCCTCTCTCTATTTGTGTCTTTGATATACTGGTTCTTCTCCCATAAATACCCTTCCTCACCTCCCCTTAGTTTTGCTAATCTGTTCTTCAGTGAATCCCACTTTCTCCTTGGTTCTCCCATGGCATGTATCCCTATTAAAACACTTGTTTGTGCCAGCTTACTAGTCTGCTCCACACCCTACCCCAGGCTTGAAACAATGGAGGGTCATAGTGTCAGATACCACTGTATTTCCTGCACAGAATGACTGCATGAGTTGATTCACAGTAAAAATTTGTTGACTTCTGAATTAAGTAATGATAGGGGACTCAAATGTCTTTCTACTGGTTTTATCATGTCACATTGTTCAGTTCTTACAGTTACAGATTTGATCAGTAAAAGACCTAGTTATTTGTCTGGTATTACAATATCAGTCATCTAAGGGGTGTTTCTGGTATTTCATCTATAGTGCTAATTTGTGCCTCTTAGGAGAGGTTAGTTGCTAGGAGATTCTTTCTCTTTGAATTAGCCTGTATTTCAGTTAATTGTTGATCCTTGACAGTTTTCTCTATTTCCTTTCCTGAAGTTGTTGAGAAAAACTACTTCAGTTGATCATTTTTTAATGTTATTCCCATTATTCAGCTTGTTTGTTAATTATTGTTGAACATTTGATCTTTGTACACATGGTCCTTATCCTGGGGTAGTACCAGCTCCCATGGATAAGGGCCAGCTCAGCTTTTATGTGGGGCCTGGGAATCCCATTGACTTTAGCATGTATTATCCTGGACTGTCACAGGACCCCATCAAGCCATCAGAATGTCACTATCATCCTCATTTTATTGAAATGCAGAGAAATAACATGATTTTCTCAAGTGGCCAAGCAGAAACCAGAATTCAGTCTTTTAGCTTTTCTACGTTTTTCATCTTGTTCTGTGCTTAATAACCTGATGGCAGGGCAAACAAAGTGTTATCTAATTTAATTCATCTGATGCATAGTTTTTCTATTCTCCTTTTTTAAAAATTTAAACTTGTCACATCACCTTCAATTTTTTTTCAGTGGACATCTTTCTAAAAGCAAACACCAGCAGTCAGATTTCAGTTGTTGAAACATCATTGAGTGGTTTGTGCCTCTTTGTTTACAGGAAAAATACAGCTTCTGGTTCTGACACTCAAGGCCTTCCACAGTTTGCCCTGAATCTACCTTTTCTGCCTTTTTTTTTTGTTTGTTTGTTTGTTTTTTTTTGGCCTTTGGCTCTTCTTCCTGAGCTATCCATGTGTTGGTTCAGTACTTTGCTAACATATAGAACACATTTGAATGCTTTGGCTGGCCTTTATGCAGTCAGGACACATTTGGGGGGACACACATTCAACCAGTACTTAATGGGCATGTCACAGGTAGATACTAAGACTGGTGAAAGTGGAGAATGCCAAGTGAGTGACTTAGATAAGTAAGAAGTTCTTCCAAGGACCCTGAGCCTCAGCCCAGACTTGAGGTAGAAGCAGGAATGACCAATTGGGCCAACCTAGAGTGTTGTTCCTGCCAGAGGGTCAAGCCCATGAAAAACTGAAAGAATATTGTGTGGTGGAGCACAGAGCGAAGAGAAGTGGGAAACAAGGCCAGCCAGCTGTGCAGAGGAGTAAGGACTAAACATGTAAGCCACTGAGGGGTTGTCTCCAATACTGTGGATAGAATGAAATAGTCTTCAATGTGTCAAACTGTTCCTGTGCTTCCATTGCATCTAATATGGAAGTGAGCAGGGACCAGCACTGATCTTGTTCTTACTGTGTATCCCCTCCCCCAACCCCATGCTCCCCAGATGGACTGTGTCTTGCAGCCTTTCAAGACCAGGCAGGTTCACTTAGGATTTGGACAGACAGAAGAAAATTGGGGAGCTGTGGGAATGCCTGACATGCCTTTATTCAAGGGTGGGATGGTCCAGCACACCGCAAGCTGTGTGTCGCACCACAGAAAGTCCCAACTCCCTTATATATTAAACGCACACAAAGCTGGCAGTATGCCAAGAAATTACATAACAGAGTGATTCTGCACACGCAGGCCCATTCTCAAGGCTATGGGAATTCTGCTTATTATCAAGGTTATGGGAATACAGCTTATCGGGCCTGGTGAGGGAGACTGACTGACTGCATTTCCCCTACAGACTGACTATTCATAACCTTTTACGTGTCCTTCCTTGCCTGATGTCTAGTTGATGTAGTAGTAGTGAGCAAAATGCTCACAGGAAAGTAATGTTAGGATGAAGCAGTCTCCTGGAAAAGCGACCACCAAATCTTCAATTTTGAAATGAAGGAGATTAGTTTGTAATGCGAACTGTACCAGACAGAGTGATAATCTTTAAACTTTCAAACACTCAGACTGATAATTCTATGAGCAGGGACTTTTGTCATAATGGCACAGGTTCTCACACAGGGTAGGTGTGATGCCAAATAAGGATGGGTATGCATGTGGGTGATTGTGTGTATGAGCACATGCATGCATGTGTGTGGAATATGTATATACATACAGGTGTACAGCATAGTGATTACACTTTTATATAATTTGCCAAGTAATTCTAGTCCCCCCTGACAGCACACATAGTTATTAGAAGTTAATTGCAATATTATTGACTGTATTCTCTATGCGCTACTTTACCTTCCCCTATTTTCTGCCAATTAGAAGTACAATTAGTACTTCTCAGTCCCTGCCCCCTTTTCACCCAGTCCCACAAACCCCCTCTCATCTGGCAACTGTCAGTTTGTTTTCTGTATCTATCAGTCTGTTTCTGTTTTGCTTGTCTTGTTTTTTTAGAATATATATGAAATCATATGGTATTTTTCTTTCTCTGACTTCATTTAGCATAATACCCTCCAGGTCCATTCAGTGTTGTTTTAAATGGTTAAGATTTCATTCTTTTTCTATGAATGAAAAACAAAATGAAATATTAGCTGAGTAATATTCCATTGTATACATCGTGTCTTCTTTATCCATTTGTCCTTTGATTGGAGCACTTAATCCCTTTGCATTTAAAGTAATTATTGATAAATATGTACTTATTGCAATTTCATTGTTTTCTGATTTTTTTTTTTTCTTCTCTGTTCATTATTCTCTTGCTCTCTTCTCGGTATGTTGTGACTTTCTGTAGTGTTGTATTTGGATTCCCTTGTCTTTATTTCTTGCATGTTTCTTGTAGATTTTTGGATTGCTTACCATGTGCTTCTTATGTAACAAGTTAAGTTTGTTGCAGTCTATTTTAAGTTGACCGTGACTTAACTTTGAACACATTATAAAATCACTACCATTTTTACTCATACCCTTCACTCTTTTAATCATTATTTTTTACTACTTTGCATATGTGTTTGTATGTGACCCTTAAGTTACTGTTGTATTTACCCATGATCTTCCTACTTTTGCCTTTTAATCTATGTACTAGCTTCAGTGTTGGTCATTCCACAGCTTTTATGATGTGTTTGCCTTTGTCAGTGAGAATATTTTTCTTTGTGATATTTTTCTTATTTATATTTTTGATTTTTTCCCTTCTTTTTAAAGAATATCCTTTTACATTTCTTAGTGGTAAATCCTTCATCTTTTTCGTGTCTGAGAAGCTATCTGTCCTTTGATTCTAAATGATAGCTTTGCTAGGTAGAATAATCTTGGTTGTAGGTGCTTGTTTATCATCTTTTTGAATATTTTGTGTCAATCCCTTCTTACCTGAAATGTTTCTGTTGAGAAATCAGCTGACAGTCTTATGGCTCCCTTGTAGGTCACTAACTGCTTTTCTCTTACTGCTGTTAAGACTTTCTTTTTTTCTTTAATCTTTGGCATTTTAATTATGATGGGCCTTTATGGGGCCTCTTTGGGTTCATCCTGATTGTGATGCTCTCCTTCCTGGACCTGTGTGTCTGTTTTTTTTTGTTTGTTTGTTTTTGTTTTTTTGTTTGTTTTGCTAGCTTAGGTAAGTTTTCAGTCATTATTTTTTTCAAATGGTTTTCAATCCCTTGCTCTCTCTTCTCCTTCTAGCACCCCCATGATGCAGATGTTGTTACACTTGATGCTGTTCAGAGATCCCTTACACTATCTTTATTTTTTTTTATTCCTTTTATTCTTGCTGTTATGATTGGGTGTTTTTTGCCACCCTATCTCTCAAATCACTGATTCGATGCTCTAACTCATGTAATCTGCTGTTGATTCCATCTAACGTATTCTTTGTTTCAGTTATTCTTTATTTCTGACTGGTTCTTTTTTATGTTTTCTATTGCCATTTTTATGTTTCTATCTCTTTGTTGACGTTCTTTCTAAGTTTATTGAATGTCCTTATAATCAGTATTTTGAACTCTGCATCTACTAGATTGCTTGTCTCCATTTTGCTTAGATTTTTTCTGGGAGTTTTATTCTGTTCTTTCATTTGGGACATGTTTCCTTGTTTCCTCATTTTGGCTGCCTCTCTGTTTCTGTTTCTATGTTTCAGGTAGAGCTGCCATGTCCCCTGGTCTTGGCATTATGGGCTTATGTAGTAGGTGTCCTATGGAGCTGTATGGTACAGTCTCCCTGGTCCCCTGAGCTGGGTGCTCATCGTATGTCCTTTTTGTGGATTGTGTGAGCCCTCCTGTTACAGTTAAACCTGAATTTCTGTTGGCACATCAGTGGGTGGGATTGACCCTTGGGCTCATTGGTTGTATGGACTGGCCATGACTACAGTGGAGGAGCTGTTATTCAGCAGCTGAGCCCACTGAGGATCAGAGATCTGGTGCTGAGTCCACTTTTTGGGCATGCCATTTATGGAGCTAACTGGATGGTGCTGTTCTGGTGCTGTGTGAGACTGGCCACCAGGTCTGTTGGTTCTGGGGGCTCTTGGGAGAAACTCTGGTGCAGACCAAGGTCTCCTCCGCCTGTGTCAGCCATGGGCCACCTGCTAGGAGCTACAATGTGACTTGTAGATGGTTGCCCTCTGTGCTGGGCTTGAAGGTGCCTAGGAGAAGCTATACTATGAACTGAGGCCAGCTGCTACTCATTTTTGGGCTTGGGGCTGCTCAGCTAGAGCTACAGGGCATGCCAAGCCTGGCTGCTGCTTATTTAGGGTTTGTGGATCTTTGAGAGATTTTTATGAAAGTCCACAGCGTGCGTCCAGGTTGGCTGCCTTTATGGATTAACCTCTGAAAGAGGTTTGGGTGGTCTTTGAATTGTGTATGGCAGGGTCTTACAATTACTAGAGTGGGATAAGAGCAGAGCTAGCTAGCCACATTGATGGAGACCCAGATTTGGCATCTGCCTGCACCTGCCCCCCACCTCTGGGGGTAAGATTCAAGAAAGAAGCAATGGTGTCTGCCAGCTCTTTAGTCCCAGGGAGAGCTGCCCTTCCAGCCCTCTCCTCGAAGCCAGGTAATTCAGTTCCTCCCCTCATGTTCCTGGTGCTTTTGAGTAGCTGTCCCTTCTCTTAAGCCTAGGGCTAGTATTTATGAATGAATGAGTCTATTTGAGCCCCTTAAGAAAACTCCTGGGTCTACAGGAGACCTTTGTATCACTGAGCGTAGTGTCCACTGATTTTCACAGCTAGCTGTTACGGAGGTTCCTCTTCCTAATGCTGGTGCTCTGGGCTGGAGTACGTGGTGGGGGGTGGGACCCCTCACTCCCCAGGGGGACCTTTGCAGCTGAGATATTCCTCCCACTTCTTTTTTGTTGTTCTTTATCCTCACCTGAAGACACGCTAATTGATTTTAGAGAGAGAGGAAGGGAGGGGCAGAGAGAGGGAGAGAAACATTGATGTGAGAGAAACATTGATCAGTTGCCTCTCGTAGGTGTCCTGCCAAAGGACTGAACTTACAACTAAGCATGTGCTCTGACCGGGAAGGAAACGTGTAACCTTTCAGTTTATGAGGATGATGCTCGAACCAGCTGAGCCACATTGGCCAGGGCATTCCTTCCAGTTGTTAACCACCACACCTGGGTGTGGGACCAGCCAGTTCAGCATCATCTCCTCTCCTACCAGTCCTGATGTGGCTTCCTTATATCCTTAATTGTAGGACTTCTGTTCAGTTAGTCTTCAGGTGGTTCTAAGGGTGGTTGTTCTATAATTTAGTTGTAATTTTGATGTGATCAGGGTAGGGGGAGATGAATACAGCATTCACCTTCTTTGCCATCTTGACCAGAAGTCTTTCATGACTGCGGTTTTTTTTTTTTTGTTTCTAGAATATACATAATTTTACGTTTGTGTATATATACATATATGTATATATGAACACATGACAGACATGACTTTTTCCAAAATTCCTTTTTCTTTTTTACCATAGGCCTTTGTTTCTTTTGTCTGTTTAATTAACACATAAAATTACATACATATTCATTTTATGGCCTCTATCCTGTTTTTGTTTTTGTTTTTTTAATTACCCCAAGTTCTTGTAAGATCTAATCTTGCTGTTTGTTTATCTTCTGACTTTGGCTTGTAATGAATTGTCTTCTTCTGTATCTTGCTATTTTGGATGGTAAGCCTGTCTTTAGAGGGCAGAATCTGCTGGGGTTCTAGGTGGCAGTCTTTTCCAGAGCAACTTACAGTTGGCCCTTCATATCTGTGGGTTCCATATGGGTAGGTTCCACATCTGCAGTTTCAATCAACTGCAGGGTGAAATATTATTAAAAAATTGTTACATTGTTGGTTACAAATACTATGTAGTTAAGCCTAAAGTGGTGACATCTAAACTGAAAGCATACAGACTATTTTTCCCTGTCATTATTCCCTAAACAATATAGGATGCATGTAGCTTATATGCATACACTTTGACATTTTGTACAAGGGACTTGAGCACTGAAGGATTTTGTTCCAAGGGGGTCCTGGAACCATCTTCTGTGGACACTGAGGGAGGAGTGTGTAGTTACTTCTGCCAGGCACCCTGTGATATATATATCATTGGCATGTGACCAACTTGGCATAAATTTCTTGTCCAGGGATTTCTTGAACTACATGCATAGAGTAGAATAGAACTCCCAAAATCACATTTGAAGTAACAAACAAACCAATGGTTATCAATTATTGGGGATTTGGGAGATGTTCCACCTCCCAGGCTCAACCTCTTTTTCATCTACGTTCCTAACTTTTTTTTCCTAGTCCAGTTTTTGTTGAGATTGTAGTCCTTTTGGGTTCCAAATATATGTAAAAACATCAGTTTTACCTTCTGTGAACTTTAAGGGCATATTTCCTGTCCTGCAGGACATTAAAATATTGTGACTTCTAAGACAGTTTTAAGTAGGAGGTTAAAATTAGTAACCATGCCAGGATGGTAGGTATAAACCCAGATGTGTGGTCACCTTGGTTGAAAGCCAAGACCCAGCTCAAACTGCTGGCTAGCTTCTGCCCTGCCAGTTCTCTTTGGTTAGAGCCTCAAGTCATCTTCCTTACTTACTTGGCACACGCTTGGAAGAATTTAAAGGTATGTCTTATGTTTTACTTCACATTTCGAAGTGCTTATAGTATTGAGAGCCTTCAGGTTTCCTAGTCTGGTATATTGGCAGAATGATCTGTCTTTAGTCTTAACATTAGGATCTTTGTCTGTCTTATTTGGTTCATCTTGAGATAGAATATTAGAAAAAGACAGTGGAGAGATGAGAGAGAGGCTACGGAGGGAGAGAGGAACAGACAGGTATGGAGAGAGAAAAAGTGAGTGAAAGAGGGACTGAGAGACAGGTTGGAAAGATAGAGATGAAGAAGCAGATAGATTGATGGATAGAAAGACGGTGAGAGCATGTGAATGAGAATGAGACATGTGTGGAGAGAGATGCATACAGACACACATACATTGGGCACAGATCAGACCTGGAGGTCTAGCTCACATAGATGTATGGACCCAGGTACGCTCATTCACAAAACCACACATGGATCACTTTTGGGGACACAGGCAGCTGAAAGAGAGTGAAAGTGAAAAGTAATCAAATCCAGATGTGTTAGAATAATTGTAAAGAATAAACTTGAAATCGACGGGAGTAGAAAAGATGGCTTTAGGATGAGCTGGAATTGCAGTACCAACAGTTGCTGCCACAGCTGCTGTGGCTATATAAGCCACATAAGCTAAATAAGATGCTGGTGCAGGCTGTGGGGGTTGGGGCTTCCTGGTGGCAGCCTCATGGAGTTACCATTGGGGTCAATCTCTTGATTTTGGTCTCATTGGCACTAGTGAATGGAGGTAATGATTTTAAGGTATAGGTAACTTAAAGAAGTAAACCTACCTCATTTAAAATGAACAGACTTTACTTGGTTTTATTATTGCTTTGCATATCCTAGCCAGATTTAGAAATGTGACTACCTAAAATTGAAATTAAAAGTTTGAGATATTGACCATGTCAAATATTTATCTAAAGATGCGGATCAACCTGGGGCCTTGCAATGCAGAAAGAGGACGTAGAATGTGAGAAATGTCAGTTCTCTGCAAATTGTCTTTTGTCTCCCTTGTATCTATATTATACCCAGCACATTTTAGACCTTGCTGCACCTTTCTGTCTTCCTTTGTACTAGTTTTCCAGACCATAATGACTACAGCTTATCCAAAGCATTATTTTATTGCATGGATCTTTTATAAAACTGATGTTGGTTTAAAAGCCGAAATGAGCAATTGTGGATCGCTGATACTGAAACACCTGTGAAAGGACAGAAGAACATTTGTTCACCTGGCCTAGGAGAATCCTACTAAATTATACCTACTACAGTAGGCTGTTGGATATTATTTTTCAACTTCAAATAAAGGGAACCTTTCATACCTTGTACTGAGTTGAAACACGGACTATATAATACATGGATAGAAACATGAAAGCAATGTGACTGATATTTCTGTTATCATGTCAAAGTCCAGCAGTAGTCTCTTAGAATGACCATTCTGTTAATATTTTAATTTGACTGTGTGTCATAATAGGCATCACCATCATAAAGAAGCAGCTGTCCAAACTCTGCTTCTTAAATATTAGGTTGACGTAAATTCGAGGGGTTCTCTAACATTTTCTAAAGCTGCCTTTTCTCTTTAAAACATCTTTGCCTTAGAGACTGGTTCATTTTGTCATTATGGATTATCTTGTCATAAGAGGTAGGAGAATCTATATCAACAATTCGAAGGACTGAAGTTTTAAACATCAATTATAGAGTCCAGTTAGGACTCTATAGAGAACAGAAATTGTATACTGATGGTTCTAACATCATATTTAGTGTGTCTAAGTTTAACATATATATTTTGAGAGTTTTATGTCTTTAGCACTGAGTTAGATACTATGGCATAATGTTTTTTAATACTCTAAAATTTTAATAGCCATTATTTATGAGACATATATGACACATGTCCTACTTATGTACGTAACTTAAAAAAAAAATTTTTTTTAAAGATTGTATTTATTTTCTTTTTAGACAGAGGGGAAGGGAGGGAGAAAGTGAGAGAGAAAAACATCAATGTGTGGTTGCCTCTCACATGCCACCCACTGGGGACCTGGCCCCACAACCCAGGCATGTTCCCTGACCAGGAATCAATCCAGCTACCCTTTGGTTTGCAGGCTGATGCTCAACCCACTGAGCCACACCAGCTAGGGCCGTATATAACTTCTAATTCTTCATAGCAGTCCTCAAAAGTAGGTGTTATTCCCCGACTTCATAGATGAGGAAAATGAAATCCAGAGTACGGTGGCAATTTGCTCAAGGCTATAGATCCAACAGAGATGTATTCAAATTTAGACCTTTTACATTATAAAATGTGTTATTTCTATTCCAGTATTTTAACTTCTCTTTGGGAAATGAATGACTCCTAGAACCCTAGGATAGTTGACTTTCAGCTCTCTGAATGTAGGGTTATAGAATTTATATATTATTTTTTATTTTTCAATTACAGTTGACATACAGTATTATATTAGCTTCAGGTAGATAACATAATGATAAGACATTAAGCAAAATCATATGGTATTTTTCTTTTTCTTGCTGACTTACTTCACTTAGTGTATTATCCCCTAGGTCCAGCCATGTTTTTGCAGATGGCACGACTTCATTCTTTTTTATGGCCAAGTCATATTCCATTGCATATATATATATACCACATCTTCTTTATCCATTCATCTATTGATGGACACTTAGGTTCCTTCCATATCTTGGCTATTGTAAATAATACTCCAGTGAATGCAGAGATACTTATATCTTTTCTGATTAGTGTTTTGGGTTTCTTCAGACAAATATCCAGAAGTGGAATTGCTGGGTCCTTCTTTTTCTCTTGTTTCAGCATTTGTTTTAAAATCTATTTTGTCTGGTATAAATACTGCTACCCTGGCTTTTTTTTTTTTTTCATTTCCCTTTTCATGAATTATCTTTTTTCATCTCTTTACCTTTAGTATATGTGTCTTTCTATATGAAGTGAGTTTCTTGAACAGAGCGTATGCCTGGGTCTTGTTTTGTTATCCATTCAACCACTATATGTCTTTGGACTGGAGCATTTAATCAGTTTGCATTTAAAGTAGATATGAAGTTATTGCCATTTTATTAATCATATTTTTGATTTCTTCTTTTTCAAGAAGTCACTTTAACACATTATAATACTGGTTTTGTGGTGAACTCCTTTAGCTTTTTCTTGTCTGGGAAGCTCTTTATTTGCTCTTTGATTCTAAATGATAGCTTTGCTGGGTAAAATAGTCTTGGTTTTATGTCCTTGCTTTTCATAACTTTGAATATTTTGTTCCAGTCTCTTCTGGCCTACAAAATTTCTGTTGAGAAATCAGCTGACATTCTTATGGGAGCTTCCCTGTGGGTAACTGCCTTTCTTTTCCTTGCTTTTGAGATTCTCTCTTTGTCTTTAACTTTGAGCATTTTAATAATAATGCATCTTGGTGTGGGACTCTTCGGTTCATCTTGTTTGGGAATCTGCACTTCCTGGACTTGTCTGTTTTATTTGTCAGATTAGGGAAGTTTTTGGTCATTTTTTCAAATATGTTCTCAATTCCTCTCTCTGTCTTCTCCTTTGGGTACCCCTGTGATACAGATGTTGTTAGTTTGATGTTATCCTAGAGGCCCCTTAAAGTATCCCCATTTTTTAAAAGTCTTTTTTCTTTTTGCTGTACTGATTGGGTGTTTCCTGCTTCCTTATCTTCCAAATCACTGATTCAGCCCTCTGCTTCATTTACTCTATTATTGATTCAATTTAATGTAGTCTTCATTTCAGTTATTGTATTCTTTATTTCTGACTGGTTCTTTTTTATGTTTTCCATCGCCATTTTTGTTTCCTGTCTTTTTGTTGAAGTTCTCACTGAGATCACTGAGCATCCTTATGACCAGTGTTTTGAACTCTGCATCTGGTAGATTTCTTGTCTTCATTTTGCTAATTTCTTTTTCTGGAGTTTTCTCCCATTTTTTCATTTGGGACCTATTTCTTTGTCTCCTCATTTTAGCTGCCTCCCTGTTTTTGTTTGTATGTGTTATGTAGATTTGCTTGGTCTCCAGTCTTGGTAGAGTGGTTTTATATAGTAAGTGTCCTGTTTGGCCCAGTGGCATAGTTTCCCTCCCCGGTTGCCTGAGCCAGGTGCTGCACCTGTATCCTTTGTGTTGGTTGTGTGCGCTCCTGTTAGAGTTGAGCCTTGATTGCTTTTGGGGCATCAGTGGGAGGGGTTGAACCTTAGGCTGATTGGTTTTGAAGACTGGTAATCACTAGAAGTATCTATTTGCAGGGGGCTGACCCATGCAACAGGATTCTCTTTTTTGGGGTCCTAGTGCCTGCCGAGTTCGCCCTTTGGGTGTATCAGTTGTAGAAGTGGTTGGTTGGTGCCCTGGAGTTGTCTGAAGCTGGCCACCTGGTGTGTTGGTTCTGGGCCCTCTTGGGAGGAGCTCTGGTGGAGGCTGAGGTCAGCTTCTGCCTGTGCCCAGGCCAGGGCCACCTGGTGTGAGCTGAAAAGTGATTTGTAGATGGCTGCTACGTGTCCTGGGCTTGGAGGTGCCTGGGAGAGGGTAAGTTGCAAATTAATATAAAATCCTGTTAGAGTTGTGCTTAGGGCCACTTAGCAAGAGGTATGGGACATGCTGGGGCCAGATGTTGCTTATTTGGGGATTGTGAACCTTTTAGAGATTTTAGGAAAGTCCTCAGCATGAGCAAAGAAAGGCTATTTGTTTGGAAAAGCCACTGGAAGTGGCTTGGACTGGCCTGCATGTTGGGTAGGGTAGGGTTTCAGGCCATCACCAGGGCAGGTTGATGGAGACTCAGATATGGCACCCACCTGCCTGCTCTTTGTGAGGAGAGCTCATCAGAGGAACAATGTCCTCTGTCAGCACTCCTGTCTGGAAGAAAGCTGCCCCCTAGTTCTCACCCTGAAGCTTTCGGAGTCCCAGGCAGTTCCTCCTCATATGTCCCTGTCTCCTTTTGAGCTGCTTGCTCCAGTGCTGGAGCTGAGAGAGAGTGAGCTAGTAAGTTTGTGTGTGGCCCTTTAAGAGGAACAGCCTGGGATTCTAGAAGCCCCCTGTCTCACTCAGCCACAAACTCTACTGGTTTTCACAGCCAGAAGTTATGGGGACTTTTCTTCCTGGCAGTGGAACCCTGAGCGGGGAGGGGGGTGTGGTCCTGGTGTGGGGCTGGAACCCCTCTCTTCTAAGAGGGTAACATCTGAAGCTGAGATATCCCTCCTGATTTTTAACCACCACACGTGGATGTGAAACCATCCTGTTCCGTGTCTCCTCCCCTCCTACCAGTCTCAATGTGGCTTCTGTATATTTTTAGTTATAGGACTTAATGTTGAGCTAGTCTTCTGGTGGTTCTCAATGACAGCTGTTCTGAAGTTTGGTTGTAATTTTGATGTGGTTGTGGGAGGAAGTGAGCACAGTGTTTACCTACTCCATCATCTTGACTAGAGTTTATATTCTTCATGATGTTTTTTTTGTCTGTTTGTTTTCTCCATTAGTACTTCACATTTTCAACTTAGAACAGAAACTTGATCTTTTTTGTTCTTTATCGTTTGTATATGGAACTCAGCAGCACCTTAGACCTAGAAGAAGCTCATTGATTGATTGCTGAATGCATGTATGAAAACCATTGCAGTCTGGACTGGCCTTGCCAAACCTCCCAGTATTCATACTGATGGTATCTAATAAAATAGAAATTTACCCCATCATATTGTAATTTTGAAGCCAAATATGGAATAGAAATAACATGATGCATTTTGAAGTCATCTAAATAAATGTTTTGTCTCACCATTAATTGACTATAGCCATTTGAAAATCAAGAGGAGATTCTTAGGAGCATGAAATAGTTCATGTATATAATAGAAAGGTAAAGTACTACCCCAAAGTGATCTTTTATAAAAAATCCTCACCCTTGTTATATATGTATTGATTTATAGAGAAAGGGGTTGAGGGGAGAGAGAGAAACATCAAATGGTTGCCTCCTGTATGCATCCCCACCAGGGATCGAAACTGCAAGCTAGGTAGGTGACCTTACACGGGATTGAACCTGCAACTTTTTAGTGTAAGGAATGATGTTCCATACAGCTAAGCTACCTGGCTGGGGTGCCAAAGTCATCTTTTGACATCAACAGGACTAAACACAAACCTGGCGTGTACCAGAGACTCAATGCATGTTTGTTCAACTTAACTGAATTCAATTAAATAGCCTTGCCAGGAAAATAAAAAAGCAGCGTAAATTTGTGACTCTGGGAAAGAGTCCAATGTTTTGCTTAAGCTATTTTGTTTTAAGTACACTCACTGTTCTCTGTCCCATAGGATTTGGTAAGATATTTTGTTCTTTGTTATTCGCTAGCTGGTCCTGTGCTGTGATGGTATCAAGTATTTCATCTGGTCTTACTGACTAAATTGTAAGGTTGTGTAGGATGAACTGCATTTCACCCTTCTTTGTGCCCCTGCCAGATGCTGACCTTATATACTGCAGAGATGTTGGTCCCTATGCAGTGTCACTAGTCAGCTCATATTCGTGGATTTTTTCTTGGGGATAGAAATACTGCAGTGAGGCTTCACTCTTCAGTAGGGGTAGTGGCTCTGCTAAAATGACACCTAAATGCATCCAGCTGAGTAAACACTGAGTTGGCCAAAAAGTTTTGTTTTGTTTTGTTTTGTTTTTCCCCATAAGATGGCTTTAGTAGCACTTAGTTGTCTTTAACTTCATTTGAAACAATTTTGTTAGATTGTATTGGGACAGCTGTCGTATCAGCATGCGTTTAAATAAAATTATCAAAATTGATGAATATTTGCATAGCCATTTTAATAGTGAAGATGGAAGAAAATATGCAACATTTTCAGCATATTATGCTTTATTATTTCAAGAAAGGTAAAAATGCAACTGAAGCACAAAGAAAAAGAGATTTTTGCAGCGTATGTAGAAGGTGCTGTGACTGATCAAACATGTCAAAAGTGGTTTGTGAAGTTTAGTGCTGGAGATTTCTCACTGGACAATGCTCTAACACTCCAACAGGTAGACCAGTTGATGGTGATAGCAATCAAATGGAGACATTAATTGAGGACAGTCAACATTTTACCACATGGAAGACAGCCAACACACACAAAAAACCCAAGTCAATAAAGTTGTAGGTGAAAATGAAAAATGTGTCTTATTTTACTGAAAAACCAGATGGACTTTTTGGCCAACCCAAATTTAAGTCTTAACAAGTTATTACTTTTTCTGGATAAGTTAGTACATCAGGTGTTTCAAGAGCTTGATGTGGGTGGATGGGAATGTCAAAGCTATATGTGCTTTGGGAAGGCAGGTCTGAGAGGGGATGGGTGAGGCTGTGTGAATTTCTTAGAGGGGCTTGGGGAACCGTTGAGGAATATTTAACATGGTAGTGGTTTCAGGGTGGATCATGTGAACAATTAGTATTTAAATTATGACCTTAAAATAGGTAGAATACTGTCAGAACTGACTTTAGCAGAGTGGTTAGCATTCTTTAGCAAAGTGAAGTTTCTTTCATCTGTAATTTCTAATTTTACCCTTAATATTTCATGAGTTTTTTCCTTGTAATCCTTGCCAATCAGAGACATCACTGAGCCAACATGAGACCACTGCACTCTGCCAATTGTGTCCCACCATTGTATGCATTTGGGGCATCATTTTTCCTGACTCTGCAGTATGGGGATTTTTTTCTCTATGGCTAATGTAGCTGTTTTGTCACACTTGACTTCACACTTTAAGTTTGATATGGCAGTTTACTTTGCTTGGCTTGTGAGAATGCCTTTTCCCATTTTTTTGTTCCTGGGAAATTAAGAGTTCCTTTGTCAAAACACTTTTTGTAATTAGCATGTTTCATCTCAAGATGTGGGGCTGCTCTCTTAAACTTGATTTGTAGGAAACAACCTGGCAATTCTTTGTACCTCTGTTCTCTGCCATTCTGATATTTAAATATGTGCTACATCAGCTGGGTTCTTCACAAGCCACCTTCACATTTGGGTTACTCAGAGAAATCTGTCCTTTAGACATGTCCTGTACAAAGTAAAAGCTAGCCCATTGGCTTGCCTCTGGTGTAGAGTTTTATTACTTTATACTCTACAGTTTTGAAATAGAAATCTGGGTTAGGATTGAAAAAAATGCAAACCAGCATGTTGTTGAATGCTTTTTTTAAGAAATTTTCTCGCAGCTCCTGAATGTTGCCCCCTAACCTGTATAACCATCTGGGCATGCTTTCAAATAAAGATTTGCTGATAAGCTTCATTTTCCTCAGCATTGCTACATACTCTTATGTCCAGAAGCAGTTTTTTTCTTTGTGTGGAAACTTCCTGGTTACCTCGTCCAAGATCTAGATTCCAAAATTTAAATTCTGTAGAGAATCTAACTAAAGGTTATGTGAACCCAGCTGAGGGGCATCTGAATTTTCCTCTGTATCAGCCTTTGCCTTCCTCTTATCTCAGGCTCCAGTCCTTCTAGGACATTTGGGATCTGAGGCAAGGTCTGGCCTAGTAGGGGCTGTGGGAAAAGCTCTGAACTGTGGAACTCTAGCTGGAGACCAGAGTTCTGGTCCTTTCTGTTATTAGCCAGCTAGATACTTCTCAGCCTCCCTAAGCTCATCTGTGAGTATCATGTCAAACCCTGATCTTGAAGCCTCCTCTGAACTCTTCATGACTTGCTCTGTGTCTCTGAACTGGGTAGAGATGACAGCTGGCCTGTCAACACTCAGGAAAACACCAGTGACACAGTGAGCATTAGGATCAGACCTAGAGTTATGACTTGATTATAAAGGAAAATGCAAATATTCATGTCACACTTGATAGGAAGAGTGTGAAACATAATTCCTGCTACTGGGTTTGGTACAGAAGAATAAGCAGTATCTTACCTTTCCCCCATGGTCCCATTTAGACCAGGAAGTGTGTGCAGTAGAAACATGGTAGCTCTTGGCAGGATGAGGGCTCCTCCACTCAGGGTCCTCTGTGCCAATCACTTTTCCTTGTGAGTTCCTCCAGCAGGTGGGCAGTGTTGGTGGCTACGTGTGCATCTCTCTGACTTCTGGGAAGGGGTCCAACAGTCACAACAAGAGATCTCTAGGATGTCTCCATCCTAGAGGGAGCGCCGGCATGTGCTGGAGAAATAATAGTCCAGTCACGTAGAGCATAATAAGAGCAGAAATCATTTTTCATGAATTGTGAACAAAATATTGTTTTAAATCAGTTGTAAAACAAAATGTTTTAAATTATAAAAGTTAAAGTAAACCAATAAAAATATACCAAATGTAGAAAACACAGAAAATAAAAAAAATATGTGCAATTGCATTGTTCAAAGGTAACCAAATATTAGCGTACATTCTTTTAATATATTTTTTTATGCCTGTGTATATTTTTACCCCAGAATGATTTCATGCTGCTTTCTTCATTCATCTAGTTACATGTTTTCCTATTTCCATGTGAATAAAACATTTTTCACATTATTTTTAAATGTTGCCATAGCTACTTACTATAACAAACATCTCTGTTTTGAAATCCCTTAGAGTTTGTAAAGTTCCCCATTCTTAGCAATTTCTAGGGTTTGTGAACAGCATAGCACCATATCCTAATCGCCAGAGAGTTCAGGGATTGTCCCTCAGGACTTTCTTCAATTTAAAAGTAGATCTCAATTCCTGAAGAAATGACCCTCTTGTATTATTTCAGCTCCACACAGAAAAACAGCTGATTTAGTAGATGAGTCTGAATTGAGTATGAAGGGAATAAAGTAAGAATTTGGGATGCTGACACTGTCCAAGACTAGTGGAGTGAGTTCTTAGTATTCCCCACCCGCCTGCCCCCCCTGCAGGAAGCACTACATGCACATTGGTTTCATTAGTGCTTTTCTGTAGGAATGATGGGTTGAGACTTTTGGAAGTTAACCACATCTATCATGGTTGGAATTACATAAATGCTTTCATTTTTCATGTACCAAAAAAAAAAAAAATTCCTCCACAAAAAAAAAAAACTTAGCACATTTATTATTTAACTCTTTTATAACAAAATCCTTGTTTAACAGGAAAACCTCCTCAATAAAGACTTGTTTTCATCAGGGAATTTCTGACCTAACTGTATCTAGTTCAAATTGAGGCAAATTTGAAAAATTATCCTTTTGCCTTTTTTCCTCCTTCCTGAAAACATAATGCCTTTAGCTCTGAGACTACACTATATATAGTTTTAATAGTTGTCACAGAAGAAGCACCAGATAATTGAAATAGCATTTAAGATTTAATAGCTGTTTCTTTAATCAAGCACCAAGTAAGAGGTTAGGAGCTATAGTACAGTAAGGCATTGGCTGATGAAGGAAAAATTGCCTCATTACAAAGGCTTGTTGAGGATAAGTCTCTGTGGATAAGTGTTTACGTGTTGCTTCCAGTGTATATATGACCTTCCCTGTTTTTCGTTTCTTTGAGTGTTTCTTTACAAATTTATTGAAATAATTGAACTCAAAATAGTTTTCATTCTGTTGCTTGAAGCTGATGTTAAGATCATTCTGACCATTCAATAATTTTGGTCTCTCTTCCCTCCCCTAATTATTTTGTTTTGTTTACTGATTCTTTCCCTTACGGAATTTTGTTTTTTTAAACTGGAGAAACTCTTCTATTATGGAATTATATTAAAGATTTTATTTATTAATTTATTACTAGAGAGGGGAAGGGAGGGGGAAAGAGAGGGAGAGAAATATCATTGTGTGGTTGCATCTCGCATGCCCCCTACCAGGGACTTGGCCTGCAACCCAGACATGTGCCCTGCACTTGGGAATCTAACTGGCGACCCTTTGGTTCGCAGGCCGGCACTCAATCTACTGAGCCACACCAGCCAGGGCTATTATGGAATTCTAAATTGTTATATAACTTAGTGACAAGCCTCTAGAGGCCCTTGGAAATTGTTCTAAGGTAGCAATTATAAAACCAAATGCCCATGGGGGAGAAGTGTTTAAAAGTGAGGGGCAGCACCGAAGAGTGTCAGGGAAATGAGAGAGGCAACCACCGGGGACTGGAACCTCTGGGGACTGGAACCTCACTCAGGGCACAGCTGCAGGGGCCAGCAGCATTCCAGCAGATTGGGTCGGGGGCCCCATGCTGCCAAATGATCTGATTTCTCAAGAGAAGCTGGAAATAAGGATTTTTGTCTTTGTGGCATATGTTTTAAATGCAAAAATTATTATACATTGCCTCCAATTTAAAAAAAAAAAAACAAAAAAAGGAAGAACAACGTATGGATCACACAAAACATATCCATTGCCCAGATTGTGCCCACGAATGGTCAATTTGCAGCCTTTGCTCTAAAGGATAAGTTATGCTTTTTCAAAAAATAACAATCTTAATAAAGCAGAGTGTGGGAATACTAATGGAGTTTAAGAATGGGATTTTTGTAAAGCACCTTAAACAAGGAAAAACCACTCGCTTAACTTTGGAGTTTAGATGAGTTGTTTGTAGCACAGAACTCTTTAATTGTATGTTATAACTCTGTCCTGCTACTTTGTAGCATCCTGGGTGCATAGCCGACTTTAAAAAGAAAATGGAGTTTTAGGCTGATCCATCTGTAGCCAAGTGTCTAATTTTGATGTATGACTTTCTCAAATTTCTAAATAACAGTGTTCTCAATTGAACCTAAGGAGACTCTATAAACACAATAACTGTTGGATTTTCCTAGAATATTTTAATGTATTAGCAATTAAAGTTGAAAAATTTAAAAATTAATCTTGATTTCCCTTAGTTATCAGATGGATGTTCATGTATTTTCTTTTTCTTTCTCTACAGATTTGAACATGGAATTCAATCCTTCAGACCATCCTCGGGCCAGCACAATATTCCTCAGTAAATCACAGACGGACGGTAGGTTACTAATTTATGTTTGTTTTTTTTTTAAAAAAAGAAAAGCCCATGTTGGTAACTAACCTAAGTCTAGAAGCTAGATGTGATTCTCTTGGGGTTTCTGTCTTTTGTATTGTTATGTTTTTAGACTTTTCTTTTTGAGCAACTATCCTCATTTTGCCAGTCAGCTGTGTACATTCTGTATTGGTAGTTTCTGTCCTGAGAATCGGAAATTTTTCTTAACGAATCAATATGTGTATAAATTCTCTAAAGATTAGAAGTATTTATGGGGTTTTTTGTTTGTTTGTTTGTAGGTTTGTTTTTTTTTCCAGATTGTAAAAAAAAGCAAAATGTTTTTGTCCCAGGTGTGTGTGTGGAATTTCTCCTGTTTTTTTGTTTTTTGTTTTTTTCTTTTTAGTACTGGCTTATCTCACTGTTCCCTGGCACTTGGCTACAAAGACGAGATAAAACTTATGCAGTACAGTGGACATAAACCTTCTCATTTGGATTCCTATAGAAAATAGTAGCAGAAGAAGTGTGTTAAATGATGACTTTGTGACCAGGATGTTATATTACAGTGTTAGAGTCCTGTGTGAGTCTATACCTGACTCTTGGCAGATTGCTAAGCTCTTATTTAGAGAAGACCCTTAGTTGACTAGAAACTAATTTAACACATTTAAGACAGTAAGTTCATTACAAGAACTGATAACTCCTCAATAATGATCATATAACAATTTTGACATGGTATAATGCTGATACAATATAGGTGATCTTTAATTAAGCCAACCACTGAGAGAGTATTAGGTGCATTTATTTAAAAAAAATAAGTGTTTCTAAGAATAAGAATAAATCATTGTAGGCTTTAAATACTTGTGAAGTTTTGAATGTATTGGGTAAAAACAAAACGTTTTATTCTTGGCCTAGTGAAATGGGAAGCCATTGGAAGAGCAGTAGGATATTGCAAGAGAAGGAAGGTGACAGTGGGAATTAAGGACAGTGAAAAATGAGAATCAAAAATTTTTTTTTGCATTTGATAGTGCTGTGAAAACAAGTTACAAGATTGGCATACTTCTGGGTTTGGTTTTCCTTCCAGTGAATTTGAGGTACAGACAAACATCATTCTGAAATGTTTCTGACTCGATTTACATGGAATTGCAGTAGATCTTCTAAGTAGATGACACATACTTTGGTGATCATGGTAAAAGAAAATTCAACAATTGTCTGGCCTAACAGAAGGATTGCTCTAGAAGTAGTTAGGAAAGTATATATCTTTCCCCTTCACCTCTACTGCAGATTTAATTCCCCTTTTTTCTTCTGGAACACAGGGTATCACTTCCTCTGACCCTTCTGTTTATTGCTTCAATTTCTCCTTCAATGTTGGCGCTTTCTGTTAAGCGTGTAAACCTATTGGAGTCTCACAGGTAAAACAGAAAAATAACCAACACCCTCTCCCTGAGGTGTTTCTCTCTACTCTTCTGTTTAGTGAAAGCTTCTCTACCATCTTTACCTTTCTCTTTCCATTTAGTCATCCACGGCAATCTTCCCTTCATCACCACTATTCTATGGATGGTGTGTGGTAAGGTTGCCTGAAGACCTTTTGCCTTCGTTAGCTCTTGATTGCTCAGGAGCTTGCTGCCATTGACTATTCCTCCTCTTTTGGCTTCCTATCTTTAAACAGGTAAATTTGCTGAAAACAAGTCCATCTAATGAGCAGTTGCTTTATAAATAATTAAAGAAGTTCTAAAATAGGTATATATGATAACTTTAATGAGTTAATTATTTGATGAATTGATTCCTAGAGAATTGACTGTTGAGGAATTTTTCCTGAGAACTCCTTCCCTTTAAGATCTTTGTCAGATATTTTAATCAACTTTTTTCCATTCTTCCCTTTAATGTTAGTATTTTCTAGGGTTATGTGCTTTACTCTCTTACCTTTTGGGTCCGCAGAGATTCTTGAGGCTTCCATGCCAACTTTAATGTCTAGCCAGGTATTTCTCTGCACTGTTCAAAACCAATTGATTCAACTGCCTACGGGATATCTTTACAATGAAAGCTGTAGGTTCCTCTAAATCCATGTGTCTCAAAACTCACTGCAGTCAGCTTCCTTCCTGGGCCCCACAAGGCCTTGAGTTTTTCAGACTCTTCCTCTTCCCAGGTCTCACGTCTGACAGTGATCCTGGAGCTGACTCACACTGGCTTGTGGGACCTATTGCGCACATTTCTTCCTTGATCCAAATTCAGTGACATTATGTTGGAAATTTGATATAGCCATCACAGAAGTTTTGACACCATGGAAATTGGCAGATGCCACAAATCAGGGCTTTTTTTCCCCTTTTTTTAAGGCAGTGCACTGTTGCATCTAAGTGATCAATGATGTATTAATTTTTATCTCTTAAACACCCCTTGATTCTGACTACTATTTTCTATTCCCATTGCTGCCACCTTTGTTCAGGTTCATAATTTCTTGCTTGGGTCACTGCAGCAGCTTCTGAACTGCCCTTTGACATTATCCCTTTTCAGTCCTGTGCCTGCTATTAAGTCCTGCTACTAAGTGGAGACTTTTTGCAAATCAGATCTGGTTATGTCTCTTGCTTAAACTTTTTAAAAATTATATATTATTGATTATGCTATTACAGTTGTCCTGATTTTCCCCCTTAGCCCTACTCAACCCATCAACCCCAACTCCCTCAGGCAATCCCTCCACCATTGTTCATGTCCATGGGTCATGCGTTCTTTGGCTACAGCATTTCCTGTACTGTCCTTTACATGTCCCCATGGCTACTTTGTATATGTATTTGTACTTCTTAATCCTCTCATCTCTTCAGCAATTCCCTCCACATCTCCCTTCAGTCTCGCAACCATCAACATGCTCTCCATATCCATGATTCTGCCTCTGTTCTTCTAGTTTGCTTAGTTTGTTCTTTAGATTGAATTGTTTGTAGATATGTATTTTTTTGCCATTTTATTGTTCATAGTTTTGATCATTTTCTTAAGTCCCTTTAACATTTCAAATAATAGTGGTTTGCTGATGATGAACTCCTTTAGTTTTTTTCTTGTTTGAGAAGCTCTTTGTCCTTTGCTTCTAAATGATGTCTTTGCTGGGTAGAGTAATTTTGATTGTAGGTTCCTGCTTTTCATGACTTTGAATATTTCTTGACAATCCCTTCTAGCCTGCAAAGTTTCTTTTGAAAAAATCAGATGACAGTCTTATGGGAATTCCCCTGTAGGTAACTAACTTCTTTTTTCTTGCTGCTTTTAAGATTCCTTATTTATCTTTAACCTTTGGCATTTTAATTATGATGTGTCTTGGAGTGGACCTCTTTGCATCCATCTTGTTTGTGACTCTCTATGCTTCCTGGGCTTGCATGTCTATTTCCTTCACCGAATTAGGGAAGTTTTCTTTTTCAAATAGATTTCCAATTTCTTGCACTTTCTATTCTTCTGGCACCCCTATGATGCAAATATTGGTATGCTTGAAGTTGTCCCAGAGGGTCCTTACACTATCCTCTTTTTCTTGGATTTTTTTTTCCTTGTTCTGATTGGTTGCTTTTTGCTTCCTTATGTTTCAGATCATTGATTTGATTCTTGCCTTCATCCACTCTACTGTTGTTTCCTTGTAAATTGTTCTTTATTACAATTAGTATATCCTTCGTTTCTCACTGGATCTTTTTTATGCTGCTGAGGTCCGTCCTCACTAACTTCCTTGAGCATCCTTATAACCAGTGTTTTGAACTCTGTATCTGATGGATTGCTATCTCCATTTTGTTTAGTTCTTTTTCTGGAGTTCTGTTCTTTGATTTGGGCCATGTGCTTTTGTCTCCTCATTTCGGCATCCTCCCTGTGTTTGTTTCTCTGTATTAGAGCTGCTTTGACTCTGTGTCTTGGTAGTATGGCCTAATGTATTAGATGTCCTGTAGGGTCTAGTGGCACAACCTCTCCTATCGCCCAAGCTGGGTACCCAAGGTGCTCCCTTCCTGTGGGCTGAGTACACTCTCCTCTTGTAGTGGAGCCTTGGTTGCTTCTGGCTGATCAATGGGAGGGATTTACCCAGGCCAGTTAGCTGTAAGGATTGGTTGAGACCACTCACCACCAACCTCTGCCCTCTGTGGAGGATCAGCTGTGCAAGGGCAGGGTGGTGGTGCTCTGATGCAGTCTGTAGCTGTCCATGGGGTGGGCTGGCCCTGGGTTTCCTGGGTGTTCTTTCTGGGGCCACCCTGCCTAAACTATAAAGCTATCTGAGATGCCAACTACTTGTGTTGGACTTGGAGATTCCCAGGTGAATATAGGCAGCTAGTGGGAAGCCTGTATGTGATTCACTCAGGCCAGCTGTTGCTCTTTGAGAGGATTTAGGAAGTTATGAAGCATGAGGCAAGACTAGCAATTCATATGGAAAAGCTGCTTGGGTGGGTGTGTAAGTTGGGTGGGGTGGAGTCCTTGGGGATCTCAAAAGAGGGTCATACAGTGTTAGCCAGGTTGCTGGAATGTCAGATATGGCACCAGCTTGCTGGCTCTGTAGCTCTGCAGTGGGGGAGGGCCCATAAGAGGGACAATGGCCTCTGCTTGCCTTAATGGCAGACACCTCAGTCTCCCCCAGCTTGCCACTGGTACCTTGTGAGCTGCCACCCTGGTGCAGAAGCCCAGAGGAAGCGCGTTCTTTAAGAGGAGCTGCTTGGGGCTCCAGGAGTTTCTTCCACTGAGTCAATCCTCACTGGTTTTTGTAGCCAGAAGTTGTGGTGACTTATCTTCCTGGCACTGGAATGCTGGGCTGGGGGCTTGGTGTGGGGTTGGGTCTCCTTGCTCCCAAACTATCCCTCCCTAGTTTTTATACACCTCGCGTGATTGTGGGACCAGTTAGTTCTGTGTCTGTTCCCCTCCTACCAGTCTGGATGGACGTGGTTTCTTTAACTCCGTAGTTGGCAGACTTTCATTCAACTCAATTTCTGACAGTTCTGAGTGATGGTTGTTCTATATTTGAGTTATAATTTTGATGTGGTTGAGCGAAGAGGTGAGCCATATCTGTCTCTGCTGCCATCTTCACTGGAAGTTCTTGCTTAAACTTTTTAAATGGCTCCCCGTTTGCCTTAGAATTCAGTTCCAAATGCCTTAGGATTATTGACCAAGCCCTTGGTGACCCCATCACTGCAGTTCTTCCAGTGTGTGACCTACCCTCATGTTTCTCTGCATTCACCTGAATTCCCCTTCTGTCTTCCATACAGCTCATTCCTTATATCTTCAAGGCTCATTCCTCCTGTCACCTCCTCCTCAAAGATATTCTTGACCCCTCAAACTAGGTTAAGTGGGCCTTTGGTAAGCTCCCACAGTACCCTGTGAGTGCTTTTTTCTTCCTAGTCTGAACCATATTGTGGTATTTAAAACTATTTTCTTGTCTGTGTCACCAACTAGCTCCTAGAGGGAAAGAAATATATGATATTAGATCTCAGTATTTCCTGGACCTTGCTCTGCCTGGTTGAAAGAAGGAATAATGACAAAACTAGGGAACATTCTTGATTGATTATGATCATTCTTTACTTGGATAAACTTACATTTCTGTTACAAGACCTCCATCTTTCTAAGAGTACCAGAGCAATTCAAAATAGTAGGTCCTATTATTGCAATTGTTTATTTGGAAGAAATGTTGTAACTTCCAATTATAAGATATACAGGACCTTTTAGATCGCTTTCTTTTTAATCTGGTGATCTTTTCTTCAGGTGGAGGTAGACCTTTTTCAGTTTAGAATAGGTTTGTGCAGAGGAGGCTACTGTTGGAGTGAAGACAGTTATGTTAGAGCAGCTGCTGCCTGGGACCACAGCCATGTGCTCTTCCTGTCACAACTCTGCTCTGCAGACCTCTCATCCTGACAAAACAAGCTCTGTCTATCATGCTACCCACCTGCCAGCTGTTCCTTATCCTTATTTAGATGATACCTCCATGAGGTCATTAGTTCCCTGACTGTTAAATTCCTTTTCCTCTGATATTAAAGAGATCTAGGCTAGACTTGGAACCTTTTCTCAGTGTTCAAAAGAAAACTGGAAACTTTAGAATGGAGTGCTTGCCTAATTAGTCCTGCCCCAGCTGACTGAAGTTAGTGATGTTCTGTCAAAAGCCAAATGGACTGCTCTCAGTCATTTCTTCTTACCAATAGGTGTTGCACTGCAAGGTGGCCATAGGGGCACGCTGCCGCCAGGGAGCACCACAGAGAGCACAGCGCTCCCTGAAACCTGAGGGAAACCAGCTGTGGCCAGCTAAGGTGGGAGCAGGGCTCTGAAACCCGCAGAGCCCGTCCTGGGGTTGTCACGGATGAGGGGAATAAACACAAAACGTTGCAAACACTTCTCTGTTTGCCGGGAGAGCAGGCGGGGTACTTCCCTCCTACTAGAGAAGGCCATGGCACATTCCCCTAGTGGGAAAGGCCAGGTCGCCTTTTGTTCCAAGGCTTTTATTGAAAAACTTATCAGTGGGCTAGGTAACAGGAATGCATGGTACGCTTGTTATATTAGCATGTTAAGTTTCACAGATAATAGATACTTTTAAGGAAACAAGTGACAGGAATTCACTGATTTACATGGGTCCGAGAGGAGACCAGTCTAAACAAAAGAGAATGAAGATAGGAGCAAGCGCTTTAATAATAAAGGGTAAGGGGTGTAAATAATGTGAAGGTCCTTTGCAGCGTGACTGACCAGAGATCTGAGGGAGGAACAGTGCACACTCTGAAGAATTTACCTTTGGGCCTGATTACCCCGGGACCCGCCAGATCCGATTCAGGGCTGTTTTTCCTGCACTGTTTCAAGCCTGAGCTAGGCGGCGGGAGGGAACCACCAAGGGAGAAGGAGACTGCTTCTCGGCTGCAGTGAGGATTCTGGCCATGTCCAAGCCAAGCTGAGACTTGTGGGGGCCTTTTTGCCCCTTCTCCGTGTCCTGCAATTTCTTATCTGCTGCCCATATGGGTCAATGCCTGTCTTAGGTTGCCCCTCCCCCAGAGGGTCTTACCCGTCTTTCGAAGGGACCATCACAAGGCAAAGCAGAGGGGCAAGGGCAGGTCAAGTCGCCTCAGGAGCCTGTTTCTCCAAGGCCTCCTGATTATTTCCAGCCTTGGGGCCCTCCAGCCTGTTGGCAGGGTTACAGCTCCTGAAACCAGGCCAGACGTTTCCCAACAAATAGGATGTAATTGCAGAATTTCTTTATATGAAAGCCATTCACCAAAGAAGTGACCAAGGGCTCCTTGTGGAATGGGGGTTGGGGGGAGCTGCCTGGTGAGAGAGAAATCAGTTCACTTGGCCTACCTTGGCTATTCATGCTGTCATTTTGGCTTGTGGGGAAGAATTGCTGTCCCAACTGTCTTTTTCTTTTCTGTACTATTTTAATTCAAAAGCACGAGAGCCTATTCTTAATGATCAGGAGAAAGCAACCAAACGACATCTTTTTAATTTTATTTAGTATTGTTTTTAGAAGTTCTTTGCCTTCAAAAGAATCGGGAGAAAAATGAAAGTGTATACGTGTGTATACACTCTCTCTGTTTCTCAAGAGTTTCTTGAAATAATTAAAAGGAATAAAAACCACTGTCCCTTGAGTGACTTGAAGCCAAAGTAGAAACATTTAAATTAAAAATATGAGCCATGGGTTATTTTGTGCATTCTTTCAGAAATACTGAAATTGAAAAAAATGTTTTGTCGCCTTCCTTTGTATGGGGCCATATTTTTGTTCCTGTGCAGTGCTGAACTTGTGCATCATGAGGGGACCAACCTTTTTGCATTCCTTTTATTTTGCATTTTCAGTAGTCAACTACTGTCCCCTTTTGGGGACTTGCCCATCAGAGCATTCCTTGCCCTTTTTGTCATCACTGCTCTCCACTTCTGTTCTCTCTGTCACCATCTTGTGTACTTGTCCCTGGATGCCCCCTCTCCAGCTCCCTGTCAGTCACTATCTGAGTCTTCTCACCCTCATCAGGTCACATAGGGGATACATTTGCAATTAGATATTGAAGAATCCTTAGGAGCCCAAAGCTTTTACACCAGTGATTTTCATACCTTTTTTCCTTTCTTACATATCATAGAAAAGAATTTTGAAAAAGTTCTTTTCATTTTTATGTTGTCTGTAAAATTTTTTAATCCTATTAAAGATGTAATTTCTGATGTATTGTAAACATTGATACTTTAAAACAAAACTACTGCTCTCTTTAAAAATCTATTAAGTAAAATCTCAGTATCATAGTGATTTGATAATCCACCATCAGTCATTTAAAAATGTATGAAAAGTGTTCTTTAACAGTTGGAAAATTGCATATAATTCATTTTCCAATTTGAACTTGTAGTTCCATGCCATTTCTCCATAGAATTTTAGTGTGATGTAATATGTTTTGATTTCTAGATGTTATTTATCACACAGTCATACTTGTCTTTTATGAAAATATGGATCAACTTTATTTTTATTTATCATAAGTCTTTAAATGTTAAAAATAAATACTGGACGGTGGTATTATAATTGTTAGCTCTCAGTTGATCAAAACAATATAAACAAATTAAAACTTGAATGAATAATTAAATAGAAGAGTGAAATAATTTTTGAAAACCATTTCTTTATTCAAATTTTTTTTACTTATTGTTGTTCAGTTCCAGTCATCCGTCTTTTTCTGTGGGTATCCCTATCCTGCAAAGTCCTCCCACCCATTGTGGATGGAAAAATGAGTTGTTCCAGACACACTTGGTCTGCCAGGAGAAAGGGGTGGTGATTCCCTCTAGTGGAGAATGCCCCAGGCCCATCTCTGAAGTGGCTTTTATTGAGAATGGTTTACAGCATGCATACAAAATTTATCGATCAATGCATAAAGGCTGTATTTACAGAAAACAGATAGAGATCATAGACAACAATTGAGGGGAAATGGAGATTTGCCTCAGGTCAGGATCTGTTAGACATGCTGACATCAGATGGTCCTAAGGAATGGCTCCTGAATTCAAGTATTCACCCTTCGGTTTGGAGCTTAAACATCCGGTTTATATTAACAGAGTTATACAAAGCAAAGCAAACTTCAAAGGATACAATGTATTTTTCAGGCCTGATTTCCCACAGGAACCCTCAGTGCTAGCACCGGGTCCTGTCTCCCTCCCAGCATTGCCAGTTTTCTGGTCAAGACTTACAGGCCCTTTTCAAGGCCAGGCTCACGCAGGGCTACAATTCCCGATACTACACAAAGTGGTCCACAACATTTTTCACCATTGCTCACCCCTACCCTGACCCAATCCCCACCCCCACAGTCAGTACCCTCCATTGTCCATGCTTATGAGTCCTCTATTTGTGTTCCTTTGCTTGCCACTTCTCCTTCTTTCCCCCGTTATTCCCATCCCCCCGCCCCTACTGGTCATGGTCCTTTTGTCCTTTATTTCGAAGTCTTTGGTTCTGTTTTGCTCATTTGTTTGTTTTGTTGGTATAGGTGAGATCATACGGTATTTGTGTTTCACTGCCTGGCTTATTTATCTTAGCATAATGCTCTCCAGTTCCATCCATGCTGTCGTGAAGTGTAGCAGTTCCTTCATTCTTTCTGCTGTATAGTATTCTGTTGTGTAAATGTACCACAGTTTTTCGATCCACTCACTTACTGATGGGCACTTAGGCTATTTCCAGCTCTTGACTGTTGTAAATTGTGCTGCTATGAACATAGGGGTGCATATTTTCTTTTGAATTGGTGATTCAGGATTCTTAGGGTCTAGTCCCAGCAGTGGGATCACTGGATTGAAAGGAATTTCCACCTGGAGATTTTTTGAGGAAATTCCATTCTGTTTTCCACAGTGACTGTACCAGTCTGCATTCCTCCTCTTAGTATACTAGAGTTCCCTTTTCTCCACAACCTCACCAGCACTTGTTGTTTGTTAATTTATCAATGATGGCTGTTTTCACTGATATGAAGTGGTATCTCATTGTGATTTTCATTTGCATCTCTCTAATGGCTAGTGATGTTGATCATTTTTTCATGTATGTATGAGCCCTCTTTATGTCTTCCTTGGAGGTGTATCTGTTCAGGTCCTTTGCCCATTTTCTAATTGGATTGCTTGTCTTCCTGGTGTGAACTCACGTGAGTTCTTTATATGTTGTGGAGATCAAACCCTTGTCTGAGGTTTCATTGGCAAATACGTTTCCCACATGGTTGATTCCCTTTCCATTTTGTTGATGTTTTCATTAGTGGTGCAGAACCTTTTTAGTTTGATGCAGTTGTTTATTATTTCCTTGATATCCCTTGCCCTAGGTGATGTATTGGTGAAAATATTGCTGTGTGGGATATCTGACATTTTACTGCCTGTGTTTTCCTCCAGGACTTCTGTGGTGTCACGACTTACATTAAAATCTGTTATTTTTGTGTATGATTTAAGTTGGTGATCAAGTTTCATTTTTTTTGCATATAGCTGTCCAGATCTCCCAACACCATTTATTGAAAAGGGTGTTTTTACTCTACTTTATGTTCCTGCCCCCTTTGTCAAATATTAACTGACCATATTGACATACATTTATTTCTGGGTTCTCCATTCTGTTCCATTGGTCTGTGTGTCTGTTCTTATGCAAGTACCAGACTGCTTTCATTACAGTGGCTTGGTAATATACTTTGATATCAGGGATTGTGATACCTCCTACTTTGAACTTCTTTCTCAAAATTGCTGAGGCTATTTGGGTTTGTTTATGGTTCCATATAAATTTTTGAAATATTTGTTCTATATCTGTGAGATATGTCATGGGCATTTTGATAGGGATTGCATTGAATCTACAGATTGCTTTGCGTAGTATGGACATTTTGATGATGTAAATTCTTCCAATGCATGAACATGGTATATGCTTCCACTTATTTGTATCTTCCTTAATTTCAGTGTCTTGTAGTTTTCTGTTACTTTCTTGTCTGCGTTTATTATCCCTAAGTATTTTATTTTTCTTGTTGCTATAGCAAATGGGATTTCCCCCCTCGTTTCTGTTTCTGATACTTCATTGTTGATGTAAAAAAAAAATGCCTCAATTTCTGAATGTAGACTTTTCATCCTGCTGTTTTACCAAATTCATTTATTAGGTCGAGTATTTTTTTGGTGGAGCCTGTAGCGTTTTCTATGTACACTATCATGTCATCTGCAAACAGTGACAACTGTTGTTCCTCCTTTCCAGTTTGGAAGCCTTTTATTTCTTTTTCTTGTTTGATCACTGTGGCTAGAACTTCCAATACTATGTTAAATAGAAGTGGTGAAAGCAGACATGCTTATCTTGTTCCTGATCTTAGTGGGAAAGCTTTTAGATTTGCCCATTGAGTATGATGTTGTCTGTAGATTTCTTATACTTAGCCTTTATTATGTTGAGGTATGCCCCTCTGCTCCCAGTTTGCTGAATATTTTTATCATAAATGGGTGATGTACTTTATCAAATGCTTTTTCTGCATCTATTGATCTGATCACGTGCTTTTTGTCTTTTGTAATGTTTGTGTGGTGTATTACATTTATTGTTTTGCAAATATTGTACCATCCTTGCATCCCTGTGATGAATCCCATTTGATCGTGATGTATGATCTTCTTAATGTATTGCTGAATCCAATTTGCTAATAGTTTGTTGAGGATTTTAGCATCTATGATCAATGACATTGGCCTGTAGTTTTCTTTCTTTGTCGTGTCTTTATCTGGCTTTGAAGTTAGGGTACCCTAATACTGGCCTCAAAAAAAGAGTTTTGGAGTCTCCCTCTTCTTGGATTTTTTTAGAATAGCTTGACAATGACTGGGGTTAGCGCTTCCCTAAATGGTTGGTAAAATTCTCCTGTGAATACATCTGGCCCAGGAATTTGTGTACCAGGGGTTCTTTGATTACTGCTTCCATTTCACTAGCTGATACCAATGTGTTCAGGCTTTCTGCTTCTTCTTGACTCGGTTTTTGAGGATTCTATGTTTCTAGAAATTTGTCCATTTTGCCCAGGTTTTCAAATTTCTTGGCATATTGTTGTTCATAGTAATTTCTTATGATCCTTTGTATTTTTGTGGTATCAGTTGTAATTTCACCTCTTTCATTTCTGATTTTATTTATTTGGGTTATCTCTTTTTTTTCCTTGATGAGTCTGGTTAAAGGCTTGTTGATATTGTTTATCTTTTCAAAGAACCAGCTCCTGGATTTATTGATCCATTGGATTGTTCTTTTAGTTTCTGTGTCATTTAAATCTGCTCTGGTCCTGACTATTTCCTTCCTTCCTTCTCAGCTCTGGGCTTTGTTTGATGTTGTTCCTCTAGTTTTTGTAGGTGGAGGGTTAGGTCATTTATTTGAAAAGTTTCTGTCTTTTTAGGTAGGCCTGTATTGCTATGAACTTCCCAGTCAGGCCTGTCTTTGCTGTGTTTCATAGGTTTGGAGTTGTCATGTGTTCATTTTCATTTGTTTCCAGAAACTTTTTATTTCTTCCTTGATCTCATTATTGACCCATTCATTGTTTAATAGCATACTATTGAGTCTCCTTGAGTTTGAGTGTTTTTGAGGTTTTCCTTGATGTTGGTTTCTAGTTTCAAGTTATTGTAATCCAAGAAAATGCTTGATATGATTGCAATTTTCTTGAATTTGTTGAGGCTTTCTTTGTGTCCTGTTATCTGGTCTGTCTTTGAAACTGTTCCATGTGCATTTGAAAAGAATGTATATTTTGCTTCTTTGGGGTGAAAAGTTCTGTATATATCAGTTAAGCCTATTTGAACTAACTTGAGTTCAGTGCCACAGTGTCCTTGTTGATTCTTTGATTGGAAGATCTGTCTGTTGTTGACAGTGGGGTGTTTACATCCCCTCCTATAAGTGAGTTTCTGTCTGTATCTTTCTTGAAGTGCTCCAACATTTTCCTTATATATTTGGGTGCTCCTGTGTTGGGTGCATAGATGTTTACAATGTTTTTAGCTTCCTGATGGCTTTTTCCTTTTAAAATAATGAAATGGCCTTCTTTGTCTCATTTTATGGCCTTTGTTTTGAAGTCTGCTTTGACTGATATAAATACTGCTATTAGAGCTTTTTTTTCATGTCCATTTGCTTGGAATGTTTTTTCCAACCTTTCACTTTCAGTCTTTGTAGGTGTTTTGTTCTGAGGTGAGTCTCTTGAAGGCAGCATATGTCCAGGTCATGTTTTCTTATCCATTCAGCTACCCTATGTCTTTTTATTGTAGAATTTAATTAAATTATATTTAATATTACTGTCGAAAGGTACTTATTCATTGCCATTTTTACTTTTATACCTGTTTTCCTCTTTCTTTCACTCTTTTTCTTCATCTTCTTAAAGCAGTCCCTTTAGCATCTCTTGCCATGGTGGTTTTGTGGAGGTGTATTTTTTTTAACCTTCTTTTGTCTGGGAAACTCCTTATTTCACCTTCCATTTTAAATGAAAGCCTTACTTGGTAGAGTACTCTTGGAGGCTGTTGCTTTTCATTACTTTGAAGATATCTTACTGTTTCTCTTCTGGCTTGTAGTATTTCTGTTGACAAGTGAGCTGCTAGCCTTCTTAGAGCTCTCTTGTATGTTACTATCTGTTTCTCTCTTGTTGCTTTTAACATTTCCTCTTTGTCTTTCAAACTTGGCATTTTAATTATGATGTGCCTTGGAGTAGATCTCTTGGGTTCATTTCAATCAGGACCTTTTGTGCTTCCTGAACTTGCATGGCTTTTTCCTTCTCCACATTAGGGAAGTTTTCTGTCAATATTGTTTCAAATAGGTTTCTTACCCCTTGCTTCTTTTCTTCTTCTTCTGGTATTCCTGTGATTCAGATGTTGTTATGTTTCATGTTTTCCTGAAGTTCCCTTAAGCTATCCTCATACTTTGTGAGTCTTTTCTCATGCTGTTGTTCTGCCTGGGTATTTCTTTCTACCTTGTCTTTGAGCTCACTAAATTCATCCTCTCCTTCATCCAACCTGCTTTTAATTCCTTTTGGTATATTTTTTATTTCAGATATTGTAGTCTTCATTTCTTCCTGGTTCTCATTTATAGTTTCTGTTTCCTTTTTCATGCTGTTGTAGTTCCCATTTAGTTCTTTGTAGTTGTCACTGAGTTCCTTGAGCATCCTTATAACCATTTTTTTTTTAATTCTATGTCTGATAGATTGTTTGCCTCCATTTCATTTAGCTCTTTAACTGGGTAGTCTTCTGTTCCCTTCAAATGGGGGTTTTTACTTTTTCACCCCACTTTAGGTAACTCTTTTTGTTTTTTTCTGCATCTCAGGGTGCTCTGCTTTGCCTGTCTGTCTTCATGATACGAACTTCTGTGGTAGGAGTTCTATTGGACTCAGTGGTTCCGTCTCTTTGATCTCCTTATCTGGATGCTCTAGGGTTTCCCTATTTCCCATTTGTGTGGGCTCTCTTACTGTACCTGGGTTTTACTTGGTGGTAGTTTCTCCCCTCCCATGCGCTTACAGGTAGTCACAATTCCCACCTTGTCTTGTTTGCTGTTGTACAGTGAAAACCATGTCTTACTGGGATGCGTTTGTGGATGAATATTACATATCACTGCAGTGAGGCACGAGTTATCATCAGATTCATTGTTTTTATAGATACAGTGCTGAGGGAACCTTGTTTATACAAAAATAGAGGCTAATAGAAGGGATTTCAGTCTACTAATATCACTACATTCTTTGTATTCCATTTGATTTATATATCAAAAAACCTCCAAGGGATTTATCACCTAAAATAATTCCTAAAACCAGGCACAACTCAATCTTGTCTCCTTTAATCTTGTTGACAATAAGAAATTGGAATCCTTGTTTTGCAAAAGCGTTTCTAATGCAGTTATAGTAGCTTCTCGCTTTTCAGGTTCTAGGAAGTGCTCCAAAAGCAGCTTTATCAGACACACAAATAATGTTTAATTACATCTGCTATTCTTTTCATTTGGCGGCACCTAGTTTGACCTATACACTCAGGAGCCTTTAGAAAATGAATCTAAACTTCAGAGCACCTTCACTTCAGAGCACCTTCCCTGATTGCTGTGACCCCTTGCAGTCTGCATGCCCCTCTATGGAAGCCATATCTTTCCTGCATTTACATGATCCCATGTGCAGTCACTAACACAGTGAAGGAACTCAGATATATGTTGAATGAAGGATTCCCACCTCTGCTATTTTTTCTGAAGTAAGGTTTTTAGCTATTCTTTTTTCTGAGTATCTTATTTTTAATTTTGATTTAGTATGTTTTTGTTAAAATGTTACTCTCCTTCCTAGGACCTTGTTGGCAAAACTAGGCATCATCGCCAAACCAGTCAGATCAGACTTATTTTCTGTCAGAAAAGGTCTAATTTCATGTTTTTCACTTCATGTAACATGTTAGTACACATGCTTGTGACCACCATTACTCTTCTGATCCTGACCAATATGGCCAGATGGATGTGACGGTCTGTCCCTGGCCACAAGCCTGCTGTGCTCTCCAGCTCAGCCTGTGTTCCTGTGCTCCCTGCTTTGTCCCCTGGGCCTCGCCCTTGGAGCCTGTGTCTTTGAAGGAGTCTAACCAAAGGAGGAATAGGCCTAATGGAATGGAGACATAGTCCTAATCATCCCCACTGTATGACACTTGCAAATGCAGGTCTAGAAGTCCTTTCCAAGTTCCTGGAAGGACTGTCCATAGGACAGCATGGACTCTAGGCTTCGTTGGAATAAAAGCACCTAGCTCACCCAGTGTCTAACTTGTCCCGCTGTCTGGTGCCCTGGGAGAGGTCTTTCCTGCCAGGTGGACGCATGTCCAGGGTGGGTTGGCATACCTTTTTCTGTGAAATGAGAGGAAGGTCCTTGTGAAGGAGGGGGTGGAGAGGGAACCCCTGCTCATACTTCAGCCATCTTCAAGACCTTCTTGAACACCTGATTTTAGAACTACTGCTCTAGTCCAGCCCTGAGTGATTCTTTGACTAGATCATTTCAAGACAGAATTACAAAAACAAGTATTGTCTTACCTTATCTTTTTTCTCTAGCCTGGGGGAGTAGGTGCCCAAGATGTGTCAGTGAAAGGTCACTGCCTGAGTTCTGGATTGACTGGTGGCCTCAGGCTTGTGGCCAGCCCAGCTTGTAGGGACTCATCTTTTGATTCTACATGAGCACTCAAGGCTCTGGTACTGACCTTAAATCAGGCAGTTTCCTCGGTTATAATTTCCTTTAAACTGAAAATAGTGATACTTGTCATATCATAGGATTGTTGACCTGAAGCAATAAGGTGGTCTTGGGCACACAGTATGTACTCAGTGTCTGTTCTTGTTACCTGTAGAGCAGGTACTTGGGTCACTGCGTGCTAATACCTGGGACTCCTCTGAGCCATTGTGTCCTAGAATCTTAGGCAAGGGTACATCACCACCATTTTTGCACTATACACATGTGTGTCCCATGTATATTTCCTTCTGCCTCGTAGATACCCAATCTGGCAACCCCACAAACCCCTCATTATTGTCATGTCCAAATCAGAAGTCACCATTTTTCCTGTCCTACCTGCCTCCTCTCCCCATCACCTATTTTCTTAAAGATAAACTCTGTCAGTCTAGGTCCCCAGCTAGCAACACAGGAGTCCTGTGATCAGTGTCTTCCATCCCATCTGTCTTCTAAATACCTAGTATTTCTTCCTTTCTTTCTCCCTCCTTCAGAACGATGATCATAGCTAACCTCCCTCCCTTGATCTATGATCATAGCCCTTTCCTACCTCCATCTCCTCTCTCTTTCTCTCCACATGGCTGCGAGAAGGAGCATTCTGAAAAGCAGATCCAGTCGGGCTTCTCCCTGTTCCAGCTGTCTTCTCTGTGGATTCCTGCTTACCCACAGCGGAAAGGGAACTGGCACATGCAGCCTGCCTCCCTCTTCCCTTTTCTGCTTTTCTGCCAGTCCTTTTCTACCTCTCAGTATGTGCCTCTAGTCTTGACCTGTCTGGCCCATCTGCTTCCTGACACTGCAGCTGACTCATCTCCTCTCTCCCAAGTGTTGTGCCTGCCCAAAGTTGGCTTCTTCAGGGTTACTCTCCACCTTCCCCACTTTTCATACAGTCCCATGGACACATTTCCCCACTGTAACACCTCTGAAGTTGGGACTGCTGATGGCTTGTTCAAAGCTCATTGGCAGCATTGTTTTTTTTTTTCCTTAGTGACAAGTAGAACAAAAGTATACCATAAAATCACTGGCATTAAATTTGATGTAATTTGTATATTCCTCTGTTGTGGAGGTGGCTTTATGATTTGTAAGTAAAGGAGTAGTGGGTGTATTTATTTACTAAATTCCATATTGCTTTATGACAGGGATTGTGTCTTCCTCATTTTGAATTCTCCATACCAAACTCAGAGGCTAGCACATACAAGAGCCTTGAAAAGGAACTGAATGAATAGAGTAATGAGAGAATGAAGGGCAGTCATGGTACATCCTTGACAGACATGCACTGGCACTGTGACAGTCTACCTGCCCAGGTGGCCTTCTGTTTCATGCTGCAACATCACTTTCTTCCATCTTACCTAACTTTACTAGAAAGAGACACATGCATTCAGTATTTGGGGGCAGGAGAATGTAGGGTTTTTAGGCCCAGGCAGTATATTTGGGCCTAAATATATTTCTCTCCCCTCCCAGGTCTGAAGTTGACATGACCATACTACTCTCAGAACTACATTCCCATCTCTGCCATCATCTTTTAAGATGCATGAGATGGGGGTGGGTGCAGGGTCCCTATAAGTTTAATGGGTGAGGGAGACCTTGGGTGGGGGGCTTTGTGGCCTACAGTTCTTGGAAGCATCACTCTACTTCATTGTCTGATCTCTTGGGCCTTCCAGTGAGGAGAAAACTGTTTGCACAGTTACAAAATCAGCTGAAATCAAATTAGACCCCAGAATGTCAGTTTTTCTTAATATGCCTTTTACTGTATCTTCTCTTCTGACTTATGCTTTCCTCAGATTCAGTCATCAGAAAATTGCTCAGTGAGCAGTGACCCGGAGTGAAAGCTCAGTGGGGTAATTCACTCCAGCTGGGGTAGAGTTTGATGCCCTCTCTACAACAGCTGTGTTCTACTGTTAGTATTCTGAGTCTTGTTCTGTGGTAATGATAAGCTCTCATTTTACTCTCCTTTTTGAACTATGAAGACCTTCCATCCCCAATCATTTAGCACCCACTGGCTAACCCTTTCTGTACTTTTCACAGCCTCTCATGTTTGTAGCCTACCTTCATGGTGGATGTTTTTGGTCAGCTGCCCTGTGACATCTGGGGAGGCAGCTGAATTTCACTGATAATCTGAGTCAGTCACCATGCAATCACAATTAATACCTTGGAGTGATTTTCTGAAGATAGTGATAATGAAAACACAACCTTCTGGAATCAACCTGATGGAGCCATGTATGTAATCTTGTGCATCTGATCCAGACGGTCTTCCCGAACCACAGGTTTTTCATCTGTAAAAAGAGTTAGTACCTTCTCCTGAGATTGTCAGGAGGACTGAATGTGTTATTTCTCAAAGCTCTGAAAATAGTACCTAGAAGGCAGCATTATTTCTCAGTAAGTGCTGTCTTCACTGTGGAGTGTAAGTTTTCATTGGCTCAGAGGGATTGAGTTCTTCCCTGACTTGGGTTTCTGAGAACTCATTTCATGCAGATTCCAGGCACCAGTGACAGACAGTTCTCTTGGAGAGAGGGTGGTGCAAAGGAAAGAGTCTGAGGAGCTCAGCAACACTGTCTTCTGTCTCCCCCTCCTGATCACCCCCTGACTGGGTCGGCCTGGGCAGCTTCCTTCCTCATTTTCAAAGGAAGGGTGTTGGACCACATTTTAGGACCACTTTAGTCCTGGCATCCATGGCTAATGTTGGCTGACACTTGCCATCGGAAAGCGTGTCTTAGAAATGGAACAGGGAAACCAAGGTAATTTTTTTAATGCCTATCTATAAAAGAGGTTTGCTGAAATTGTATTTAGATTGTTAACAAGTCCTGAATAATTAGGCATTAGATTTTTTCCAGAAAGTTGTCTTTTTGAGAGTGGGAGTGTATCGGGGGCCCCACATTGGGTGCCAGATGAGGGAGGTACCATGTCCCACACAGAGTCCCCCCGGGTCATTGCGAATGGAGGAAAATAAAATAAGTCATTCCAGACACTTCTTAGTCTTCCAGGAAAAGGGGGTGGAGATTCCCTCCCCCTTCTAGTGGAGAATGCCCGGGCCCTCCTCCTGAAGTGGCTTTTATTGAGAACCATATGTGCAGGGTTATATAGCATGGGTGCAAAGCTCATCAATCAATGTCAAAAGGCTATGTTTACAGAAAACAAATAGAGATCATAGATAACAATTGAAGGAACACAGAGATTTGACTCAGGTCAGAGTCTGGTAGACAGGGTGGTGCCCATTTGGCCCTGAAATCTGGGAAATTGATCACATTCTATGCTCGACCCCAAACATCAGTACTCATTAACTTGAGGGCATTCTTAGCAAAGTAAGTTTCATAGGATTGAATGCATCCCTTTTCCAGGCCTGCCTGATCCAGTTTAGGGCTGTACCTGCCATATTGTTTCACGGACCTGGTCAGCCAGCAAGCAGAGGAGCCAAGAGATAAGGAGACTTCTTTCAGATAGAATGAGGACTCCAGCCATGGCAGAGCTGAGGGGTGAGGGTATTTTGCCCCTTTTCCATGTCCCCCAAGTCCTTCCCTGATGGCCCCTAGGCAACTGTGCCTGTGTTAGGTTGCCTTTGCCATCAAGGGGTCTTACCTGTCAGTGACTAACCAGCCATTCTCCCGGGCTAAGCAGTGTGATGTGAGGGAGGCAGGGGCTGCACTTCTGCCAGGGGGACAGGTTTTCTCTCCTCAGTGGCCTAATTTCTCAAGGCCTCCTTGCTCAGCTCCAGCCTTGGGGCCCTCTTGCCTGTTGGCGAAGCTGCAGTCCCTGAAACCAGGTGGGACAATTTCCAACAGGAGTGTCCCAAGCAACCTAAATGAAGTTCGTTTATCCCTCATTGCAAACGCAGCCATTCCCCTTATTAGATGGAGAAGACTTTTAATGCAGGCAGTAGCTTTTTTGCTGGTTTTTGATGTCTTACTTTTAGAGCATCTAGTACAAGGGTCCCTAACCCTTGGGCTGCTGACCAGTACCAGTCTGTGGCCAGGTAGGAACCAGGCTGTGAGGGAAGCATGCCTGAGCTCCGCCGCCTGTCCACCCCCACGCCCCACCCTGCAACGTCCATGTAAAAACCAGTTCCTAGTGCCAAACAGGCTGGGGACTGCTGCTCTAGTACATTTTCTGTTTAAGTCACTATGGACTGTTGCATGAGCTAAGTAAAAATTCTCTTAAGAAACCATCATAGAGAGGATTAAAGGAGGCAGCTATAACTCTCTTAGGAAAGTAAGATTTATGATCCACATCAATTTATTGTGTCTTTTCCCAACAAAGCAAAATGTGACCATTAGAGTTCTCAATTATGTAGCAATGCTGAGAATTGCTAACCAAAAGTACTCAAGTTTAAAAATGATTAAAGCCAATATCATAAATGAGTTGGCATATTGCTTATATCATTACATAAAACAAAATGGCCAAAGTACTTTGTATTTCAGAGCTGATTAATGGCCTTTGTGGTTTCAAATTTATTTTGAAAACATTTAGAATTCGGTAATTTTATTTGTATTTTTTGGTGATACTAGGATAAAAGATTCTACTTTTCTCCCCATGGTAATATTTTAGTCCTGCTGCAGCTAAGTGAAGGGAAGAGGAATCATTGTAAGGGTATCTCAGAAACCTTATGAGTCATTGAACTAGGAAATAAAAGCCTCTAGGAACTAAGGAAGTACTGACCTTCTCCCTGTCTTTCTCTGCCTTCCATTCTTTTCCGCATGCCAGCTGTGTACCTCCAGTCTCGGTGATCCAGTAAGAGAATCATAGCACTCCTAACAGTCATATTTTCATGGCTGTGACTTAATACAAAGAAAGTATGAGAAGCAGAAACAGTACCAGGAAAGGGGGCATGGATGACATCCAGGGGAAACCTGATACAGGCTTCCAGAAGTCCCTTTCAGGTAGAGTCACACAGGATGCACCAGGCGCTCTTCAGCAATGACTCTTGGCATATTGCTAGCCAGGGAGGCTCTGTAGAGACTCAGTGCCCAGGATTTTTATTGAGAACTGGTTAGGAAGGCAGCCACTGCCTGGTACATAGCAAAGTTCCAGACTCCTGGGAGGAAGGCAGGTGTTCGGCACTGACCATATCATTTGTACAGTTCGGGCATAGTCAGCCACTCTTAATTAGTTAGGGAATGGTTGGGACCCTCCCCAAGTCTGTGTTCCCAGACACTGGCTTTGCAAGCACACCTGATATGTTAACTCTTTTCTACATGGCAGAAGGGGCACATCCCATCCCATCCTTTCAGGTAAGGTTCTAGCAGTGGTGAACCAGGATCTTCAGATTCCCAGGAACGACAAGTAGTTGAGCTAGTAATGAATACCCACCTGGATCCAGGTCATTATGGCCACGGTCACATAGGATGAACAAGGATATTAGGAAACTTTACTGTTTCCTGGAGTGTCTATTATTTCAAAATTAATCTAGACTTTTATTTTTTTTTCATGAATTTTGGTTTTCTGTTTAACGGATATAATGATTCAACCATGGAGAATAGAAGCTGACAAGAAAAAGCCAATAAAAGCATAAAGAAAGTCAGAAGTTTCAGAGAAATGAGATATACCAAGCGATATACAGTATAGCTGCCTTTCTACCAAAGCTTTCCGTCTGAAATTTATTCTGAAATGACTCATTCAGTGTTTATTTGTGCCAGTCTCGTAGCATGAATCAAAGCATGAAGGTTAAATGAGTAAATGAAGCACCACTTTAAAATTCATTCTTGGATTATAAGAGTGTCCCTTTTCTTATTCCTATTGCCTGTCTCTTTCCAAAGCAAGAAAATTAAATTTTTATGTGACTAAAATAGTCACATTGTTACCAGACAGGGGCCTGTCCCTGAGTGGGTCTGCCTAGGGCCAGCTGTAGCGTGTGGGTTCTTGACTTCATGTAGGAAAGATATCACAACGCGAGTTCAGGTGATTATGAGGATACATTTATTACAGCTGGGGACAGTGAAACAAGGAAAGGCCTAGCATAGAAGGTGCAACAAGAGAGTCTAGGCTGAGTTGCCTTGGCTCATTGAGAAATCAAAGAGAAGGGGGGCTTTGAGGACAGGTTCAGGGGATTAGCCTGGGACAAGCTGCCAGCTGCCCATGCTTTAGAGTTCAAGAGACAAGTGTTTGTGAAGAAATAAATGTGGGAAGAAGGGAATGACACTGGGTCCTTTGTCCTGAGGCTTTTATCTCTTTCTTGCAGGGGGGAATCTTAGGGGAGTTCTCAGGAGAGGGTATCAGCAGACTATTCATCAGTTTTCCAGGTGGGCCCTTTCAGAGTCATGATCTCCACTGATTGGTCAGTGACAGGGCAGGAGGTCTTTAGTCATTGCAGTTGGTTCTGGTATTACCCACCTGGTTTTGCTGCTTTTTGGGGCCTGGAGCTGAAATGCAACTGAGGCCTAGATGTTATCTCCAAGGAGGAAATATTACCCTGGGGGCCAGGTCCTTGTTTTGCCAGTTTTGCCTCCTGCCAAGCACTGGGGGCCTTTGTCCTGGCTACCATCTGCATCTGGCTGTAAGTTGCTCGGCCATTGAATTCAGCTGTCCCAGTTTCCTATTCCACTTGCCAAGGAGTTTTCCTAACTGTTACTGTCCTGTCTCAACATGTCAGAATTACCTAGGACTTAAACCTTCAACTGCTTTGGTTTACACATTTCAAGTTCCATAATCTACTGCAAATTCTAAGAACACATATAAATAGTGTCTAATATGTGCCTCTCATTATTCTTTATTTATTTCCCAATGCTAATTTAACAGAAGGCCAGCCATTATGCAATTCTGAAACAGATGTGTGGGCCTGATTGTCTGTCGTCAAGACTCCCAATGCCAGAGTTTGGTAAAAAGGAAAGGAATGGTTTGTTTAAGTTATACAGATTTAGATTTATGGCAGAATTCTGCCATTAAGTCCCACTCCCTTTAAAACACCCACGAACACACACATACTCCTGTCTTTCTTTTTATCACATTAGGTTATCCCAGTCAAAGTAAAACTGGAAAAGCCAGCATTTGGGCTGCCTGTCACCTACCAGACCCAATAGGCAGAGACAGGGATTGAATCTTTGTGTGCTTTATTCAGATGGCAGGGATCTGAGATGATGGAGGGTTTGTACCCTAACAGACCAATCCTGCATTTCCTTTCAAGCCAGGCTTTTATAACAGAGAACAAAGTATGGTGAGGGGTTTGGAATTCAGGGAAAATTAGATTTAAAACAAAAACCAAAAGACCTGCAGCATTCTTGCCCTAGTCAATGGTCTGTCTCTCCCTGGAACACAATGGCACAGGTGTCTCTAGCTGTGCCCCAGGTGGTTGTCTGTCTCTTGTGGAGCACAAAGATAAATCACTGTAATTTCCTGGGGTCAGAGTGGGCCATATGTGCAGTTCCTGAAACAGCTTTTTCACATGCATTTACTACTTAGGCTTATCAAACTATTATCTTGAAATTTTCCCAGTCTTGAGTTCCCCCATCAAAAAGTGCCATCTCTCAGGAGGAAACAAAACAAAACAAAACAAAACAAAACAAAACAAAACAGAAATTCACAGTTCAGCATTCCCCTGGTCTTAGTATGGCATTTTAGGCATCTCCTTAGTCTGTGGTTGGCTGGACAGGTCCCCTCAATTTCCCAGCGTCATTAGCCACATTGCCATGTTCTTCAGCTTTTAGCAAAACTGGGTGGCACTTCATGGGGGACTAGTGGCGGTCCTTCTGCACCCTTTCAGCCTGCCTAGCCAAGAGGGTGAGTGGCTGCCGTGCCTAGCTTAAATCCTGGCCCAGAACTTCCTTGTAACCCCATTTCCTACTTCTTCCACACTCAGTAACTTATGGCAGTCCTCTGGTACCCTCTGCCTTTCTCCAGCAGCTATTGTTAGACAGTTAGACAGGGAGGGTATGTGGCCCTGTGATGCAGAGCCCTCCCTGCTGCATCTCCTGTTAAAGTCATGCCCATATCCCTTGCAACACAGCTTTTTAAAATAACTATGAAACTGGCCAAGTTGCCATAGTTATGGAAAATAACTCTCAGTTACCTTGCTCAGCTTCTCCCATCCCCCAAGCCATGTTAGTGGAGTTTTTATTTTTGGGTGTTTTTTTTTCCTGTATTCCTGGGGACACCCCATTCTGAACCTCTTTCCACACGCATTACACTGTAAGTTATAGATGTTTACTAGAATGAATACTATTGCTTATCTTTGTGTTACTCAAATCCTTTGTCTACAGAACGTGGTAAGAGCTCATCCATTACTTCAGTTACTAGTCTTATAACACAATTAATAGATACATCTACTTGAGCAAATAGGATGATAGGGTTAAGGTCCACACAGCTTTTCTCCTTGAAGTCCCACTTCCTAATCTTTGCATAGCTGCCTACTAGTGAAAACACTACCAGCAACACCAGGTTTTAATGTTATGGTGATGGAGTACATAATAATGTAAGAAGAAAACCTCCGATATTTTCAGCAAAGTTTTAGTTGAAAAAATTCCTCTCTTACCCTGTTAAGTCTCTAGGGCCCAGAGTGGAAAATCAGAGTTGTTACATCCTGCTTGGCTGAGTATATGAGAACTACCTTTGGATTGTTTAGTATAAAAATTGGGGGTTTGATCTTTGCTTCTATTAGTCCAGCTTCACTCTTGCACTGCTTTGGGTCCCCCCTTCAACTTCAGTTTTCTGGCTCTGACCCCTCCAAGTGTTTCACTAGCCCCAGCAGCTACTTCTGTGAAGGAAGGAGGTAAAGTAGTAGAGAATCTCAGAGCAGCCCTGTACAGAAAATAAGTATAAAAACTTGAAGTTCGTGGGAAAATAGTACCTGTCACTTGCCTCATAGGCCTCAACAGATGTTGAAACTGATTATGTGTGGTTGTTTAATATGCAAATTGACATACTTTAAGAGAAGATTAATTTCATTTTAAAGATTGCCCTATACATTATAGCTTATGAACATAACCGTCTGCAAATGATAGGCTTTTTTATGTGTGGGGGCAGGCAGTTGGTTTTTGGACTCAGGAGACATTCCAGAAAGAAGTCTATCATAGGGACAGGTATGGAAAAAGTCTTTCAGGTATTGTGTAGGTTCGATTTTCTCAAAGGTCCTCTTAGGTGCAGCATTGCAAAATATAACAGGAAGGTAGTACCAGATTTCAGGTAACATTCAGCAGGTTAGGTTGCCCTGCGGAAAATAAAGGAGTGTGCAGCTGTTCATTTGTACAAAAACAAGAGTGCCTAAGGTATTCTATAATGGATTCACATACCTTGTCCTTATGTGTTGTGTATTAGTCTTAGTGAACTCCTGTTTTCTACTATTCTAATTGGAACCAGTTGGGATTCATGGACATGGTCTGCTTCTTCCCTGAGATTTATCCTTGTAGGAGATGTACAATAACAAGCACTTTTACAATATTCTGTACTCATTTGTGTATTGTGTTTTTTTTTGTTTTAAAGCTCTCGTTAAAATTTTGAGTCAAAACATTGATAATTATATATTTCAATCCTCTTATTTTTTTTAATAATTTGTAATCTTTTTAGTAGTACCCATGTAAGAAGCTCTAATATTTCTTGAGGCATGGATGAATATCTTTTATCTGTTGGAGGTGGGTGACAAGGTGACCTTGGAGGCCATTCCTGTAATTGGGAGACACAAAGCCTCTGCACAAACCTATTGTTGGGTACCCTCGGAAGGGCTAAGTGTTGCTTATAGGATTTTGTGTCTGCTGCCTGTGTACAAAGTGTTCTCAGATCCCTTCAGCCAGTGGGAAGTCACCATAGAAGTGCCATCTTACTTCTAAGTGGTCGAGCAACCTGACTAGATGCACAATAATTTAGTATTGAAATAATTTAAGGAAGATGTGCATATGCATAGATACACATGCACATAAAGTGTATAGTGCCAGGAAGTAAAAACCCAGTGCTTCTTGCCAGCTCCTCATATTTCTTTAGTTATGGTTCACCTGTGGATGTTTATTTTGAGTTAGGTCAAAAGTGATCATGCAGCCTCCACACTGTCTCAGCACACATAGTCCGCAGCCATTGTCTTTGCACTCCAGAGAGCTTTCTGTGTGCTGGTCTGGCCTCAGGTGTGGCCAGGTGGCCAGGTGTGGCCACACTCTCTCTGTGGTTGGTGCATTCCAATGGCCTGTGGATGGATCTAGCTGATGGCCTATGGGCACCTTCTCCCAAAAGTACCCTCAGGCTGGTTCTTGCTTTTGTACTCCAGAGGATCTTTGAGGTAGGAGGAGGGACAGAGTTGTTTCAGAGAGTATAGGACTTTTAAGGAAATTGAGCAGAATGTGAGCTAGAAAAACAATTCCCAAGTTCCTCAGATCATCTAGAGGGCTTGAAACTATTGAGTCTGTTACCAAATGTGGACTCGTTGTAGAGGGTGACCCAGATACTATTACCAAAACAACGCCCCTACCTTTCCTTGGCATCCTTCTGTTCTAGGTTTGTTTGCCTGTTGCCCTTGAAATTATGGCTCTAAGTGGCAGAGTTTGATGAAAAGGAAAGGAACTATTTATTCAGAAGGTATATAGGCTTTGATTAATGGCTAAATGTCGCCCTTAAATCTCAAAATCTCTTTAAAACACCCACCAACATACACAGTCCTGCCTTCCCCCACTTTGCCCAGTCAGGCCAGTCAGGGGTACCATCCTTCAGGAGAAAAAGAACAGAAGTCCGGAGCTCAGCTAGGCAGGCCTCTCGCTGTTCTGAGCACCATCTGCTGTGTTGACATGAACTCCAGTTCTTAATTCAAATCCACATGGCACCTTCTCATGGCCCACTAGCAAGAGTCCTTTCTCTCCTTTCCTTCCCGCATGTTCCTCGCATTGTTCCCTTGCAGTGTGCAGCAAACCGTCTCTGAGCTCTTGTGTACACATGCTGTAACAGTGAGGGGCAGGGGGGCGCCTGCATGGCTGCTACATCTTGCTTTCCTGCTTCCTAAGCCATGTGGTCAAGGGAGCCCCTACTCAGCTCCCAAAACCATGTGGTCAAAAGCCTCTAGCATAGCTGCTGTGCCTAGTTCCCAACCCTGGCGGGAATCCTCCCAAGCAACCCCATCTCCAACCCCTTCGGTAGATGCTGCAACCAGGGGAGCTGCCTCACAGTTACATCCTGGGTTAAAGTCATGCAAACCTTCCTGTAATTATCCTTGTTGATATGCAAAATAATCATCCTTGCATATAAGGTATATGAAGGTGTCCTGCTGAAATTGACAAGCAGAATGACTCTCTAAGGCCCTGCTCCCCATCTCCTGCCCCCCATGGCAGCCTGCCTTGGAGGGGGGTGAAAATATCCTATATTTTTCTTGGACACCCCAATTTCTGGACCCCATTGCAAGTCCCCTTGAGGGGGCCTAGCTGCACCCTGTTACAAGTTTACATTTGGGAGGTGGACTGTGGGGGTGGGGGCAAGGCAGGACTCCTCAGAGGATAAGCTGGATTTGTACCTAATGATTTAGGATACCCCAAGGTGGCATTATTGGTTCCCAGGGTCTCAGGATGTCACCTCTTTGAAGGAAACCTATTCTTTTCTACCTTCTACAGTTACCTACTCAGTAAATGCGTTAATTGATTAATATGTACTTCAAAACTTGGTCTTCAGGAAAGAAAATGCAAAGTTCAATGATATTAGATCATGAAAAAGCTCTTTAAGAGTTCCTTATCAACCTTGTACATCTTGGAGTGAGGATCCATTTTTTGACAAATGCTAAGATCTCCATCTCTGAGATAGGACAGTATTTTGTATTGTGATTTTTTTCAGCTTGAGGCTCCAGGAGACCTCCTAGACAGAAGCCCAGCTTTATTACCGAGCACCGAGCATGGAGGGGGAGGAATTGGTTTCCATGCTGATAACGCTTTCTGGCATATTTTACCCTATATCTTAATGCTGTGATGGACATTGTTATTTACCTTTCACCCTATAGTATGGACTTTTGTGGGTCTGCTTTGTTTAGAAATCAATAGTCCTCTTATTTGTTATTTTAAATTAATGGATGCATACAAGTTTTATGATAATTACTAATTAATATTTTATTTAGTTATTGTAAAGGTATTACACTTTGTTAATTATAGCTACATTTACATTGTTAGCATGTCATCGTTTAAATAAGTGGGTACATATCTTGCTCTGTTAATCAGATTCATATCTGCATTGTGCAGGTTACATATTCTTATATTTGGTAACGGAGCAATTGGGTATGTTGGTTGGTGGAAGGATGGGATCACGACACAGAGGCCTAGTCCTCGATAACCTGTAAGAGGTTGGTATGCAGGCGTGTAACATTTCTGTTGCATCTTTTGTTTTCACAGTGAGAGAAAAACGCAAGAGTCTCTTCATTAATCATGTAAGTGAAGCTGTACACCTGTATTCTTCGTAATGACTGTGCAGTGAAGAGAGCTTAAATAACTGTCTGGGATGGGTGAACATGGCTCATGTTTGTCGACAAGTTGGGAGAATGGGAAGAATGTGACAGTGATGTTATGGTTTGTAACTGGACAAGCATGGCTGTTTTTATCCATGGCTGTAGTTGTCCCAACTGTTTTTCCAGAAGCCCCAGGCTGGAGTTGTTCGTGGGAAGATGTGTGTGAACAATAACGTAGCAAACATTGCACAGGTCCAAGTGAAAGCCACTTGTTTTACATTTGTGATCCCTTCCTTCTTCTACCCTACCCCAAATTACTCTTTTTCTCTAACTCTGTTTCACTGGAATAAACACAAAATTGTTTTCTATGAAGCTATCTGCCCTGTATACTTTCCTTTCCCTTACTGTTGTTTATAGATCCAATAGAGTCGGCATGTTCTTTTGGTACTCAGAGCAGGATAAACTTGACAACACTTTTGGCTATTTGAGCAGTGTTTGCCTCCCCTTCTTGCCCAGCAAAATGCATCCATTGAGATCATTTACGCTTCTTCCTTAAGCAGTGCATGCAGCTGGCTCTGTCTGTGCTCCTTCCCCTACCCTCCACCCCCGTGGTGCCCCAACTTGCAACCCTGCAAAGTGTGGAGTCCAGGCAAGTTACCTCTAAATATATGACCCTTTCTTTAGGAAAAAACTGTCTCCATAGGTATGGAATGATGAAGGAGGTAAATTATCAAAATAAGTATGCTATCAATTCTCATATTGAAAACAAGAATATTTGACCTTTTAAGGCTTTTTCTCAGAATTTCTAGACTGTCTGCATTTAAGTATTTATAAATCTTCAAGTACTTGGTACTGAATCTGTGTGTTAGAAAGACTTAAAACTGTAATACTATCTTCGTTGCCCTTTGAAAATGTGGACAAAATGCCACTGTAAAGAAATTCATACAGTGGGGTTATGCAAACTAATTATAGCACCATGTAAATATGTTGATGTTATTGTCCATTAGAATTTAGATAAATTCTATTTAATTTTCTAAATTCTGTATCAGAAATGACAGAAGCTTTTCTGGTATTTTGAGTATGGATATAGTTTTTTTCATAATTAATGAAGACTGGGATTCTCGGGGTAGAGTGTACTCTGTCCAACTCCATGTGGGAGCATTGCCTGGGAGGGTTTATGCTCCTCTTTAGTAATGCAGTCTAGGTGGACTGCTGCCTTCTAGGTTGAAAAGGAATGGGAGCATATCTCTTGCAAATTGGTGTATTTTCTATTTATACTCTCCACTTCGTAAGCCAGAGAAGTCAAGGAGTATAGTGAGCTTGATCCAGGAACTGAAGTTTAAAAAATTCTAAACCTTGCTTTTGCCTCTTTGGGAGGTTAACTTTTAATAGACCTGAATTTATTGAGCAACCGCTATGTAGGCACCAATACAGCATGCTTATGTCACAAGTGGGCACAGGTAACCAGGTTCTTGGTGATCGCAGACAAAAAATTGAACCGAACACACAGAGTTTATAGCAGAAAGTGAGAGTAAGCAGATTTATTAAGCCACAGAGAACAGGGGAGCAGGCCAACTCTGAGCAGAGTAGAGCATAACAGTCCAGACTACAGGGGCTAGAGGGCTTTCATTCTTTTAGGGTGGGTCTCCCATGATTTCCTTGATTGGCTACTGGGAAGGGGGTCCCACAATGCTAATTTATTATACTGCTATTATAATGAAGCAGGAGTCAGGTAGCATCTTCTGCACAGGTGCATTCCTGATTCACTAGGATTCAGTGCTTTTCCAGAAAGCAGGAACTACCAGTCTTAGAACAGAGTCTCTACCCTTTGTCCAATATCTTTATCTTAGCATTGGGGCACCTCTCGAGTTTCCTCCTTCCTAACTATCTCCTGCCTCACTTAGAAGATGTGAGAGAAGCCTGAGTAAGGTCTTAATCTCTGTAAGATCTTAAAAATCCAGTAAGATTAACGAATCAGGATTTCACTCTCACTAAGAACCTTGATACTGTGGTTCTCATACCACTCATTTTGCTTGACACAAAGGATGTCGACATGGGGGAGATGTTTTATGTTCTCTCTCACTGTTTTTTTTTCTTTCTTTTTTTTTTTTAGAATGCAAAAGAGAAATGGTAATGCTATACACTCAAAAATGTTGACACAGATAAGCCTGTGTGGGTCATGAGTTCCTTTAAGTGTCTAGTTACATCTGTAGAAGATTTTGTCTTTTTATTTTACATTGAATGAGTGAATCTGATTTTATTCTTATTTCTTGAGGATTGCTAGTCTTTAAAGAAATTCTTTAAGCAGATGTTCATAGTTTCTGAAGTTTGGTTTAAATTGCATTTTAAAAACTTTTATTCAAATTTTTAACATAAAATAAACAGAAACAGTTTATTTCTCACCGTTTCCCCCAGCCCATACCCCTTACATCTGATGATCATCAGTTTGCTCTCTGTATCTATGAGCCTGGTTTTCGTATTGCTATTATTAATTGATTACAGAATTAGCATTTTCCCATGAGTTATTTAAGAAATATGTATTTTCCCACATGTGAATTGTCAGTTTTCTTCTTGAGAGTTGACAATTAAATAAAAACAGAAACAAAACCTATTCGACAGATGGCAATGAAACTCCAAGTGACTTGTCCACAGTCATATTGGGAGAGGTATAAGTCATACCAAGAAGCTAGGTCTCCCAACTCCTACTTCGTGTTTAGTTCACTGTGCATTTTAAGGAGTACTTCTAAAAATATTTTCCCATATGTGTCTTTTAAGGATAATATGATTTGCCTTAAGGTAGACTCCTTAATTAAGGTGAATGGGGCTCTGAAAAGTGCTGTTTCTTAAGAGCTGGAAGTATTTTTACTCCATAGTTTTGGAATTATAGAAAATTCATAAAGGTGAAATAGGAGAAGGCTGGGTTCACTGCTTGCACCAGAGGAGTTCCTTTATCTTTGACTCTTTAAATGCATGTTTAAATTTTTTTTTTATTATTCAAATATATTTGTTGCCACTTTCCCACTACCACTCTTCCCTGCGCAACCCACCCCCACCTTCTACCCTCAACTGTTCCCCACTTTGGCTTTGCCCATGGGTCCTTTATACATGTTCCCTGACTTGACCCTTCCCCTTCTTTGCCCTGTTATTCACCTCCCTCCCCCACTCTCCTTACTGTTGGTTTGTTTTTCAGTGTTGGTGGTTATATTTTCGTGCTTGTTTGTTTAGTTGATTAGTTTCCACTTATAGATGAGATCATACGGTATTTCTCTCACACACTGGCTTACTTCGCGTAGCATAATGCTCTCCAGTTCCATCCATGCTCTTGCAAAAGGTAGTTTTCTTTCTTTCCTTCTGCTACATAGTATTCCATTGTGCAAATGTACCATAGCTTTTTGATCCACTTATTTGCTGATGGGCACTTAGGTTGCTTCCAGCACTTGGCTGTTGTAAATTGTGCTGCTATGAACATTGGGGTGCATAGGTTCATTTGAATTGGTGTTTTGGGATTCTTAAGATATAATCCCAGCAGTGGAATTGCTGGGTAAAAAGGCAGTTCCATTTTTAACTTTTTGAGGAAATTCCAAACTGTTTTCTATAGTGGCTGCACCAGTCTGCATTCCCACCAACAGTGTACTAAGGTTCCCTTTTCTCAACAACCTCGCCAACACTGGTTTATTGATCTGCTTATGGCCACTCTGACCAGTGTGAAGTGGTATCTCATTGTGGTTTTAATTTGCATTTCTCTGCTGGCTAGTGATGCTGAGCATCCTTTCATATGTCTCTGGGCCCTCTGAATCTCTTCCTTGGAGAAGTGTCTGTTCAGGTCCTTCGCCCATTTTTTAATTGGATTATTTGTCTTCCTGGAGTGGAGTCATGTGAGTTCTTTATGTATTTTGGAGATCAAACCCTTGTCCAAAGTATCATTGGCAAATATATTTTCCCATACGGTTGGTTCCCTTTTTATTTTGCTGATGTTTTCTTTAGCCTTGCAGAAGCTTCTTATTGTTATGAAGTCCCATTTATTTATTATTTCTTTTATGTCCCTTACTTTAGGGGACATATCGGTGCAAATATTGCTGCATGGAAAATCTGAGAGTTTCCTGCCTGTGTTCTCCTCTAGGACTTTTATGGTGTTGTGACTTGTATTTAAGTCTTTTATCCATCTTGAGTTTATTTTTGTGTATGGTGTCAGCTGATGATCAAATTTCAATTTTTTGCATGTAGCTGTCCAGCTCTCCCAGAACCATTTATTGAAGAGGCTATTTTTACTCCATTTTATGCTTCTGCCCCCTTTGTCAAATTAATTGACCTCTGAGTACAGGTCTGTTACCTCATTGGTTAGTTTTACTCCTAGGTACTTTAGTTTTCTTGTTGTTATAGCAAATGGAATTTTTCCCCTGATTTCTGATTCTGATATTTCATTGCTGGTATACAGAAATACCTTCCATTTCTGCATGTTGACTTTGGATCCTGCTGTTTTGCCAAATTCAATTATTAGATCAAGTAGTTTTGGTGGGGGGAGTCTGTAAGGTTTCCTATGTCCACTATCATGTCATCTGCAAACAATGAGAGTTTTTAATTCCTCCTTTCCGATGCAGATGCCCTTTATTTCTTTTTCTTCTCTGATCCCTGGGGCTAGGTCTTCTGATGCTCTGTGGAATAGAAGTGGTGAAAGTGGACAACCTGTCTTGTTCCCAGTCAGTGGGAAAGCATTTAGTTGTTGCCTGCTCAGTATAATATTGGCTGTAGGTTTTTCATATATCGCTTTTATTACGTTGAGGTATGCCCCTTTTACTCCCACTTTGCTGAGTGTTTTTATCTTAAATGGGTGCTGTACTTTCTCAAATGCTTTTTCCACATCTACTGATATGACCATAGGATTTTTGTCTTTCCCATTTTTTTTTCTGATATAATAAGTTTACTGATTTGTGAATATTGAACCATCCTTGCATCCCTGGGATGAATACCACCTGGTCATGGTGGATGATCTTTTTAATATATTGCTAGATGGGGTTTGCCAATATTTTGTTGAGAATTTTAGCGTGTATGTTCATCAGCAATATTGGCCTGTAGTTTTCTTTCTTGGTTGTGTCTTTATCTGTTTTTGAGATAAGATGATGCCGGCCTCACAAAAAGAGTTTGAGAGCCTTCCCTCTTCTTAAATATTTTTGAATGATCCGAGAAGGATAGGGGTTAGTTAGCTCTTCCTTAAATGTTTTGTGAAACTCTCCCGTGAAACCGTCTGGTCTAGGGCTTTTGTGTGCCAGGAAGTTTTTGGATTACTGCTTCAATTTCCCCAGCTGTCACTGGTCTGTTCAGGCTTTCTCCTGCTTCTTCGTTCAGTGTTGGAACGTTATATTTTTCTAGAAATTTGTCCATTTCATCCAGGTTTTCAAATTTCTTGACATATAATTGCTCATAGTAATTTCTTACAACCCTTCATATTTCTGTAGTATCAGTTGTTATTTCTCCTCTTTCATTTCTGATGTCATTTATTTGGGTCCCCTCCCTTCTTTTTCTTGATGAGACTGCTTAAAGTCTTGTCGATTTTGTTTATGTTTTCAAAGAACCAGTTCCTGGATTGGTCGATCCTTTGAATTGTTCTTTTAGTCTCTATGTCATTCAGTTCTGCTCTGATCTTGATTATTTCCTCCCTTCTACTCACTCTGGGCTTTGTTGTTTTTTCTCCTGTTCTTGAAGGTGTAGGGTTAGGATGTTTATTTGAAATGTTTCTATCTTTTTTGGTCGGCCTCTATTACAATGAACTTCCCTCTCAGGACTGACTTCACTGTGTCCCATAGGTTTTGGACAGCTGTGTGTTCATTTTCATTTGTTTCCAGAAACTTTTAGATTTTTCTTTGATCTCATTATTGACCCATTCATTGTTTAATAGCGTGCTAATCAGCCTCCATGATTTTGAGTGCTTTTGAGTTTTTTCCTTGAGATTGGTTTCTAATGTCAAGCCCTTGTGGACCAAGAAAGTGCTTCCTCTGATGTCAGTTTTTTTGAATTTCTTGGGGCTTGTTTTGTGTCCTATCACGTGATCTGTCTTTGAAAATGTCCCATGTGCATTTGAAATGAATGTATATTTTGCTTCTTTGGCATGAAAGGTTCTCTCTCTCTCTCTCTCTCTCTCTCTCTCTCTCTCTCTCTCTCTCTAAGTCCATTTGTGGTAATATGTTTTTTGGTTCCACAGTGTGGGAACTGAAGACTTGATGTTTTGTTTGGAAGATCTATTCATTGTTAACAGTGGGGTGTTAAAATCCCCTACTATCAGCGCGTTGCTGTCTATGTCTTTCTTGAACTCCTCCAAGGTTTTCCTTATATATTTGGGTGCTCCTGTGTTGAGTGCATATAGGTTTGCAATCTTTATGTCTTCTTGATGGATTCTTCCTTTGAGTATTATGAAGTGTCCTTCTGGATCTATTTTTATGGCCTTTGTTTTCAAATCTGTTTTGTCTGATATAAGTATTGCTACCCTGGCTCATTTTTTACTTTCCATTTGCTTGGAATATTTTTTTCATCCCTTTACTTTCAGTCTGTGTAGGTCCTTTGTTCTGAGATGGGTCTCTCGATTGGAGCATTTAATCCATTTACATTTAAAGTTATTATTAATAGGTATTAATTTTTTCCATTTGTACTTGCTTTCCTCTCTTTCTTACTCTTTTTCCTCATCTTCTTAAAGCAGTCCCTTTAGCATATTTCGTTATGCTTTTTTGGTGGAAGTGTATTCTTTTAGCCTTCTTTTGTCAGGGAAACTCCTTAGTTCGCCTTTCATTTTAACTGAGAGCCTTGCTGGGTAGAGTAATCTTGGTTGCTGGCCCTTGTTTTTCATGACTTGGAATATTTCTTGCTATTCCCTTCTGGCTTGTAGTGTTTCTGTTGAGAAGTCAGCTGCTAGCTGTACCAGGGCTCCCTTATAAGTTACTACCTCTTTTTCCTTTGTTTCCTTTAGGATTCTCTGTTTGTCTTTGATATTTGACATTTCAGTGGTGATGTGTCTTGGAGTGGGCCTCACTGGGTTCCTCTTAAATGGGAACCTCTGTGCTTTCTGGACTTGTGCGACTCTTTCCTCAAATTAGGGAAGTTTTCCATCATTACTTTTTCAAACGGGTTCTCTATCTCTTACTCCTCTTCTCTTTCTGGTATCTGTATTATATGGATATTATTACGTTTCATGTTGTTCTGCATTTCCCTAAATGCCTCTTCATTCATTTTGAGTCTTTTTTCATTTTCTTGCTCTTTCTGGGAGCTTTTTTTTTTTACCTTATCTGCCAGCTCAGTGTTTTGATCCTCTGCTTCATGTAGCCTGCTTTTAATTCCTTCTATAGTGTTATTCAGTTCAGAAATTATATTCTTCATTTCCTTTTGTCTCTTATTGATTGTTTCTTTTTTTTTTTTTTTAATGCTGATACAGTTTGCTGTAAGTTCCTTTTAGTTTCCCTTTATTTTTTTGTAAATTTCTCTGAGCTCACTGAGCTCCCTTAGAACCATTGTTTTGAACTCAGTATTTGGTAGCTTATTTACCTCTGTTTCATTTAGTTCTCTTTTTTGGGATCCTACTTTCCCTTCGACTGAGTGGTGTTTCTTTGTCTTCCCATTATTTGTGAGACTCCTCTTTTTTTCTTCTGTTTCTTAAATTGATCTATCTTGACTTCCTGATTTTGTCATGTGAACTTCTATGGTAAGAAGACCAGTAAGATTCAGTGGTGGAGTCTCCTTGATCTCCTGATCTTGCTCCTCTTTGGATGCCTTTTATGATGCCATTTATGTTGGCTCTGTGGAAGTGATTGGGTTTTGATTGTTGTTTAGTCTTTCTTTTGTGGGTCCTGCCCTTTTCTGGTTGACTGAGGGTCACTCTGGCCACCACGTCTTGTGAGTTTTTGTGTAGGTGCTGCCTGAACAAAACCACAAAGCCCAGGAAACATTCACACATCCACATAAATAACTCTCCCCTGTAGTTTCACTACCAACAGCAAATGAACCGGTGTTAATAAGGCCGTAAAGAGATAATGCTATTATAAGAAAGGAGAGAAACTATTAGTCTAAAATCTAATGACTTAATATGCACAAACTTGATGGACCAAAAATGGATGTTAAAAAGCCATGTAGTAAATAAAATATCTCAAATCATGGAGAAGACCACTGTGGACTTTGTCTCAGTAGCCTCTAGTATTTACCGCTTTTTTACTTTCTGGATCTGCCTCTGATGGTGTTAAATATTGACCCAGTCTGATCTTAGGTCGTCTGTTCGAGACTTCCAGGAATCTACTGTCTGTGGCTGTCTCCTTCAGCTGTTAATCTAGTCGCTCCATGCTCAGCAGTCAGGCTGAAGCACCACAGGGCCAAGGCAGAGTCCATCCTGGGTGCAGGGCTATTGTTTCCTCTCAGGCAGCTGCCACTCAGGGGAGTGGTCTGCCTAAGCAAGATGGCTGCCACTGTATGGAGGATGACTCAGCACCAGGATCCTGCTGGCTGTTCCCTCAGTTCTCTCCCCAAAGCCTCCTTCCCCAGTCTCTCCTCAGGCACCTCTAGCCTACTCTGCTCCGCCTTTGCCAGAGCCCAGGGTAAGTGGCTGTAAAGAAAAATCTGTCTGTTGGCCCTTTAAATGGCTTTTTGCCTTTCTAGCCACCCATCTCTGGCTCAGTGCAACCCTACTGCTTTTTGTAGCTGGCTGTATCTGTGTACTTTTTGGGCTCCTGTGCTATAGGCTGGGGATCCCTGCTTATGGTTTCGACCCCACTTTTCTCAGGGGATCCCACTGGCTGCTTAAATATCCCTCTGGCGCTGCTGTCTATGGGTGCTCCACCTGCCTTCTTGAGTCTCCTCCACACTCCTTATCAGTCAGGTTGTGCTAAAGCTGATTCTTCTGTCTGTCCAAAGTTATAAGGCTCCTCTCTCACTATTGTTCAGTTGTTTGTTCCGGGTGATTTCTCCACAATTTAGTTGTAATTCCAGATTGGTCCTGGTAGGAGGGCAGTGTAACTTCCATTCACTCCTCTGCCATCTTGAAACTTTTTTCTTACACTTTCTGGTATACTTCCTTCTGTCACTCTTGCTATGAGGCAGAAATAAAGTGTAATGTAATGGTGTACATGAATATAGGGCAGCTGACACATGGAATTGCTTCCCTAGTACTTTCGTGAAAGGTCATTTGGGAAACTACACTGTCCTTGTTAAGACACCCAAGTGAAGGTCACTGAACTGATTTGATGACTTGTCCTAGAATATACGTAGCCTGTTCTTAGTGGGTGTTGCTGTGTTTGAAGCCCTGGTCTTTTGAATGTGGTATGAAGATGTCATCTGTGAGTTAGCCAGCACAGGTTCTTGAACATGCTGCCTTTCACATTTTTGAGGCACTTGTTGGGGACAGTGGGAAGGAACAGTTCTGATTTGACCTCTTCTGTATCCTCCTGATTCTGTTTTCCTTTGATGAGGGTGGAGGAGCCCACTTCTCCGGGCCTTCCATAATACCTCATTATGTCATTTGTTTTTGCCTTATTGCTCTCTTAATTCCTCAGTTTTCAACTTCATCACTTGGCTCAGGGACTCCTGGAACAGAGAAAGGAAAGAAAATCACAGAGTCTGAGAAGGAGCAAGGACTTTGTTAGAAAAGTCCTGTGAGAATAAGGAGACTCTCCCTCCCTTACCCTTTAAGCAGAGGCTTCCTCTGCAGCATCTGTGTTAAAGTTTGTTCTTTTACTTTAGATATATGTTATTAACTTTTACTGTGAAAAATTTTAAATTTATGGAATTTTCAGAAAATTCCCATACACTCTTGACCCAAATTAACCAGTTGTAAAAATCCTGTAGTTTTTTTTTTTTTTAATTGTTTGGGGTAGGTTGTCTTAATCCTACCCTTTACCTCCTAAAAACCTCCATTGTGTATGTATATCCTAAGACAAAGATATCGTCTGTGTAAACACAATATTGTTACTGAAATCAAGAGTTTAACATTGACACTGTTTTTTTAAATTGATTTTTCATATTTCAGTTGTTTTAAGTGGCCCCATAATGTCCTGTGTAGCATGTTATTCTCTAGTGCTGGTTTTAATTTAGGATCACATGTGGCATGTAACTGGTGTGCCCCTCAGTCTCCTTTCTCTTTCATCATGTTGATGTTGTTGCAAAATGCAGGGCCAGGTGTTTCGTTAACAGAATGTTTCTCATTTTGGATTTGTCTGAAGGATTCAGGCTAGCACTTCAAACCAAAACACTTCAGAGTACTTCTTTTGCCCTTCTCCCTATATTAAACCTGGAGACACCCAATATTCACCTGACCTCATTGGTGATGTTGGTTTTGATTGCCTAGCAAGGTGCTGTCCAGATTCTCCACTGAGTATTGACTGGTTTTCACCTTACAACCAAAGAGCAGTCAATAAGCAGACACTTTAAGACCATGCAAATGTCCTGCTCCTTATTCCTACCCCCAGGTTTTGCATCTGTTGATCATTCTTGCCTGAACCAATCTATATTTTCATTGCAAATGGTAATTTTTCAGCCCCCTATCCCTAACTCCTTCACATTTGGAAGTCTCATTCTGCTCTGAGAGCTATTTCTTCCCATCCATCCATCCAACCATCATTTTCTATCCTTTCATCTTTATGTGGACTTGTGGGTTTCTGTTTTTCAATGATTTATTGGGTTGGCAAAAGGTTGGCCAAAAAGTTCTTTTGTTTTTTTTTCCATAAAATGACTCTAATAGCACTTAATTGTCTTTAACTTTATTTGAAATAATTTTGTTAGATTGTATTGTGACAGCTATCATATCAGCATGCATTGAAAGAAAATTATCAAAATTGGTGAATTTTTGTATAGCCATTTTAATAGTGAAGATGGAAGAAAATATGCAACATTTTCAGTGTATTATGCTTTATTATTTCAAGAAAGGTAAAAATGCAACTGTAATGCAAAAAATGATTTGTGTAGTGTATGGAGAAGGTGCTTTTACTGATCAGACATGTCCAAAGTAGTTTGCAAAGTTTTGTGCTGGGAGATTTTTTGCTGAATGGTGTCCATCATTGGTTGGGTAGAACAGTTGAAGTTGGTAGCAATCAAATTGAGATATTAATTGAGAACAATCAACATTCTACCACATGGGAGATAGCCGGCATACTCAAAATATTCAAATCAGTGAAGTTATTGGTGAAGATGAAAAATGTGTCTTTTATTGAAAAAAAAAAAACCAACATATGAACTTTTTGACCAACCGAATATATATAGTGCATTGCTGTCCTTCATTATTTTGGTGCTCACATTGTCCTCGACCTGGCTAGTTGCAGTCTTTGCAAACTGGCTCTGTGTTCTTGTGGCATGCCCCATCTTTCCTGGAAGGGGCCGTCTTGCTTTTTGGCACAATAAGATATTTCAGGTTCAGCTTGTACCTGCCTGAGTCAGCCCTGGATCAGCCATTTCTCCAGGGAGCCCTGATTCCTTTTAATAGCAAACAGTGATAGCAATCCAGATCTGGACTCTGTGAATACTCATTATTATTGGGGTGTCATTGCTTCTAGGCCCATTCATATCTAGGAAATAGACATTTTAGAAATCATGAATTCTTACTGAATTTCCAATTCCAGTCCCATCCCATAGGATTTTTTTTATTGCCTTTGGTCTTTGACTGTTTTTTTAACTCTATAAAAAACATTTATTTTTTTAGAAGGTTTTATTGAGATACAATTTATATACCATAAAATGATTTTTAGTATATTCACAATTATGCAACTATCACCATAGTCAATTTTAGAACATACTCATCATCCCAAGAAGAAACCCGATGCCCATCAGCAGCCACTCCCCTTCTCCGTCCCCCAGCCCTTAGCAACCACTACTCTACTTTCTGTTTCGGGATATGCCTATTCCAGACATTTCACGTAAATGGGATCACACAATATGTGGCCTTTTGCAAATGTTTTCTGGGTTCATCCATGTTGTATATATTACAACTTCATTCCTTTTAATGGCCAGATAATGTTCCATTGTAGAGGTATGCATATGTTGTTTATTCATTCATCAGTTGATTCTTGGGTTGTTTCTTCCTTTTGGAATTTGTGAATCATGATCCTATGGGTTTTCTTGTATATGCTTTTGTGTGGACATGTTTTCATTTCTCTGGGGCATATACCTACGAGTAGAGTTGCTGGGTCCTCTGGTCACTCTATATTTAACATTTTGAATAATTGCGAAACTCTTTTCCAAAGTAGCTTGTCTTTTGCTTTTAATGTTTTGTTTGTAGTTTTACGAATTCAGTTTTTTAACTGATCAGCAATAAGATACTTGTTTATTCAAAGCACGGCTTTCCTTTTACATTCTTTGTGCTTTTAAATTTTTAAACTTCTCCCAAAAGAAGAAATGATCCTCTAGAACCAGTAGATTTTTGACCAGTGTAACTGCATTCATGGGGAATTTGGAAGGGATATTGCTGAAGAATAACGTCATATAGCAGTAACATTTTCTTAGGAGTCAAGTGGCCTGAATTATGATTCTTCTGATACTTCTTTGCTTTCAATGCCATCTTACTGTGTCACTTGGTAAAGTGCTTTAATTATATCAGCTGTAAAGAGGACACTACTACTTGCCTCCCATCTCACAGGATAGTTATACATATCAATGGAGATGGGATATGTATAGGCCCTTAAACATTTACATTGTACAAATACTTGACATGTTTGAATTTCTATGACTGTTTACTAATTATGTAGAAGAGAATGATAACAGTAGGAAAGAAACTTGAATTTCTTACATATGGGGCAAGTCTAACCCATTTTTGAGTCTTCTGTAAATTAAAAATTTTAAGACTGAGACCTGGTAAACACCTGCCCTACTGACCCCCAACATTCTGGAATAAGTTCATTTCCCATCCCACCCTATCCCCAAAACTGTAGCATGGGATATATATGACCATTGTATTCAAGAATAACAGTTATTTTGGAAATGAGTGTCTTTACATAGCTGCAGAAAGAACTCTGACAGCAGTAACCACATCTCCTGCATTCAGAGGCCTTTGTAGAAGCCTGGGGGTGGGGTGGGGGAGACTTTCGGTTGCCCTGCCCAACTTGTGGTGCCTTCTGGGGAACCTTTCTCTCTAGATGATGCTAGTCCTAAGGGATTGTATTTCTGGATTTTGCCTCACAGCCCAAATGAGAATGAGAAAAAGTAGTTCTCATTGTAGAGTCAATGCACAAGGCCATAATGAAGCCAACGTTTGATCTGGGATTGAAGTAAATTATAGACATAATTATTTTATGATGACAGTATGCATAACATAATAGAGCGAAATTTTATCTCAAAATTGGCATTTTCTGTTCTTGAGACTCAACATTGGTTTCTTTTTTTGCTTTAATAGAGTAATGATTTTGTCCACTTCTGTTCTTAATCCATTACTATTTGCTTTTTCTCTTCTTTTCCTTCTGTAAGAATTGATTCTGATGAAAGCTGTTACATCTTTATTCTTTCTACAGAATATTAGTTTGTTAGCACCTTGCAGTCAAGGATGAGGGGCTTTTTTGTTTGTTTGCTTTGTCCCTTTTCTCTGAGCTTCAAGGTGGTATTGGAAGGGTGCGGTTTTTATCTCTGTGTCTTTGAGGCTCATAGTGGTATTGGAAGGGTGACAAGAGAGCTTTCGCAGCCCTGTCTGCATGTGTGTCCTTCTCAGTTGTGAGTGCTCTGGTTTGCACGGGAATTTCACAGAATGTTCCATGTGTCCACTCCTTATGGGCTGTGTGGCTTGGGTAAAGATTCTTTAAATCTGTTTCCTTGTTTGTAAAATGAGTGGAATACCCCACCTGCTTCATGGTTTTGTGAGACTGCACAAACGATATACAGCAAGTGGCAGGCGGTGGCAGTGGGTACCCATCCTCTCTTTACATATTTGAAGGAATCTGAAGGAATGCTGGTGCAGATTTCAGTCTCTGCACACACAGGTCTGCTTTCTGTCAGGGTCTTAGTTGGCTCTCCTCAAAATTAGGATTTAAAAAAAAATTATGCAGCGTTTCTTTTTGGAGATGTTATTTATGTAATTTTTTACAAACATTTACAACTCTTCCTCTAGTAATAGTACCTCACATTTTTAAATGCTTTATTGTTATTTGATCCAAACAAACCCTAAGAAATGGTAGGATAACTTTGCTCAACCATTGAAAATGGGAAGTTTAAGTGCAGAGATTAAGTACTCGAAGTGACTTCATACTTGTTGAGCATGGCCCTGCTCAGCACCCCATGTGTTATCCCACATAGTCCTTACAGCACCACGAGGAGGGGTAGCCTCTGCCTTCTGTATTTTGCAGATGAAAATATTGAATCTTCCAGAGATAAAGCACAAGGTGATCTTATAACTTATTGTCCAAATCAGAACATTAATGAGTGTGAAAGGGGGTTATTGCTGTTATTGCTTACTTCAGAACAACGGAGAAGCTAGGGTTGCCTCAGCAAACCAGAGCATGTGATCAATCTACTTCACTAATTTGCCCACGTTCACACAGCTAATCAATGGCTGAGCTGCGTCGTGAACTCTAGGCTTTCTGACTCCAACCATGCTCTTGCCCATCTGTACTTGAATATCTTGTCCACATTAGCTAATTCCTGGCACGGCCACAAGAGAGCCAGCTATTACCCCACTGGTCCCTGGGGTAGACCTGACCCTTGTTTGCTGATTGATCCAAGAAAATTATCCAATCTACCTTCAAGAGACTTGGAGTCTAGACCTTAGAAAGATCAGAGACAAGTGAGCTTCAAATGACAATGGAGATTGATCAGTGCTATGGAGGGTCCACAAATGAACCTAAGAGCACCTGGGAGGACACTCAGCTTAGATGGGTCTGGTGTCAGGAAGAAGTCTTGAGCAAGGGCCATTGACAGGGTTCTGAGGATGAGTGGGGCCAGAGAAGGGAAATGGCCTTTGAGGTATTGTAAGAAGAGATCTGGGAGAACATGGCTCAAGTGAAGAACTGTAGGTAGAAAGGCATGGACTTTGGTGTCACACAAATGTGGCTTGGAGCTCTCGTGTCTTATATTTGACCTTGGGAAGATTACTTCATTTCTCTGACCTCTTTTGACTTGTTTGTTAAATGGCAATTCTTCTAGCCTTCCTAGGTATTTGTGAGTTGTAAATGAATGTGTGTAAAGTATCTAGAACTTTATTTTTTAGGGATGCGAATTTCAGATCAAAAGGATTACAGAATTTAAGAATCCTGTAGTTCTAACATTCAACAAATGACTTAATGCCCAAATGGTATTTTAGAGTGATGAGACACCCTGAAACTAAAAAGCCTTATAACTTAATGCTTAGGATTTTTTAAATTCAATTTAGATATTGTTGAGTTGGCATACTGTGGCAAACTAAGGGCTTTGGCACACCAGCTTTTAGTGTGGGGAGGCTCAGGCTAACATCTGGTAGATTCAGGGCCAGGACTGGCCCCTCGGTGGGGCTGGTTTCAAGTTAACCTTCTGTCCCTTCAGGACTGTGTGCCAAGGGGTGTTCCTGCCTTGCAACTCAGGATGGTAGTTTTTTAGATTATGAAGGGATGATGTAGAGTATGCTCACTTGAGTGTATCACTCAGCTCCTTTCTTCGACTCCCATCACATTTTAATCCTGAAGAAATTTGTGTTAGAGGAAACAGTTGAAGCCATACAAAAAATAGAAATGAATTATTTTCCTTTTACTTCATTGTTGGGATTAGTCCCAAAGGTAACCTGTGCCTCTAAAAATTCATTTACACATGCATTAATTACTGAATTTTAAGTATATCATTTGAGATTTTGTTTGTAGTAGATTTTACACCAGTAGGGGAAATTTCATTAGGATTTTTTAAAAAGATTTTATTTATTTATTTTTAGAGCAAGAGGAAGGGAGGGAAACAAAGAGGGAGAGAAACATAAATGTGTTGTTGCCTCTCACGCACCCCCTTCCAGGGGCTGGCTCACAACCCAGGCATGTGCACTGACTAGGAATTGAACCTGTGACCCTTTGGTTCCCAGGCTGGCACTCAGTCCACTGAACCACACCAGCCAGGGCTCATAAGGAGTTTTAAAACTTGCCTCCTGTATTAACAGCTATTATTAGATTCTGATTTTTTAGTGTGTCTTAGGTGACTTCAGTGTGATTACTATAAGAGCTTAAAAAGAGAAAAGAATTGTATTTAATGCCTTAGGATTATCTTAGTGAGAATGTTGTGATTAATTTGATAGATGTGAAAATGTCATGTTAAAAATGGCATTCAAGTTGTAACTTCAGTTTTACAAGGCTTCTTTGTGCCTTTCCTTGCACAGGCACAGAACAGTGTATGCTTAAGAAGAAAAACCTGTGAACAGGCCTTACCTTTTGAATTTCCTGATTTGGGTTATTTCCTTGTGACCCATATGCTATTTATATAAAACCAGTGTGTGGGAGCGTCCTTATGTTTCAGTAGTGCAGTGCCCTCTAGCTGTGATTTAAGGAACCTTATACATACTTCAGTGACTAGTTTTGAGTGGAGATTGTTTATAACATTGTTTTTATATTTGTCAAGTGCTTTCATACTTTCATAATTTTACTACAGAGGAAACTTGTTAAATAAAAGAAAATATTAAAGTATTGGACAGAGCATTGGTCTCTGATTAGCTTTAAGGCTTCCTTTACATTTATAAACTGTGGATACTGAGGGTTTATTTGAGGTGGGCAGGTTAGGTTGGCAATGTTATTAACCCTAAGAGATTTTTTTTTTTTTTGGTAGACTGTTAACAGCACCAGGCAAGTGGAAACTCATTTGGACAATTTTATTTTATTTTTTTCTAACTTGTTTTTGAGCAATAATTATCCAGATTGATATTTACTAATTATATTGCCCAGTTGCCAAAAATCTACTTAGTATTTAATTAGATGTCATCATTGTATAATTTAAATTCTGTTCCCTTTACCAGTACCTTTCAGAAGTTTTTCTCAGTTCTCAAGTTCCTGAGAGAGCTCAAAATGTGTGCAGTTGTGAAAGAAACAGTCATAATACTGCAGACACACTATGTGAAGGTCATCCATTGGCACTCTTTTGCAAAGTATCAGAAACTGTACTTTGCCCTAACAAAGGAATACTTTTTTTCCTATATAACCTCACCTCTTGAAATTTGAGCGGATTAACCAGGAGATTCTATAGTAATATTGGCTGCATTTTCCATTGCATCCAAATACTCTGTACTCCAAGAATAGAGAGAAAGAGTACAGTAGACTCTTGGTTCATAAAACCAGGACACTGCCTTAATTGGGGGTTTTCATTGGTGTAATGAGCAGTTTACTTGTCACACAAGATCTGGGGCAGGTGATTTTTATGAAGGGCACTCTGATGCTTGATAGTAAGAGTACTATTCTTCCCATGAAAGAGGTTTAAGAGTAGGAGAGGTGGTGGTGATTTTTATAAATGAAAGAACAAGGAATTTCATTGCATCAAGAAAGAATTTGAAAAAATAAATTAAAAAAAAAGTTTAACCAGAATTGTAGAATATTCATCTGTTCATTTTTAATAAAATAATATCCAATAACAAAAAAAAAGAAAGTATTTTTATATTGTTCTTGCTGGTAGTATTCACATTTCTGGCTAAGACATTTTTCCTCTATGACTTGGTCTCAAATTTAAAGGGATGATGTTCTCTGTAAGAATTTTGAACCCTGTTTAATTGTCATTGTCTTGTCACCATTCTTTTCCAGCATCCTCCAGGACAAATAGCAAGGAAATACAGCTCCTGCTCCACGATTTTCCTAGATGATAGCACAGTCAGTCAACCAAACCTCAAGTATACAATTAAATGGTGGGTATACAGACTTTTGCTTAACTGGATGGTTTTTCTGTTCCTTAACTTGATGGCTAACTGGTTGGTTGTGGGGGTCTGTCAGGGGAAGGTCATTAGTTATGGATAATCTTTTTAAAAAGTGATTTGGTAGTTAAAATGTGAGGTATTAAAATTTTTTTTATATTACCAGTTACATAAAAAGAACAAATTTTAAAATTATTTTAAATGTAGATTAAAGCATATTTTTTATTTTTGTGCACACTTTTTACCTCCCCCCCCTTTTCTTTAAGCCATCTTTGCATAACTGCTAATATTTTACCTTCAAAATAAAACAAGATTCCAGTTTAAGACTTGGCTACAGTAGAAAGCAGGCCTGACATAGTGAAAATGTCCTTGCCCACAGTTGATTTGAGTTCTGACCCCTGCTCTGTTACCAGGGGGGAGGATTTGGGTAAGATCTTTCTCTTTGTAATATTATTTTCAAATGGGGTTTAAGGAAGGAGAGGGAGTCTTGGTATAAAATTCTTTCCCTTTGGACTTCAGTTTCCATATTTTAAAATGAGAGGTAAGAGGGAAGGAACACTGGTTTTTCCTGTAATGTTGCCACTAGATTTTGATAACGAGATCACAGAGAACCTGATGTGCTTCTGTGGTCTTCAGCTCATCTGTGAAAAATCTAGGATATTTTATCGTTATACTTAAGAAAATACACATTTAACAATAGTTCATGTTAATGTTTGAAATAAGTGTTTACATTTCTAAATAGGAAGTATTCTATTTCAGTGGGCCAGGTTTTCAGGCTTAGAAGCCCTGTTCTGAATGTTACCACATGAGACAATCAGTCATAGCCTCAGGCAGGCAGTGGGGACTATCATGGTCTTCCGTGGACAGAGTTCACTTCAGGGGAAGGTAGACGTGGGACCACTTGAAGGGAGGCCGCCTTCTCTTTTGTGGGGTTGATATTTCTAGGCTCTAAATGGGAATGTTGCTTATTCCCTTAGCCCCTTTGTGGCTTTATCAGTGATGAGTGGGCATACACCCAGTCAGCTGCTGTAGCTGGGAAGAGGTATGGATAGCATAGCTCCACAGCACGTATCCTTGGCTGAGCCACTCCTGCCCTTGCGGCTAGGTGTACTGTGGGGAAATGGGAAGTGCAGCACTTTCCAGAGTAAATTGTTGGTAGTTGTGGAATGAAGTGGAAAGCCATGAAGATATGTGCACTATGTGGCTATGAGCATTTGCAGAAGCTCTGGAGCCCAGAGCAAAAGCTGCTAACTTCCTTTAGTCCTGGAATCATTTTCATGGGAAGGAGGGCAGAGTGGAGCAAAGGGTGCCTTCTCCTTCAGGGCCAGCAGGAGCTCTTGGGATTTACAAGTGGATCTGAATCAGTTGCTCAATGCTTTGTCCTTGGATGAATTAAAATTGCTACTGGTTGTGACATAGACACTTAGGAGTCGGTGGGAAAACTGGGTGACAGTTTGATGTTTTAGTGTCAAGTCTGGGAGGTGCAATCACCTGTTACAGCTATGCATCTGTGTAAATTAGTGGTACCAACCCCAGCTGTGCCTGGGAGTCTCCTTGGAGCTTAAAAACACACTGAGGTTTCATGTCCACCCCACAGATACGGTATATGGATTTTGTAGAATCTCTAGGAGATTCTAATAGGCAGCCAGGGTTGAGGCCCTGATGTAGGTGGACAGCCGTTCTCCTCTCCCACCAAAGTTTCCTTGAAAGTTTTAAATAAACTATAAATTAATACATGGAGGGAAAAGAAGCTGAAAACTTAGACCAATTAAGATGGCTGACTTTTGAAACAAAACTTTCAGTGTGGGTACTGTGGCTTTCCTGGTCTGAAAGATATTTTTTCTCTACCACCCAAATTGGAAATTCTTCCAGTCAGTAGCTTAGTTGTCTTACAAAGTCCCCTTCTTTTAAAAATGTACCTGTTGACTTCCAGCCAAGATGGAGGCGTAGGTAGACATGCCTCACCTCCTCACACAACAATAAGAGGGATAACAACCAATCTAAAAACAAAAATCGACCAGCACTGCCGGGAAATCAAACTGTATGGAAGTCCAATAACCAAGAATTTAGAGAAGAAACGTTCGTCAAGATGGTTAGGAGGAGTGGAGACGGGCAGCTGGGGCAGAGGGGACCCTTGGCAAGGCAGTGGCAGGAGTAGCCAGCAGAATGGGTGGTCCCACATTCGTGTGTGGCAGATAAAAACCAGGAGGGACAACTGGGGAATGAGCAATCCTGGCCACAGGCCAAACCACGCAGCCCAGGGTTCCAGTGCAGGGGAAATAAAGCTTAATACCCTCTGGCTGTAAAAACCAGTATGGGTTGCAATAGCAGAAGAAACTGCTGGTCCCTCAGTAGAGTTCATTTAAATGAGGCAAGAACTGAGCAAGTACCATTGTTTCCTCTCTGACCCCTTCCCCACATGCAGTGCCACAAAGCAGTGAAGCGGGTTGCCCTGACCTGGCAAATACCTAAGGCTCTACCCCTTAACAGCGTAATAGGTGTGCTGACATGGGGCGTCAAAGCAGCTCTACCTAATACACAGAAACACAGGGAGGCTGCCAAATAGAGACAAAGAAATATGGCCAAAATGAAAGAACAGATCAAAACCTCAGAAAAAGAACTAAATGACGAGGAGATAGCCAACCTATCAGATGCTGAGTTCAAAACACTGGTGATCAGGATGCGCAGAGAAATGATTGAGTACAGCCCCAAAATAAAGGAAGAAGTAAAGGCTATTCAAAGTGAAATAAAGAAAAATATACAGGGAACCAACAGTGAACGGAAGGAAGCTAGGATTCAAGTCAACAATTTGGAACAAAAAGAAGAAATAAACATTCACCAGGAACAGAAAGAAGAAAAAAGAATTCAAAAACATGAGGAGAGGCTAAGGGACCTCTGGGACAGCTTTAAATGTTCCAACATCCAAATCATAGGGGTGCCAGAAGGAGAAGAGGAAGAGCGAGAAATTGAAAACTTATTTGAAAAAATAATGAAAGAAAACTTCCCCAGTCCGGCCAAGGAAATAGACATATGAGTCCAGAAAGCACACAGAGTCCCAAACAAGGTGGCCCAAAAGAGGGCCACACCAAGACCATCATAATTAAAATGCCAAAGGTAAAAGATAAAAGAGAGAATCTTAAAAGCAGCTAGAGAAAAGGAGTTACCTACAAAGGATTTCCCATAAGACTATCAGTGATTTCTCAAAAGGAATCTTACAGGCAAGAAGGGGCTGGAAAGAAGTAGTCAAAGCCATGAAAAGCAATGACCTACAACCTAGATTACTTTATTCAGTAAAGCTACCATTTAGAATTGAAGGGCAGATAAAATATTTTCCAGACTAGGGAAAGCTAAAGATCATCATCACCAAGCTGCTTATTATAAGATATGTTAAAGGGATTTATCTAAGAAAAAGATGATCAAAACTATGAACAGTAAAATGACAACGAACTCACAACTATCAACAACTGAACCTAAAAAAACAAACCCCAAAACAACAACAACAAAAAAAACTAAGCAAACAACTAGAACAAGAACAGAATCTTAGAAATGGAGATCACATTGGAGGGTTGTCAGTGGGGAGGTGGAAGGGGCAGAATGGGGGAAATGGTACAGGAAATAAGACTCATAATTGGTAGGCACAAAATAGAGAGGGGGGTGGTTAAGAATAATAAAGGAAATGGAGAAGCCAAAGAACTTAGATGTATGACCTATGAACATGACTAAGGTGGAGGGGATTGCTGGAGCAAGTAGGAGTACCAGGTGGAGGGGGGCAAAGGGGAAACAAATTGGACAATTGTAATAACATAATCAATAAAATATACTTAATTAAAAAAAGAAAAAGAAAAAAATGTACCTATGGCACCTGTGTGCCCTGAAAACATAAGGGGATAGGAAGAGGCTAAGTCTGAATGACCTCTGATTCTAAAACTTTGCCTAAACCTTATCCTACACCTGTCAAAGGAAATCCTTAACTCCCTCCCCGAGACATTACAATTGATTACACCCTCATTAATACAGTAGTTCAGCTGTATTGTGGGCATGATGAGCATTTGTGGACTGAACTTGCTTCCTGAAAACCAAGTATGATCTTTTTTCTTTGAGAAAATTCTCTGGGTTCTCTGGGTTTTTCTTTGAGAAAATTGAGAACAACTAATTTATATTCTTATTTTTAAAATAAAATACTTTTGTAAATTGATGAATTGCAAAAATGAACAAACATATTTACAAATTCTAGTTAGGGAGTGAATGGAGAGTTGAATGCTATTCTAACAGTGAAAGAAAGGCTTAAGTATTAAAAGTTTGGGCCCTCACTCTGTACTCGTTTTTCTTTGTTGTTGTTTTTTTTGTAGGCATGATTTCTTTTTGGAGAACTTGATTTTCCCACCTTTCCCCTAAATGCCAACAGCTGTAGTATGAGTTTAGTGTTTACCAACCAACTCCTCCCCCAAATCTGTGTAGGGAGCAAAGGAATGATGATGGCAGAATGGTTGGGAGGTAGCCCCATTCACACACCTGGCCAATAGGGTCAGAGAGCACTAATTACCCACCTGCCTCTGTCTGCATGAGCTTCTTAATCTTCTGAGATCTTAGCATCCTGATCTGCTTTGCTGATTTAGTTCTAGGTAAGAAGTGAAACAAGTGTAGTGCCAGTGATCAAAATCTGTTTTGTTTCTTTGGTCAAGAAAATAGCATTTCTTCCTTTCTAGCTAGGTGGCAAAAGCAGTGAGGCAAATCCTTTGATCCAAATGTACTTTTGGTTTGGCTCTAGCCCATCTTTGGTGAAACCTCACTGCTTTCTGAAGATGTGGCAGAACTGACCAGGCCTTCAAAACTAGGCTAGGCATTTGGAGCGGACCCTGAGGCCAGAAATTGATTCAGCTTTCAAGTAACTGCTCTTTACCCCAGCTATCACTTATTTCAAGGTAACCAACTAAACTGGCCTATGGGGCTGGGCTGTACATGAATTCTCAGCTTGGTTTTCTCGCTCTCTGGGATATGACCTAGAGTGGAAATTGTCTTACATAGTGGCTTTATTTTTCATGGAGGTCTGGGGCCATGATAATGTCCTGTTTTGCTTTTGGCTCTGAAGATTTAGGAGATAGTAACTCTGGGGCCCTGAAGATTTTCACTCAATCTGCAGAAGCCAATAGATCTCTTGAGATAGAATTATTGGTAGGAAATCACAATGATAATAACTTTAGTTTTAGAACTTTATATTTGAGATCATGCTTTTACATATTTCATTTGGTTATAACAACTCAGTGATGTACTAGAGGGAACCCAGAAAAAAACCAGAATTACCTTCTGGAAGGCGGACCCCTTGTAGTACAGGCTTCCACCGCTAGGTCAGTGTTCTAGGAACCCATGTGTATCATTGTACCAGCTGGCATTGATGTGAGAATCTGTGTTTGGCTTCAGTGAATTTTTTTTGAAGACTCTTTCAATACATTTGCCCATTTCACGATGGGTGATTTACTAGTGCAGTGCACCTTCTCACACCGTGCTGCGTGTTCAGCCGTTCTTGGCCAAAAACGGCATGACCCTTGTGCCCCACCTTCCCTACTCACTGAAAAACTTCAAAATAGGTGCACTGCATCAAATGGAGAGTACTTTGAAGGTGACTGAAGTTTAAACATACAAGAATAAATACACCATTTTATATAAATAAATTCTGGGTTTTTTGGGTCCCTAGTAGGTTGAATGGTCCTAATTTTCAACATTAGGAAATGAAATCAGGCAGTGAGAGGAAATGAAGGCCCTGAGAAGTGAAGGAGCCAGGTTTGAACCAGATTCCTCTAGTTCCCAGTCCAGTGATAGTTGTCCTTTGTCACATTCCCTCACAGGAGAAGCAAAATGATTAAACTAATCACTACAAATTCAATCATGTGAAACATTCTGCTTAAATCTATCAGATTAGAAGAGCAATCACAATAGCATGACTATAACAGTAATTTCTTCCTTTTCCCAGAAGTAACATGGTGGAACGAAAGGGTACAAAACCATTATATAAGTTAGAAATCCTGGCATCTGGTGTCCGAATTTGAATTTTCTCATTTATAAAATAGAATCAATAACACCTATTTTCCATTGTAGGGCTGTTCATGTATGTGAAAGCACTTTGAAGACTATAGTATTATTTTTAAAAATTCTGAAGCCTTTTCACCCCAATTAGAACTCTTTCATCAGCTTAGATTTTTTGCAAGATGTTAGGAGAAAGAGAATGTATTATCATTTGCTCATGAATTCTTTTAACACTTAGCTGAAATCATTTGACTGAATAGATTTGGAAAGAGAGATTGGAAGAATATGTTTTCTTGTGATACAATAAGATTAACTATTGTCATGTGAAATCATAGGTAAGCATCTGAGCTCTTGGAATCCAGCAGGCATGCCTAAGTCTCTGAGTGGGTGCCCCTGAGGAACTGTGCCTTACGTTATAGTTTCTGTGTGCTGAGACCCAGAACACAGTTTGATACAGCTAGTTAGCTATGTTCTTAGAGACTTAAAAAATGAATGTTAGCTTCCTCAATAAATTTGCAAGTAAAACATAAATAGTGGAAGGAGCTAGTGAGTTTATAAAAGAGGAAATTTTTTAAAAAATTGGCCAGTCAACATGAATACTTCTGCCACCTAGATAAGTTATCAAAGAAACTCACACTGAAAACAGACACACCACTTTTTAACCTACCCAGTTGGAGAACGTGTTATTGGAACCTTTAAGGTCCTGGCAAGGGGTGAGGTGAAATAGACACTGGTGGGGAAGTATGATAGTACAGTTTTTTGCAAAGATATTTGGCAATGTATGCGGGGAGCCTTATAATTATTAACGACTTTAGAGTAATTCCAATTACAGAATGTTCTCTTATGGAAATAATGTAGTCACAGACTGCGCAAATATTTATCTCTGAGGATATTTATTATGCTGTTAATTATAATTGCAAAATATTAAAAACGTTCAATAGGAGGGGAATGGTTAATAATTATTCAACAACTATATGATAGAATATAGCCATTTAAAAATATTTTTTTAAAGAATATTTTAATGGTAAGAAAAATGTTACTGAGGATAAAAATATGATGCTATCCTGTTTATTTACACATATAATGTATAGAATCTGTGTATCTCAAGCTAAGAGTCATCTCTGAGCAAAGGACTATTTTTATTTATACTTCCTATATTTTCTAAAATTTTTATCCTATGAATATGATGCATTTTATAATCAGAAAAACACTAGAAAAATCAGGATATGGGAATGTCTTCATTAAATTAAGCTCTTTTAAAGTATAAAATAAAATTTTAAGGTCTTGTAACATATAAGAGTTGTAGTACCATTTCAGCAACTGAGTAAGTAGGCTGCCAAGAGGTTATTGATTTAAGGGGGAAAAAATATCAAACCACTGTGGATGATATCCACATTTTTCTGGTAGTTATAAAGATACCACTAATTTTCTAAAATAGTAGGTACTGAGTTGGGAGGTTTTTACACTGTGCCTGTATTTTACAAGTGAGGAAAGCTTAAGATTTCAGATAGTAAGAGAAATTTTTAAATACCACTTGAAGTTTTGGTGTTTCTGGAAAAGATTTAATAATTGCTAGGAATGAGTAGCAGGTTGATTTACTTTAAAGAGGGCATTTTTTTGATTAGCATTGTGAATTAAATGGGACTGTTTAGATGGGTCGTTTGACTTTTATTTTAAATATTTGTAGTCAGACTGATGTCAGATAATATATAACATCTTGTATATGTTTATGAAACATTGAACTGCATTTTATTTTACAGTGTAGCTCTCGCAATATATTATCACATCAAAAACAGGTATGTGGATGATTAATTTTGTTCTAAAAACATTACATTTTATGTTTTTTTCTTTTATTTTTTTCTCTTATGTTCTAGTTGCATTGGTCTTCATATTTTCATAGAATTTCTAAAATTAGTATAATTTACCAAAACTTCGCAGGTAAGTACTGAACTGCTTCTGAATCAGAGGAAATCAGATGGGTGTCTACGTTTGAAGCCAGCAAAAGAAACAAAGCTTCTTGATAATGTTCAGCTCCTCTTTACTCTTTATTTTCTGTATAATTTGTTTAAACATTCTATCTTTATAAAATATAATTGAAAAAATTTACTGTATGCAACTTTAACATAAAAAAATGTTTAGTGTCTCAATTTTAGTGAAGGAAATTTTGTTATAAATGTAGGCATAAATCATATTAATGTAGTAGAAACCCTTTCTGTGATATGAGTCTGAAGATAGTTCAGTTAATTTAAAAAGTCAGTTAAAACAGGGAATCATAGAAAAATCATTTAAAAAATTTACCATTAACATTTCAATGTTAAAACACTCATTTTTTAATGTTGTTTAATGTCAAAACAACGTAAGAGTACATTCATTTGCCAGTTTTTTAATGCAGCGTCAAGACTTTAGTTTTGAGCATGGAGCATTGATTAGAGTACCAAGATGACTTTCTTTCATAAGCCACACCTGTAATTTATCCCTTTCTGCAGCAGGGGTATTTAAAAAAAATTAATATCAAGGAAACTTAAAACATTTGCAAAACAATCTGAGCATAGAATCTTTCAGGTTTTGACCACACCTAACCTACAATGAACTTATTTTTAATGATGCCCTTTTTTGGGGTCTTTCCAAAGCATCCTTCTTCGTTTTCAAAAGAACAAAGCCACTCACGTTGCAGTCTTACTTCATTGATTAAGTGACATTTATGTTATATGAATCTAACAACAACTACAACTTGTGTTAAAGAACAAAAATGTACCCAGTAAATTTGAAGATCTAATAAGAGACTTTATTAAGCGACTCATAAATCAGGCAGCATCCCATCTAGCAACTAGAAGGGCATTTCAGGGGTTGTACAAAATAGAAAGTTTTTGTAGGCAGAAAAAAGGTGGGGCTAGGAAGTTAAGAGTGGATTCTTTCAGGCAGTGACACCTGTCCATAAGGGAAGCAGAACCTCACTAATGCTGACAGGAAATTCCAGACTGATTGGTTTAAAATTCCACAACTGGGAGAGGCTGAAACTAAGGTTAGTTGGTTTGGTGACACAGCTTAGCCAAAGTGACTCCATTTTGGCCTTTGTTTTTGTTTTTGTTTTTTTACATTGGTGTGACCCATTTCTGGGAACAAGCCTCGCCACTGTTGGAATGGATCTTAGTGGGTGGTACCTTCAGTGTGTTTTACAAAGGGAACAAGGGACAGTTGGGATAAGCCAGTGAAGTGGAGGCTAGAGTCAGAGCTTCTATTAAACAGTCTTATGGGAGAAGGTAAACAGAAAGATATTCTCTGTAGTGACTTTTTTTTTTTTTTTTTACACTGTAATTGTGATTCCTGGTTCTTTATATTGCTTGAGAACTTCAGATTTAAAAATTTACAGGATGTAGGCTATTGGACCTTTGAACCTTGACCAGAATAACATATCAGTGAAAGTGCAGGGTTTGTCTTGCTGTGTCTATGTGAGTCATTTAAACTTTTTAAACATTTAAGTCTTAAATAACATAGTGCCATCCATGGAACTCAGATGTGTTCTTAAGCCAACCAGTTTTGCATTAGCATCTCTGAGTGATTTCTCAGTTCTTAGACTGTTATGGTTCCCAAGGTTAATTTATAGGCATAGATGACAATAAGAGCCAATTTTATTAAATGTGTACTCTGGCCACTCTGGGCAGCTCTTTACATGCATTATCTCATTTAGTTTTTATAACAGCTTCATGAGGTGATACTGATATTATTTCCATTTTCTAGATAAAGAAACTGGGGCACATAGAGGTAAAATAATTTGCCTAAGTTTACATAGCTAGTAAATTGTGGAATGGAGCATTGAACTGGAGCAATAATATAACACTGAGACTTTTAATTGCTCTACTGGCCCAGTGCTGATAAACTGGGCCAAAAGTAAGTAAATGAAAGTGACAAAGTCCAGCTGAAAAAGTGAGCATTTGTAAAAAAGCATGACTGATTTACAGAGGATATCCTGAAAGTCTTTTGGGATGAGGTGGCATTGACTCTCTGCAGACTTTCTCTTTGATAAATCATACTGGCCATACCTCTGGAGCTGGTGATGTATCCATTAACTTGGTAGAGATGGTGCTCTTCAGCTGAGAGACATCACTTTCAATGAAGGTAAAAAGAAAATCCACTTCTCAAAGGAGTCATTTTAGCTTAAATTCTTAATCCTCATTTATATCTTGAAACTGTGTTTTCATTTTTACAGTTACTTCTGGTGAATGTGTTTTGAGAGTGCTGAAAGCCTTTATAGGGGCTCTCATCAGAAAGATTGAACAGTACTGACTAGCTCAAAGAAATGAGGTGTTGGGCCAGGCCTTGTCTCTCACAAAGCACCTTGAATATCTAGTAGAGGCAGTTGTGAGGTGAGGCATTGGCTGATTTTTCATAGCTGGGTTCTTATAAAAGGAAGTGTCACCAGGTGCACCAAGAGGAGCCATCTTTATGTTTTCAGACCCCAGTTTCAGGTTCTGCCTGGTTGAACCTGTCTTTTATTTACTGTTGTTTATCTAAATCTTTGCTATATGTGTTCCCTCAGGCTAGTGAAAAAGAGCAAGGGTATGAATGCCCGAAGCTTTAAAAACAATTAGTAATGCAAATTGAGTTGTTCTGTTAAGATCTTTCTTTCTCTTTTATTTTTATGTAAACAGTGAATTCATTGAGCAGAAATTATAGTGTTTCCCACCCTGGCTGTGTGTTAGGGATATTTCTGTGGTCTTCTAATATTCACAAGCCTAATGGACATTGGAAGCACAGACTATGGAAATGATAGGCTGTTACCAGCAGCACTGGTTTCCAAAAATGGTTTTTAAAGAAAAGTTCTTAGGCAAAATTCAACACTGACCCCATGATAGGTAGAGCTGTCTATGGCGAGGTATGGATAGTCCCTGTAGGGCAGCTGCTGGAGGCACTGTGGTAGAATGAAGCCACCATTTTACCTGGCTCCTATGCCAGCCTGGTAGGAACCAGCCATTCTTTTATATGTTTATAGGTTATTGAGCTAAGATTTTCTATATATCACCTCATGTTTTTCAATATAAAATTGTGAAACTTTTAATTAAATGGATAAGTTGCATGTTGTGAAAACTTCAGATTAGTCTCCAGGACACATTCAATGTTCATTTTACTTCATTTTACCCGTGAACTTCTAGAATGTCAACCACAATATATTAATAGTTTAAACTGATCTGGTCAGCCTTTGATCAAGAAATTTAGATTTGGTTCATATGAAAACTCAGCAAATAAAAATCTATATTTTCACTTAAGTTAATTCATAACCTTTATTTCATGGACTATTCAAAAATTATCTAGTACCATACCCAAGTAAAACAAATCATTATTCACTGCCTTCTTTCTCTTGAAATTACACTTGAATCAAACAGTATATATTTTTTATTTTGAACGAAACTCATTTTTTCAGAAAGTAAACTCCATGTTCTATTAATTTTCCCTACCAGGGACCCAGATGGAAGGATGCTCTTAGATATTTTTGATGAAAACCTTCATCCTCTTTCGGTAAACTCCTTGTTGTTCCATGATATTGTTTAGTTATTTCTCGTTTGCTTTTATTGGGTGGCCAGCCATCTGAAAATATTTTCTTCCCCAGAAATCCGAAGTGCCACCAGATTATGACAAACACAACCCAGAGCAGAAGCAGATTTACCGGTTTGTTCGGACACTGTTCAGTGCTGCTCAGCTGACGGCTGAATGTGCCATTGTCACTTTGGTGAGTGCCCTCAGGGTGACTGCAGGCATCTTATAGTTGAGTGGAGTGGTGCCCAGGGACTCTTATCAGGTAGTCTAAGGACACTACAGTTTCTCCTTTGGAGATTAGATTATGGATCTCCTAAAAGAGCATATAAAAATCTGTTTCACTGTCCCTTCCAAAAGTCAGTTGTACAATCATATTCAAAACCAATAAATATTGAAACCTTAAATGCAGGTAAGTAAACATGGGGCTAAAGTGAGGTAGACAAAGCTGCCCTCTTCCTAAATGCCCAAATTTCCTGTTGTTGATTCCTACAAAAGTTCCAATGACATTTATTAGGTATGATAAGCACATACATCCTACCTGAATATCTGTATAGAAAAGAACATATACTGCTACCTTCTCTTTTCTGATTTTGTGTAAATAATGTGTCTGTAAGATATATTCAGAGACTACGCGGAGGTAATCTGCACTTTCAGACTCAAACAAGAGATAAAAATCTACACTGTTATTTAGGTTCTTAAAATTTTAGGGACTATTTACATCAAATATCATTTGGGAAATAGATTTGACAATGGAACCCATTGTCACTGACCTTTTACATTGTGCACAAATCAGACAATAAGTTGTCCTGGAGGGGAGAGAAAACCATTCTCTGGAGCTTCTGAGATTTCTGTCTAATAGAAAGTTTACAGGCCACTTGAGAACCCTTTGTGTCTCTGTTACACTAAGAGCTTTGTGCTCTTCAGCTAATACAGTGCAACAGTAAACCTGTTTGTTTACTCATTCATTGATTCATCCTTTTGTTTGTTCATTCCTTTTCTGGTTTGACTTCCTCGTAATGGGTGAAACCGACATTCAACAAGCTATCATTAGGAGATTTGAATGATTACAGGCGTTTATGTCATAAGTGAGATGTAGACTTATTGTTCAGCTTTGTTATCCCAAAGGATTTCAAATTCTTGCAAAACACAACAGAATTGAAATTTTTATGTAGGGAAATTGAAATGAGAAAAGAAGGTTTCGAAAATTGGATGAAACTGTGGATGAGATTAGTATCACAATTCAAGCTCTGAAGAAATGATTTATTTTGAAGCTACCGCAGATGGCATGTGGTGGAGGTTTTTCAGCCATCAGTTCCTAAGAAAACTATGACCTGACTGACCTGATCATACATTGCTGCTTAGATTTATTACCATATTAGCATGAAGGTAAGATTTTCATTTCTGCAGCTTGCCCAGTTTCTGCAGAGATGTTAAGGGAATATCTGACGTGCACTCACATCTCCAGGGCAATAGAGCAGATCAGTTAGGTCATGTCTTTGAAGTGCTATAGGACTCGTGCATATTTGTCAGTCATTGTAACTACTGATGTCTTTACCCCACCCTATTAAACAGACTGGTAGTTTAGCAGATTAGCTTATATTGGGGTCTTGTTGGTTACAGCTGAAGGATGAGCAACTGTGGGGTCCTGCATGGTGGGTAAAGCACTGCAGACTGATTATCTGGCAGCGGCTGCTTTTGTTGTCTGTGAGTCAGCCTGCCTGCCTGCCCATGGGCAGAAGGCAGACAGATGTGTGCTCTGAGCCAGGCCTTGTATGATAATTCTTCCCTTCTCTTGCATCCCCTAGACTTAGAAACAGTCATTCAGAGCAGGTCCTGTCTAGAGCTGACAGAGAGGCACTAATCTTTGCTTTTCTCCTGTGTATTCTCTTCGCACACTGCCCAGGAGGAGACCATGGGGAAGGGTGGGAGGATAGCAGTTAGCTCTGGCCCTGTTGCCCTCAAAGAAACAAGACTGCAGCCTGCCTGTGGTGAGAGTGCTTCTAAGACCTTTAAACACTCAGCATCTAGTAAACAGGTATTCCACAGCTTAATTAACTTCATCTTTAAAGAGTAACAATAACTTAATATCATTAAATATATTTCTTTAACTTTGTATGATATGCTAAAAAGCTTTCCTAATGACACTGATATGTGAGGAAATTATAATGAGGATGGGTCATTGAAATGCACCTTGCTGAGTTATAAGTTTTTATAAGTTATAATAAGAGCACTTTGTAATGTTCCCAGCAATAGCTGTGGGAAGCTGGAGTTGGGTAGAAGGCCATAGCGTCCAGTTGCCGCTCTCCACAGTGCATTCTTTCTTTCAGGAGTTACTTGAGCTGGGTTATCCTTAAAGCCATGAACAGACATCCATTTTAATTCCATGTAGTGCTTGGATAACAAAATATAGCTCACTGCTAGTCTTAAGTCAGGGATTTTGATTACTATAAGGATGAGAAACCCACATAAAGGTGGGAGATATATTGGAAAGTCCTGAGTCCCATATGTCTCTTGTCCTCTAGGACAGAAGGGTAATATACTTCAGGCTGTATAATGATCAACAGGTTTTTCTCTCCTTCCTGTTCTTGGTGGCTGCCTCATTATGCTTCTGCTCCTTCCTGCTGGTCTTCAGCATTAATTTTCATTTTGGCTTCTGATTGCTTGTGCCAGAGAAGCATTAATGCTGGTCTTCAGCATTAATTTTCATTTTGGCTTCTGATTGCTTCTGCCAGAGAAGCATTGCTGGAGGAAGTACAATTCTTCCACGGTATCATAGGAAACACATTTCAAGGATACATGCATAGGAGGATTTGAGGTGTAGTGGCAAGATTTATTCAAGGGGCATGCAGAGCGTAGATGGCACTGAAGAGGCTGCCATTCTGCCTCATCCACAACCAGGTGGCTCAGCTCCATCTTTCTGCAGGCCTCCGCTTGTCAGTACCAAGCCCAGCAGGCATCCAGAGCCCAGGCCCAGCTTTGCTGTGCCATTTCTGTGGCATCTGCATCTGAAGCTTCAGTAGTCCAGCACAGTCTCTCTCACCTTCCAGCCTGCTTTCAACACTGTGCTTATCCTCCGCAGCTGCCACACCCAAATGCACGTGGCTGCTTTGGAGAGAGAATGCACCCTCCCTCTGAGAGAGACCGAGGCCCCATCAGCCTTTGTTAAGGTTTGATTATATGTCCTTGGGCTTGAGAGAGAACAGGCTTTCCTTGAAAGTAACCACTTGCTTTTTTGCATCTTCCCTTGGGCTGTGTGGTGCTTTCCCCTATCCAGTGATTTTCTGGGGTTTGTGCCCTTATTCTATTTGGTCTTCTTCCCAGGCTAGACTTCTCCCTTTTATGGTTGCCATTCTGGCTACTACTATGCATGCCTCAGCTGCCGGTGGGGCCGATATTCCCTGGGGAGATAGGAAAGCTGGCCTTTTCTGTCCACTCATATGCCCAGATTGACTGTGAAGCTGCCTCATCCTAGTTAATCCAGGTCAATGTCTGTCTGATTCTATTTTCTCTCTTCCTTTGTTAACTACTAATTAGCTGCCTATGCTAACGGAAGTAGCTGTCTCCAGACTCGAGTCTATATGACTTTTTTATTAAGTCCCAACACTGGCTGATTTTATCTTGTGTTTAGCTTAGATTTTGGAGAGGGAATGAATTTTGATTGGTTCCATCAGTGACTGGCTCGGTTCCTTTGGGGGTCAGATGTTCACCCTTAAAACAATCAGTTGTAGCTCAGAGATGACAAGAGAAAGAGGTCCCAGGCTTTGCCATGAGCCATCATTTTTCTTTGCTCAAAATCCCTTGTGGTTCCCCATCTTCCTCAGAGGAAGACACAAAGAAAGCCCTTATGTGACCCATGGACCCCAACGGGATCAGGACTCATTTTCATCTCAACTCAGCTGCCATCACTGCCCGCTCTGGTAATTCAGCTCTAGCCATGATAGCACCCAGACACATAGCTGCCTCAGGACTTTGGCACTTGACCCATACCTAGTATCCTCTTTCCCATATATACATATAAAGCCTCCCTGATTTCCTTCAGGTCTTTTCTCAGAGGGCATGTCAGTGGGGTCATGGTGTTTTGAATTGTAACTTTCTTCCTCCCTCCTCATTCCTTTCTCACCATTTTCTGCTTTGTTTTTTCCCCATGGCACTTACCACCAATTAACATTCTTTAGGTTTTACTCATTTATTTTATTTATTTTACTTGTCTATAGCTCAATGCTTAATAATTTTGTTGTTGTTGTTGGTTTACTGCAATAGGACCAGCATCTGGAACACATCCTGGTACATAATAAGTGCACAGTAAATATTTATTAAATGTTCAAAGTAAGCATAGTATTCACTGCCTACTGGTTGAAGTAAATAAAAATGCTGTTGATGTGCCCCACACTTTGTCTGAAGCATAAGGAGCATTCCTTGGCTATTTGCTATAGTCTTCCCCTTCCCCGGAATTTATAACTTTAAATTCATATTCTTCCATTTCATTGTTTAAGTTATTAATGTGAGTTTTCTGAAAGGGAGGGTGGCTTAGTCTTTTGCTGTGGATACATTGCTCAGCCAGGCCTCTGACTGAGTGTTGCTGACAAGGTTGGTTCTATCTGAACAGCTGTGGTGATGGGTAATGGAAGAGAGAGGGGAAGTTAGTAAATGATGGAGTAAAGTCAGGCATAAAGAAAAAGGGAATCAAGGAGAAATGGAGGTGGCAAAGTGAGAACTAACCAGACAAGAGAAGATATGTCAGCTTTCTATTACTTATTTTTATAGCTATATTAAAGTACAATTACTATCCCATGGAATCCACTCACTTAACATGATCACTTAAGTAGTTTTTAATATGTGGTGCAACCATCCACAATGTAATTTCAGGATATTTGCATCACTTAATGAAGATACCCCTTATTCTTTAACAATCACTCTTCATTCCTGATCCCCACCCCAGACAGGAGTAACCACTGATTTTAGTTTCTGTCTCTGGATTTGCCTACTCTGGACATTTCATGTATATGGATTCATATAACATGTGGTCTTTTCTGACTGGCTTATATTCACTTACAAAATGTTTTCAAAGTTCATATACATTTTAACATGTACAGTATTTTATTCTTTTGTATTACCAAATAATGTTCCATTATATGGATATACCACATTTTGTTTATTGGTTGATGGATATTGAGTTGTTCTACTTTTTAGCTAGTACAAATAATGCTTCTGTGAACATTGTACACACATTTTTTAATCATGTTTATTCTATTACAGTTGTCTCAATTTTTCCCCCTTTGCCCCCCCTCCACCCATCCCACCTCCAACCCCCGCTTCCACAGTCAGTTCCCACTCTGTTGTCCATGTCCATGGGTCGTTCATACATGTTCTTGGTCTAGTTCCTTCTTTTTCTTTCCACCATTGCCTCTTTCCCCATCCCCCATCCCCTCTGGTCACTTTCAGTCTGCTCCATGCTTCCATGCCTGTGGTTTATTTTGTTTGTTAGTTTATTTTCTTGAATAGATTCCACTTAGCGGTGAGATCATTTGGTATTTGTCTTTCACCGACTGGCTTATTTCACTTAGCATAATATTCTACAGTTCCATCTATGATGGAACTTTCTTTTTCTTTCTTTCTTTCTCTTTCTTTCTTTCTTTCTTTCTTTCTTTCTTTCTTTCTTTCTTTCTTTCTTTCTTTCTTCCTTCCTTCCTTCCTTCCTTCCTTCCTTCCTTCCTTCCTTCCTTCCTTCCTTCCTTCCTTCCTTCCTTCCTTCCTTTCAATGCAGATTGATTTTATTTATTAATTTTTTTAAATGTCAAAGTTAATCATAAGATGTTAAAAAATTTAAATCCATTATAAAGTCTCAGCAATTAAACCAACATGACACCAACAGAAATAATCAAGTAGATCAATGAAATAAAATGAGCATCCTAGAAACAAATGTATATATCTAACAATGTAATATGTGATTAAATTGATATTTCAAATCAATGGGGAAAATAAGGCTTATTCAACAAATAAGTGCATGGACCACTATTACTTGAAATAAAACAAATATAGAGCCCCGTTTCACACATTATTCAAGAAATATTCGGGTGAGTTAAAAATCAATATGTAAAATGTAAGGAGTTTTAGGAGAAAATACAAACTAATATTTTTCTTACCCTGAAGTAAAATATTCAAACCCAGAAGCTATAAAGTAAAATACTGACAATATGATTATATTAAACATTAAAGAATATATAGATATCTATATCTATGTCTATCTATATATATCTATATGTATATAGATATAAATAGATATAGATGTAGGTATATGTATATAAAAGGTAAAGGACAAGTACTAGAATAGGAAAATATTTGCCACACACCTAAAAAAGGGTTAATGGTGTTTTTTTTTTTTTTTTTAGGGAAAAAATTCTACAAACCTTTAATCAAAAAATGGATAAAGAATACCAAAAAGTCATTTAAAGCTTTTTAAAAATAATAGAAATAGGCAAGAAATATAGAAAAACAAGTTTAGTTTCAATAATCAAGTAACAATCAAACATCATTGTCACAATCAGATTAATAAGTATTAAAAAATTGGTAATAACAAGTATTAATAACTGTCAAAGGAAGTGGGTATGCATAGACTCTTTTTCTTTGTCTTCTTAAAGCAGTCCCTTTAGCATATTTTGCAATGCTGGTTTAGTGGAGGTGTATTCTTTCAGCCTTTTTTTGGCTGAGAAACTCCTTATTTCACCTTCCATTTTAATTGAGAGCCTTTCTGGGTAGAGCAGTCTTGCTTGCAGACCTTTGCTTTTCATGACTTGAAGTATTTCTTGCGATTCCCTTCTGGCTTGTGGTATTTTTGTTGAGAAGTCAGCTGCTAGCTGTACCAGGGTGCCCTTTTATGTTACTACCTCTTTTCCCCCTTGCTTCCTTTAGGATTCTCTGTTTGTTTTTGATATTTGCCATTTTAATGATGATGTATTTTAGAATGGAGTCATTGGGTTCCTCTTAAATGGGACCCTCTATGTTTCCTGGACTTGTGTGACTTTTTCTCTCTGCCAAATAGGGAAGTTTTCCTTCATTACTTTTTTAAACAGGTTCTCTATCCCTTCCTCCTTCTCTTCCCCTTCTGGTATCCCTGTTATATGGATATTATTATGTTTCAGGTTGTCTTGCATTTCCCTCAATGCCTCTTCATTCTTTTTTAGTCTTTTTTTTTTTTTTTCATTTTCTTGCTCTCTGTGGGAGCTTTTTTCTACCTTGTCCTCCAGCTCGCTGATTCTATCCTCAGATTCATCTAGCCTGCTTTTGATTCCTACTGTGTTGTTCAATTCAGGAATTGTATTCTTCATTTCCACTTGTCTCATATTGATAGCTTCTATGTCCTTTTTCATGCTGATGCAGTTTGCTGTAAGTTCCTTTTAGTTTCCCTGTAGTTTTTGGTAATTCTCTCTGAGCTCACTGAACTCATTGAGCTTCCTTAGAACTGTTGTTTTGAACTCAGTATCTGATAGTTTACTTGCCTGTATTTCATTTAGATCTCTTTCTGGGGATTCCTCCTTTCCCTTCGACTGGGTGGTGTTTCTTTTTCTTCCCATTATTTGTGAGACTCTTCTTTTTTGCTTCTGCTTCTTAAATTGATCTGTCCTGATTTCCTGACTATGTGGTGTGAACTTCTATGGTAGAAGACCACTGTTTTGTTTTGTTTTTGGATCTGCCTCTGATGATGTCAGATGTTGACGTTGTCTGACCTTAGGCAGTCTGTTTGAGACTACCAAGAATCTACTATCTGTGACTGTCTCCTTCAGCTGTTAATCTAGTCACTCTGCATTCAGCAGGCCGGTTGAGACAGCACAGGGTGGGACGGAGTCCCTCCTGGGGGCGGGGTTATGCTTTTGCCACTCATTGGAACGGCAAAATTGCTTCCTGAGCAAGATTGCTTCTGCCTTATGGTGGATGAGTCAGCACTGGGATCCTGCCAGCTACTCAGTTTTCTCCCCAAAGCCTCCTTCTCCAGTCTCTCCTGAGGTGTCTCTAGCCCGCTTTGTCCCCATCTTTGCTGGAGACCAGGATAAGTGGCTGCAAATAAAAATTTTTGCTTTGGCAGTTTAACGGCTCTTTGTGTCTCCAGTCTCCTGTCTCTGGCAGAGAATAACCCTGCCGCTTTTCGCAGCTGGCTGTTCTCTGTGTACTTTTTGGGTCTGGTGCTATAGACTGGAGATTCCCGCTTATGGTTTAAACCCTGCTCTTCTCAGGGGGATCCAACTGACTGTTTCAGTATCCTTTTGGTGCTGCCACCCATGGGCGCCCCATCTGCCTTCTCAAGTCTCTACCACACCCCTTACCAGTTAGGTTGTGCTCATGCTGATTCTAATGTCTGTCTGAGGTAATAAGGCTCCTCTCTCATTATTGTTTAGTTGTTTGTTCCAGGTGGTTTCTCCACAATTTAGTTATAATTCCAGATTGGTCTTGGAGGAGGTCAGTGTGATTTCCATTCACCCCTCCGCCATCTTGATTCTATCTACACACATTTTTAAGTGTGCATATGTTTGCATTTTTCTTGGTATACACCTAGGGCTGGAATTGTTAGGTCACATTGTAAATCTGTGTTTAACTTTTTGAGGAACAGCTTGACTGTTTCCCAGTGTGGCTGCTCCATTTTACATTTCCATTGACAATGTTATGAGGGCTCCAGTTTCTCCACATCACATCCTTAACAATACTTATTACTGTTTTTTTTATTATTGCCATCCTGGTGGGTTTGTAGTGATAATGCATTGTAGTTTTAATCTGTATTTCCCTAATGATTAATATGTTTATTATGCATTTGTGTATCTTCTTTGGAGAAATGTCTGTTCACATCCTTTGCATATTTTTAAATTGGGTTGTCTTTTTGTTGTTGAATTCCTAGAGTTCTTTATATGTTCCAGATGCAGGTCTCTCATCAGATATATGATTCACAAGTATTTTCTGCTAATCTTTGTGTTGTCCTTTCAGTTTCTTAATGGTATCATTTGCTATATAGGTTTCCATTTTCATGCAGCCCAATTTATACAAGGTCTGTCCAGAAAGTATCCATCCATGTACTATGAAAATTAGAGACATTTATTGAAGAAATGAAAACATTGTACATAGGACGATGATGCCTCAGTCCCCTTCAAAGTAGGCACCTTGTGACCTCACACAGTTCTCCCAGTCACCATCAGCTGTCCTGTCATATTTCCTGAATCTCATTGATGATCTGAAATCTCTTCCCTTTAAAAGGTGATTTTAGTTTTGGGAAAAGCTGAAAGTCGCAAGGTGTCAAATCTGAGCTGTAGGGGGATTGGCTGCATACCTGGGTGATTTGATTTTTTGCCAAAATACTCTGCACAAGATGCAGTTCACAAGCGAGCATGTTGTTGTGATGAAGCTGCCAATCATGAGTTGCCATCGCTGTGGCCTTCTGAATCACCTGAATATTTTCCACAGAGGAATGTTAAGCTTAATGCAAAATTTGATGCAGATTCGTTACTCTGTTGCTCAGTCATTTTGAATGCGACAACCACACAGTATACACGGTCACTCAACTGCATCTACCACCACCACTGACTGGTACAGTGAAGTCAAAATTTTTTTTTAATCTTTATTGTACTTTTTTCCCATTACCATTTAGTCCCTCCATACCCCACCCCCAGCAGTCACCACTCTCTTGTCCATGTCCACAAACCCTTTTTCTTTTTTGCTCATCCCTCACCTCCCCACTTCCCAGCTCTCATCCTGTTCTCCACCTATGAGTCTGTCCCCATTTTCCTTGTTAGTTCAGTTCATTAGATTCCACATATAAGTAAATCATATGGTATTTGTTTTTCTCTTAACTGGCTTGTATTGCTTAGCATAATGTTCTTCAGGTACATTCATACTGTCTCAAGGGTAAAACTTTCTTTTTTAAGGCCGGGGGTATTTCATTGTATAAATGTCCCACAGTAGTTTTATACATTCATCTACTGATGGACACCAAGGTTGTTTCCAGATCTTGGCAATTGTGAGTAACACTGCAGTGAGCGTAGGGGCATTTAGGTTCTTTCGATCTAGAGTTTTAGGTCTCTTCAGATAAATTCCTAGATGTAGGGTCATAAACCAGTTCCAGTTTTAATTTTTTGAGGTAACTCCATATTGCTTTCCACAGTGGCTGCACCAATCTGCTCTTACACCAACAGTGCAAAAGGGTTCCACTTACTTCACATACTTGCCAGCACTTGTTGTTTGTTGATTTATCTATGATAGCCATTCTGACACATGTGAGGTGATACCTTATTGTGGTTTTAATGTGCATTTCTGTGATAATTAGTGATGTTGAGCATCTCTTCATATGTCTATTGGCCAATCTGTATGTACTCTTTGGAGAAGTGTCTCTTCAGGTCCTTTGCCCATTTTTTAATTGGGTGTTTGTTTGTTTTTTGTTGTTGAGACTTGTAAGTTCTTTATAAATTATGGATATTAACCTCTCTCCTGATGTATCAGCAAATATGTTATCCCATGCATAGATTATCTTTTTATTTTGTTGATGATTTCCTTTGCTGTGCAAAAACTTTTTAGTTTGATGTAGTCCCATTTGTTTATTTTCTCTTCTCTTTCCTTTCCCTGGGGAGATATATCCAATAAAATATTGCTGCCAGCAATGTCCAGGATTTTGCTGTCTATGTTTTCTTCTATGATTTTTATGATTTTAGGTTTAACATTTAACTCTTTGATCCATTTTGAATTTATTCTTGTGTGTGGTAAAAGAAGGTGATCTAGTTTCATTTTTCTGCATGCATCTGTCCAGCTTTCCCAAGACCATCTATTGAATAAACTGTCTTTAGCCCATTGTATATGCTTGTTTCCTCTGTCAATATTAAATAACTATAAAGATGTGGATTTATTTCTGGGCTCTCTGTTCTGTTTTCTGTTCCATTGATCTATATGTCTGTTTTTATGCCAGTACCATGCAGTTTTGATTACTATGGCCTTTTAGTTTGATATTAGGCAGCTTGATTCCAACTTTGTTTTTCTTTCTCAGGATTGTTGTTGCTATTCGGAGCCTTTTGTGTTCATATAAACTTTTGAAATATTTGTTCTGCTTCTGTGAAGTACATCATTGGAATCTTGATTGGAATTGTTTTGAATGTATAGATTGCTTGAGGTAGTATGGACATTTTAATGTTGTTAATTCTTCCTACAAATGAACATGTTGTGTGCTTCCACTTATTTGTATCTTCTATTTCTTTCTTCAGTGTCTTATAATTTTCTAAGTACAGGTGTTTTATATCCTTGGTTACGTTTGTTCCTAGATATCTTACTCTTTTTGTAGCAGTTGTGAATAGGATTGTTAATTCCCCTTTCTGTTAGTTCATATTGGCATGTAAAATTGCAACTGATTTCTGGATATTAATTTTGTATTTTGCTACTTTGCTGAATTCATTTATCACTTCTAGTAGTTTCTTGTGGAATCTTTGGGCTTTTCTGTGTACAGTATCATGTCATCTGCAAATAAAGACTGTTTTACTTCTTCCTTTCCAATTTGGATGCCTTTTATTTCTTCTTCTTGTCTGATTGCTGTGGCTAGGACTTCCAGAACTATGCTGAATAGGAGGGGTAAAGGCAGATATTCCTGTCTTGTTTCCTATCTTTAGGGAATGCTTTTAGTTTTTGCCCATTGAGTATTATGCTGGCAGTGTGTTTGTCATATATGTGCTTTATTATGTTTAGGTATGTTCCTTCTGTTCCCACTTTGCTGAGAGTTTTTATGATAAATGGATGCGGGATTTTATCGAAGGTTTTCTTTTGCATCTATTGATATGATCATGTGGTTTTTACCCTTCATTTTGTTTATGTAGTGATTCACATTTATTTTGAATGTTCTGTGAACCTTGCATCCTGGAAGAAATCTCATTCAGTCATGGTGTACGATCTTTCTGATGCATTGCTGTATTTGGTTTGTTAATATTTTGTTGAGCTTTTAATATCTGTGTTCATCAGGGATATTGACCTGTATTTTTCTTCCTTTGTAGTGTCTTTATCTGGTTTTGGAATTAGAATAATACTGGCCTTGTAAAATAAGTTTGGGATCCTTCTGTCTTTTTTAATTTTTTGAATACCTTGAGAAGGAGAAGTGTTAGTTCTTGGAATGTTTGGTAAAATTCACCTGTGAAGCCATCCAGTCCAGGGCTTTGTTTGTTGGAAGTTTTTTGATAACTGCTTCCATTTCACTAGGTGTAATCTATCTATTTTTCCTGATTCATTTTTAGAAGATAATGTTTTTAGGAATTTATCTGTTCCATCTAGGTTGTCCAGTTTGTTGGCATATAACTGTTCATAATATTTTCTTAAACTCCTTTGTATTTCTTTGGTATCAATTGTTATTTCTCCTCTTTTATTTTTTATTTTATTGGGGTCATTTCTCTTTTTTTCCTGATTAATGTGGTTAAAGGCTTGTCAATCTTGTTTATCTTTTCAAAGAACCAGCTCTTGGATTCATTGATCTTTTGTATCAATTTTTTTTAGACTCTATTTCATTTATTTCTGCTCTGCCCTTTATTATTTCCTCCCTTCTCCTCACTTTGGGCTTTGTTATTCTTTTTCAAGTTCCTTTGAAGTGAGATTGTTTTTTTGAGCTTTTTCTTGTTTTTGGAATAGGCCTGTAATGATATGACTATTTCATTTATTTCTGCTCTGCTCTCTATTATTTCCTCCCTTGTACTCACTTTGGGCTTTGTTGTTCTTTTTCAAGTTCCTTTAACTTTGAAATGAGATTGTTTATCTGAGCTTTTTCTTGTTTTTGGAATAAGCCTGTAATGGTATGAATTTCCCTCTTAGGATTGCTTTCCCAGTGTCCCACAGATTTTGGAAGTCATATCCTCATTTTCATTTGTTTCAAGGTATCCTTTGATTTCTTCCTTGATCTTGTTGTTGACCCGTTCATTATTTAATAACATGTTATTCAGTCACTATGTCTTTGTGTATCTTTCAGTTTTCTTCTTGTGGTTAATTTCTAGTTACATAGCATTGGGGTCAAAGATGCTTTATGATTTCAGTCTTCTGAAATTTACTGAGACTTACTTTGTGTCGTGACATGTGGTCTAATCTAGAAAACGGTCCATGTACATTTGAAAAGTATGTATTTCAGGTGAAATGTTCTGAAGATATCAATTAAATCTATTTGATCCAGTGTGTTGTTTAAGGACACTGTCTCCTTGTTGATTTTTCTGACTGGAAGATTATCCATTGAAGTCATTGGGGTGTTAAAATCCCTGACTGTGACTGGATTTATGTTCATTTCTGCCTTTATGTCCATCAAGATTTGCTTTACAAATGTAGGTGCTCCTGTGTTGGGTGCATAAATGTTTACTAGGGTTATATCCTCTTGTTGGATTGTTCCCTTTATCGTCATCAGTAGTGTCCTTCTGTGTCTCTTACTATAGCCTTGGTTTTAGCCTCTATGTTGTCAGATACAAGTATTGCCATCCCAGATTTTTTTTCTTTTCCATTTGCATGAAATATCTTTTTCCATCCCTTTACTTTACTCTGAAAGTAGATAGTTTACTATCTCATTTAGTCTGAAGTGCATCTCTTGCAGGCAGTATTAATATGGGTCTTGTTCTCTTATCCATTTAGCTACCGTGTGTCTTTTGGTTGGCGCATTTAAGCCATTTACATTTAAGGTGATTATTGTTAGATACATATTTAGTGCCATTTTATTCTTAAACTATCTTCCTCTGTTTTTTTTTTTTTCTTTCTCTTTTTCTTCTTAAAACAAGCCCTTTCATGTTTGTTGCAGTACTGATTTGGTGTTGACAAACTTGTTTAGCTTTTTCTTGTCTGGGAAGTTCCTTATTTCTCCTTCGATTTTAAATCATAGTCTTGCTGGGTAAAGTAACCTTGGTTGTAGGTCCTTGCTTTTCATCACCTTGAATATCACATGCCACTCTCTTCTGTCCTGAAATGTTTGTGTTGAGGATTCAGAAGTCTAATTGGTGCTCCCTTGTATATAATTACCTACTTTTCCCTTGTGGCTTTTAGGATTCTCACCTTGTCTTTAAGCCTTGTCATTTTAATTATGATATGTCTTGGTGTAAGCCTCATTAGGTCCAACTTCTTTGGAACTCTCTGAACTTCCTAGACTTGTGTATCTTTTTCCTTCACCAGATTAGGGAAGGTTTTGGTCATTTTTTCTTCAAATAGGATCTAGATCCCTTGCTTTCTTCTCCTTCTGGTATTCCCATGATGCGGATGCTGTTACTCTTCTTGTTGACCAAAATGTTTCTTTAAGCTCTCCTCACTTTTTATTTTTTTTAATTCTCTTTACTTTTTGCTGCTCTGCTTGGGTCTGTTTTTCTACCATGTCTCCAGATTACTGATTCGAACCTCTGCTTCATCTAACCTACTGTTTATTCCTTCCAGTGTATTTATTTACTTCAAATATTGCATTCTTTATTTCTGACTGGTCCTTTCTTATGGTTACTGTGTCTTGTTTCATGCTGTTGAGTATCCTTATGATCATTACCCTAAACTGTCTGATAAAATGCTTGCTTCCATTTCATCTAATTCTTCTGGAGAATTCTCTTGTTCTTTCATTTGAGGTTTATTTCTTTGTCTTCCCATTTTGGCTACTTTTTGTATTTTCTACCTTAGTTGTTAAATTAATGGTTGATATAGCCTCAAGCTCTAAGCAGCAGCTGGGTGGGTTTAAACACCACTGGATGGAACAGAACAATTCCTGCGGACAAGGCTCTTGCTTCCCCTCAGGCTAATGCCACATGGAGGGGAGTGCTCTGCCTCAGAAAGATGGCTCCTGCAGTATGGGGAATGTCTCAGCACAGGGGTCCTCATAGCTGTTCCTTCAGCTCTGTCCCTAGAGCCACCAACCCAACTCTCCCTATACTTCTCTAGTCCACTCTGCCCTCCCTCTGCTGGAGCCCAGGGTAAGGGGCTGCAAGTGAAATTTTGTGTGTTAGCCCTTACGAGGCTCTCTGCATCTCTAGCTGTCTCTCCCTAGCAGACAGAAACCCTGCTGCTTTTCATAGCTGGGTATTATCTGGGTTCATTTCCTGGCTCTGGTGCTGTAGGTTGGGGAGCCCAGCTTGGTTTTAGACCCCATACTTCTCAGGAGGATCCCCTTGACCACTGAAATATCCCTCTGTAACTTCATCTGCCCCCATGGCAGCCTAGCCAGCTCTCTCATACCTCCTGTGCACTCCTACCAGACTAATTGTGGTGAACTGGTTTCTTCTGTCTTCCTTGGTTATAAGGCTTCTCTCCAGTTAGTGTTCAGTTGGTTATTTAGGATGATTTCTCTACAATTGTCTTGTAATTCCACAGTGGTCCTGGGAGGAGGTTAGTGTAGCTTCCACTTACTTTCTGTCATCATGGACCAGTCCTTGTCATTATTCATGCATGCTTATTCCAGTCAACTCTCCTTGGCTGCCAGGTTACATTGATGTTGCACAAACCATTCTTGTTTTATTAACAATGGCCGGGATTTTTCCAGACAGGCCTCGTATACTATTTTCTTTAGTCATTTGTGCTTTTGGTGTTTTATCTAAGAAACCATTGCATAACCCAAGATCATGTTATTTACTCTATGTTTTCTTTTAGGAGTTACATAATATTAGCTCTTGCATTTAGGTCTGTAAACCATTTTGAGTTATATTTGTGAGGTAGGAGTCCAGATTCATAATTTTGCATGTATATGTAGTTGTACCAGCACCATTTCTTGCAGAAACTGTTTTTTCTTCTTTGCCATCTTGTCATCTTTGTCTTGTCATCTTTGTCAAAAATCAGTTGACCATAAATGTGAATTGTCTTGTCATCTTTGTCAAAAATCAGTTGACCATAAATGTGAAAGTTTATTTCTATATTTGAATTTTATTTCATTGATGTATATGTTTATCCTTATGTCAATATCACACTGTCTTGATTCCCACATCTTTGTAGTTGAAATCAGAATGTATGAATCTCCAAACTTTCTTCTTCTCTTTCAAGATTATTTTGGCTCTTCTGTGACCCCTGCATTTCAAGATGAATTTTAAAATTAGCTTTTCAGTTTTGACGAAACAAAACAGCTGGCATTTTTATAGGGATTGCATTGAATGTGTAGATCAATTTAGGGAGTATTATAGTCTTAACAATTCTAAGCCACCCATTTGTGAATATGATGTGTCTTTCCATTTATTTAGATTTCCTTTAGCTTTGTTCAACAGTTTTTATTGTTTTCAGGTTATAAGCCTATTTTTGTTAAATTTATTCTTAGGTATTTAGTTCTACTTCATGCTGTTGTTAAGGGGAACTGTTTGTTTTTTAAATTTTGTTTTCAGGCTGTTCATTGTTATTGTATAGGAATACCGTTGTTTTTTTTGTAGGTTGATCTTGTATCTTTCCACATTGCTCAACTCATTTTAGTTCTAACAGTTTTTTGCTAGATTCCTTAGAAATTTATGTATGAAAGATCACATAACATGCAAATACAGGCAGTTTTACAAACTCTTCCTTTCCAACCTAGATGCCTTTTATTTCTTTTTCTGGCCTAATTGCATATAGAACCTCTTAACACAGTGTTAAGTGGAAGTGGTGAGTATGCTAATCTTGTTCTTGATCATAGTGGAAAGCTCTTAGCCTTTCTCCATTGCATATGATGTTAGCTGTGGGCTTTTTATAGATGCCCTTTGTCAAATTGAGGAAGTTGCCTTCTGTTCCTAATTTGTGGGGTGGTTTCTATTTTGAAGAATATTGAATTCTGTCAAATGCGTTTTCTGAATTATTGTGATTGAACTTGTGGGTTTTGTCCTTTATCTTATCAATATGATAAATCAGCCTTGCATTCCTGGGATAAATTATCCTCTTGGTCATGGTATATAATTATTTTTATGTGCTGTTAGACTTGTTTTGCTAGTATTTGTTGAGGATTTTTGCATCTGTATTTGTAAGGGATAGGTTTTGGTTTTCTTGTGATATCTTTGGTTTTGGAATTGGCGTAATATAACATCATAGAATGAATTGGGAAGTGTTTGTTCAAGATGTGTTTTTATGAAGAGTTTGAGCGGGATTGGTATTAAGTCTTCTTTAAATATTTGGTAGAATTCACCACTGAAGCCATCTTGGCCAGGACTTTTCTTTGTTTGAAGTTTTTACATTATCAAATCAGTCCCTTTGCTTGTTATAGGTCTATTCCTATTATCTATTTTTTCTTGAGTCAGTTTGCGACATTCTAGGAATTTCTCCATTTCATCTAAATTAACCAATTTGTTAGCATACAACTCATAGTATTCCCTTTTAATTCTTTTTATTTCTGTGAAGTCTGTTGTAATACCCCCTTTTGTTTCTGATATTACTAAATTGAGTTTAGTCTCTTCTTTTTCTTGGTTGTTCTAGATAAATGTTAATTTTATTGATCTTTCCAAAGACTAGCTTTTGATTTTATTGACTTTTCCATTTTTCTGTTCTCTATTTCATTTATTTCCATGCTACTCTATTAATTCCTTTCTTCTACATGCATTAAGTTTAGTTTGCTCTTCTTTTTCTTTTTGTTGCTTAAGGTGGAGTGTTAGGTTATTGATTTGAGAGCTTCTTTTTTTAAAATTCAGGAATTTATAGTAATAAATTTTCCTCTAAGCTTTAGCTACACTGCATAAGTTTGGGTAGTTTTAATTTTCATAGATGTCTTTCTAAGAATTAAATTTGGGGGGTTAACATTGGTTAATTACATAAATTTCAGGTGTACAACTTTATAATACAGCATCTATATATTTCATTGCGGGCTCACCACCCAAAGTCTAGTCTCATTTTTATCACCATACATTTTATTCTGGGTTTACAGAAAAATTGTGAAGATAGTACAGAGTTCCCATGTATCTCACACCTGTGTATTATTAACATCTATAATGTTATATAGTATTAGGTTGGCCAAAAACCCTGTTTAGTTTTTTTCCATAAAAGACATATTTTTCATTTTTACCAATAACTTTATTGATTTGGATATTTTGAACATGTCGGCTATCTGTTGCTATTGGCTTCTAAAGTGTAGGTGGTCAGGGGTGTTGCTAAACATCTTCCAAAGCATAAGACAGCCCCACAGCAAAGAATTATTTGGCCAAAATGTCAATAGTACCAAGAAACTTTGCAGACCACTTTTGACAGTTCAGTCAGTCACACCACCTTCTCCATATGCTGCACAAATCTTTTTTTGCATTTTAGTCATGTTTTTACCTTTCTCGAAATAATAAAGCATAGTATGCTGAAAATGCTGTGTATCTTCTTCCATTTTCAATAGTAAAGAGCTGTACAAAAATTCAACAATTTTGATAGTTTTTTTAAAAATGAACACTGACAAGACAGCTGTTACCATACAGTCTAACAAAATTATTTTGAATAAAGTTAAAGACAACTAACATTATAGCATCTGTAATGTTATTAAGATCTTATATTCTTTTGATGTATTCATTACAATTAGTGAACTTATAATGACACATTGTTATTATCTAGAGTTCATGCGTTATTCAGATTTCCTTAGTTTTTACCCATTATCCCTTTTATTTTCCAGGCTACCCTACAGGACACCACATTATACTTAGTTGTCATGTCTCCTTAAGCTCCTCTTGACTGTGAGGGTTTCTTAGACTTTCCTTGTTTTTGATTATCTTGACACTTTTGAGGACCACAGGGCTAGTATTCTGCAGAATGCCCTTAAGTTGTGATTTGTCTGGTGTGTTTCTCATGATTACATTGGGATTGTGTGTCTTGGGGAAGAAAACCACAGAAGTAAAGGTCCCATTTTTCATCATACCCTATTAAAAGTACATACTGTCAACATGACTGAACGTTTTTTTACAGTTCACCTGGTTCAACTTTAATCACCTGGTTGAGGTTTTGTTTGTCCAGTCCCTTCACGGTAAAGTTACTCCTTCTTTTCCCCACTCTCTGTGCTGCACCCTTTGAAGGAAGTGACTATTCTCAGCCCACCTAAGAAGTAGAGAAGTAGGCTCTATCTCGTAGGTGATTTATTGCTTGTACTTGTTATGTCAGTATACCAGGAATACCAATCATGCCCAGTTGATTGTGTCCCAGATGACAAAGTAACCTATGGAATATATTGATCCTGGCCCAGAACACTGCCTTTTTGGGTCAGTTTAATAGTTTCTAAAGAAGTCAAATGACATCTGTTCAGTGATGAGTACAAATATCTCATCCATGTGCTCTACCAGTTGCAAGGAAGTAAGAAGCTGTGGTGAAATCACCAGTTTGCTAAACTCTGGGTGATTGAGAGTCTTTAAGATTAATAACCTAGTGTTACTCTTTAAAATCTGATTGGAATAGCCCTGGCCAGCATAGCTCAGTTGGTTGGGCATCTTCCTGCAAACTGAGAGGTCACAGGTTCGATTCCCGGTCCAGGCACATGCCTAGGTTGCAGGTTCAGTCCCTGGTCAGGGCATGTACGCAAGAAAGGTGCCTTGATGTTTCTCTCTTATATTGATGTTTCTCTCTCTCTCTGTCTCTCTCTCTCTCTCTCTCTTTCTCTCTCCCTTCCCTTTTCTCTAAAAATCAGTGAGCATATCCTCAGGTGAGGATAAAAGAAAATCAGATTGGAATAATTTCAGCATCATCAGAATTTTGATTACATATATTATATCTATGATTCCATTAATTTGCATTTTATTCCTTCTCCATGCCTTTGTGAACCAGTGTTGTTATGTGCAGTCAACTGAATGCTATCTATAACTATAGTTGCTCACTAACCTGTATTTTCTAGAGACTCCTAAGGATAGTCCTTCTCTTGAAATTAAATCTGAAAATTTAATTAAGCAAGAGCATTCTATTAGTAGTGATTTCAGGGTGTTGTTTAGAAAAAAGTCAATTGTATATTATTTCATTTTGCAGAGAATTAAAATACCCAAGTGCAAGGTTACTAAGTAAATTGCATCTAACCCTTGAATGTACTTTACTGGTGAGTTCTTCTAAATTACATGCTATTAATTGGAGCTTATTATGAATGCCATATCTCCCAACATAACAATTGCCTTTCCTCAGCACTGGAGTATATTATAATACCTAATTCCTTTAGTTAGCCGTAATGGAATATCAGATGAGGTAAATGCCTGTTGGTTTTTTCAAACATTAAATATTATGTTTAATATCACCTAGCATACTTACTAATATGTATCAACTAAGGTATAAAGTAAGAAGAAAGTTGAGTAGCCATCTTTCTGCACCAAGCCAGTGAGAATCTGTTTGACTCGGGAGCTTCGAGAGATTTGTATGGCTTGTATGCATAAAGGAATAGAGTCTTAGAGATGTGGATGAAGATTGTTTCACAACCTCCCTTTTGTATTGCCTCAAAAATCTGAAGGCTTCGTTTATTCCAGTCTCAGTTTTCTCCTGTTACCATTTTGTTTCACATTTCCTGACCCTCTCCTTGGAGAATAAGTGAAGTTAGTCATCAGCCTTTGTAAAAGGTTTAGTCTGGCATCTCTAGGACAGTGTCCAGCTGAAATTCCATGACCTGGCCTGGATCTTTACCTAAAGAATTAGAATTCTCACACAAATAAAAATCACAATGAAAAACATTAGCTCACTCTTCCTACTTACTCAGTACAACATACGCTGTTAAATTCTAAAATCTACAAAAATTGAAAAGATTACTGAACTGAGCTCTGTTCAGTGACCTACTTTTTTTCACCAGTGGATGTCACAGCCTGTTGCTATTACTGCTCAATGAGAGAGATTCGGAAGCTCTCACACAGGTACACATAGTTCTGAGTGACTGGCCGCATGAGCTCCTGGGATTTAGTTGAAGGTCTTTTCTACTTTCTGTGCTTCAGACAGCAAAGTGGACTCTTCCTCCTAGATCCTTCACCTCTGAATCTCACTGTTCACTACTGTAGCTGTCTCACAAAGACTCAGTGTCACCTTAACTTGACTCTTTTCCTAATGCTATTATTTGTGGCCGTTTTATTAGATAAATCACTTACACAAGAAATCTGCCTGCCTGCATCTGTATTCCAGAGTCAGAATTTCCATGTAGATGTTCCTTCCTCATTCTGCAGGATGATGTGTCCATTAAAGCAAGCACTCAGTTCATGCCCAGCCCTGGCATTGTGCTAGACATTGGGCACACAGTGGGCAAAGTGAGATGTGCTCCTTGTCTTCAAAAAGCAGACATATGGTTTACTAGGGGGAGAGACCAAGGCAACTGCATTACATCAAAACAAATGTAGCAATGGGGCAAGTGGGAGGGTCCCCCAGACTAATGTGGGAGAGTCAAGGTAGACTTGCCCTGTAATGGTTGCTTATTATTTTTTCACAAACTCTTGTCCCTACCCTATTGAGTATTTTGTTTTTGGGATTTGAAATATGTTGGTAGCTTAGTCTCATGATTTTGACTTTGTCTTTTGATGCATACAGTGTCCCTCTTCATTCTGGGGAATACCTAGTATGTAGGGTTAGCCATAAAAATCTAGGTTTTTAAGATTTAAAAATTGCTTTCTTTAATAGAGTGGTAAAAACAGAACAATAAGCTTTCTGAGTAAAAGAACCATTATTTTATATTTATTCAGCAAATAGTTGAGTGCCAACACCCTTCTTGGCAAAGCTTATATTTCAGTGGAAGAGGCAGAGGAGGTTCTGAACCCCCTTTGCAGACTTCCCTGTGTGCTCACCATAGCACCTGTTTTAAAGATAGTGGTCTGTTACAGGTTGCAGAAGAAGCTGTAGGAAGCTCCTACTGCTTTAGAGGGAGCATGACTCTTCTACCTGTGGTTTAAGGACCAGGGGAACCAGGGAGGCTCTGTGGACAAGCTCTTAGCTGAATCTCTGACTTTTCTTAATCTGCTCAGAATTTTGCTTTCACTAATGATTAATTTCTCCTTCTGTTCCTACTTCCCTTTTTCTATTCAATCTCTCTCCGCCCTCCAGTTGTGTCCCTCATAACCCCTGTCTCCCCCATTCTTCTTCTAAATACTTCACCCCTGCTGTTTCTACTGCTTAACTCTACTCACATAGCCACTGCCAGAAGTGGCCTTGTTTATTTAATTTTATTTTTTACAGTGAAAGAGACCACTTCAGTTTCCGTCTCAGAGACCCTGTATAACATTGTAAGCCCAATTCAGGCACTCAGAAACACATAGCTTTGCCTTGCAGTTTCTTCTCCAAACTATTACAAGACTTAAGAGCAGAACATAGCCAACTATTCCTGCCTCTCCTTTGCTGCCCCTTTATCTCTTCTCCAGATGTCTCATGGCTTAGGCCTGGGCTCCTCTTCACTCCCTCTCTCTCTGCCCCACTCCCAGGTCATCAGATTCATGCCCATGACTTACTGTATTTGTGTGTCACAGACTCTCAAATTTCTTTCTCAGTGCTGTCTCTTTCATGCTCCAGACCTGCGTGTGCACTGCCTACATTGTGTCCTCTGGGACATTGTTGACAGAAGACTGCCATAGTCAACCTTGTTACTGCTTTCACCAACCTCTTCTTCCTGGTGTTCCTTGCCTCAGAGGGTGTCACCCATCCAGCTGCATGAGCAGAAAGTCTGGGGTCTCCGAGAGCAGCCTGTCTCTGGAATATCACTGCTGGTCTCCATTGTCAAACACTAGTCCTCTGTTAGAATCTTCTGATCTAACTTTTTAATCTTCTGTTGCTTCTTCCCATCAGCTGTGCTCCCTTCTAGCCCCTTCTCTCCTCTACAGTCAGAATGGTCAGTGCCCCCACTTTGTCTCCAATGATGAGTCCAAAGACTGGTATATAGTGCATTCTTGGTGTTTAGACAGTAAATAAAGGCCTCCAGTTTGACCACACCTATCATTTATCTGTTCTCATCCTCTGGTTTCTTTTGATGTATAACTATTAATCAGCTTCTAACACTATCCTATTGTTCTACTTCTGCATTCATGTCATTTAACAAACTCCTTGAAATTAATCTGTTAATTGCCTTGTTTCTCAAGAGCTTCCTAAAATGTAGACTCCTCCCAAGAACCCTAATGATGTAACAGGGTGTGGATTCTTTCCCTTTTTTAACTTTCCCCATCCCATTTATGAACATTGATATTATTTAGCTGAAAATAACCTATAGTTTAGTTGTGTATTTAACATTTTGCTTTCTGCACATGCCTTTTTAGAAATTGCATATTTTAAGACTTTGCAGGCCTTATAAACTATGAATAATTTTAACTATATAGATTTCTTTTGTGTTAGCAAGTTATTAAAAAATATGGATGATTAAATATATTTATTTCTGATGCAGTAGTTCCACTTTGTACATGGGAAACTATAGAAAAATAATTTCATGACTTAGGGAAGTATAAAACATATGGATAAACAGATTTTTTAGCAGTGGATATTTTAAAAGGCATTCTTACCTTGTTACCCAAACCAGTTGGTGAGCTTTGTGGGTCTTTCTGATGTCTGCCCTCAGACTAAATTGTGTTAGTTTATAAATCTTATTTTACTTGGTTTTATTTTCCAACTTTAGCTGATACCATATGATTTCGCTCATACATGGAATCTAATGAAGAAACTGAACTAACGAGCAAAATAGAGACAGACTCGGATAAAAGGCTGACAGCTATGGATGGTTAGGGAGTAAAAGGATGAAGCAAAAAGGAGAAAAGACTCATAGACATGGACAATAGTGTGGTGATTGTTGGGGGAGGGATAAATGGTAATGGAAAAAATACAATTAAAAAATCAAAAAATGGATTTATCAAATCAAAACCATAGTGAGGTACTACTTCACACTGAAATAAGTCAGACACAGAAGGAAAAATACTGTATGCTTCCACCTATATAAGGTACCTAGAGTAGTCAAATTCACAGAGACACAGTAGACTGGTGATTACCAGGGGCTGGGGGAGAGGAATGCAGGGTTGTTGTATAGGGTTTCAATTTGGGAAGATGAAAAATTTATGGAGATACAGATGGACAGTGATGATTTCACAGCAGTATGAATGTACTTAATGCCACAGAACCTTACACTTAAAGCTGGTTAAATGGTAAGTTTTATATATATTTTACCACAATAGGTGTATCAACACTGCATATAAATCTACAAATACTTCAAAATAAAAATATTTAATTAAAAAAACTACAGATAAAGATAGGTTTATTCCTTTCACATTCTTTGTTCTACTTATTGGAACATTGTTGTTTGTTGCATTTGTATAACAGTCATAGTTGACAGAGTAGAAGAATTAAGCTATGGTTCCTGGAGTTTGTTTTTGCCTACAGTCTTTTAAAAGGCAGCTACATCCACACAGTCCAGTTGCAGAGTGTATACATTGTACATCAGACTATTTGAGCCCTTGACTTTTTAAAAGTAAGTATGATTAGGTAATAACTCCCTGTTTAAAGGCTGGTGAAATGAAATTAAACCATTTTAGAATTTCTTTATATATGTTTATATGTGAGAGAAAACAATTCAAGTTGCTTAGCTTTGGCATTTTCTTGTCTCCCAGGTGTATCTTGAAAGACTTCTAACGTATGCAGAGATAGATATCTGTCCAGCCAACTGGAAGCGAATTGTCCTTGGGGCGATCCTGCTGGCCTCCAAGGTGTGGGATGACCAGGCTGTGTGGAATGTGGATTACTGCCAGATCCTGAAAGACATCACGGTGGAGGATATGTGAGTTGGGAGAGAGGAATGTTGGAGGAGGGGCAGGGTGTAGTCCCTGTTTATGAAGGAGATTGTGTCTCTTTGAAGGAGGTTGTGTAGAATGAATTTGATTGAATGTCTGTTGGGAGCTGATATATAACAAGGGCATGGCTGTGGAATAATATATGCAAAAACCTGCGTTTCTCTTCATTGTGGATCATGAACAGGTACTGGCAACACTTAGCTTTCTGAAACTGGTTTATGGAAACTATGGTATAGTCAAACTTTCCTTCAACTTCCTTTGGAAGGGGAAGACCAATGCCTTGTGCAGTCTGTGGTCGTTTCCATCCCAGTTGTGTCTCACTGCAAACTGATAACACAGAGTTAATGTCCTGCACCAGTCATTTATGGGCAGCACCCTACTCAAAAAGGAGAAGAGCTAAAACATTATGTTTCGTTTTAGTTTCAAAGAAAAAATTTTTACTGCTTTGTAATTTTTACATGTTTAGTTGCTTAAAATCAGCATTCTGTCCCTGAGGCCTGTCATGCAAGTTCATTGTTAGGGCAGCATTTTCTCCCATCTGGGCTTGAGTACCCACAACTCATTGGAGCTACCATAAACCCTGGGCAGAGGGGAGGGTCATCAATCCCACAGCTCTCAGGGCAGCCTTAGGATTTCTCAGATGGTTCAGTCCTCAGATTTAGGTGCAGACTCTTAACAGGAGACCTGCACATCTAGTCACTGGGATATCTGGGGTCCATGATTCAGTAAATAGGATCAGAGCCTCTTAGGAGGAAGGAGATGTTTTGGAAGATAATAAGGATTGACTACTTCCAATTGCGTATGGTTAGAGGCAATTCTCACACTATTCATTGCTATAATTTGTCTCATATTGTTTGCTTGGCTTTCATTTTCTTAAAATTGTTCAAGTACAGTTGTCTACATTTTCCCACCATGACTCCCCACCTCCCTGTCCATGCCATCTCCCACCCTCGATCCTACCCCTCTTTGTCCATGTGTCCTTTATACATGTTCCTGGACAATCCTGCCTCTTCTTTCCCATGTTAGCCCCCTCTCCTGTCTCTGGTTACTGTCAGTTTGTTCTTTATTTCAATGTCACCAGTTGTATTTTGCTTGCTTGCTTGTTTTGTTGATCATGTTCCATCTACAGGTGAGATCCTATTGTATTTGCCTTTCACCACCTGGCTACTTTCCAGTTCCATCCATGCTGTCATAAAGGGTGGGAGCTCCTTCTTTCTTTCTGCTGCATAGTATTCTATTGTGTAAATGTACCATAGTGTTTTGATCCATTCGTTTACTGATGGGCACTTAGGTTGCTTCCAGCACTGGCTATTGTTAAATTGTGCTGCTATGAACATTGGGGTGCGTAGGTTCTTTTGAATTGGCGTTTTGGGATTCTTGGGGTTTAATCCCAGCAGTGGAATTGCCAAGTCAAAAGGCAGTTCTGTGTTAGTTTTCTATGGAAACTCTATACTGTTTTCCAAAGTGACTGCACCAGACTGCATTCCCACCAAGTGTGTACTAGAGTTCTCTTTTCTCCACAACCTCATTGGCGTTTATTGTTTGTTGATTTGTTTATAATGGCCATTGTGACCGGTGTGAAAGGTGTTATCTCATTGTGGTTTTAATTTGCATCTTTCTGATGGCTAGTGATGCTGAGCATTCTCTCATATGTGGCTGGGCCCTGTGTGTGTCCTCCTTGGAGAAGTGTCTGTTCAGAGCCTTTGCCCATTTTTTAAATGAATCGTTTGTCTTCCTGGAGTGGAGTCATGTGAGTTCTTTATATATTTTGGAGATCAAACCCTTGTCCAAGGTATCATTTACAAACATAGTTTCCCATACCATTCGTTCCCTTTTCATTTTGCTGATTTTTAACTGTGAAGAGCTTTTTAATTTGATGTAGTCGCATTTGTTTATTCTTTCCTTTATATCCCTTGCTTTTAGGGATATATCGGTGAAAATATTGCTGCGTGGAATACCCAGATTTTCCTGCCTATGTTTTCCTCTAGGACGTTTATGGTGTTACTACTTAATATTTTAAATCTTTTTTCAACCTTGAGTTTACTTTTGTGTATGGTCTAAGTTGGTGGTCGAGTTTCATTTTTTACATGTCCAGATCTCCCAACACCATTTGTTAAAGATACTCTTTTTCTTCCATTTTATGTTTCTGCCCCCTTTGTTGCATATTAATTGACCATAGAGACTGGGGTTTATTTCTGTTTTATTCCATTGATCTATGTTTCTGTTCTTATACTAGTACCAAACTGTTTTGATTACAGTGGCCTTATAATACAGTTTGATAACAGGTATTGTGACCTCTCCTGCTTTGCTCTTCTTTCTCAAAATTGCTGAGACTATTTGGGTTCATTCATGGTTCCATATAAATTTTTGAAATGTTTGTTCTATATCTGTGAAATATGTCATTGATATTTTAATAGAGACTGCGTTGAATCTATAAATTGCTTTGGGTAGTATGGACATTTTAATAATGTCAATTCTTATAATACGTGAACATGGTATATGCTTCCGTTTTTTTTGTGTCTTCGATTTCTTTCTTCAGTGTTGTGTAGTTTTCTGAATACAGGTCTTCTAATTCCTCCAATAGAATTATTCCTTGGTATTTTATTTTTTCTTGTTGCTAGAGCAAATGTGATTTTATTCCTGATTTCTGTTTCTGATATTGTTGGTGTACAAAAATGCCTTTGATTTCTGAATATTGACTTTTGTATCCTGCTGTTTTGCAAAATTCACTTATTAGGTTGAGTAGTTTTTTGGTGGAGTCTGTAGGGTTTTCTATGTACACTATCATGTCATCAGCAAACAGTTTCAGTTTTGCTTCCCCCTTTCCAGTTTGGATGCCTTTTATTTCTTTCTCTTGTCTGACTGCTGTGGCTAGGACTTCCAATACTATGTCGAATAGAAGTGGTGAAAGCAGACGCCCTTTTCACATTCCTGATCTTAATGGGAAAGCTTTTAGTTTTAGCCCGTTGAGTTTGATGTCGGCTATAGGTTTCTTGTATATGGCCTTTAATATGTTGAGGTGTGCTCCCTCTATCCCACTTTGTTGAGTGTTTATATCATAAATGGGTGCTGTACCTTATCAAATGCTTTTTCTGCATCTATTGATATGATCATGTGATTTTCATCTTTTCTCTTGTTTATGTGATGTATTACATTTATTGATTTGTGAATGTTGTATCATCATTGTATCTGGGGGTTGAATCCCACTTGATAAGGGTAGGCGATCTTTTTAATGTATTGCTGGATGCAGTTTTGCCAATATTTTGTTGAGGATTTTAGTGTTTATGTTCATCAGTGACTTTGGCCTGTAGTTTTCTTTCTTTGTAGGGTCTTTATCTGTTTTGGGATTACGATGATGCTGGCCTCATAAAAAGAGTCTGGGAGTCTTCCCTCTTCTTGGATTTTTTGGAATAGTCTGAGAAGGACAGGGGTTAGCTCTTCCTTAAATGTTTTGTAAAATTCTGTGAAACTGTCTGGTCTAGGGCTTTTGTGTGCCAGGAGTTTTTTTTTTATTACTACTTTAGTTTCACCTGCTGTTATCAGTCTTTTCAGGCTTTGTGCTGCTTCTTCAGTCAGTGTTGGAAGGTTATATTTTTCGAGAAATTTGTCATTTCATTAAGGTTTTCAAATTTCTTGGCATGTAATTGTTCATAGTAGTTTCTTACAATCCTTTGTATTTCTCTGGTATCAGTTGTAATCTCTCCTCTTTAATTTCTGTTTTTATTTGTTTGAGTCCTTTATCTTAATGAATCTGCTTAAAGGCTTGTTGGTTTCATATATCTTTTCAAAGAACCAGCTCCTGGATTGGTTGATCCTTTAAGTTGTTCTTTTAATCTCTATTTCATTTAATTTTGCTCTGATCATGAATATGTCCTTTCTTATACTCACTCGGGCTTTTTTTGTTGTTATTATTCCAGTTTTGGTAGATGTAGGGTTATTCTTTTTATTTGTAATGTTTCTGTCTTTTTTAGGTAGGCCTGTATTGCTATGAACTTCCCTCTCAGGACTACGTTTGCTGTGTCCCATAGGTTTTAGACTGTTGTGTGTTCATTTTCATTTATTTCCAGAAACTTCTTGATTTCTTCCTTGATCTCATTATTAACCCATCCATTTTTTAATAGCATGCTCTTCTGTCTCCAGAAATTTGAATGTTTTTGACTTTTTTCCTTGAGGTTGGTTTCTCATTTCAAGCCCTTGTGGTCTGAGGAAATGGTTGATATAATTTGAATTTTCCTGAGTTTGTTGATGCTTGTGTTGTTTCCTATAATGTGGTCTATCTGTGGAAATGTTCCAAGGGCATTTGAAATGAATGTATATTTTGTTTCTTGTGGATGAAATGTTCTATATATATAAAACATTTATATATATATATATATACCCATTTATATATATATAAAATGTTCTATATATAAAAATATCTATATCAAAGCCCGTTTGATCTAGGACCTCGTTCAGTGTCACTGTATCCTTTTTGATATTTTCTTTGGAAGATCCATTGTTGACAGTGGATTGTTAAAATCCCCTACTATATATATATATTGCTATCTATATCATTCTTGAAGTCCTTCAAGATTTGCCTTGGGTGCTCCTGTGTTGAGTGCATATATGTTTACAATGTTGACGTCTTCTTGATGGATTCTTCCCTTGAGTATTATGAAGTGTCCTGTGTCTCTCTTTATGGCTTTGTTTGGAAATCTGTTTTGTCTCATAGAAGTATTGCTACCCCAGCTTTTGTGTGCTGCCCATTTCCTTGGAGTATTTTTTCAAACCGGTCACTTTCAGTCTGTGTAGGTCTTTTGTTCTGAAGTGGGTCTCTTGTGGACAGCATAAATGCAGGTCATGTTTTCTTATCCATTCAGCTACCCTATGTCTTTTGATTGAAGCATTTAATCCATTTACATTTAAGGCTATTATGGGTAGGTACTTATTCATTGCCATTTTCTCCCTTTGTACCTGTGCTCCTCTTTGTCTCACTCTTTTTCCTCATCTTCTTAAAGCAGTCCCTTTGCATATCTTGCTATGCTGGTTTGGTGTAGGTGTATTCTTTTAGTCTTTTTTCTGGGGAACTCTTTATTTTACCTTCTATTTTAAATGAGTAATCTTGCTGGGTAGGGTAGTCTTGGTTGCAGGCCTTTGCTTGTCATTACTTGAAATATTTCTTGTCAGTCCCTTCTGGATTTTAGTGTTTCTTTTGAGAAGTCAGCTGCTAGCCTTATCAGAGCTCCCTTGTATATTACTTCCTATTTCTCCCTTGCTATTTTTAAGATTCTCTCTTTGTCTTTAAAATTTGGCATTTTATTTTTATTATTATTTTTTTGAACAACAATAAAAAAGGTTTAATTTTAAAATTATGTATCTTTTACATGAGAAGTAAGTTACCTTTGCTTATGAGTTTGACTAGCACTGATATAACATGTCATTGCTCTTTGAAGTATTTTATCATAGATCCTTTAAAATGATTGTCAACTAAATCCAATAACCGATTCATCTTAGTATTGGTAGAAGTTTATGGGTTTTTCTCATTCTGTTTTGTGCTCTTCCTGGTTCTTGGTATGACCAATGATTTTTGAATGTATCATGGATATTTTGCCTATTATTTTAGGATACTCTGGATCCTAATGAAATCTTTTATTTTACAAGAAAATCACCTTGTGTAGGTTTAATATGCAGGTCCTTGTATACTTCTGTGAGCTGTAATTTCGAGGGCTATTCAGTTTTCATAGCCTGCTGGGTTATTTTGGTCTGCTTGGTTTAAATTTGTACTGCTGGGACTCACACTGGTTTCTGTTAGTGCTGCCTGAGGAGATTAAAGGAGATCATCCAGGCTGACCCTCTGGGCAGAATGTCTTTTCATGGGAGAAAGGTGTGGTGGGATCCATCTGCAGGCTGACCCCTCTTGAGATGTCCCATCCTCTGTGGATGAGAGGAGAAGACTCTTGGCCGATGTAGCCATAATAACGGGCTACCAGGTAAGTCTTTTTGTCCTCACAGGCTAAAATTTGGCATTTTAATTATAATGCGTCTTGGAGTAGGCCTCTTTGGGTTCCTTTTGATTGGGACTCTCTGTGCATGCAGAACTTGAATGGCTTTTCCCCTCTCCAGGTTAAGGAAATATTCTGTCATTTTTTCAAACAGGTTTTCTATCCCTTGCTCCTTTTCTTCTCCCTCTGGTTATCCTATGATTCAAATGTGTTTCATGTTGTCCTGAAGTTCCCTTTAGCTATCCACATGCTTTATGAGTCTTTTTCATGCAGCTCTTCTACCCAGGTATTTATTTCTGCCTTGTCTTCTAGCTCACTAATTCTTCCCTCTCCTCATCCAGCCTGTTTGTACTTCCTTCTAGAGTATTTTTTTTTTCAAATACTGTATTCTACATTTCTTCCCATTTCTTGTTTATAGTGTCTTTTTCCTTTTTCATGCTGTTGTAATTCCCACTCAGGTCACTTAGTTGTCATTGAGTTCCTTGAGAATCCTTATAACCATTCTTTTGACTTCTATGGGTGATTATTTACTTGCTGCCATTTCATTTAGTTCTTTTACTGGGGATTTTTCCATTCCTTTCGATTGGGGGTTCTTTTCTTTGTCTCCCCATTTTAGGTCACTTTTTATTTGTTTCTGTGTCTCAGGGTGCTCTGCTTTGTCAGCTATTTTCATGTGGTGGACTTGTCGTGTTAGGAGCTCTGTGGATTCAGCAGTGTGGTCTCTTTGATCTCCTTGTCTGGATTCTCATTTGTGTGGGCTCTGTTGTTGTACTCGGGCTTTAGCTGTTGGTGGCATCTTTGTTGGTGAGTTCTCCTTTCCAGTTAGCTTACTGGTAGTCACCACTCCCACCTTGTCTTGGATGCAGTCGTACTGGTGTTAGTTAACAAATCAGTATTACCAGACTACCAAACCTAAATCAGCAAAAAGATTCCCCCTACCACATCAGCAGTCTCAACCACAATTGAGCAAAGATTAATAAAGGTGAAGAGAGATATGGATATTATAAGGTATGACAAAGGGAACATGAGGTGACTAAGACAGGGGAAAATGTTACTGAATGCTAAGGGGGAGGAGAATTGATAAGACAGGATAGAACTGAGACAAAGAAAGGGAGAGAACAAAATTTAAAATGGAAGTAAAGCACGAAAGGGTAATAGGAACAATGGGGTTAGAAAAAGGAAGAATATACTATGAGGTTTGAAGTTGAAAAGGTATTAGACCAACAAGAGTAAAATTGCAGAAAACCCATAGTAGTGTTGATAGCAGTGATAGCTGAATGAAGTTTAATAAGGCTATAATGGAAATAAGAATATTGTACAAAAGCGAGAAGTGAATATGAGATGTCTGTGGTAAAGAAATATGATTTTGAGAGCATCGGAAGCGCCCTATTAAGAGTAAGGAGTAAAGCCCAGGTTGAGAGAGGGAGAAAAAAGAGAAAAGGAAAAAAAATGATATAAAATTCCTCACTCAACTGATCAGGGCCAGGGAGAAGGTGAGATGAAGTAAGACAGCAGGAGAGTATTCTGTGGGATTTAATATACAAACAAATAATGAACAAATGGGAGTTCCTTTGGAGAAGTACAACAATGACTGGTATTTCACCCCACCAGCCACTGTTTATAAGAGGACGAAAAGAATGTGAGCTGACTTAAGAAAGAAGAGCACTTTTGTGAGGTTAGATGGAGGTGAAATAGTATGAGTAAAGAATAGGAACATGGCGTAGTGTAGAGAAAATGAAGTTTACCACAACAGTAATATAGCTCAGGAGGATGGTGAATTGGATTAAGACCAGGGAAGGGAGCTGTGTGGGTTTTGGAATAACAGTAATATGATAAAAAATATATAATCTGAGCTTGGTGTGTGACTCAGTGGATTGAGTGCCAGCCTGTGAACCAAAGGGTTGCTGTTTCCATTCCCAGTCAGGACACCTTCCTGGGTTGTGTACCAGGTCTCCAGTATGGGGTGCTTGAGAGGCAACCACACATTGATGTTTTTCTCCTTCTCTTTCTCTCTCTCTCCCTCTCTCTAAATATAAATAAATAAAATCTCTAATATATATATATATATACACACACACACACACATATACATATACATATGTATATATATAATGTGTATATATGTACACTATATATATAATATATATAATGACCTTAAATAAAACAAATAATAAGTAAAAGACCAAGAGTTATGTTATTTGGAATACGAGCAAAGTGAATGAAGAAAAATTAAAATGCAATATGAAAGGGAGAAAAACAAAACAAAAATAAATGGAAAGAAGAAAGAGAATTTTTCAAAAACATGCAAGTTCTTATGAAGAGCAAGGTGAAATTTGTCTCTGCTGTTGTTGTTCGCCTTCTTACTTCTTTCTGGATCTGTCTCTGGTTTTGTCTTAGGCCTTAACTGTCTTACTCTTGGAAAAGAGAAAAGGAAAAAAGCCACCAGCTGGAGGTGGTTAAGCCGGCCTGGCAGCTTTTGCAGATCTTCCTGGTTCCTACAGGCAGTGAGGAGTTGAGCTGTTTTTCCTTTCATGTGGTTTGGCAAGGAAGTGGGCTAAGTCTGGGCTACAATACTCACAGGTTCCCAGTTTCCAGCCACACCCTCAGAGCACTGTGGGTCCTGCACTCCACTCTGTGCAGTTGCACCAGGCTGACTCCAATAAACCACCTCGCTTTGCATCCCTTTGAGCAGTCCATTTGGTGGACTGAGTGGGAACAAATCATGCCTACACTCCTCCCTTTTTTGGCCAGGCTGCTGCGTGCACAAGGTCCCTAACCAGTGCACCCCAGTTCCCCTTTCAAAAAAGTCTTTTTGGGTGCCACTGCAGCTCCAAGCCACTGCCCTACTTTCCACACACTCCAGCTCTCCAGCAAGCCCAGAGTCTACCTCAGACACAGCCAGTCATAGCCAGCCTTTTCTCCCAGCTCAGGTGCCGCAAGGATCCCTCCCACTCTCTGGCACTGTCCTGGCTGGCAACTGCTGCCTGGCTTGGGTGTGCTGCCAGCTGTGTGTGTGCCTGTGGGTCTGCCATTTGCCCACCCTGGGAGGGGTGGGACCCACTAGACTGCTATCTCTGACCTGGCTTTCCAGTGTTTTCCCTGTGGCAGCCATGGTTTCTGGCACCGCACGGGGGAATGTTCCTCACCTGCTTATATAACCTCCACACTGCCCGTTTTGGGGCATCCTCTGCACACTTTGGCTTCCAAACTTCATATCAGCTAAGATTCTGTTGGGTGTTCACTTTGTCCTTCTGGAGATCAGCTAAGTGACCCAGTTGAGTGCATAAGCAAGTGGGCTCAGCTCCCATCCACTTCTTTCCCATCTTCAGAAACTGATCTTCTTTTAAAGAAGTCCCTTTAACATTTCTTGTAATATTGATTTGGTAGTAATGAACTCCTTCGTTTTTTCTCATCTGCGAAGCTCTTTAGTTTTCCTTCAATTTTAAATGATAGCTGTGTTGGATAGAATAGTCTTGGTTGTAGGTCCTTGCTTTTTATCTCTTTGAATATTTCATGTCAATCCTTTCTGACCTACTAAGCTTCTGTTGAGAAATCGGCTAACAATCTGAGGGGAGCATCCTTGTATATAACTAACTGCCCCTGTCTTGCTGGTTTTGAGATTCTCTCTTTGTCTTTAACCTTTTGCCTTTTAATATGTGTTTTGGTATGGGTCTCTTTGGGTTTATCTTGTTTCGGACGCTCTGCACTTCCTGGACTTGTATGGCTTTTTTTCTTCACCAAGTTAGGGAAGTTTTCAATCATTATTTCTTCAAATACGTTCTTAATTCCTTGACATCTCTCTTATCCTGGTACCCTTATGATGCGGATTTGTTATACTGTTCATGCTGTTCCAGAGGTCCCTTAGACTGTTCTCATTTTTTTCTTAATTTAAACATCTCCTTGAGAATCCTTAAAGAAGCAAGGGAGAAACAGGTAGTAACATAAAAGGGAGCCCCGATACGGCTAGCAGCTGACTTCTCAACAGAAACACTACAAGCCAGAAGTGAATGGCAAGAAATATTCGAAGTCATGAAAAACAAGGGCCAGCAACCAAGACTACTCTACCCAGCAAGGCTCTCAGTTAAAATGGAAGGCAAAGTAAGGAGTTTCCCAGACAAAAGAAGGCTAAAAGAATACACTTCCACCAAATCAGCACCAAAAGATATGCTAACGGGACTGCTTTAAGAAGATGAAGAAGAGAAAATCAAGACGGCGGAGGACCGAGTGGAAGTCACACTGACCTTCTCCCAGGAACAACCTGGAATTACAACTAAATTGTGGAGAAATCACCTGGAACAAACAACTGAACAGTAGTGAAAGAGGAACCTTATAATCTCAGAGACAGGAGAATTAGCTTTAGCAAAACATAACTGGTAAGGAGTGCGGTAGAGACTCAAGAAAGCAGACGGGGCGCCCACGGACGGCAGCACCAGAAGGATATTGAAAGGGCCAGTTGGATCCCCCTGAGAGGAGTGGGGTCTGAACCAAAAGTGGAGATCTCCCGCCTACATCACCAGAACCCAAAAAATACACAGATAACAACCAGTTGCAAAAAGCAGCAAGGTTGCTCTCTGCCAGAGACAGGAGAATGGGGAGACACAAAGAGCCGTTTAAAGAGCCAACGCATAAATTTTTGTTTGCAACCACTTACCCTGGACTCCGGCAAAGGCAGGGGAGAGTGGGCTAGAGAGTGGGGAGAGACTGTAGAAGGAGGCTTTGGGAAGAAAACTGAGAGAGTAGCTGCTGGGATCGTGGTGGTGACTCATCCCCCATACAGCAGCAGCCATCTTGCTCAGGCAGAGACCACACCCCAGAGTGGCAGCAGAGTCAGAGGACCCAGTAGCCCCACCGTCAGGTGGGATTTTGTCCCGCCCCATGCTAAGCTGCCTGCTGAGTGCAGAGTGGCAGCGACAGGTAGTAGATCCCCGGCTAAAGGGGGCACTTAGTGGTCTGGAGACACTTGAGGACAGATCAGAGACAGAGACTTTGGGGAAAGAACGAGAGAGTAGCTGGTGGGATCTCGGTGCTGACTCCTCCCCAGTACGGCAGCAGCCATATTGCTCAGGTAGAGACCACTCCCCAAGAGTGGCAGTAATATCACAGGAACCAGTATCCCGGCCCCCAGGTGGAATTCTGACTCGCTCTGTGATGTCTAAGCAAGCCTGCTGAGTGCACAGTGACTAGATTAACAGCTGAAGGATATAGCCACAAACAGGAGATTACTGGAAGTCTCAAACAGACTGCCTAAGGTCAGACAGGGACAACATCTGACATCATCAGAGGTGGATCCAGAAAGAAAAAACAGTGGTCCCCTATCATAGAAGTGCACACCACAAAGCCAGGAACTCAAGACAGATCAACTTAAGAAACAGAAGCAAAAGAGAAGAGTCACAAATAATGGGAAAACAAAGAAATACGTCCACTCGAAGGGAAAGGAGCAATCCCCAGAAAGAGAACTAAATGAAATAGAGGCAAGTAAATTATCAGATATTGAGTTCCAAACAACGGTTCTAAGGAAGCTGAATGATCTCAGTGAACTCAGAGAGAATTACAAAAAAACTACAGCGAAACTACGAGGAACTATTATTGGAAACTAATCAGCGTGAAAAAGGACATAGAAGCTATCAATAAGAGACAAGAGAAAATGAAGAATACGATTTCTGGATTAAAGAACACAGTAGAAGGAATCCAAAGCAGGCTAGACGAACTCGAGGATCGAATCAGTGAGCTGGAAGACAAGGTAGAAAAAAGCTCCCAGAAAGAGCAGGGAAATGAAAAAAAGACTTGAAAAGAATGAAGAGGCATTTAGGGAAATGCTGGACAACCTGAAACATAACAATATCTCTACAATAGGGATAGTGGAAGGAGAAGAGGAGGAGGAAGGGATAGAGAACCTGGGTGAAAAAGTAATGATGGAAAACTTCCCTAATTGGATGAAGGAAAAAGTCACATGAGTGCAAAAATCACAGAGTCCCATTCAAGAGGAGTGCAATGAGGTCCACTGCAAGACACATCATCATTAAAATGGCAAATATCAAAGACAAACAGAGGATCCTAAAGGCAGCAAGGGAGAAACAGGTAGTCACATATAAGGGAGCCCCGATACAGCTAGCAGCTGACTTCTCAACAGAAACACTACAAACCAGAAGGGAGTGTCAAGAAATATTCCAAGTAATGAAAAGCAGAGGCCTGCAACCAAGACTGCTCTACCGAGCAAGTCTCTCAATTAAAATGGAAGGCGAAATTAAGGAGTTTCCCAAACGAAGGCTAAAAGAATACATGTCCACCAAACCAGCACTGCAAAATATGCTAACAGGACTGCTTTGAGATGAAGGAAAAAAGTCGGTGAATACCCAGTTCCTTTCACAGTTGCCAATACTTGATATTACCGATATTTTTTAATATGTATTAATCTGTGACAATGATGTAGTAATTGTTACTTGGTTATTTGTTGAAAGTATACTTGTTTTTGTATATTTCTTGCCTATTTCTATTATTTTTCAAAAGCTTTAAATGACTTTTTGGTGTTTTTTATCCATTTATTGATTAACGGTTTGTAGAATTTTTTTCCCTAAAAAGAAAAAACAAAACAATGATTAATCCTTTTTTAGATGTGTGGCAAATACTTTCCCATCCTATTTCTTGTCCTTTAACTTTGTTCCATATGTATATTACTATATAGCCTTAAATTTTTAACATAGTCATCAGTATTTTACTTTATAGCTTCTGGGTTTGAATATTTTACTTCATGGTAAGAAAAATACTAGTTTGTATTTTCTCCTAAAACTCCTTTGGTTTTACATACTGATTTAAACTCACCTGAATATTTCTTGTATAATGTGTGAAATAGGGCTCTATATTTGTTTTATTTCAAGTAGTTTTGTTTTATAGTCATCCATGCACCTTATTTGTTGAATAAGCCTTATTTTACCCATTGATTTTTATATCAACTTAATCATATATTACATTGTTAGGCAGATATACATGTTTGTTTCTAGAATGCTGATTTTATTTCATTGATCTACTTGATTATTTCTGTGCTGGTGTCATGTTTTAATTGCTGAGACTTTATAATGATTTTAAATTTTTTATATTACTGTCTTTGATATGTAAAAATATAAATAAAATATATCTGCTTTAAGAGAAGGAAGGAAGGAAGGAAGGAAAGACAGAAGGAAGGAAGGAAGAGAGGAAAGGAAGGAAGGAAAGAAGGAACTCCTACCTATTGTGACAACATGGATGGAACTGGAGAATATTGTGCTAAATGACATAAGCCAGTTGGTGAAAGACAAATACCATATGATCTCACCTATATGTGGAATCTATTCAACAGAATAAACTAACAAACAAAATAAACCACAGGCAAGGAAACATGGAGCAGACTGAAAGTGACCAGAGGGGATGGGGAAAGAGAACACTGGTGGAAAGGGGAAGGGACTAGACAAAGAACATGTATGAAAGACCCATGGACATCGACAACAGAGTAGGAATTGACTGTGGGAGTGGGAGGTGGGGGTGGGATGGGTGGAGGAGGGTAAAGGGGAAAAATTGAAACAAGTTTAACTGAGTAAACATGATTTAAAAATTAAAGAGAAAAGAAAAAAATAACTAAAATAAAGAAGATGAAGAAAAACAGTGAGAGAGGAACATAGACATAAAATGAGAAAATGAATAAGTACCTATCAGTAATAACTTTAAATGTAAATGGATTAAATGCCCCAAACAAAAGACATAAGATAGGTGAATGGATAAGAAAACATGACCCACACATACGCTGCTGACAAGAGACCCACCTCAGAAGAAAGAACCTACACAGACTGAAAGTAAAGGGATGGAAAAAAATATTCCACGGAAATGGACAGGGATAAAAAGCAGGTGTAGCAATCCTTATATCAGACAAACCACATTCTAAACAAAGGCCATAAAAAGAGTCTCAGAAGGACACTTTATAGTACTCGAAGGAAGAATCCATCAAAAAGAGATAAACAATGTAAATATATATGCACCCAACATAGGAGCATCCAAATATATAAGGAAAATCTTGGAGGACTTCAAGAAAGACATAGATAGCAACACACTGATAGTAGGGGATTTTAACACCCCACTTCAAAAATGGATAGATCTTCCAAACAAAACATCAACAACGATATTGTGGAACTGAACAATGCGTTAGAGCAAATGGACTTAACTGATGTATGTAGAACACTTGATCCCAAAGAAGAAAAATACACATTCTTTTCAAATGTACACGGGACATTTTCAAAGATAGACCACATGATAGGACACAAAAGAAGCCTCAACAAATTCAGGAAAATCCATATCATAAACATTTTCTCAGACCTCAAGGGCTTGAAACTAGAAACCAACCTCATGGAACAAACTGAAAACATTCAAACTCATGGAGAGTGAATAACACATTATTAAGCAATGAAAAGGTCAATAATGAGATGAAAGATGAAATCAAAAAGTTTCTGGAAGCAAATGAAAATGAACACACAACAGTCTAAAACCTATGGGACACAGCGAAGGCAGTCCTGAGAGGGAAGTACATAGCAATACAGGCCTACCTTAAAAAGATAGAAACATTTCAAATAAACGACCTTTCCCTCCAGCTCCAAGGACCGGACAAACAGCAGTAAACAAAGCCCGGAGCAAGTAGAAGGAAGGAAATAATCAAGATCAGAGCAGAATTGAATGTCATAGAGACTAAAAGAACAAGTCAAAGGATCAACCAATTCAGGAGTTGGTTCTTTGAAAACATAAACAAAATCAACAATCCTTTAAGCAGGCTCATCTAGAACAAAAGGGAGAGGATCCAAATAAATAATTTCAGAAACGTGCTCATGGATTGGAAGAATTAATATCATCAAAATGTCCATATACCCAAAGGAATTTATAGATTCAACGCGATCCCTATTAAGATACCAATGACGTATTTCACAGAAATAGAACAGGCATTTCAAAAATTTATATGGAACCATAAACGACCCCGAATAGCCACAGCAATGTTGAGAAAGAAACACAAAGTAGGAGGGATCACAATACCGGACATCAAACTCTACTACAAAGCCACTATACTCAAAACAATCTGGTACTGGCACAAGAACAGACCCATAGACCAGTGGAACAGAATAGAAAGCCCAGAAGTAAGCCCAGGTCTCCATGGACATCTAATATTTGACAAAGGGGACAGAAGCATAAAATGGAGCTATAACAGCCTCTTCAACAAATGGTGTTGGGAGAGCTGGACGGCTACATGCAAAAAATTGAAATTGGATCATCAGCTGACACCATACACAAAAATAAACTCAAGATGGATAAAAGACTTAAATATAAGTCACAACACCATCAAAGTCCTAGAGGAGAACATTGGCAGGAAACTTTCAGATATCCCACGCAGCAATTTTTTCACTGATATGTCTCCTAAAGCAAGAGACATAAAGGAAAGAATAAACAAGTGGGACCTCATCAAAATAAGAAGCTTCTGCACGGCAAAAGAAAACATCAGCAAAATGAAAAGGGAGCCAACCCTATGGGAAAATATATTTGCTAATGATACATCAGATAGAGGTTTGATCTCCAAGATATATAAAGAACTCACTCAACTCCACTCCAAGAAGACAAATGATCCAATCAAAAAATGGGCAAAGGACCTGGGCAGATGCTTTTCTAAGGAGGAGATACAGAGGGCCCAGAGGCATTTGAAAGGATGCTCAGCATCACTAGCCATCAGAGAAATGCAGATCAAAACCACCATGAGGTACCACCTCACACCGGTCAGAATGGCCATCATAAACAGATCAACAAGCAACAAGTGCTGGCGAGGCTGTGGAGAAAAGGGAACCCTAGTACACTGTTGGTGTGGATGCAGACTGGTGCAGCCACTGTGGAAGGCAGTGTGGAGTTTCCTCAAAAAGCTGAAAATGGAACTGCCTTTTGATCCAGTGATTCCCCTGCTCGGACTATACCCTGACAACACCAAAATGCCAATACAAAAGAACCTAGGCACCCCAATGTTCATAGCAGCACAATTTACAATAACCAAGTGTTGGAAGCAACCTAAGTGTCCATCAGTAGATGATTGGATCAAAAAATGATGGTACATATACACAATGGAATACTACACAGCAGAAAGGAAAAAAGAACTACTAAACTTCGCGACAGCATGGATGGAACTGGAGAGCATTATGCTAAGCAAAATAAGCCAGGGAGCGAAAGACAAATACCATATGATCTCACCTATAAGCAGAACCTAACCAACAACACAAAGATGCAAGGAAAATATGACCAGCAACACTGAAAGGAAAAGAAATCAACAGAGACAAGAGGGAAGGAGGGAGGGGCGGGCAGGGAAAGGGAAGGGAAGGGGAAAGTCAAGGAACATACAGCAAGGACTCATGGACAAAACCAAAGGGGAAGAGCTGAGGGAGGAAAGGAAGGAGGGAGCAAGGGAAAGTGGTGGAGGGGAGGCAGAGACAAATGTATTTAAAAATAAAGAAAGAAAGAAAGAAATGCTTGCAAAAGTAAAAAGATAGTATCAGAAACGAAAGAGGAAAAATAACAGCTGATGCCAGAGAAATGCAAAGAAGTGTAGGAAATTACTATGAATAATTGTATACCAAGACATTTGAAAACCTAGATGAAGTGGACAAATTTCTAGAGAAATATAACCTTCCAACACTGAATGAAGAGGAAGCAGAAAGCCTAAGGAGACTGATAACAGCTGGTGAAATTGAAACAGTAATCAAAAAACTGCCAGCACACAAAAGCCCTGGACCAGACAGTTTCACAGGAGAATTTTACAAAACATTTAAGGAAGAGCTAACCCCTGTCTTTCTCAGACTATTCCAAAAAATCCAAGAAGAGGGAAGACTCCCAAACTCTTTTTATGAGGCCAGCATCATCGTAATCCCAAAACCAGATAAAGATACAACCAAGAAAGAAAACTACAGGTCAATATTTCTGATAAATATAGATGCTGAAATCCTTAACAAAATATTGGCAAATGCCATCTAGCAATACATTAAAAAGATGATCCACCGTGATCAAGTGATGTTCATCCGAGGGATGCAAGGATGGTTCAATATTTGTAAATCAATAAATGTAATACATCACATAAACAAAAGGATAGACAAAAACCACATGACCATGTCAATAGATGCGGAAAAAGCATTTGATAAATTGCAGCACCCATTTTTGAGAAAAACACTCATTAAAGTGTGACTACAGGGGGCATACCTCAACTTAATAATGGCCATATATAAAGAAAAAATGTCTCCTCTTTCTAAATATAATTTTTTTATTGTTGTTCAAGTACAGTTGTCTCCATTTTCCTGCCACCACTTCTCCCCACCCCGCCCACCCCTACCTCCCACCCTCAATCCTGCCCTCCTTTGGCTCTGTCCATGGACCCTTTATTATTGTTCCTTGATAGCCCTTCTCCTTCCCTTTTCCCTGTTATGCCCCTTACCCCTCCCCTCTGTTTTCTGTCAGTTTGTTTTTTATTTCAACGTCTCTGGTTCTGTTTTTCTCGCTTCTTTGTTTTGTTTATTAGGTTCCACTTATAGGTGAGATTATATGGTATCTGTCTTTCATCATCTGGCCTTTTCACTGTCCTCTCTTTTTAAAGCTCTTTTTTCATTTTGCTGCCCTCATTAGGTGTTTTCTGCTGCCTTCTTTTCCAAATTGCTAGTTTGTTTCTCTGCTTCATTTAATTGGCTTTGTATTGTATTCTTTATTTCAGATACTGTGTTCTTTATTTGTAACAAGCTCTTTTTTATGTGTTCTTGTCTTTTTTTATCCTTACTATCTTGAAGTTCTCACTGAGCTCATATGTTATTTGCTTGAGTATCCTTCTAACCACTGTTTTGAAAACTATCTGGTAGATTGGTTGCCTTCATTTCCTTTCATTTTGTTTGGGAGTTTTGTCCTGGACACAGGTACCATTTAGGGCATGGCCTTTTCTCTTCCCATTTCGGCAGCCTATCTTTGTCTGTTTTTATGTGTTAGGTAGATCTCTGTTTCCCAGTCTTGGTCAGGTGCCTTATGTAGTAGGTGTCTTGTGGTCCTCAGTGGCACAGCTCTCTATTCACCTGAACTGGATGCTCCAAGAATGTCCCTTGTGTCGATTATGTGCACTCTCCAGTAGTAGTTGAGCCTTGATTGCTGCTAGCCCATTCATTGGGTGGGTTCAACCCTCAGGCTGGCTGACTACGAAGATTGACCCTGACCGCAGTGTATGAGCTGCTGTGGGCTTGCTGACCACATGAAGTGGAACTTGCCTCAGTAGAGTCTGGGGCCTGCAGAGATCTCCCTTTGGAGATCTCCCTTTGGATGTACCACTTGTGAAGCTAATCGAGTTGTGCTCTGATATGGTCTGAAGCCCATCATTGGGTGTTGTTTCTGGGGACTCTTGCGAGGGACTCCAGTGCAGGTCAGTGTCAGAAGGTACCTGTGTCCATTCCTGGGCTACCTGTTTGGAGTTACTAAGTGACCTACAATTTGTGGCTGCCTCTGCTAAGCCAGGGCCGAGCCATCTTCCAAGGCCTGCTTCCACCAACACCGAGTTTCGGTGCAGGTCAGCAAAAGGTCTGAGGTGTACCCCAAAACCCACCCCTCCATCTCTCAGCTACCCACTAGGCTTAGTCACTGGAAGAGCCTCTGGCAGTACGAGATGCATGAGGTAGGATCTCAGTCAGTTACCAGGTAGGGGCGAGTCGTGTTCACCAGGTTGATAGAGATTCAAACTTGGTGCCATTGCTGGGTCTGAGGCCATCCAGCAAAAGTCTAGTGTACACCAAGGTCAGCCAACACCCACCTAAGGGCCTTGGGAACCTTTGTGATGGGGCAGGGTCTCAGGGAGTCTCAGGGTGAGGCCAGCAGACTTCATCAGGCTCAAACAGATAGATTTGGGCATATGGAGGGAGGACTCTTCACAGGAATGCTGGCATCAGTCAGGGCTTGTGGGAAACATTGCCCTTGCAAGGTGTGAACTCAGCAATGCAGGACCCCTTCAAGAGCCTCCAAGAAAGTCTGCACCACAGACCCAGGCTGGCCACAGCCAGCTGATTCTTCCACAGGGCTCAGGCTTGGCAGGGCAGGGCCACAGGCATTTGGGAGGGTGGGGCTATTTCCTTCCTCAAGGCTGCTACTCTGTGGAGAGGAATGCTTGACCCTGGAAATCCGGTGTCTGTGGGCCATGTGGGAGAGTGACTAGGCACAGGACTTCGGGGACTGTCCCTGCAGCCCTCTCCTCAAAGCCACACAATCCATTCTTTCCCTAGATGTCACATTCACTTTGAGTCACTGCCATCCCTCTCTCTGCTGGAGTCTACTGTGAGTGGCTTTGACTGAGATTTTATGCACTATCCCTTTAAAAGTGTACCTGGCCTTCTAGCAGACTCCTGTCTCTCTCTGAAGGACAGAATTCCCACTGATTTTCCCAGCCAGATGCTATGTGGGCACCTCTTCCCAATATTGCTTGGTGCTCAGTGCTAGGGAGCCCAGCATCGGTTGAGATCCTTGCTCCTGAGGGGGGAACCTTTGAAGCTGAGACATCCCTCCAGATTCTCAGCTGCCACACGTGGGTGGAAGGCCAGCTCTTTTAGTGTCTCCATCCTTCCTACCAGTTTGCATGTGTCATCTTATGTAAATCCTTAGTTATAAGACTCCTATTCAACTAGTCTTCAGTTGGTTATTCAGGACGATTGCTCCATATTTTAGTTGTAATTCCAGTTTGGTCCTGGGAGGAGGTGATTTTAACTTACACTTGCTCCACCACTATCTTGGATGCATCCAGTTTTCTTTCTTTCTTTCTTTCTTTCTTTCTTTCTTTCTTTCTTTCTTTCTTTCTTTCTTTCTTTCTTTCTTTCTTTCTTTCTTTCTTTCTTTCTTTCTTTCTTTCTTTCTTTCTTTCTTTCTTTCTTTTCTTTTCTTTTCTTTTCTTTTCTTTTCTTTCTTTTCTTTCTTTCTTAGGATTAAATTTACCATTCAGAATAGCAGGTTGATTTGTTACATCAGAACAGACTTTATAGACTCAAGCAGTTTTTCTGACAACAGGTGCTGTCTTTGGAGATGTGAGAAGTCTCAAGTACAATTCTGAGAGTAGTTGGCATAGGATATTTATAATGGAGCCTGTTCAGAAGTTGTTTTTTCCTGATCTTTCTCTTGGTTATTTGTTTTGTTTTGTTTTTGTTTTGCTTTTTTTAGGATGGTAAATTGTTTATTTATTTATATATTTAAAAAATTTTTATTGTTCAAATACATTTCTATCCATTTACCCCTCCACCACTTTCTCCTGCCCCACCCCACCACCACCTCCCACCCTCAATCATTCCCCACTTTACCATTGGCCATGGGTCCTTTATACATGTTCCTTGATTTGACCCTTCCCCTTCTGTTCTCCATTATCTCCCTTCCCCTTCCCTCTTGTTACTGTTGGTTTCTTTTTTCTTTCAATGTTGCTTGTTATATTTCCCTTGCTTGTTTGTTTTGTTGATTAGTTTCCACTTATATGTGAGATCATATGGTATTTTGTCTTTCACCCCTTATTTCGCTTATGATAATACTTTCCAGTTCCTTGCTGTCGCAAAGGGCAGTAGCTCTTTTCTTTCCCCTGCATAGTATTCCATTGTGTAAATGTACCATAAATTTTTGATCCACTCACTTACTGATGGGCACTTAGGTAGTTTCCACCACTTGGCTATTGTAAATTTTGCTGCTATGAACTTTGGGGTTCATAGGTTCTTTTGAATTTGTGTTTTGAGATTCTTAGGTATAATCCCAGCCGTAGAATTGCTGAGCCAAAAGGCAATTCCATTTTTAGTTTTTCGGGGAAAAAATTCCCATCTTTTCTGCTCACCTCCTCAATGTTCCTGTCCCCTGTTGTCATAGTAACATGAGATTAGGGCTCAGTCCTTCTTGGTCTTTGATGGCTTAGTCGGGTGGCTCACCAACAACAGAGTGGGACTTGAGGACACCATGGCAACAGGATGGTGCCGCATTAGGCTGAGGCTTGGAAAAATCAAGGGCGTGCATACTGGGGCCAGAACTGGAGACTTATTGTACAGAAGAGCTGCAGAGGCTGGGTCAAGAGGAATGAGACCTGACCCCGGGGACAGGGCTTGTCAGTCTTCAGCTCCACTTACAGGAGATGATGACAGTGTTTCCTGTGCTCCTGTGGGCCTGGAGGTGGTTTGAGTAAGCCCACAGTGCTGGAGACAGCCCTGACCCTTGCCAAACTCAGTTCAACTCTGACTTCTGTCATCCCTATGAAGTCTGCTCAGGCTGAGCTTCGTTGCTTCATTTACTAGCAGTAATCATTGAGCACTAGCTCCATGTCAGTACTGTGCTAGGGGCCACGCATGTGAAATCAGATGTCATGGTTTCTGACTCTGAGGAGATAAGTAAGGGAAACTGAGTTAAAGCAACAGTTACCGTAGAGTGTGAAGAAGGACAGAAATACAGTACTGTGTAGTGTGCTGGGGTGGAGGGGTGAGGAGAGCTTACTTTCAGGGGTTGCAGAGGGAATAGTGCTGAAATTGAGTACCCCACCGAGGATCTGTGCTCCATAATACATCACTGAGGACTTTTCATTCCCCAGACAGTAACTATTGAGAAATAGACCTAATTTAAAAGATAACCGATATGAGGACATTCGCAAAGGAGAAGTTTTAAAATGTTTTATTACCCATCATTAGTTTTCATCAAAATATAAATGGGTTGGCCACATGGATCTTAACACATGTGTACTGTCTCCTTGACTGACCACTATGTAGTTGAGTGGTTCTCAAAGTGTGGTCACTACAGGAAGTATCAGCATTCAGTGGAAGCTTGTTAGAAATGCACATTCTCAGGTTCACCCCAGACCTGAGACTGAACCAGAGACTGGAGACCCCGCTGTCTGCCTGTAGCCCTCGAAGTAATTATGTGCATGCTCGGGTTTGGGAACTATGGCTTGCATTCTTCACTCTGTGAGTTCTCTTTGGAAGAGGCTGGGGCTGTGATTCACCTTTTCCCTACCTCCTTTACTTAAGGAACCCCTACAGCAGCTCTTCCACTCTCTTCTTCCAGGAGGTGGGGAAGGGGCCTTACAGGTAGGCATCCTCTATGTCTAGCACAGGCCTTTCCTTTGGACTTTGGTTTTGGGCCCTCACTAGACTCCACTTGACAGCTCTTCGCTGTTTCATCTGCCAGTGATTCATGCTGAGATTTGCAGCCAGAGCCTTCTGTGTTGGTGTTAGGTCTCAGTGAAACAAATCACTGTGCAGTACTTCCTGGGAATCATCCCAGTTAATCAGCCCTCATCCTTCTGGGCACTGTTCAAGTGAATTTGGCTTTTAATAACCAATTTAGTGGTTAAACTGCAACTCTGGTGTCCAGGCAGGCATTTAGATGGCTTTTCCTCCCGAGGGTGTACTTTTCTATTTTTTTTCCTTTATTAAAAAATTTAATTTAATTTTTAAATATTCAAATACATTTGTCTACATTTTTCTGCCACCACTTTCCCCTGCCCGCCTCCCCACCTCCCTCCCTCAGTCCTTTCCTACTTTAGCTTTGTCCACGGGTCCTTTATACATGCTCCTTGACATAACTCTTCCCTTTCCCCGCCCCCACTCCCTCCTTCCCTATTGATTCTGTTGGTTTCTTTTTTCTTTCAGTGTTGCTGGTTATATTTTCCTTGCTTGTTTGTTTTGTTGATTAGTTTCCACTTATAGGTGAGATCATATGGTATTTGTCTTTTGTACCCTGGCTTATTTCACTTAGCATAATGCTCTCCAGTTCCATCCATGCTGTTGCGAAGGATAGTAGCTCTTTCTTTCTGCTGCATAGTATTCCATTGTGTAAATGTACCATAGTTTTTTGATCCACTCCTTTCCTGATGGGCACTTAGGTTGCTTCCAGCACTTGGCTGTTGTAAATTGTGCTGCTATGAAAATTGGGGTGCATGGGTTCTTTTGAATTGGTGGTTAGATTCTTAGGGTGTAATCCAAGGAGTGGAATCACTGGGTCAAAAGGCCCTTTTTGACTTTTTGAGGAAATTCTAAACTGTTTTCCACAGTAGCTGCACCAGTCTGCATTCTCACCAACAGTGTACTAGGGTTCCCTTTTCTCCATAACCTTGCCAGCGCTTGTTGTTTGCAGATTTGTTACGATGGCCATTCTGACTGATGTGAAGTTGTATCCCATTGTGGTTTTAATTTGCATTTCTCTGATGTCTAGTGATGCTGAGCATCCTTTCATATGTTTCTGGGCCCTCTGAATCTCTTCCTTGGAGAATTGTCTGTCCAGGTCCATTTTTTAATTGGATTGTTTCTCTTCTTGGAGTGGAGTTGTGTGAGTTCTTTATGTATTTTGGAGATCAAACCCCTGTCTGAGGTATCATTGACAAATATATTTTCCCATAGGGTTGGTTCCCTTTTCGTTGTGCTGATGTTTTCTCTCGCCATGCAGAAGCTACTTATTTTGGTGAAGTCCGACTTGTTTATTCTTTCCTTTATGTCCCTTGCTTTATGGGACATATCGGTGAAAATATTGCTGTGTGGGATATCTGAGAGTTTCCTGCCTATGTTCTCCTCTAGGACTTCTATGGTATTGCGTCTTATATTTTAGTCTTTTATCCATCTTGAGTTTATTTTTGTGTATGGTGTCAGTTGGTGGTCGAATTTCAGCTTTTTGCAAGAAGTTGTCCAGCTTTCCCAACACTATTTGTTGAAGAGGCTACTTTTACTCCATTTTAAGCTCCTGCCCCTTTTGTCGAATGTTAATTGACCATAGAGACATGGGTTTATTTCTGGGCTTTTTATTCTGTTCCACTGATCTATGTGTCTGTTCTTATGCCCGTACCAGACTGTTTTGATTACAGTGGCCTTGTAATACAGTTTTATGTCTGATATTGTGAGCCCTCCTGCTGTGTTTTTCTTTCTCAAAATTGCTATGGCTCTTCGGGGTCGTTTATGGTTCTGTATAAATTGTTGAAATGTCTGTTCTATGTCTGTGAAATATGTCATTGGTATTTTAATAGGGGTTGTGTTGTATCTATAAATTGCTTTGGGTAGTACAGGCATTTTAATGATGTTAATTCTTCCAATCCATGAACACGGTATATGCTTCCATTTTTTTGTGTCTTCTTTAATTTCTTTCTTCAGTATTGTATAGTTTTCTGGGTACACAGATGCACTTTTCTAGACTCTGGTGTCCAGCACCTTGCCTTGGCAGGCCACACTTTGAGATGGCAGCTACATGTGTGCTGTTTTTGTCTTTGCAGGAATGAGCTAGAACGACAGTTTCTTGAATTGCTTCAGTTCAACATCAATGTTCCTTCCAGTGTTTATGCCAAGTATTATTTTGATCTTCGTTCTCTGGCAGAAGCAAATAACCTGAGTTTTCCTTTGGAGCCCCTGAGCAGGGAGAGGGCTCACAAACTTGAGGTAACATATTTTGACATATTGGTTTTAGTGCCCTATTGCTAATGCGTCCTCTGGGTGCCATGGAAGGGTGTGATCACAATGGTGATTTCTCCTTCCGCATGTTGTTACAAAGGAAAAGGTCCTGGATTTAGAGCTCATCAATTATTTTAATTGATTATAATTTGTACAACCTTATATTTGCATATATTCTTAAGATCAGTTTTTATTCAACATGCATTGTATTCTATTTTTTAAATCAAAGATTTTTTTTAAGTTTATGTTTTTTAAAAAATACGCCCACAAAAAGGACTTCCAAGCGTGCACTTTTATAAGAAAAAAGATACTAGAAGTTCCTAATTAATAAAGAATTGGTCCTGCTTTTTATTTTTTCAAATTATTTTTCCCACTGCCTCATTAGAGCTAGGGCCACCACCTTTAGCGTTGTTCTGGGTTTAAGCCATCATTGTTACGTTGTATGACTTTTATGTCTCATACTTCTGTGGAGCTCAGCTCCATATTTGCACCTAGCTCTTCCCATCTTATTTTTTGACTGGATGAATAGTGGGAGGGTAATAAAAGGCTCACTGGTGAGACCCCTCCCCCTCCTCCAGGGCAGGTGTGCAGAAGCCCTCTGCATTTTCCTCTCCAGGCACCATGTTGGTCTCATTGCGTAGAAACTTTGACTAAAGCAGTAGATGGTACAGTTATGTCCAAGATTGGTGAGACCCAAGAGGTCCATGCTGCCTGCCCTATCACCCTCTTTGTTCCCACATTGTTCAGGCTCCCCTTGCGCACATGTCTAGTCACAGCTACCCTATGAGGAGTGTGCTGTTATTGCCCCATTTAGACAAGGATGCTAAGGACTAAAATAGGGGCACATACCCAGGTCATACACAACCTAAGCATTGATATTGGAGTTGCCTGACCCCAGGTTACACTGTCTTATTGTTGTTTCACATTTTGAGATTGTTTTCTCAGACTGTAAGCACTTTGGAAACAGGGACTGTATCTATATCTCTTTGTATCCTCCCTGTGACTGACACAGTCTGGGCTGTGGGATGTGAACCACGTGGGACAGGGCCTCTTCTCATTTAGTGCGTGAGTGTCCTCAGTGCCTAGAAGGATGCTGCTCACAGCCACACTTCATGCACAAGTGGGTGGAGGGAGCTTTCAGGGTCCAGCCCTGACCTGAATTGTCTCTCTTTTGCCCCTCAGGCCATCTCTCGCCTCTGTGAGGATAAGTACAAGGACCTAAGGAGACCTGCAAGGAAGCGGTCAGCTAGTGCTGACAATCTGACTCTGCCAAGGTGGTCCCCGGCCATCATCTCCTAACTGTGGGCATCACCACTGGAAGCTGTTCTATCCCTCAGTTTCTCCTTTAGTTTGAGAAAAGACAGACTTGGGGTGGTTTTGTTTTTGTTTCTTTCCTTTTTTAAATTCAGAGTTCCATCAGGCTGCCTTGATTACTGCCTTCGCTCTGTGTGACCCACACATAGCAAGGCTTTGAGGGAAGCAAAATCCTGTTTCACACCTTACCCTGTAATTAACAGCACTTCCTTCGTGGAGGAAAAAGACTCTATTCCTGGAAGAGGAAGTAAAGGGGAAGGGAAGTTGTGTAGAAGCAGGAAAAATGGTTAAATGACACAAACACTTTTTAAGTTCCCCATCTGGTCAGTAGGTGAATACGAGGGAAAACGCAATAGTAGGTAACCCAGTTAGATGTGCATTAAAGACAAGAGTGCCACCTGTATCACCTCTGTCTGGATCAGTGTGTTCTGTAAGACTTCTTGCATTCCTCCTAGCTGCTTTTTTGGGATTGGGGATTTTTTGTTGGTTTTTATTCTGTTTTAGTTTTGGCCCCACACAACAGAGAATATAGTTTGTACCACGGCACAGACATCCAAATAAATAGTACTGGTTGTTTCTTCTGCACCCTTCCTGCAAGCTGTCTCCTGAGCTTTCTTCCTCACAAGTGGGACACACTTTTTACTCTTCTCTACAACTTTGTACATTTTTTCTTTGACAGTAACAAAATTAACTTGACTATAGTGCTAAACCAAAAGTATCCCTTTCCCTCTTTATTCCTCACCCTCCCCGCCCCCCCAAAAAAAATTCTAGATAACATGGGTGCTTGTGCCTTCCAGTTCTCGTGCAGTTTTTGGGTTTTTTTTTCTGACCTAAAGTCAGCTACAAATCAGTCAGACCTCGTGGGCCAAGGAAACAATGTACAGTAGAGGGTGCCCTTGGTTGAGATGTTTTTCCAGAGTTGCTAAGTGTTTGCCTGAAGTTACTGGGTAGGAGCCACTTCTTCATAGTCCCTGCCCAGTTCATTCCTGTACTTCCACATCCATTGTTGCAAGCAATATTCTTATCAATTTTTATATGTTTACTTTAAATCAAAGTTAGTCTATTTGTATAAATGTTTTTAAAAATCTAAAATTAAAAAACAGGGTGGGGATAGTTCAGTGGGAAGATCATAGAAGGGCAAAATGTTACTATTTACTGAGATATTTTTCATAGAACGATTGAATTGAATAAAAAAAAAACACATATTCATTGTGGGTGCTTAGAGAAGTTATACAAAATTCAAACTGTGAAGGTTTATGCTTCATTCATCATGACCGGACTTTTTTGTTTTCCAACTATCCCTAATTTCCTTATGAGCTACATAAGAATCTTTTATATCAAGCAAAATAAAAGGGTTAATGGTCAAATATCAAAGAATAAATTTAGTATAAAGTCTAAGAATCCAAGTCAGTGAAGCATGTAATGCTTTGGATTTTTGCATATTTTCTTGGGTCACAATGACAGAGGTTCTAACTTCTTTCTTTTTTCAAGTCTCTATGACATGCATGGCAGCCAATACTCTGTGTTTCACCTTCCTCCTGTGTGAGCTTGGAAAACTGTGGAATCTTATGTTATCAGTCTTGCATACCTTTTGGAAATGGAAGGGATTCAGAAAGTTGAAATCCCAAGAACACCAAGCTGAAAGTGCTAGTCAGGTTTCCATGAAATTTGTGTCATATGTAAACACAATCAGGCCAGAAATATTAAGTTCTTTCAGACCTAACTTTCAAAAGCAAAGAAGTAGAAAAGGAAAAGAGAATTATTTTTCCATTGTAATTGTGTTGATATGCTCTGTATGGGCACCAAAGTCAGCATCTCTCTTTAAGTAAGAGTTGGATTTAGAACTTTAGAGATCTAAAAATGTAGAAAATATCATTTTATATTCCCTATTCTATAGAGCTTAAAAAAGGGACATATTTTCTTAGCTGAATATGAATACCTCTTAAACATAAATTAGTTCTTCTCATGTAAAGTATCTTATTTTACCGATCCATTTCAGGAAAGAAGTTCTGCTGCCTTTAAAGCAGAAATCTTATTTTTATCCCTTTTATTTGAATGAGAGAGATTTGAAAATTGAATTATGTAAATATTTCAATGCATCTGCTATTATTTTGTGGAGTTTATTAAATACTTTAAAAAATTGTATAGTCTATATATTGTATGTACATATAGTCTGATAACTTAAAATTTAAAGTGAATCCCGTAAAACCTGGCTCAGTCTTTGTTCAGACTATTGAATATTGTTTTAGCCTTGTGCACTGGACTCTACCTCTGTATAGGAAATTTTTCCATATTCGTTAATAAGTATTGATCTGTATTAATTGGTTATGTTTCTTGCACTAAGGATTTTTTAAAACTCTGCTGTAAGTGTAGATTTTACTTTTGCAGTATGAATGAATCACTTGACACATAGATAGATACTTCAGGTTGGTTTTATTTTTCTAAATGATTATGAAGACAACATTTTGTTCTCCTTGTTTGTTCCAAGTTTGCCAAAAACAAAGCAAAACAAAACAAAACAAAAAACCAAAAACAAAACCTAACAACAGTAGAAGTACAGTACCTATTGATAAATCATAGCGACTGTAATTTGTTTGCAAGGTGATTCAATGCCCTACAATTAAAGCTGGATTACTCTTTAGGAATACATTGTCTTAGTGTAGTTTTTGAATGCACAGTTTTCATCACTAATAAAGGACGAAGAAAACCACACAATTTGTTAACTTTAAGTTTAGTTTTGACTTAAACAAGTCACTGGAGAATAGTTATATATCCAGACGAGGGGTTTTTGTTGTTGTTGTTGTTGTTTATTTACCTTTTCTTTTTAACTGGGAAAAGGGAAGTAAGTCAGGGATTTAAAATCAAATTGGAGGGCAAGCTGGGAGATCCTACCAAGATGGAGATGTACTCCCCTGTTTCATTGCATGAAGTCAGAGCCTGGACTGCCATCCGCTCCCTCCTGGGGTGGACACATGAGCTTCTTCCTGGGGCATTGGCAGGATCCTCTCCATCTTGGGGTTTCCCTGGGGTTTGGGTGTTGATCCTCAGCTGAGCTGCAAAGCAGAATTTTGGGAGTGGTGATTTCCATCCTTTCCACTGCTTTTAAAATATCATTCCTGACTCATTGTAGGTATTTAATGTGTTAAATAAATAAATACATAGAACAAATAGTGCTTGCCTGCTTGCTGCATTTTTTGAATATTGATAGAAAATTCAACAGGTTTTATGGATGCAGAGAGAACTTAGTCCTGTAAGCCTTGAGTGACTCAAAGAAGTATTAAGACCTGTTAGAAACTTCTGGCAGTTGAGATGGTTGCATGATAGAGACCTATCTTAGCACATCCTATCTATGGCAATGGCTTATTTTATCTTCCATCACTTTATCACCTTGACCTCATTGGAGTGTCTCAGGACTCATGTTGGAGCATCTTAGAAACGTGATCATCTGAAAGGCCAACCAAAAAGCTCCGTACCCTGGATGAAAAAGAGGAGGAAATGGAAAACATGTTCTTGAGCTGAAATGGCAAAAGGATACTTAACTAATTTGGGATTTATATTTTAAGCTATATGGATTGCAAGCAAAGCCCTTACACACATCTGCAATAAGATCGTGGTTTGCTGATACTGAATATGCAGAGTTACTAGAGCTGTTGAACCTGAAAACAATCACCTCACAGGTGCCAGGCAGGCCTCAAACAGGGGGTGTAAGTAAGAATGCTTGCAGCTACAGAATTGGTGATGGACCAGAGCTGGTCATCTGACTTCCTTTCCAGTCTTTCCTGTTCAGTTTTCTTACTAAGTTTGTATATGTGAAGCTGCTAAAGGTTTATTGTGTCACTTCTCATTAGAAACTTTCTTCAAGAGTTCAGTGATCAGCACCAAAGTGATCTGTTTTTATTCATCTCTCAGTTGAAAGAGCCATTGGCAGCAGCTGTGTCTGAATTGCTCCAAGTCTGAGCTGTGAGTGCCCAGGTGAGGGCTTGTCCTGGCAACTGTATTGTCTACTGTAGGTCTGTATAGAAAACATTCTGAGATAAACTGTTAAAGTGAGCAATAACCTCAGACAGGGTGCCTGACTGAATGCTATTACAGGTCTCAGTAAGCTTTCCTGTGTCCTTTAGTGACTTGATTTGGGTAAAGGGCTTTATTCCTTTGAAGAATCTTATAGGAGTAAGTTTTCAAATCAGGCTAAAAAATGGCATTCCTAAGCAAATGTGAATTTGGACAAAGATATTCAATGTAACTAGGACTTATGCATAACATTATGTTAATGTTGTTATTGATTTGTATTATATGGAACCTTGGGTTTTAGTCTCAGTCCAAAGTTGACTCGCTCTGTGACCTTGGACAAATTACTTCACCTTTTTGGATCTGTCAGTAAACTTGGCTGGTGGAGATATACTTCCTAGTTGTTTTCACTGCCTGCCTTCCTGTGTTCCTGAACACACTCCATTTAGCCATGCTTGCATCTCGATTGTTGGATGCTATTGCTCATGGAGATAGGAAGGCCGTGAAAGACAAGTCCAAAGCTAGCTGTGAGTTTCTTTGGGAGAGATCAGTTTGTCTCTCACAGAGTCCTCTGCTAAAGAAGAGTGGCTGTTGGTAGGTAGAGCTATTCTTATGTGAAAGGCAATTAGTATCCAAATTTCAGCTACTCCCCACTTTTCCCAAGCCTGCCCTAATGCAACTGAATGTTCAGCTTGTTCTCTAGTTAGGTTTTCCTGGATCTGGCTTCTAGGTCCTTGTGAGTTAATGGATATGGAAAATCTCAAAAGAGTGAAGTTGGGTATAGGAATCCACCCCAAATGGATCAGACTGGAAAAAGATGCTTCATAATTATTAATCTCCAGTAGAACCTTCGTATACCTGCAGGATAGAAGCTCGGGAATCCCAGGCTTAGAAAAGGATTCTTCTCCTGTGTGGCACTTCCCATCAGCCCAGGAGGATGGAAAACATGGTCATGTGCAAGCTCCCTAAATCTGTCCTCTGCTTACCTACCAGCTCTACTTAAAAATACATGCATTTTGGGAGACCAAAGAATTGGGGTCCACTCCAAAAAGAAAAGCAGCATTTGGGGGCCTGCATATGGTGAAATAATGATGGCAGGGTCAGGAGACCCAGGGACGAAGTCTCACCAGGACACTTGGACGTTTGATCTGGCAAGTCTTGCAGCTTTGCTGGATTCCGAGTTGCTTCATTCTTAACACAAAGAAATGTGTAACTCTCTAGATTACTAAGAGCATTTCTACTCCTACCATTCAGTTATTCTATGAATAACTTATTTCTGGAATCTCTAGGGCCAGTCTTGAGACTTAGAACAGATTTACTCACCCATGCAATTAAAAAAAAAGATACAGAACAGAAATATCTGTGGTGCAACATTCTGGAGTCCTAAGTTTATTAGCTCCCTTTAATAGTTGTCTGCATTATGCATTATGTATGCATTACTTAGTGGTAACCTCTCAACTCAAAACAAAATTTCTATTGTAGAATATTATCTAGAAAACACATTTGTAATGAGTAGACTTTAATGAAGGCTTTAGTGCACATAATTACGGCATTCAGCGATCATTCATTGAGCATGGACTATGCTGGATGCAGAGTTGAGGACTAAGGAGGGAAGACAGACGAGGTCCTGCATTCCTGGGATGTGCTAGTGGGGCAGATGCTCAGTGAATAAGCATAGAAATAGTGTTCCTGGGTTGAGGTCAGTGCTTTGAATCAGGTGGCGTGATAGTTAACTAGGAGGGGGAATTTGGTGGAAGTGACATTTTGAGTAGGGATCTCCATGGAGGAACTATGTGAGAACTTAAAGGAAGGGATAGAAGGAAGGGACGTTGATTGGAGATGAGGCTGAAGAAGAATCACACATATTGAGACTTGCAGGTCTCGATGAGAAACCCAGATTTTAAGGCCAGTGGGGAAATGTGGAGTTTAACTGGGAAGTGCTATTTATTAGACTCCACTATGCCAAATGTGGCTCTGGTGCTCAGGGAATACACATGATGTAGTGAGCATGTTCCCTGCCTTTGTGCCTGCAAGCTAACAGGAGGGAAGGACTCTGTGCCCTTCATAGATTAGAGGGAGAAGAACAAATGGCAAATTCATGAGATAGGGTTCTTGTCACATGACTGGGAAGAATCATCTCTTCCTCTGGATCAGTCATTGTGATTGCAGGAGGTCTGTTCATAAAGTGGTCCAAGCACCAAGCACCCACCCTACCAGGCAGGCATTGTTCATGATGAGAATTCATCAGGACTATAAACCATGGTTCCTGCCCTCTAAAGCCATATTGATTTGGTCTGGATCAATAGTTCTAATGTTACCAGACCACTTCCACAGTAGGAGCTGGCCCTACCCTGGCATGGTGTAGGAACTTTTGAGTGTCAGGTGACCTCTAGGTTCTTGACTCATGCTAGAAAAATTTCAAGACATAAATCCAGGTGAGTTTATTAAAGCTTGCGATAGTGAGGCAAAGGAAGGGCCCCTGGAGACGGGATCAGGGTTAGCCCAGGATGAGCTGCAACTGCCCATTGCTCCTCTGGGCACAGGTCTCTTTAGGACCCTTAGAGCTTAAAAGAAGAAAAGTACATGCCTGAGGGAAAGGGGATGCAGGTGTGCTCAAAGGATAAGTGCTGGTATCCTTGGTCCTGAGGCTTTTCCATAGATGGGAATTTTAGGGGAGATCCTGGGGAGGGTCTAAAAAAAATGAGTGTATAATAGAGTTTAGGGTCCTTCTCTGATTAGTTACACCTCTATCTTGAATTAGTGTGGCTCAAATTGTTTTTCTGTTATCTGCCTCCCTGACTATGGTGATTTAAACAGTTGATGTGTAGATATCTTCACTTAGGGAGGATAGGATTGTGTGATTTATCAACTGGGTATTAATTGCCCAGCCATTCCAGCGATTTGTTTAGCCATTTTTCTGAATTTTCTCATTCCACTTGCCAGGGAATTTCCCTAGTTTCTTACTAACCTGCCTCACTGACATGACAGTAAAGGAAATAGACATGTTTTCATGTGATTGACGTGTCTCTGGTAATAGAATGTATAGAAGGTGCTTCTTGAGTGGATCAAAAAACTGTGGTACATTTACACAAGCAGAATACTACACAGCAGAAACAAAAAAGGAACTCCTACCCTTTGTCAGAGCATGGATGAAACTGAAGAGCATTACGCCAAGTGAAATAAATAAGCCAGTCAGTGAAAGACACATATATGATCTCACTTGTAAGTGGAACCTAATTTACAAAACAAACAAGCGAGCAAAATAGAACCAGAGACATGGAAATAAACAAGCTGACAGTAACCAGAGGGGAGGGAGGAGGGAAATAATGGGGGAAAGAAAGAGAAGGATCATCAAGGAACATGTATAAGGGACCCATGGACAAAGACAAGTTGAAGATTGAAAAGGGGAGGTGGGGGTGGGTAGGGCAGGGCAGAGTAATGAGGGGGGGGATGGGGACAATTATAATTGAACAACAATAAAATATAAGTTGCAAGTGTACATTTCTATGATGGGTTTTAAATGTTAGTATCTAATTTATTCAATGTGCCTTGGTAAACATTCCAATAAAGCTTTTGTTAAAAGTGTGTTAAAAAAAGGAAAAAAAGGTGCTTCTTGAACATCATTTCTGCCTGCAGGCATTCATGGGGTGCTAATCAGTTAAGTTAATTTGTCACAGGACTAAAGGGTCTGTTTGCCTGCATGCATCAAAACCCATTAAGACACAAGAGTTTGCAGCAAAGAAAGTAAAGAGTTTATTCAGGAAGTGGCCTACACCTGGAGACACAGGTAAGCTAGTGCTCCAGTAGTTTCCAGGGGTTGGGTTGTATAGAAGAAAAATCATTAGTCTTGGTGACTAAGAAAGTTAAGGTCATGGTCAGGGTCGGTGCTAGGGCATAGGGTCATTAGTCCATGCGGGTGGTCCTGAGGCAGCCTTGACCTCTCTTCTGGTTTTGCTGCTTCTCTGAGCCTGGAGCTGAAACACAACTGAGGCCTAGATGTCATCTCTAGTTTGACCAAAACTCTCTGCGGTCAGCAGACTGAAGGCTTTGTTTCTACTATTATTTGATTCTGCCAGAACCTCATGGTCCCAAAGGCTTAACAATTGTGTGGAAGTGGTCTTGCAAAGGAGAAGGAGGCAGTTGAGCCAGAGTGCTGGGTGAGGCCGGTTTGATACAAAAGAAAAGAGAAAAGATCATAATAAAGAAATGAAGTTACCATGTGATTACAATATCAGTATTTTGAGTACTTTGAAGCAAAAAATCTAGAAGAAACAACTGGAAAGTGATTAATAAGAATTCAGTAAGATTACAGTTAAGATCACTGTACAAACAAATTTGATAGTTTTCCAAGTTGCCAGGAATAACCAATTAGGGGATGTAATGGAGAAAAGATGTCATTCAAAATTGCAACAAATTATAACATCCCAGAACAAAAACATTAAGTGCTTACAATATGCTTAGGGCAGTATAAACACTCCACATGTTAAGTCATTTAATCTTCATTACAGTTTCATAAGGGAGTTGCAATTTTTCTTCTCTGATGAGGAACGAGGCTTAGGCTTGAAGAGGTTAAACGCCTTTCCTTGGGCCAAGGTCAGAAAGTGGGGAGAGCCAGGAAGCCTGACTCCTTAGCTTATTTTTCACCACCATGCTATATGGCGTTCCACTGATGCTCCTTAGCGAAAAACCTCTCTGAATTCATGCTAATCCTAAACCTGTAAATGGGACTTTATATGGAAATAGGGTCTTTGCAGATGTGATTAGTTAAAATGAGGTCTTTCTGGAGCAGGATGGGTCCCAGATCCAGTGAGTATTGTCCTAAGGAGAGCAAGGTTTGGGGGCTCAGGAACACTCGCCTGTGACAGCACAGGCTGAGACTGGACTGAGGCAGCCACAAGCCAAGGACATCAGGGGAAAGCAGTCATGCAGCCTCCAGAACTGTGAGAACATATTTCTGTTGGGTAAACCACCCAGCATGTGGGATTTGTTACAGCAGCCCTAGGAAACAAATACCTGAGTAAAGAAAATGCTAAACTTTATAGGGAGGCATCAGAAAGGATCTGAATGAGGTACCATGCTCCTGAGGTGTCACAGCACTGTGAAAATGTCACAGCTCCCTTTTCTCCTACTCTCCCCTTTGCCTAATGTTTATTAAAATACACAAAGTTCTGTCCCTATTGAGGACCTTTATCCTTGCTGTAATTTCTGTCTGGCATGTTTTCCCTCAAAGTTCTCGTTGCTCATTCTTTTCATTCAGACATCTGCTTAAATGTCACATTGACACCTCTTGTAACCTTCCCCCAGGCACAAACAAAGGTGGCAGACCTCCTTGGGTGCTCAACTGTGCTCTCTTCCTTGTCTATTGATCATCCTGCCCCAGTATTTAGGAAACAAAAGACACGGTTGAGGCAGGAGAGAAGCAGAACTTGAACTGGGTTTGTGTAGAATTTGGATAACTGAGCCATAAGGATTCTCACTCAGAAATACTCTCTCCCTTTCCCCTTCCCCCTCTCTTTCTCTCTCTCCTTCCTTCTCACTCTCCCTCCCTCTCCATCTTTCTCCCCTCCCTCAATCTCCCTCCCTCTCTCCCTCAATCTCTCCCCACTCCCACTCCCACCTCTCTTCCTCTCACTTTCAATCTCTCTCCGCCCTCTTCTCTCTCTTTCTCTGCACCCGCCCTTCCATTCTTTCCCCCCTTTCCTCTCCACTGGCCTGTTACTTTCACCCTCTCTCCCCGCTCCCTCTCTCTCCTCCTCTGTATCCCTCAATCAATCTTTCTTCCTTTCTCCAATCTCCCCTTCCCTTCCTCCCTCCTTTATCTTCCTCTCTCCCCACCTCTTCCATTCTCTCCCTAACTTTCCTCTCCACTGGCCTCTCTTTATCCCTTTCTCCCTCCCTGTTTCTTTCTTGCTTTCTCCCTCTCCTTTTCCCTCCCTATGTTTCTCTCTTCCTCAGTCTCTCTCCTCTTCTCTTCTGCTCTCTTTCCATCTCCCCTCTCTCCCTTTTCTTTCTCTCTCCCTCTCCCTGGCCCCTCTCACCTTTCTTATAGCCCAGGGATAGTGTTAGGGAGAGATTACTCTCAGCATTAATGTGCATGTAAACATGCAAGACTTTAGAATTCAACAGAGAAGTTTGAACAGTGTCATTTAATCTATAAATACTTGCTTTAAACATAACTTTTTTCAGAAATTTAATACTGATCGATTATATTCTGGGAGCTTCTAATTTACAAAGCTTTCTTACCTCAGCAGCTCCTTGATGTAGATGGAGAGCATACATTGCCTACTCTTTCCAGGTGGAGCTGAAGTGTGGAAAGATCAGTGACTTGGCCAAGGTCACAATCAGAAACCGGGTGGGGGGGGTGGGCTTCCAGTTCATGTGCTGCTGTCCTAGAACTGCCTAGGACGACAGCTTCAACAATCAAACCAATTTCCATGCATCGTTCTTGGAGGAAGGACCATTTTGATATTTTACTGGGTTGGCCAAAATTTGTTTAGTTTTTTTCCATAGGATGGCTCTAGTAGTGCTTAGCTGTCTTTAACTTCATTTGAAACAATTTTATTAGCTTATGTTGTGACAGCTGTCATGTCAGTGTTTATTTATTAAAAAACTTACCAAATTGGTGAATTTTTGTGTAGCCACTTTAATAGTGAGGATCGAAGTAAATAAGCAACATTTTCAGCATATTTTGTTTTATTATTTCAAGAAAGGTAATAATGCAACAGAAACGCAAAATTAAAAAAAAAAAAGATTTGTGCAGTGTATGGAGAAGGTGCTGTGACTAATTAGACATATCAAAAGTGGTTTGCAAAGTTCCATGCTGGAGACTTCTGACTGGACAATGGTCCACAGTCAGGTAGACCAATTGAAGTTGATAGCAATCAAATCAAGACATTAATTGAGAATAATCAACATTATATCATGCAGGAGATAGCCAACATACTCAAAAACATCCAAATCAATAAAGTTATTGGAGAAAATGAAAAATGTTTCTTTTATTTTACAGAGAAAATGAAACTCTTTGGCCAAACCCAAAAATTCTTTTAAAAACCATAGCAACATTGAAAGCATGGTTGGTACATAAGGATGTTATTTTATGGTTGCCGAATATAGACACCATGCAGATGATGGGTCTGGCTTGTTAATATTAATTTTAAAGAAATTTAGGAGTTGCTATTTCAAAGTTGCTCCTTGACTCTTCAGTGATGTCCCCTTCCCATCTGGTCTCAGTTTAAGTGCTTCAGGGAATCAGGAAACTCAGGGATTTTGTACATAACACCAATGCCCCCTCCCCTGAGGCCATGGCTCCTCCTTTGGCAAATGTTACAGATCTGGTGGAATTCCAGGGCAAGGCAGGAAATACACATTAGACCATAACTATTATAGAGACAACCCACCTCACAGGGGTCTTCCACACAGTTACCAGCAGAATTACCAGAACAGTGAGAACAGGGAAGGAATGAGGGATGGGAGACCCTACGGGCTAGAGCAGTCTAGCCGTCCTGTGCAGGGAAAAGTGATGGTGGGTGCGTGAGAACAAGGTAGACTAGTGAGACAGACGACTTATCAGGGCTACAGACCATGATTCTGCAGGAGCCCTCCTTGCCAAAGGCTCCCTAAAGAGGATAGCAATGAAGGAGGTACAGAAAATCAAGGATCTGAGACCAGGAGCCATCTCAATGTGGTACTGCTGTGACTTCTATTACCCATGCTGATGCCCAGAAAATCCTAAACCACGAGATAGCAATGAGACAAAGCAGTTGATCCACCAGCTGTGTTGGCTGAGGGTGAGTAAATGCTCATCACCAGGGGTCAGTACAAGTTGGCAGAAGCATGGATTTCTGCTCAGTACAAGACCCTTTCAGAGGGGCAGCTGTCAGGAGGTGGAGGTGGCAAACTTTCCACGGTGCTGACAGGAGATCGAAGTGGCAGCAGGGCCAAGAAAAAACTGCAGGGGCCGGTCTGACTCCTTGCTAACTAATTAGGAGGCCTGACTTGCTCAGAAATCCTGTGGGTTGGAGATGTCAAAGAGAGTATGTGCCTTCTCTTCCAAGTAGGACACTGTTCCTATACCACGTTACTTTCCCACTCTTATTCTCTGAGCGTTTGAATCAAGATCTTTGGCACCAGCTGCTATTCATTGTTTGCAAAGATGTTGGTCAGAAATTTCTTCCTTTCCTTCCAGTATTAAAAGGTCCAGAGACAAATGACCAAATGTGTAGACTGACCTATTTAGAAAGGAGGGAGGACCTGACCAATGTGACTCGGTTGGAACATTGCCCCATGTGCCAAAGGGTTTCAGGTTCCTTTTCCAGTCAGGGCACATACCTATGTTGCAGATTTGATCACTAGTCTGGATGCATACACATACGGGAGGCATCCAGTTGATGTGTGTGTGTGTCTCTCTCTCCCCCTCGTCCCCTCTTTAAAAGCAATGAAAAAATGTGCTTTGGTGATAGTCAAGTAAAATGAAATAGCAAGGAGGGAATTTGGAGAGAATAGATAAGCATGTTTCCTGCCTTCCATTTATTTTTTTTTTCTTTTTCTTTTATTGTTCAAGTACTCTTTACACAACAAAGAGGTCTTTAACCTCTTTGGTTAAATCTACTCAAGTACTCAAGTACAGTTGTCTCCATCTTCTCCCCACCATTTCCTCCCAGCCCTACCATCACCACCTCCCACCCTCAGTCCTATACCCCTTTGGCTTTGTCCATGGGTCCATTATACATGTTCCTTGACGACTCTTCCCCTTCTTTCCCTCATTATCCTCCTTGCCCTCCCTTCCACTTTCTGTCAGTTTGTTCTTTATTTCAGTGTTGCTGGTTCTATTTTGCTTTCTTGTTTGTTTTGTTGATTAGGTTCCACTTATAGGTGAGATCATATGGTATTTGTCTTTACTGTCTGGCTTATTTCACTTAGCATAATGCCCTCCAGTTCCATCCATGCTTTCGCGGACAGTAGTTCTTTCTTTCTTTCAGCTGCATAGTATTCCATTGTGTAAATGACCCATAGTTTTTTGATCCACTCATTTACTGATGGGCACTTAGGTTGCTTCCAACACTTGGCTATTGTAAATTGTGCTATTATGAACATTAGGAGTGCATATGTTCTTTTGAATTGGTGTTTCAGGATCCTTAGGGTATAATCACAGCAGTGGAATTGCCAGGTCAAAAACAGTTCAATTTTTAATTTTCTGAGGAAATTCCATGCTGTTTTCCAAAGTATCTGCACCACTCTGCATTCCACCAACAGTGTACTAGTGTTCCCTTTTCTCCACAACCTCACCAGCACTTGTTGTTTATTGATTTGGTTATGATGGCCATTCTGACCCCTGTGAAGTGGTTTTAATCTCATTGTTGTTTTCATTTGCATTTCTCTGATGGCTGGTGATGCTGAGCATCCTTTCATATGTCTCTGGGCCCTTTGTATGTCCCCCTTGGAGACATGAATATTCAGGTCCTTTCCCCATCTTTTAATTGGGCTGTTGGTCTTCCTGGAGTGGAGTCGTGTGAGTTCTTTATATATTTTGGAGATCAAACCCTTATGCGAGGTATCATTGGCAAATATATTTTCCCATACAGATGGTTCCCTTTTTACTTTGCTGATGTTTTCTTTCCCCGTGCAGAAGCTTCTTATTCTGATGAAGTCCCATTTCTTTATTCTTTTCTGTATGCCCCTAATTCTTTGGGATATATCAGTGAAAATATTGCTGCATGGCATATCTGAGAGTTTCTTGCCTATGTTCTCCTCTACGGCTTTTACGGTGTTGTGACTTATATTTGTTTTTTATCCATCTGAGTTTATTTTAATGTATGGTCTTATTTGGTGGTCTAGTTTCACTTTTTTTTCACATACTTGTCCAGCTCTCCCATTAGCACTTGTTGAAAAAACTCTTTTTACTCCATTTTATGTTTCTGCCCCCTTTATCAAGTATGAATTGACTATAGAGACTTGAGTTCATTTCTGAGGTCTCTATTATGTTCCATGAGTCTATGTGTCTGTTTGCATGCCAGTACCAGACTGTTTTGATTACAGTGGCCTTGTAATATAGTTTGATGTCAGGTATTGTGATTCCTGCTGTGTCAGTTCTTTCTCAAAATTGCTGCAGCTATTCTGGGTCATTTATGGTTCCATATAAATTTTTGAAATGTTTGTTCTATATCTGTGAAATATGTCATTGGTATTTTAATAGGGATTGCATTGATTCTATAAATTGCTTTGGGCAGTTTGGACATTTGATGATGTTAATTATTCTAATCCATGAACACGGTATATGCTTCCATTTATTTGTGTCTTCCTTAATTTCTTTCTTCAGTGTTGTGTCATTTTCTGCGTACATGTCTTTTACCTCTTTGGTTAAATTTATTCCTAGGTACTTTATTTTTCTTGTTGCTATAGCAAATGGAATTTTTTTCCTGATTTCTCTTTCTGACATTTCATTGTTTGTTTATAAAAGTGCCTTCAAGTTCTGAATATTTACATTGTATCCCACTATTTTGCCAAATTTATTTATTAGATAGAGTAGTTTTTTGGTGGAGTCTATAGGTTTTTCTATGTACACTATCATGTCATCTGCAAACAATGACAGTTTTGCTTCCCCCTTTCCAATATGGATGTCTTTTATTTCTTTTTCTTGTTTGATCACTGTGGCTAGGACTTCCAATGCTATGTTGAATAGAAGTGTTGAAAGCAGACACCCTTGTCTTGTTCCCGATCTTAGTGGGAAGGCTTTCAGTTTTTGTCCATTGAACATGATGTTGGCTGTAGGTTTCTCATATATGACCTTTATTACATTGAGGTATGTTCCCTCTGCTCCCACTTTGCTAAGTGTTTTTATCATCAATGGGTGCTGTAGCTTATTAAATGCTTTTACCTGCATGTATTGGTATGATCATGTGATTTTTGTCTTTCCTTTTGTTTATGTGATGTATTACATTTATTGATTTGTGAATGTTGTACCATCCTTGCATCCCTGGGATGAATCCCACTTGATCATGGTGGATGATCATTTTAATGTATTGCTTGATGTGGTTTGCTTATATTTTGTTGAGGATTTTAGCGTCTATGTTCCTCAGTGATTTTGGCCTGTAGTTTTCTTTCTTGGTTGTATCTTTATCTGGTTTTGGGATTAGGATGATGCTGGTCTCATAAAAAGAGTTTGGGAGTCTTCCATCTTCTTGGATTTTTTGGACCTGCCTTTCATTTATAAATGACCAATTTTCCTCCCCTATGGATTCTCCACTGGAATTTCAGAAAAGACCCTGCCCTGAAGGCCTTTGTGAATCAGTTCTCCCCTGAGCATGAAGCACCTTTGTGGTCCCATGTACTCCATTTTAGGAGAGAAGCAGTGCTTCCATGGGCATGCTGGCATGCCTGGGCACAGGAGAATTATGGAATGTCTCAGAGTACACAGCTCATCTGTATAAAGAGGCAAAGGACAAATACTTGGGGTCAGCTCCTGTTGATAGTCATCCAGAGCTGATGTCACACTTAATCTGTCCTTGTTACTCATGAGGTTAGAACTGGCCAAGAAGGGTCTTAAAAAAGCAAAAAGTTTAAGTGAGTGATATAGCGTGTTCTCCCTCAGTCTTTCAAGCAAAGGCATTCTTGCCACTTTGGAGGCCTTACCCCGTGACTGTGCTGGGTCTTGAGCAGGCCAGACAGCAGATAAACTGAATTCCTAGCTAAGGAGTGAAGCCATGCCTGACCTCATCCCGTTCTGAGATTGATTTGAACAGTTTCTTTATTAATTGTTGTTCCACATTTATGATTATAAAACAGAATTCTTAGAAAGGACCCCAAGGATCACCTCATCCAACCTAATCACCTGATAGATGTGAAAACTGAGATCACACATCTGGAAAAAAAATAGGATTTAAATGGTTTTCAACATCCCCCCTCACCACTATACTATAACCATCTTCAATTCATACCCAGTTGTGAGAAAGAAGAGGGGTGTAGCTGGGATGCCCATGGTACTAACCACTCTCCTTTGTGATGCCATGGGATGACGGGGAGACAATTGCCAGCATAATCCATGTTTAAAGAGTAGAAGACACTGTCTCACTCTATGCGTATACTAGATATGTGCACATCAGAGGCTATTATTGCCTGCACCCTCTTCACACAGAGACGTCTCTTGGGAACCCAGATACAGGACAGACACAGGGAGCTGCTTCAGTGGAAGATTTCATAGCACCACTTTCCACTCACCTAAAAATCCCTGAAAAACCATGAACAAAGTTAAAGATTCTAAGAAACAAGTTTGACAATCATTTGTTATATTTAAAAAAATACCCCAATTATCCTATGCAGTGGTATTTTCCCCACTTGCCAGTTGAGAAAACTTAATTGAAGAGATGTTAATTAACTTGAGGGTGGCAGAATAAGGATTCAGGCTTATGCCAGTCTGATTCCTAAATTTATGCCCACAATCTTTCTACCTCATCTCCTCCCAGTGGAGTAAAATGACCCAGTCCGTTGTTTAAAACACACACACATACACACACACACCCTCTCCAGGAAGAATATGCACCATGTTATTTCTTGAATTTTCAGATTCTATTGTTAATTTTGCTTTCCTAGAAATCATGGCAACACAATTTATTAACAACAGAGATGGATTAAGAAACATTGCTTTAACAAGTCTTGTTGGGAGTGCATAAAGAAACAAATAAAAAAGGATTTTTTCCACTGAAAGAACTATTTATTAAATAGCCTAATACTAATATTAGTTAAAATACTTCCTATCTCTTGCACCATTAGGTGTCTAGCTCATTAATCACAGTGCGGTCTTTTGTCCCTACCTTCCTGCTCTACTTAAATGAGCACTTTGAATAGTCCATTTGAACTATAATTAGCTGGTTCTAGACAAGGTATTTTGAAATTGAAATTGCACATTTGTGGGTGCTTGACATTTTCAGTTCTAACTGCATTTTATCTTTTCACTCACTAATCAGTAGCAGAAATTGCTTATAGCAAAACATATTAAAATCTTGTATTTTTTTTTTGTACCTTCACTGGATGAAATTTACTTTTGCACATTGCTTGACTTACCTCTTCCTTAAGCTTTAAAAAAAAATCTTTTTGTTTAATCCTCACCTGAGGATATGTTTATAGATTTTAGAGAGAAAGGAAGGGAGAGAAAGAGAGACAGAGAGAAACATCGATGTGAGAGAGAAATATTGATTGGTTACCTCCCCTACATGAACCCACTGGGATCATAACAGCCTAGATATGTGCCCTGACTGGGAGTTGAACCCTCAAGCTTTTTAAGTAGAGGACAGAGCTCTAACCAATGGAGCCACCTGGCCAGGGTGCTTTCCTCAGCTTTTTAATAGTTCTTTTTTGTTGTTGTATTTTTTCCTGTTACCATTTATCCCCTCATACTCTCTTCCACCTCCCTCCACCCCACCTCCCTACCGCAATTACTAAACCGTTGTCACTACCCATGAGTCCTTTCTTTTTCCTCTTTGCTCCATCCCTCCAGCCCTGCAAACTCCCAGCCCCCGTGCACCAACCTGTCAGCCCATTTCCTATCTCTATTTACAAGTCTGTGTCTATTTTGCTTGTTAGTTCAGTTCATTTATTAGATTCCACATATAAGTAAAATCATATGGTACTTGTCTTTCTCTGACTGGCTTATTTCACTTAGCATAATATTCTCCAGGTCCATTCATGCTATTGCAAAGGGTAAGATTTCCTTTTTTATGGCTGAATAGTATTCCATTCTTAAGTTTTTTAAAAGCTATAAATGTGTTACAAATATAAGCTCTGGGAACACTAATACAATAGAATAATTTAATACTAACAGAGATGATAGTCTCTAAATCTTCCCCCATGGTGATTTCCAACCTGTTCTTTGGATTTTACAGAGAATACAGATTTGTCTGACAGCAAATCTATGTCCATCATACCCAATTAGTCTAACTTAGTGCAACATCAAACTCATTCTGCTCCTTTCCCTGATCAGAATCCATGCCCTTCTTGCAACTTTCCCTGAATCCCAGTGATCAAATTTCTTGGAACCAAATTCTGGGGGATATCTGAATGGCCCTAGCTATTGAAATACCTTTGATTTTATGAATAAATATTTCATGTCCTTGGGCACCTTGTTGTATATATAACCTATTTTAAAGGAGGATTTTGGTATTAAATTACATCAAGACATTTACCCTGTCCAGATTCTGCCTACATATGATACGTGTTAGTGTAAACAAATTCTATTCTTAAGCCCTCAGATCAAAGAGTTTGCCAGCTTTGAATGAATTGGATTTGACAACTCAATACTCCTATGGAAATTTTGTGGCGAACAGGGACAATCTGTTAGCAGGAGAATGTCTGGTGATTAGCACAGGGTTTGCCAGCTTTGCAGGTCACTTACTTAGAGCCCCAGCCCAAGGCGGATGCTTAGGGGCTTGGGGTAGTAGAAGGTTCTAGAATGGCACATATCAGGGATAGATATAGAGATACAGCTTTACAAGAGCTAACTTATTTATGCGAATCAAGTCCCTATTGATTCAAGAGGTCTTAATGATCACTTCTATCCAAGGCAATCCAGTTGCCACCCACTGATCATATTCCTCACCAACTGGCCTAAGTATTGGCATCTGAACAGAAGACAGCTTAACTTCCCATTGGTGCTTCTAGCAGAAAAAGAGTTTGTGAAAGTGCTGACCTGAGGCACATGACCTCATTCATATCAGCAAAAGAGGCTTGAACAAATAGACTGGGTACAATTGGTAGCAACATTTGGAGGGGGGAAGGATGAAAGAAGAATGAAGAGCAGGTGACTGCAAAAAGTCAAAGTTAGAGAATGGACATTTTCCAGTGGGTTGGGTTGGTAGATATTTCTTACCTTTGCTTCATCAAGTCCTACCATGGACAGGCTGATACCACATATATCAAAATAGAGATCTTACTCTAAATCTGCAAGAAGGGAATTTATATTAGATGGGACACTCTGGTATAGATGATAGAAATGAAACCCTTGGGGAAATCAAGGACAGGCCTCCAAAGAGCAGGTCAAGCACCAGGCCTTCTATTTGAGAATTTCCAAGTATTTGACTCCAGCCTAGGACACAAATGTCAAAGGCATCTCTGCTTAACTGAGACTGCTTTTCCTCCCTCCCTGGCTCCATCCCTGGTTATTCTCTGATGGTGCATCTCAATGAAAGGGAGCCCCACCTGCCCAGTTGCTGCACCAGGAAGATTTCGCCTCCTCAGGCACTCATACCCCCACCTCTCACTTGGGCAGGGAAAACACCCTGCAGGTAGCAAAGCACCATGTTGATAGAAAGTACTGTGAGTGGTGTTATAAAGTTAGAGAGTCATTTTCTGGAGAATAGTTAGTGAAAATACATTAGCTAATCCAACATAGAGAGAGAGAGCCGTTGGCTGGTCTACATTATAAGGACATCTAGGGAGCTGGCCTCGAGGAAGCTTGCAGTTTAGCAGGAGTTATTTATTTTTTCTTTGTGCAAAACTGTTCAAAAATAGCTCTGATCAAAACTCTTGGGCACCACAGGAATGCACAGGAATTTCCCCTTCAGCTGGGCGTGTTCAGTGGTGGCAGCAAAGGCACTTGCTGCCTGGAGCAGGCTGGAGCCAGCTGGAAGGAGCACAGATGGCCCCCAGGGCTGCAGACTCTGCTACTTTCCCTTTGCTGCACTCTCTCACTCTCACACACATTCCTGTAGAAAGTGTCTTGGCCCCAGGAGACCAGATTTAGCATCTGTGTTTCTAATTTGAGTCTTCAGAGCTAGGCTTCTTTGCCTTTATAGGGCTCTACAGAAAAAACCCTCCTAAAGTCTGAGGGAATCCCTTATTACCTACATACATGTGTTAGACAACTGGTTACATGGAAAGATAACAGTCCTGAAAGATTCAGAGATCTGACTCCAAATTCTTATGTGACCTTGGGCAAATTCCTATATTTTTTTGTATAAATCTGCAAGGGCTACCATAACAAACTACCACAGACAGGTGGTTTACACACAGAAATGTATTTTCTCACAGTTCTGGAGGCTGGAAGCCCAAGAATAAGATGTAGGTAGAGCTGGTTTCTTCTGCACTTCTCTCCTTGGCTTGCAGATGTTCATCTTCTTGCTGTGTCCTCATGCTGTCTTTCCACTGTGTACACACATCTCTGTGTCTCTGTGTGTGTCCTCATCTCCTCTCCCATAAAGACACCTATTTGATTGGATTAAGGCCCACCAAAGAAGCCTCATTTAACTTAATTGCCGTTTTAAAGGCCCTATCTCCAAATACAGCCACATTTTGAGGAACTGGGGGTTAGGATTTCAACATGAATTTGGGGATAACACAATTCAGCACATAACACTTTTATTCATTTTTGCTCTTTGGTGTCTGAAGTAGTTGGATCAGTGAATTTGAGGTCCTTTCTCAGTCGAACAGTGCTGTCGGAGAGTATGCTTTGACTTAAGTGTTTATAATCTGAGATACTTCAACATACAGGCCAATTTCCCCACCTGAATATAACAGCTCTCCATTTCCATCCAATGTTAATTCTTAGTGCTGCCATTGCCAAGGTTGTCTGAGTTGGTTCCCTGTGTCACTTGGGCTTCAGAATGGCAGTGGATGAACAGAAGAGCCTCTTGAAAGGACTGAGCCCACTGGCCGTGACACCTCTGTGCTCTGTCTTCCGTAGGTCACAGGTATCATTCCTTGTTAGGGCTCCAGTTAATGGGAAGCATAGGCACACCCCTGTGACCCTTGATTTAAGAGTGTAGACCAATGCACTCCCACCCCACAGGTCCTGACTGGCTCCCACATCTGCTAATAGTTCCATCCTTAGATTGGAATTAATGAGCATAACCTCCATTCAGCTAACTGCATAGTAAGGAGAGTGCTACACCAAGCTGGAAAACCCAGAAACCACTCATGATGGAGGCTAAAAGAAATTCTTGCTTGACTTTCCCACTAAGATTGGGAACACGACAAGGATGTCCGCTCTCACCGCTTCTTTTCAACATCGTATTGGAAGTCCTAGCCACAGCGGTCAGACAAGAGAAAGATATAAAAGGCATCCAAATACAAAAGGAGGAAGTAAAACTATCATTGTTTGCAGATGACATGATAGTGTACATTGAGAACCCTGTAGACTCTACCAAAAAACTCCTCAACCTAATAAGTGAATTTGGCAAAACAGCAGGATACAAAGTCAACATTCAGAAATCAAAAGCGTTTTTGTACACCAGCAATGCAACAGAAGAAGAAGAAATCAGAAAAAAAAAATACCATTTGATATAGCAAGAAAAAAAATAAAGTACCTAGGCATAAATTTAACCAAAGACGTAAATGACCTATACGCAGAAAACTGTACAACATTGAAAAAAGAAATTAAGGAAGACACAAATAAATGGAAGCATGTACCGTGCTCATGGATTGGAAGAATTAATATCCTCAAAATGTCCATACTACACAAAGCAATTTAGAGATTCAACGCAATCCCTATTAAGATACCAATGACGTATTTCACAGAAATAGAACAGACATTTCAAAAATTCATATGGAACCATAAATGACCCCGAATAGCCGCAGCAATGTTGAGAAAGAAACACAAAGTAGGAGGGATCACAATACCGGACATCAAACTCTACTACAAAGCCACTATACTCAAAACAATCTGGTACTGGCACAAGAACAGACCCATAGACCAGTGGAACAGAATAGAAAGCCCAGAAATAAGCCCAGGTCTCTATGGACATCTAATATTTGACAAAGGGGGCAGAAGCATAAAATGGAGCTATAACAGCCTCTTCAACAAATGGTGTTGGGAGAGCTGGACGGCTACATGCAAAAAATTGAAACTGGATCATCAGCTGACACCATACACAAAAATAAACTCAAGATGGATAAAAGACTTAAATATAAGTCACAACACCATCAAAGTCCTAGAGGAGAACATTGGCAGGAAACTCTCAGATATCCCACGCAGCCATTTTTTCACTGATATGTCTCCTAAAGCAAGGGACATAAAAGAAAGAATAAACAAGTGGGACCTCATCAAAATAAGAAGCTTCTGCACAGCTAAAGAAAACATCAGCAAAATGAAAAGGGAGCCAACCCTATGGGAAAATATATTTGCTAATGATACATCAGATAGAGGTTTGATATCCAAGATATATAAAGAACTCACTCGACTCCACTCCAAGAAGACAAACGATCCAATCAAAAAATGGGCAAAGGACCTGGGCAGACGCTTTTCCAAGGAGGAGATACAGAGGGCCCAGAAGCATTTGAAAGGATGCTCAGCATCACTAGCCATCAGAGAAATGCAGATCAAAACCACCATGAGGTACCACCTCACACCGGTCAGAATGGCCATCATAAACAGATCCACAAACAACAGGTGCTGGTGAGGCTGTGGAGAAAAGGGAACCCTAGTACACTGTTGGTGGGAATGAAGACTGGTGCAGCCACTATGGAAAGCAGTGTGGAATTTCCTCGAAAAGCTGAAAATGGAACTGCCTTTTGATCCAGGAATTCCCCTGCTGGGACTATACCCTAAGAACACCAAAACGCCAATACAAAAGAACCTATGCACCCCAATGTTCATAGCAGCACAATTTACAATAGCCAAGTGTTGGAAGCAACCTAAATGCCCATCAGTACATGATTGGATCAAAACATCATGGTACATATACACAATGGAATACTACGCAGCAGAAAGAAAAAAAAGAACTACTAAACTTCGCGACAGCATGGAGGGAACTGGAGAGCATCATGCTAAGCGAAATAAGCCAGGGGGCGAAAGACAAATACCATATGATCTCACCTATAAGGAGAACCTAACCAACAATACAAAGATGCAAGGAAAATATGACCAGCAACACTGAAAGGAAAAGAAATCAACAGAGACAAGAGGGAAGCGGGGGGCAGGGAAAGGGAAGGGAAGGGGGAAGTCAAGGAACATATAGCAAGGACTCATGGACAAAACCGAAGGGAAAGGGTTGAGGGAGGGGGGGTAGGGATGGGGCAAGGGAAAGTGGTGGGGGAAAGGCAGAGACAAGTGTATTTGAAAAGTAAATAAATTAAAAAAAATTAAAAAAAAAGAAATTCTTGCTTGAAATTTTCCTTTAGGGGAAGGTCTTTCTCCTCTCATCTCCAATTAGAGGAAGCATCCACATAGCTACTTTCAGAAGCTCGTGAGCATGCTATCCTTGTTCACTGAATTGCTTTTTATGGCCATGCTGAAACAGTGGTACTTTGAGATATCTTTTTACGTCTTCAGCTCCTGGTCTGCTTCAGTGTTCCAATTTAACAATAAAGAAGGAAAAACAGGAAACAACTAGTTTTAGATTATGGTTGTCCCTGAGAAATGGTAGAGAAACATGCCTGGAAAATGCCCTGCAAGTCCCAGTCTGTTCAGTCCATTGATGAAGCTTTTTACTGAGTAGGGGCATTCTCCCCACCCCCCCACCCCCACACTGAGATAAAACACAAAACAACAAAAGCACATTAAATTTCCCGCTGTCTGTCTCTTTTCAGAAAAAAAAAATGCTCTTAATTTTGATAACTCAGACAACTTTGACAACATTATGAGTTTTGTTACTAAACAGCTAAATTTGGAACAAAAGGAAGAAATGAGAAATACAAGTGAAAAGCAAGAACTCCACACCTGTTGTCCTTTAGGATGGAATATTTACGGAGGCTGTAAACTGCACACATGAAGCATTGTGCTGTGGGAGCTGAAAGGTGCTGCAGTGCATGAGCTGTGTTATTCAGCACAGCTGGAACACTTGTAAACAGGTGACTCCCTGAAGCCTGCAGCATTCAACATCCACCTTCACCCCAGTGCCAAAATCCATTGTCTTCATTTGTAACTTTTCATTTTTTAATTGTTTTTCTCCTCACGTGAGGACAGGCTTATTGATTTTAGAGGGAGGGGAAAGAAGGGAGAGAGAGCGGGGGAGAAACATTTATGCAAAAGAAAAGCATCAATCATATGTTTTTCCCATACACCCTGAGGAGGAACTGAATCCACAACCTAGGGATGTGCTCTGACCAGGAATTGAACTGGGGCCCTTTAGATTTATGGGGTGATGCTCCAACCAACTGAGCCACACCAGCCAGGGTGATAACTTTTCTTTTTTTAATTCTTAAGTTAAAGTACTTTTATTCTCATTATCATTTTTCATTGCCTTGATGTAAGAATTTATTATAAACATACCCTTTCTTGGAAAAGGGGAAAATGCAATGAATAGAAACAAATATTTTGCCCCCCTTTTACTTTATTTTTATTGTTTACACTATTACAGGTGCCCCCATTTTTTCCCTTTTGCCCCTCTCCATCCAGCTCTTGCCCCTCGGCTTCCCTCACACTGTTGTTTGTTTCTGTGAGTTATGCATAAATGTTCTTTGGATAATAATCTCTTCTTCTTCTTTCATCCAGTCCCCCCTCCAATTTCCCCTCTGACAGCTGTCTATCCCATGTATCAGTGTCTTTGTTTCTATTTTGTTTGGAAGCTTATTCTGCTGATTATATTCCACATATAAGTAGGATCAAATGGTATTTGTCTTTTGCTGACTGGCTTATTTAATTTAGCATAAGAATTGCCAGGTCCATCCATGCTATAACAAAAAGTAAGAGTTCCTCCTCTTTTTTACAGCTGAGTAGAATTTCATCGTGTAAATGTAGCTTAGCTTTTGTTTTTTAATCATCCACTCAACTACTGATAGGTACTTAGGCGGTTTCCAAATTTTGGCTGTTGTAAATGTGCTGCTATGAACATAGGAGTACACATATTTTTTTGAATTGGTGTTTTGGGATTGTTAAAATGTAGTAATCCCAGAAGTAGGATCACTGGGTCAAAAGGCAATTCCATTTTTTAAGGAAACTTTATATTGTTTTCTACAGTGGCTACACCAATCTGTATTCCCACCAACACTGCACTAGTGTTCCCTTTCCTTGCATCCTCACCAACATTTGTTTGTTGTTTTATTGATGGATAGCCATTCTCCCAGGCATGAGGTGATATCTCATTGTAGTTTTAATTTGCATTTCTCTGATGACTAGTGACACTGAGCATGTTTTCATATGTTTGTTGGTCATCTGAATCTCCTCTTTGGAAAAGTGTATTATTTGGGTTCTTTGCTCATTTTAATTGGATTATTTGTCTTCTTGGTGTTGGGTTGTATAAGTTCTTATATATCTTGCAAAGTAAACCCTTATCACATGTTTCATTGACAAATATGTTCTCCCATTCAGTGGGCTCCCTTTTCATTTTATTGATGGTTTCTTTGCTGTGCAGAACCTTTTTAGTTTGATGTAGTCCCATTTGTTTATTTTTTCCTTTGTTTTTCTTCCACTAGATAATATATTGGCAAAATTATTACTGTGTGAGATGTCTGAAATTTTGCTGCCTATGTTTTCTTCTAGGATTTTTATGGTTATTGACTTGTAGCTAAGTCTTTTATCCATTTTGAGTTTATTCTGGCTTATGGTGTAGATTGGTGTACTAGTTTCATTTCTTTGCATGTACCTGTCCAGTTTCCCCAACACCATTTATTGAAGAGACTGTCTTTAATTGGCCATAAAGGAATGGGTCTATTTCTGTGCTCCCTGATCTGTTCCACTTATCTATATACCAGTTCTTATGACAGGACCCTGCTATTTTGATTACAGTGGCCTTATAGTATAGTTTGATATGAGGTATTGGGATACCTCAAACTTTGTTCTTCTTTTGTAAGATAGCTGAGGCTATTTGGGGTCTTTTTTGATTCCATATACATTTTTGGAATATTTGTTCTAGATCTGTGAAATATGTCATTGGTATTTTAATAGTAATTGTGTTGAATATAGATTGCTTTGAGTAGTATGGATGTTTTAATGTTAATTTTTTCTATCCATGAACACAGTATATACTTCCACTTAATTGTATCTCCCTCAGTTTCTTTCTTCAGTGTTGTATAGTTTTCTGAGTACAGGTCTTTTACCTCCTTGGTTAAATTTATTCCTAACTGCCTTATTATTTTTGTTGTAATAGTAAATGGAACTGTTTTCTTAGTTTCTCTTCCTGGTAGTTCATTATTGGCATATAAAAATGCCATTGATTTCTGATTATTAATTTTGTATCTTGCTACTTTGCTGAATTAATTTATTATATCTAGTATTTTTTTGGTGGAGTCTTTAGGGTTTTCCATGTACAATATCATGTCATCTGCAAATAATGACATTTTTGCTTCCTCCTTTTCAGTCTGAATGCCTTTTTATTACTTCTTTTTTGTGATCACTGCAGCTAGAACTTCCAGTACTATGTTGGATAATAGTGGTGTAAGCTGACATCCCTGTCTCACTCCTGATCTTAAAGGAAATACTTTTAGTTTTTTTGCCTGTTGAGTATGATGTTGGCTATTGGTTTTTCATATATGGCCTTTATTATGTTGAGGTATGATCCCTGTATTCCCACTTTACTGAGACTTTTGATCATAAATGAGTGCTGGATTATATCAAATGCTTTTTCTACATCTATTGATATGATCATGTGGTTTCTAATCCATTTTGTTTATGTGATGTATCACATTTATTTATTTGCAAATATTGTACCAACCTTGCATTTCCAGGATAAATCCCACTTGATCATGGTGTATGATCTTTTTAATGTATTGCTGGATCCAGTTTGCTAATATTTTTGTTGAGGATTTTAGCATCTATGTTCATCGTGGATATTGCCTTAAATTTTCTTTTTCTTTCTTTTGTCGTGTCTTTATCTGGTTTGGAATTAGGATAATGCTGGTCTCATAAAAAGAACTTGGAAGTCTTCCCTCCTCTTGAATTTTTTGGAATAGTTTGAGAAACATAGGTATTAGTTCTTCTTTGAATGTTTGGTAAAATGCACCTGTGAAACCATCTGGTCTAGGACTTTTGTTTGCTGAGAATTTTTTTATTTCTGTTTTAATTTCATTCATTGTAATAAGTCTATTCAGGTATTCTGATTATTTCTGGTTCAGTTTGGAAGACTGTAGCTTTTTAGACATTTATTCATTTCTTCCAGGTTTTCCAATTTGTTGACATAATTTTTCATAGTATTTTCTTACAATCCTTTGTATTTCTGTGATATCAGTTAACTTTTCTTTCCTTTCTGATTTTATGTATTTGGTTCCTCTCTCTCTCTCTGTCTCTCTGTCTTACTGTCTTTCTCCAATGAGTCTGGTTAAAGGTTTGTCAATCTTGTTTTCCTTTTCAAAGAACCAGCTCTTGGTTTCACTGATCTTTTGTATGGTTTTTTAGTTTTTATGTCATTTATTTCCACTCTGGTCTTTATTATGTCATTTCTTCTGCTTTTTCTGGGTTTTGCTTGTCATTGTTCTTCTAGTTCTTTTAAGTATAAAGTTAGATTGTTTATTTAAGATTTTTCTTGGTTCTTGAGGTAGGCCTATAATGCTATAAACTTTCCTCTCAGGACTGCTTTTTGCTGTGTCCCATAAATTTTGGGTTGTTGTGTATTTACTTTCATTTGTTCCAAGTAATTTTTTATTTTCTCCTTGATGTCATTAATAAACCATTCATTGTTTAATAATATGCTATTTAGCCTCCACCTATTTGAATATTTTTGAGTTTTTTTAATTGAAGTTGATTTCTAGTTTCATGCTGTTGTGATCTGAGAAAATTCTTGATATGATTTCAATCTTCTTAAATTTTTTAAGAATTATTTTGTGTCCCAACATGTGGTCTCTCTTTGAGTGTTCCATGTACAATTGAGAGGAATGTATATTCTACTGCTTGGGATGAAATGTTTTGTAATATCAACTAAATACATCTGATTTAGTGTTTGGTTTAAGGTTGCTGTTTCCTTGTTGATTTTTTTTTTTTTTTGTCTGGAAGATCTGTCTAATGATGACAGTTGGATGTTAAAATCCCCTGCTGTGACTGTATTGCTGTTGATTTCTTCCTTAATGTCCACCAAGATTTTCTTTATTTAGGTGCTCCTATGTTGGGTGCATATACTTTTATAAGGGTTTTATCCTCTTGTTGGATCAATCTCTTTAGTATTATGTGGTGACCTTCTTTGTCTCTTGTTATGGCCTCTGTTTTGAAGTCTATTTTTATCAGATATAAGTATTGCTACTCCAGGTTTTTGAATTTCCATTTGCATGGAATATTTTCTTCCAACCCTTCACTTTCAACCTGCCTACTCTTTTATTCTGAGGTGTGTCTCTTGTAGACAGGATCATATAAAATATGACCCATATAAAAGGGTCGTATTTTCTTATCCATTCAGCTATCTTATGTCTTTGGATTGGAGCATTTATTCCATTTATATTTAAGGTTATTATTGATAGGTAATTATTCATTGCCATTTTTTTTCTTTAACCTATGTTCCTCTCTATTTCTATTTCTTCTTTTTATTTCTTTTATTCTCTTATTTATTTTTATTTATTTTATTATTTTAATCTTTATTGTATTTTTTTCCTGTTACCATTTAGCCTCCTTATACCCCTCCTCCCAGCAATCACAATACTGCTGTCCATGTCCATGAGTATTTTTCTTTTTTGTTCATTCCTCCACCTCCTGATCTCCCCCACCATTAGCTGTCATTCTGCTCTCCACCTATGGGTCAGTCTCTATTTTGCTTGTTAGTTCAGTTTGTTCATTAGAGTCCACATATGAGTGAAATCATATGGTATTTGTCTCTTTCTGACTGGCTTATTTCATTTAGTGTAATGTTCTCCAGGTCCATCCATACTATCACAAAGGGTAAAATTTTCCTCTCTTTTATGGCTTAGTAGTATTCCATTGTGTATATGTCCCATCGTTGCTTTATCCACTCATCTGCTGATGGACACTTGGGCTTCTTTCATATCTTGGCAATTATAAATAATGTTCGATGAATATGGTTGTGCTTATGTTCTTTCAAACTAGTATTTTGGGTTTCTTCAGATATATTCCCAGAAGTGGGATCACTGGTTCAAAGGGAAGATCCATTTTTAATTTTTTGAGGTATCTCCATACTGCTTTCCACAGTGGCTGCACCAGTCTACATTCTCACCAACAGTGCAAAAAGTGTTCCCCTTTCTCTACAACCTTGCCAGAGCTTATTGTTTGTTGATTATTGATGACAGATATAAGATGATATCTCAGTGTGGTTTTAATTTGTATTTCTGTAATGATTAGTGATGTTGAGCATCTTTTCATATGTCTATGGGCCATCTGTATGTCCCCTTTAGAGAAGTGTCTATCAGATCCTTTGCCCAATTTTTAATTGGATTGCTTGTTTTTTTGGTGTTGGGTTTTGTAAGTTCTTTACAAATTTTGGATATTAACCGCTTATGAGATGTATCAGCAGATACGTCCTCCCATTCTGTAGGTTGTCTTTTTATTTTGTTCACGTTTTCCTTTGCTGTGCAAAAACTTTTTAGTTTGATGTTCTGTAAGTTCCATAAACAGGTCCCTTTAATATTTCTTACAATGCTGGTTTGGTGGTAATGAACTCCTTTAATTTTCTTTTGTTTGGGAAGCTCTTACTTTTACTTTCAATTTTAAGTGGTAACCTTGCTGGGTAGAATAGTCTTGGTTGCATGTCCTTGTTTTTCATCATTTTGAATACTTCATGCCAGTCCCTTGTTTGGCCCTTTTTTCTAATTTGTTCCTCAATGCTTGCATAATTCCTGCAGGGCTGGAGGCAGAAGTGTTACTATTTTGAAAATTTAGTCCATGGAGATGTAAAATTCTTGTTTTTTATTTATTTTTTTTTGTGATTTTTTCCTCCTCCCCTTTTCTTCTTTTTGTTCTTTCTTCTCTTCTATTTTCTTGCTTTTCATTTTTCTTTCTTTCCTAAGGGTGCACAGTCTGCTCCACAGGTGATTCATTATACTCAGGTTTACCTATCATTTTCATGGTCTTGAATACTTCAAATCAAGTTGCTTGCAGAGTCCTTGGAACAAATACATATCTCATATAACAAGGAAAAATGAGTGTTAATGGAAAGAAAAATCTTGCTCTTTCTCTAAAGGGCATCTGGGGTCAAAGCTGGCACAGGTCATGAAGTAGGATTCCTGCCCATCATCATTACAGAATAAATGACACTGGACTAGACCTCCCACTGTAAGTAACCAAAAACAAAAACAAAACAAAACACTGTATGAAATATGTGAAGTAAAACTTTTCAGATATTGAAAACAGGCAGGAAAAAATAATAATCTCTGACATAAGGGAAACAAATGAAGTGCACCCTATGATTGTTTCAGCTTTTTATCTTGAGTCAGTGATTGGACTGTACTAAGGGGAAATCCAAGGAGAACATGGATTTCTCACTGAGTTGAGAAAACAGAGGTTAGAGTTTGGAGAGACTGACACAGATAGAAGGTGTAGGGGAGATACCAGTGAAGAGGGAGCTAGATAGAACTCCAGAAATGTGCACACAAATTCCCTTGAGTCGTTGGCTGTACACTAAGCTATGAGTGCAAAGAGCAAAATATCATAAGGTCAAGAAATGAACAACTTCACAGATGCTTTAAGCTGAACAATTCTTGGTTTCACATAGGGTGGTGACAACTCACATTTTAGTTTCAGACAGCCAGAATGAAGATACCTGGGAAAACCTGGGAAATTTAGTAAAGGTTCTAGAAATGCGATAGGACCAAACTAGATCCACTCTAACAAAGCCTGAAATAAGCTTTGGAGGTCAGCTAATCAAACAACTTAACTTTGTGTCAAATAAAAATTTAATACTTATTGGAGGAAGATAAAATCCAGACATTTGACAACATAACATTCACAATGTTCAACATTCAATAAAAAATAACTAGACATGTGAGGAAGAAGGAAAGTGTGACTCATAATGAGGAGAAAAATCAGCCAACAACAATAGACCCAGAACTAAGTCCAGGTGATGTAATGAGCATACAAGGACTTTAAATATACTCAATAATTTAAAAGGGAGCAAACAAAATAAGAAAAATATCTATATTACCATAGAAAAATATGCTTCAGGATGAATAATGCTACTAGGAATGAAGAGTAAAGTTTCACAATGACAAAAGGGCCAATTCATTGAGAAGACATAATTTTAATACATATGTATCAGATAACAAAATTTCAAATTACATGCAACCAGTCAATCCGGAAATAACAACATTTATAGCTGCTGTTTTAATTAAAAAGGGAATACTGCAGAGCTATTTGCAAGGTCATATTTTTCACCATAGATCTATTGATTAAGTAAACAATCCTATGGCATTAATGGGCTGACAGGACAATAGTTTAACAGATTTGTCTTTGACCTCAAGGAACTCACAATAAAGTTGAAATACAGAACATACCCACACACCCAGAGAAAGATTAAATATTAAAAGATATGTCTTGTGAATTTTTCCTTAAACTTTTGCCTTTCATTTTTTTGAATCAAATAAATTGATAAGCTTTTGTCAACTGTTTTCTATCCTGATACTAGTGTTTGGCCTTACAAACATCATAGTAGCTGCTTAGTCACCCCTGCTATGCCCAAGTGGCTCATAACTACCCTACTAGGTTCATCTAGTAACTGGGAACATGATGGATCATCATTGTTAATATTGCATAAGACCAGAGGTCTACTTTTGGTTCCAGTAAGGCTTGCAGTGAGCTGCTGCAGACTGCCTGCTTTCTACCCATTCTCAAAGCAAGAAGTAAGCCATTAGGGCACTCACATTAGGAGAATACTTTCAAAATATTAGTTCTCAGGGTTATTCATACTTATTATGGTTAATTAAACCAGTAAAGCCCCACTTAAGATGAGAAAGGAGCCACTCCTTCAGAACATCTACTTTAAACACACAATTTAATATTTTATTTTATTTTATTGTTCAAATACATTTGTCTCCATTTTCCTGTCACCACTTTTCCCTGCCCCACCCACCCCCACCTCCCACCCTTAATCCTTCCCCACTTTGGTAGAATTCAGTCATATTTCCCAAGGAACCTGCCTGGAGGTAATGTTGGCGTCTTCTTATAAATCCAAGCTCAGCTAATAGGAAGGGATTTTTATTGCCTTCCAATAAATGATTAAATATTTTTAAGCCACTTCTTTCCAAGAAAGATTAAAGTAGCTTACCAACAAACTTTCAGAGGATCTTAGCTGGTTCCAGAAAGAGAGAATGCAGGCTGGAAGATATGTCTTTTCTCGTCTTGCCTGAGAGTGAGAGCTTGTCTTGGAAGCTTGTTCCCATCTCTCTGGAACAAGGAAAGACTATAGGCCTTGGAGTCACATAAATTGGGATAGAATCCCACCCTTTTCACCTACAACCTTTGTGTCTCAGGTGGTCATGAAACACCATGGAATAGTATTTTCTTCCTCTACAACATACCTCACTCACACATACACACATCACAAATATTAGTTCTTTCCTTTGTGTCCTCTTCACACCTCTATTAGAAGCCTTACTGCTTAATACTGCTATATGGCCTAGATCTAAAGTCTTAGATCTTTCAAGAGCTGGAAAGTCTGTCACTGTTCTTACCATTAGAAATGTACTTGTCTGCTTCCCTTTCTTTGAAGATGTCCTTAGTCCTGGCACAGTGTCTGGAGGAGATATCAACATACTGTTGTTAAATAAAGCCCTCACTCTTCAGAAATACTCAACAAGCTCTCCACTACCTTCTTTAGAGAAAAAAAAACAACATAAAACAACTCTCTCCAGTTCCTCTGGCAGGTCCCTAACAACACTGGCCCCCTTGGGGGCAGAGGCCACTGCACTCTGATGGGCACAGGATGTTTCAGTTTCAGCTTCTCCACCTACAAGCTGGGTGACCTTGAGCCATCAAGTGAGAAAGTGTGTGGACACTAGCCAGGTGAGGCCCGGCTCATGGGAAGGACACAGGACATTTTGTCTCTGAGCTGTCCCCTGCTTTTACCCATAGTATACTGTTAGATCTAAAAGTGACCCCTGGAAAGATGCCACCTGATTCAACTCTGGTCCATCATCCAGTCACTTAACATGACACTCAGGTCTGTTTCCCTCACACTTCATTGCTGTCATTGCTTTCACAAGGAAACGGAGCACGGTAATTGCAAGGCTGGTTTGTGGGAGGTCCTGGTTGTTCCAACAGGAGGGCAGTGCAGCAAATGAAAAAGGATATTTCCTACCTTCCTTTCATTTTTGTTTCTTAAGAGAAAAATGAATTAAAAGGAAGGTCTGAGGATCCCCATCTCTCAAATTGCTGGGGTACACGGTATGACATTGGCTCAGAAGTGAATTAACTGTTGTCTGCTTTTTGAGACACCACTGTCTGGGACTTCTCAATATACCTTTCATTTGTAATAAACTGGATAATCACTTGTCTCAAATCAAAGTGGTTGTACATGTTTTGAAGATTAGTGTTCAACAGTTGTGAGTTTTAAAATAGATCAAATTCCTGCATTCCCCGTTCTAGTATTTCATAGCAGAAAACACACAGAAAGAAACACAAAGGGGTGGGGGAAAATGGAGACAACTGTACTTGAACAACAACAATAAAAAAAAGAAACACACAAAGGGGAACATGAACTTGTTTGTATGTCTTACTTCATAAGACTCCTCCAACACTGAACTCACATATCTGCAGCCACTCAGTGTCTCCTTCTTTCCCTTCCTCTCTCTCCTACCTTTCTTCTTTCTCTCTGCTATTGCTTAAAACATAAAAATGAATAAGAAGAGAACATGAATATTCATAAACCTTAATGTGGCCTTTGAACTATGTAAGGAAAAATGGAACGGTGTTTATGACACCCCACTGGCTCCGGGAATGATGTCTCTAAACTCACCCCATGATGAGAATGACTGATAGGAATTAGTGTGCTGCCTTTCCCAGAGATATTTTCTTTTCTTTTTAAAGACTTTATTTATTTACTTTTAGAAGGAGGGGAAGGGAGGGAGAAAGAGTGAGAGAAACATCAGTGTGTGGTTGCCTCTTGTGCGCCTCCTGCTAGGGACCCGGCGTGCAACCCAGGCATGTGTCCTGACTGGGAATCAAACCCACAACCCTTTGGTTCACAGGCCAACACTCAGCCCACTGAGCCATACTTTCCAGGGCTCCTAGAGGTATTTCCATTGTCATCACTTTTAAATGCCAAAGGACTTCAAGCGTTTAACATTGACTATTAGATAAAAGGTAGAGGTGTTTTGAAGCAAGATGTCCTACTTAGGGGCCATGAAATTACCTCTCAATTATTCAGAGAGGGAAATAATTAAAATAATAATCACTCTTTTTTCCCCACTTACCTGTATTGGAAAAAACAAGTGTAGAAATAAAACTTAATTAAAATATTGTGACTTAAATGTTTTCAAAAACAAAACATACACACTGGTTACAAACAGAGAGGGCCTACCCCCAACACTGTCATTTGTGAAATAAATATATTGGGTTGGCCAAAAATTCCATATGGTTCTTTCCCATAAAACAAAAGACATATTTTTCGTTTTCACCAATAACGTGAATATTTGGATATTTTGAGTACGTCAGCTATTTGCTGCACAGTAGAATGTTGATTGTTCACAATTAATGTCTCAACTTGATTGTTGTCAACTTCAACTGGTCTACCCAGCCATTCAATCAGTCACAGCACCTTCTTCATACCCTGCACAAATCTTTTTTTGTTTGTTTCAGTTGTTTTTTTATCTTTCTTGAAATAATAAAGCACAATATGTCAAAATTGTTGCATATTTTCTTCCGTCTTGACAATTAAAATGGCTACACAAAAAAAAATCACCAATTTTGATAAATTTTTTAAATGTGTGCTGATATGGCAGCTATCAAAATAAAATCTACTAGAATTGTTTTTGAATAAAATTAAAGACAACTGAGTGCTACTAGTGCCATCTTACAGAACAAAAACCAAACAAACTTTTTGGCCAACGCAATAGTGTGGTCAGCAATAGTTAGACTCTTGCCAGCAAAGCATTGTATATGTGCTGCTTGTATAGAGTGCCAGAGTTCCTCCTGGGACAGTCCCCACCATTCAGAGGGCCATCAAGTGATATCTTTGGATCATCAGGGGCACATGGATTCTGTTTTCTTGGAGAAACAATGCAATACCCGATGGTCCTGGGTAATTAACATTTGGATAAAATGTCTAGCTTTCAGGAACCCTAAGCTTCTGGGTAGAACACAGGAATGTTGAGACAAAATAATTGACACCAAACATCCAGTACCAAGGAAAATTGAGTCAGGAAGGGCTCAACATATAAGAAATAGCCTCTGATGTGCTAAGTCTGCTCTGTTCATTGGGCAAAGATAAAGAATCACGTTAGCTGGTTGACCATGCTGAAAAGGCCAAGCCTCTCTGCAGAAACAGGAGACACAAGGGAAAGTGAACTTACTTATACCTGCTGTTTTCACTCTTCCCACTGTACCTGGCTATTTATACATTTTACCTCATTTAATTCTCTTTACCTCAGAGGTGGGTGCTGTTATTACCCCTGTTTTATAGTTGAGGAAATAAGACCCAGAGTAAGTGATGGGACTAAGACACAAATCCATCTTCCTATTGTCGTCTCTCTACTCCTTTGATTGTTAAGTTGATCTGATGCCCAGTCAAGAAGTGTGAGTATAAAGGACCATGCCTGGCTGTGTTCTTGTGGGGAGTGGGTGGCTGGATAGAGGCTGGGCAGGGGCAGATCCTAAAATATTGATAATGCCCAGTGTTGCACATTATGTGCATAGGCATAGGATGCTACATGGGCAAGAATGAGGCCACAGAACCTGATCTTGTGTAAAGGAGAAAGATGTCTCTGGAAGCCAGCCAGAGGGAGGATGAGGTACCCCAGATCGAGGAAATAGTTATGGCAGTTCTCAGAAGCAAAAGAGATCCCAGAGGCTGTAAGAAGTTCAGTCCTCCTGGAGGATAGAATGCAGGGTGGAGCTGAGAGGAGCCCACCCAGATCTTGTGTGCCTTAATGAGCTTGGCTTCATATTGTTCCGGAGGCAACAGGGAGCAAGTGAAGAGCATAAGCAATGAAACTTTTTAAGAAGTGTTTAAAGCAAAACGAGTGCTGGGATTTTGGCTTTGGTGAAATGGATGTGGGTGTCACTCACAGGGAGAGAGAACACAGGTGTAGTATGTTTGTTATTTGAGGTGTGAGCTTTCCTGGTGATGTCAAGTGACATTGAACTTGAAGTCGATTTTTCCACACAGTGCCTTTATGAAAATTCTCATCACATTAAATATTTGAAGGGCCAGTATCATCTGTTTCTGGAAAGTAAAACAACAACAACAACAACAACAACAACAACAACCTTGATCATCTTTTGTGCTTAAGATGCAATTTATATTTTATTCTTTCTTTTCTAGACTGAATACAGAGTTAACAAGCTGAAGTCTAATGAACTCTTTGTTGAGGCCAGTGAATTACCCCTTGGGCCTGCTCAGTGACTCCCATTTGTGGCTCAACACTGTGAAATTGATGAGATCTGCACTTTTGCTCACTAATAGTTTCACTTTTATTTTCAAATATCCACTAACTTTTCCAAAATAATAAAGGGAAATAATGAAACTGAGAGGAATTTGGTGACTGCCTCATAACTTGCCTTCAGCTCCTAGGTAGCTGGCTACTTCTTCTGCAGGGTTGTCCCAAGTTACCTATGAGTTGGATGCACTTTCATGTGTTTGCATAAAGCAGCACCCACCTGTGCTGCATCCCTCACACTTTACCGCAACTGCTCATTCAACGCATTAAAGATTACCTTTCCGCCAATGGCAGGAACCCATGAGTTTCTTCTTGATTGCAAAACTTGACAGAGTTCAATCTGTTTGGAATGAGTAAATCCTCAACTCCATGAAGTACATATTGTCCCCATTTTGAAGATGCGAAGATAAGCTTGGATAGGTTATTTGCTTAAGGTCAAATACTGGTAAATGGTTAGAATCAGGACTGAACCCAGCCCCTCTAACCTTGAAAGTCAGTACTGTAGCCATCCTTATTACCTTTGACTACAAGTGACTGCTTTGATGAGTACTTTTTAACTAATTTGATTCTACCTTAAAACAAACAAAACAATCTCACCAATGTAAGGTGTATTTGTGGCAAGTTCAGCATCTCCTGCTGGACACCTGTGATGTTTACACGAGACAATATCGAGGACACCTGGGAACAGTCCCACTGAATCTCTGCACTGGAGCTCACTGCTTCAGCCTGTGATCCAGATGCTAAGTGACATCACTGAGAAGGTACATCAGTTGTATGGTCCATGTGCAGAACCTATAAAGGATTTGGGGGCATTTAGTAATTCTCCTGAGTCGAGGCGGATTAGAAAAAAGAGTAGGCATCAACCAGGAAGGGCTGTGGCTCAGGCTCTCCATGTGGCTCACACCCTCATCTACTTTAGTCTTTGTTCCAATGGGTTCCTCTGAGGGAGGCTGTCCCTGATCACTGCACTGTACCTTAGCATCCACTGTTCCCTTCTCTGCTTTGTTCTTCTCCACACTTATGTCCATCTAATTAATTCATTTTGCTGAAGATATTTGTCTTGTTTATTCAGTTCTTCCCACCAGAACGTAAGTTCAACTAGAGCAAGGATATGCATCTGTTTTGTTCTCTGCCATTCCTTCACTGCCTGGAACAGTGCCTGAGACATAGTGGGTCCTCAGTAAATATTTACTAACTGAGCTGTGTCATCACACTGTCAGTAATACCTTGAGAGTCACCCATAAGTAAAAGGGCATTGACAGTAACAGTAACGAGTAAGAGGATGACTCCTTCCTGCCTGGTGGGTGAGAAAATCTGTTGGATTTAATTTCAAATGATATCAGAGTGTCTCAGTCCATTTGGTCTGCTATAACAAACTATCACAAGCTGGATGGCTTATAAACAACAGAAATTATTTCTCACAGTTGGAGGCAAGAAGTCTGAGCTCTAGGCACTGGTAGATTTGGTGTCTGGCCAGGGAGAGCTTCTGGCTCACACATGGCCATCTTTCTCCTACAACCTCACATGGTGGAGGAGCAAGAGGAATTTTTCAGGCCTCTTGTAAAAGGCCACTAATTCCGTTAATCACCCTCTAAATGTCCTGCCTCCTACTCCCATCATTTTAGGGGTTAGGATCTTGAGATGTAAATTTTGTGGGAGACTCATTTAAATCATAGCACCCAGAGTGTTCTGACATACCATCTAAAACCTGTGAACAAAAGGCAAGCTAATGGTTGGAGATCTTTGCTCTCTTCACAAAGAAAACCCAATTCTGAGTTGCTGTAGGATACCTGTGCCCCTGTCCTGTTTGTATAGTCTGTCCTGTCCATTTGCCTAATTTCCAAAGGGTGCCATAGAAAATTTCCTTGAAAAAGTTAAAATAATACAATTTTGAATACTTAAAAGGCTAACATTATGCTATGCAGATAACTGGATTTTTAAAACTCTTTTGAACAGCTGAAACTTTTTTTGTACTTTTGATATGTTATGGATCAAAAATTCCCTGGCCAGGGCAGGGACACCAGATATTATTTAAAATTTGTACTGAGGCTGAATCATCTTGACCACATCTTTAATTTCACAATTTCACTTGTAGGGTTAGGAAGGTGGACTAAATAGATTTTAAAATAGGCTTCGATTTCCAAATTTGCATGAGTCAAAAAGTCTGTGTTAAATGGATGTTAGGGGTTCTTTGTATTCCCCTTTGGGAATGGTCTGTGCTGCCTTGTGGGTAGTGTGGTTTAGTGGATAGATAGGCAGCCTCAGAAGTAATATGTTTATTGATTCACATTCTTCATCTGACGTGCTTTCCTCTGACAGGCAATTTATGTAATTACTTCAAGATCTTTGGCAAGCATGCCTTCCTGTGAGCTGGAGAGGACACAGTATTTTGTTATGGTTGAGAAGAGATTTGTGTTGCTGCCATGTTTGTTAAAAGATCTCAGCTGAGCTTATTATCTGAGGTGAGAACAGCATCTGGAAGTTCTTTTTCTACTTTGGGATAGAAATCACACCTCTCTGCTTGTTAGAACCAGCTCAGTTGCTCAAAAACAAATTCCAAGAGATGCCGTCAGTGCCATCTTGATAAAGAGAAGGCATTTGCCTTTGTTCCTGGTTGTCGTGAAGTTGAGTTGTACTGCAGTTCAAAATGTAATTCAAGAATGATACCTTTGGAAGCCTAGGAGCAGGGAGTGGCTCAGCCCAAGAGCATTCCTTCCTTTTACCAGTTCTCCAGGAGTCCTGTTTAGCAGGGTGTTCATACTCTTCTGCAAGTCCAGTGTGGGGAGTGCATTGTATAGGTGGGAGAGGGTCTGCACAGAGCTGGTTCACCCTAGAGTACCTGTGCCTGTGGTAAGCTATACTGTAAAAAAAAAAAAAAAAAAAAAAAAAAAAAGGAATAGGTTATAATTTCCTTTGTTACTAGATTTTACAGATGCAGATGAGATGCAACTCTAGACGTGATTTGTCTGTTGGTACAACTGTTGAAACTTGCTTTCTATTCAGGTCCTGAAAAGTAATTTAAATCCAAAGAACAAGCAAACATTCAGTCCTCAAATTAATAATTAATCACAAAGAACAAAATAGACACCATCATTTCCCAGCCCTCCAGAAGCTGAATGCAGTTTTCCTGGAAGCCTTCTGTCACTTTGAGCCTGGGATGAACCAGAGTCTTCTCTGGCCAGGTACCTCTGGGTTGGAAAGTGAGGGCCCTGGACCACCCATCCTCTGGTGGAAAAAGCACTCCAAGCTTTAACCTTCACTGCTACCTTATTCTTGGCAGGTAATAAGAATGAGGACTGGGCACTGTTTTATGTGCTTTACATATTTTCTCATTTATTCTTCACAATTATTGTAGGGTAGGGGCTGGGCACCATGATTTTACAACCAGGGAACTGAGTAAAACAACTCTCCTAAGGTTAAGAAGCTAGAATTTTAATCCAGGCTCTCAGATTCAAGAGCTTGGGTACTTTACCTTTATACACTAGCATGCCTCCCATAATTACATTCAAATAGGCAGATGTTTTCTAACTTTTTTTTTTTTTTTTTTTTGGATACAGACTCCTTTATTCAAGTTGAGTCCTGGCCAAAGCATAAAAAAAAAATGCAGATAGAAATAGAGGTGTGTGACTGAAGTAGACTGGAGGTGGTTCACGTCTGAAGCTTTGAATCTTTCCTCCACTTTAAATAACTCTATAGTTCCCAGGACTCCTAAGGACACAGTCCTCTTGTGATTTGATCCTCATCACAAGAGAGGAATACAAAGAACCCCCAAAAGCCTCAATTTTTCTTTCCTCTACACAGTGATTTTCAACTGGTGTGCTGCAAGAATTTTTAAAACATGAAATACTTGACTATTTAGTCAGGGGCACTGACCTCTTTTCCCTGTCAAATAAAAAGATGCCAACACAGCAATAGTTATCTGGTGTGAACGCTCTGTCCTCTCCTGTCCTGAACCATAAATATATAGGTCATATAATACAGTTGCATCTTATTGGTCATGTTGCATAATAATTCTTGGTACCAGAAATCCTTATATACAAACATAGGCACCTGATTTTTTAAAAAGTCATTTTGGAGCAAAAAAGGTAGGTAATTACTATTTCTATTTGTTTTTGTAAGTCAATCAAAATTATACCTATTTTTTTGTCAGATTTGTAAAAATATCTATTTTTGGTGTGCTGCAGAATTTTAGTAATTAGTTTATGTGTGCTATGAGATGCAAAATGTTGAAAATGGCTGGTCTAGTAAATCAGCATTATTAAATAGTCAATCCTCATTATTCATGGATTCTGTATTTGAGAGTTCACCAACTTGCTAAAATTTATTTGTAACCCCTAAATCAATATTCTGGGCTTTCACAGTCATTTTTGAATTCACAGAACAATGAGTCACCTTATGCTTGAGTCACCTCATGCCATGTTCCCAATTGAGATGGCACAAGGTATTGCTCTGCCTCCCTACTTCAGTTTTCATATTGTGAACAAACTTTTTAAAAACCTCTTTAGTGTCACGTTTTTCAAAATTTTTGTTCTCTTTCTTGGTGATTTCACTGTTTAAAATGACCTCTATGCATGGTGTTGGAGTGTTGTCTAGTGTCATACGTACAAGAAAGCTGTGATGTGCCTCACAGAAAAAACACGTGTGTCAGGTTAGCTTCATTCAGGCATGAGTTATAGTGCTGTAAGACATGAGTTCAATGCTAATGACATAACTATATTAAATCTATTTTAATATATATAAAATATATAAAATAAGATGTCTTTAAATAGAAAAACACATAAACCTTGCTTTATGTGTTTTTCTATTTAAAGACATTATATATTTTATATATATTATACATATATATTATGTATATATGTATATTATGTATATATGTTATATATATTCATTTATATATATATATAAATATATATATATATAAATGATATATATATATATATATAAAATGGGTTTTTTTTTTTGATTGGATAACAAAAATGTGACCAGATGCTAATAGTTACCTAACTCTGCCTTTCCCCCAGGAATTGTTAGTATTCATTAATTCTGTGTTTGTGGCAAATTTATAGAATGTAACTACCACAAATAATGAGAATTGACTGCAGTTATCATTTATTGAGAGGCTCTTAAAGGCCAAATAATGTATTAGAAGTTCATTTAAGTTAATCCTAATTCTCAATAACCCTATAAATGAAGTATAATTATCTGCAATTTATGGGTGGTAAAACTGAGGCCTAAATAATTTGCCAATGTCACTAAGCTAGAGGGGATAATGCCTAGGCTGAATAGCAAACAGCGGTTGTTCTCTTTCCTTTTTGCTAAGTTCATTTTATGAACTAATCCTAGTTGATCATCATGCACAATTTTGCCATATCCATTGGGTTGAGCACAATACTCCCCAAATATTTTATTCACTCAACAGACACACACATGGGAAATTCTCCATTGATTCAGGATACTTTTATACAGACAGTGCCACATGTTTGATATTTTAGCCCCTTCTTTCTCTCTCTTCTCTTCCACACCCATCAGGCTTCTGGCAGCCACTGGGGTGAGGATGTCAGGCCAAGTAAAAATGTCTGCTAGCATGAAGAGAGGGCAAAAAAGAGGAAAAGGACAAAAGACAAAGAATGAGGATAAGGTGGACTTAGAGAAGAAAGAGCAAAAGTGATAAAGATGTGAAGGGAATAGGTAGCCCTATCTGTTCATAAAATGCAGGGAAGCAAAGAGAAAGACCAAGGATATGAATGCACAGAAGCAGACCCTGAGATGCACCAGTCACGGACACTTGTGTAGTTTTTTTTATTTGAAATCATTTTCATTTCTGTGATCTCATTTTCCATATCACAACATTCCTGCATAGGTGAAGGCACATTTTTTTTTCTACTTTACTGATGAGAAAACCAAAATATGAAAAGCTCTAGTGATTTACTCCAGGTCACAAAATTATTTACTCCACATTAAAAACAGGCTATTTATATCACACAGCAAAATTCAATAATTCTTTCCTAGTATATTAATTTTTAAGCCAACAGCATGAATAGTCTATTAGGCAGCAAAGATATTTTCCTTTATTTTATTCTTGAACCATGTGACTATTTCGATATTTTTGCTTAGCTACAACTTCTCTAGATTTTATTATGCATGCATGTTGAAACAAATAACATATAACAAAACTGTTATTCTTTTTAAAGGATTCAAAATGTTTTCAATGGGTGGAAACATGTCACGTGAATAAAGATGAAAGTGACTTTGTTGTCTTCTGCGAATCTTTGTAAAGATATTACTAAAGTCAAAAATAGATTAGAAATGAAGAAAAGACAGGAATATAAAAAAATAGCTTGGAAAATTGAAATAATTTCTTTTAATCATTTCTACCCTGATGATAGATCCCCAGGCTTGAAGGACAGGTTCTTTCCAGATATAAGGGTAACAGCCACAATAGGATTTTGATGCAACTGTGATTGATGTCAGCTGGCCCAGACAGTGATATTTTATTCCAAATCTAACATTTATGAAAGTGATTCATTAGTAGAAGCCCTGGGGTAAATGGGGCTGAGAGCTATAAAAGGAAAACACAATCCCTGAAGGTTTCTTGGGCCAGTTAGGGATTGAAATTCCATTGATGTGAGTTGCTGTTACACACCCACTGCATGTAAGGTGCTGTCAGTGCTATCATGTCATGTTTGCATCTACAAACTATGAGTAGAACAGCATAGGGCATAGTGATTCTCCCTGCTGCAAGAAGAGGATATCTGCAGAGATTCAGGGGCTTCCCTAGTGACCAGGTGGTGGCCCCAACTTTGCATCCAGGCCTTCTTTCTCTGAGTGAAGAGCTCCTGTCACTAACACAGACAAGAAACAGCTAAAGAATAACTGAATCACAGCCTAAAGCTGGGACACAAGTCCAAGGTGCAGATGCATTGAATGGTACAAGAATTGAGAATGAGGACAAGAGCCTTTCAGGTTATAATGGGTTATGCTTCATAGAAAAGACAAAATGTGAACATTTTACGGTTTCTTTAACAAGTGAAGTGGTATGGAAATGGTCTATAGGAGAAAACATCTTTATTTCATAAAGAATTTACTTGGCTAGTTAACAAAACTTTTCTTTCTTGGGCTAAATGTAGTCACTTCTATCATATATTCTGGTCTCTGTCTCTCCTGGCAGAGACATGTGAGCACTGCCAGGAGCTGGGAATATCCCAGGAGGGTAAGAATAGCCCACAATGAGAGATGACTCCTGCTGTCTTCTGGTGATTGCAGTTGTCAGAAACACATTGCCTTAGAGGAGAATAGCTTAGGGGCGTCTCAACTCAGAGAGAGAAAGACTGACCTCTTGCTCCTGGGCTCAGTTCTTTCCTTTCATATTTCCAGCTCTCATTCTTAAGCCTCTTGTAGCTAATATACATTTATTTCTGCAAAGATTTTCCACCTCCTTGGAGATCACAGGCTTCGGAAGTCTCCAGCAGCCTTGAGTCTGTGACATTCTGGAAGCATGGATCGTTGGGACTTGCTAGGGTTCCTCATTATCACATTAAACTGCAATGTGACCATTGTGGGTGAGTAGAGGAGACACCCTCAAAGCTCGTCTTCTTCTTTTTTTTTTTTTAATTGGTTTGCCTTGTCTACCCTCAAGACAAAGGCCTACATACTGCTGGAGTGAAGGGGGCTATGGGTTCAAGCTTCTGCCATGGTTCCAACAATCATTTATGAAAGTCTGGGTGTGAGTGTTGTTTCTCTCCTGGGGCCCCTTCTTGCTGACATTCTGATGTTGAGTCTGAAGACTGAAGCAGGTGGAAGGGATATTTTTGTGTAATTGCCTTACCAGAAAAAGAAACAATACAGTAAAAGAGAAATTGATGCCTCAATTATGCTTTCTTCTTGTTAATCTTTTTAGAGTTCAATCTTGAAACTTAATTTATCAAAATTAGCAATTTCTCTTGTTCTTTAAACCAAATGCCATTTTAGTTTAGTTATTTTTTTTAACAAAGAAAGTGATAAGGATTTCTCAGCTTGGTGCAGATAAGGCAATTTTTAGAGAAATATGGGTGTCCTAGAAACAGAAATTGAGACAAGGATTAGTCACTGATATTTTCCTTACTCATTATTTTGTAGAACTTAAACAAAATCAACTTGGTCTTTAAAAATTTGAGTCAATAAATTCATCATGTAATAATATTCTTTAACTGCCTTCATTAATAATAGAGTTTTGTTTTTCTGCTCTCAGGTGATGTTTTCTGTATCTTATCACAAAACAAAATATTTACAAATTATTTTGTCTTAGTCTTAAACATGTTCTGAAATAGTTTATTCATGATATGAAAAGAAGGCTTTTGAAGCTATTTTGAATCCCCAGGTTGGCCATAATTATTCATGATAAATTGAAAAAAGACAAAGCTCATTAATTCATAAAAGTTGAAATAACGGTAAAGGGATTCTGAATTATTGAAAAATCTGAAAAATTGAATGTTCTTAAAGAAATTTGATTCCAAGGGCCATAAAGCAACATTAAATACAAGCACTATTATTAAATGATGTTCTTGCAAACCATTAACATAAATAAAGACTTACTGAAATTAACAGTTGTATTTCTATACACATTACAAGAATGTATTAACACCCTTTAAGAAGCTTAATCTCCTAATCTTTCTTTCTAGACTTTCAGTCCAGGAGACATTAACAAAAGCCTGAACTACCAGAGTCAAACATTTTTAGTACTTATGCTTCTTTAAAGTCTGCTAATCTTAAAGCATTTTACAAACAGGTAGTTCAGTGTCTGACACGTTAAGTGCTTGATAAATATCACATGGGCTAACTCGCTGATACTGTTGCTATGACTGAAACACATGCTTGTGGATCTCACACTTCACTCTCAGCTCCAGTACACACTTAAACATTGTTGTTAGTGGGTTTGCATTGTGGTGCCCATCCTGCCTCTTCTTTTCCAGGGAAGATCTGGCTCATCTTCATGATCCTGCTGAGGATGGTGGTCGTCATTGTGGCCGGGTCTCCTGTCTACCAGGACGAGCAGGAGCGGTTTGTGTGCAACACACTGCAGCCAGGGTGCGCCAATGTCTGTTATGACCTCTTCTCCCCCGTGTCCCACCTGCGCTTCTGGATGGTCCAAAGCGTTTCTACTCTTCTCCCTTCCGCAGTTTTCAGTGTTTATGTGCTGCACAAAGTATCTGAGCTCGCCGTCTGGGGCCCCTGCGGGCCAGCTGGCAGGCCCGAGGGCCAGGACCATGCTGACCTGAACCGTGAGGATCCGCACTGCTCACTAACCTGCAGGGAGGGGCGCAGCCTGGTGGTGCCAGATTTTTCCTTGGGCTATATTGTGCAGCTCTGCCTGCGGACTCTGGCGGAAGTAGCTTTCGGGGCCTTGCATTACCTCCTCTTTGGATTCTCGGTCCCCAAAAGGTTCTCCTGTGCCCACGCTCCCTGCTCTGGCGCGGTGGACTGCTACGTCTCTCGGCCCACGGAGAAGTCCACTTTGATGCTCTACCTCTGGGCACTCAGCGCTCTCTCGGTGCTGCTCAGCGTGGCCGACTTGCTCTGTAGTCTGCGCAGGAGAAGATGCAGGTGGCCGGGCTCCGCCGGGGGCCACCGGGGGTCGGGGGAGGAAAGGGAGACTCTCGCGCACTCTGGCCCGTGGACCGGAGGGCGCGGTGACCACAGCCCCAGTGGTCAGTCCGCTGTGTCGGGGCGAACGGAGCTCCCAGATGAGGATGAGACTGAGGGACTGTCCTTAGCCAGCAACAAGCTGCCCAAGGCTTTCATAGAGTCTGGGGGCAGGGCCCGCACGGAGGCCCCTCAGGACCCCAGAAGGGAGCATACTTTAATTCCCGGCAGGCTGCTGGCCAGGCCCTGCCTGTCCAGTCCGCGGCAACCCCCTGTCCTCCGGGCAGGCGCTGGGAGCGCCCCTCTCCCGGGGACCAGAAGGTCCGAGTGGGTGTGAAGAGGATGGCTGGGCAGCGCAGTGCCTGAGAGGAGACGCGAACCGAAAGGTGCAGCATCACCTTGGCACGTGGGAAACTTTAACGTTCCAGGAGAATATCAGCAAGCAGGAAGGCCAGCTGGCCTGTGACAAGTGTATTCGGACTGAAATCTTCAGAGATTAATTGGACAGGTTACCTACTGATCACACCATACTCTTGACTGGTCTATTGTCTTATTCTTTACCATGATATATGCTTTATGTAAAGCATGTTCCTTGCATTAATAGAGCTCATTACTGTTTTAACGTTTTCTGGTGAATTATTATGAGGGTTCTTTTTGTTTGCTTTTTCTGCTTGGATAAACAGGTATATCATGCATGCCATCAATAGAATCAATAGAGAGACATTAACTTCTCCAAAGCCGTTTAATAAAATTAATGCTGATTGTGATATCCCACTTCATACTTCATTGTGTTATAGGAGAAATGACAAATGCAGAAAATATGACTGGTAAATGCTTATGGTCTTTCAGGTGTCTTTGATGGCTATTGCATGTGGGTGGAGGGTACACAGGCCACAGGTGGACCCTGACTTGCCTGTTGTCTGAGTATATCTCTGAGTAGTTGACTTCACTGAGTAAAGGGAGGTAAGTGGCCCTAGAGCTGTCCCATGCTTTCCAGTCTGGGTTTTGGCTGTGCCCTTGAGAGAGTTGTACAGTTCAGATTGCCCTGAGAGACTTCACATTCCAGTGGAGAGGAGGAGAAACTCCAGGAATGCAGTGGTTTCACAGTCCAAGCTCCTGCTTTCTATGTATGCAATGGAAACAGACAGCTGCCATTGCTCTGGAAATGGGCCTTGACAGCTCCTCATTGCACTTCTCTGCATTGTTCTGCTTTGCAGGACTCTGTTAGAGCTTTAGTGCTGCCTTTAACTGCTGGATGGGAGGACACAGTGCAGAAGGAAGAGCTACTGTGAGACACAACACACCTGCTCATCTGCAGCAAGAGTGGAGGAAGAACCATCTGGTATAGTTCCAAAATTGATGAATATCCTCTGGTCCCCAAACACAAAATGGCTGAGAAAGATGAATTTCCCTCAACCATTCAAATAATAAAAAAGGCGAACAAATGTACTCATGAAACCAAAGGACACTTTTAACTGTTTAAAGAAGACTTTGACCATGAAATATCTGCTAAAATGGAGAATAATATCCTACTTGGTATATCCACAAGATGTCAAAGCAATTGGTTAAAACTTAAAAAATCATCCAAAATTGGTTTTGGCATAAAGCTATTTGAATAAATGTGCCTATATTTAACATGCAGCAACTCATTGAAATCTGTAAGCCATGACTCAGACCTCTTTCTTCAATACTTAGGTCAATTTCTGCACATAGCAAATAAATGTGATTTTTGAGTCTAATATTCCTAAACTATTTGGCATTCGGGGCAAATCTGGTTTTTGACTCTTGATGCAGGCAATTCTAAGGTTGGGAAGATATAAGAATTCTCTAGGGCTTCATTACTATTTGTTTTCCCAAATCAATACCTGGCTTTTTTTGCATCTTTAAAACATCACAAATAAGTCTGAGGAATCATCTGGCATCTTGCTGTTTCTACAGCTGAACAACTTAGATCTTATTCATCAGCCCTACTGAACTGTTCCTTTTTCAGAAACATAGACACCATCCAAAAATTTTCTGATGTTCTTTTTTTTTTAAGTGTTGTGGCTTACTGAATCAAAGCAACTCAATTTGATACAAATTCAGTACTGTTTCCTTTAAGACATCTTTCTGGACTTGAGATGCTGAACAAGCAATGCCTGAACTGATCTGAAACTGGCGAATGTATTTTTTTTAGCCCAAGAAATTTCTGATTTCAAGAGAACCATTCTTATAACAGAAGCCCAATGTAACACGCTTGGTCATGTTCTGTACATGACTGCAGATAGTGCGAACGGTGGCCAGTTCCTTTCTATTTCGCCACCATTTGTCAACCCAGAGCCTCTTCTTTTTCTCTCCAAGGAGACTGGGTTCTACATTGATGTGATTGAAGTCCCTCTGTAGGGTGCTTCTGGAGCCCTTCACAATAACTGTGTCCCTTCAGATGAAGTTGACAGTCTGATTGCTGAGATCCTCACAGTAGATGAAACAAAGGACTTCATTGCTATTTTAAAAGTAAGCTTCACAGGCCCCTCAAACACTCCAGTATTAACACTGATAATGTAGAGTGCTGGAATTAACTCAATATTGGTAGTGTGTACCCAGTTAGGGTGCCTGAATAATAGCTGGGAGAGGAAGGTAGAAAATGCTGAGTTAGGTTTCTTTCTCAGGCAGGGCCTGAGTGACAGCTGGGCAGGGCATGTCTGTGTCTTTCTCCTGCTGGAGTCCATTTTCAGGTTTAGGTTTACAAACAAGTATGACTTTATTTGGGTGGCACTGCAAAGGGCTGCTGTGACCCTCTGTTGTTGTCCACAGTCCTACCATCAGAAACTCAGAGATTTGAGCTTGTTCCATGGAAAAGTGTACATACTATTCAGAGCAATGGGTGCTAAGAGGAAAGGAGAGACGTAAGAAGTCAAGGGTAGAATTCTGGTTTCTTACCCTATGTCAACCATTACTTAGCAGGCCACTTTGTTCCTCTGGGCCTGTTTCCTTCTCTGAGTGACAAAGGATCCAGACTGAATAGTTCCTTAGTACTGTACAAGGTGAGGAACCCATCAATGAAACGTGCAGCTATTAGTAATTTTACCCTAATAGGGTCAATTCTTTAGGTCTTTCCATCCTGCTCTCTGCCTCAGCACAGGTTTGTTTTGTTGTTGTTATTGTTGTTGTTGTTTCTAGAAGGGAAGGGAGGGAGAGAAAAACATTGATTGGTTGCCTCCCATATGCACTCCAGCTGGAAACGAAACCACAACCTAGGTATGTGCCCTGACTGGGGATCGAATCTGTAACTTTTTGGTGTACAGGACAATGCTCCACCCAACTGAGCCACCCAGCCAGGGCTCAGCGCAGGTTGGGATGAGATGAAGATGGATAGAACAAGAGAGGTGTGCGTGTCCTTGGAAAGGGCTGTGGTGGAAGAGGAATGGGGACCCCATGGACAGTGGGAGGGGCTGAAGACAAATCGCTGACCTCATGCCCTATTGAGTGATGGCAGAGAGCTTAGTGGACACACACTAGGGTCACCTGATGTGACCCCACCCTATGATGTGCAAGCTTGCAGTGTCCTGGAACCTGATTGGCTATATTAGTATGAGTAGGAATGCATTGTTGGAACATGCAGATGGAAGAGATCCTCATCTACTCTTTGCTGTCACATAGGACATCTAGTTGTGTAATTTAGGTTTTGAAGTCTTTAAAGCTCTTTTATAGTTACTTAAGTAGAGGGGGGAAAAGATCTTAGACTGTACCTAAAAGGTAAAAAAAAAAAGTAGAAATCATGTGGCTATCAATCTTCCGTTTCAAGATTTTAACCTGCTTCTTTGCATCTTTGGCACACTGGATAAATGAAAGATGGTTCATGGATTTGTATCCCTACTCCAAAGAGTTACTGACTCACTACTGCCTAAGACAGAGTCAGGGGCAAGTTAAGGCAATTGTAGTTACTGTAATGGATAAATCCCAGTCTTAGCCACTTAACACAGTAGAAGTTTCATAAAGTATAAAGTGAATGTTCCTAATTGGTTGGCAGCTTTCCTCTGGGTGGTGACTCAGGGATCCTTCTATCCTGTGGCTCCATTATCTTCCACCTACAAGCCAAGATTGCTGTAGCAACAAGTCCAGTGCCCTCGGCCAGGCCTGGAGAGGGCACCAGTTTGTCTGGACACTCTCCAGTGGAACTGAGTCCTGACTGCTCTGGAGGCTGTGATTTGCCCAAAAAGAATGAGGAAATGTCTGGCCAACAGCTAGCCAGTGTTTGCCTTAGGTGGCAAACCATTTTCTGGGCACCTGTCCCATAGAGGTGCTTAATAAATCCTTAATGACCAACTCACTTGTCTCAGAGAAGGGGAAGCTAAAGCAAAGATGTTAGCTCAGATCCTTAGATGCTGAGAGAAGAGATAGGAGGTGACAAGTTTGAAAAGAACTGATTTAACTAAGTGAGCCTGAAATTCACATTTCTTGTGCTTAGAGACTGTCCTCTTAAACATGATCATTTTAAATAAGAAAGGGTCTTGGTTTAAGTGTGTGTGCAGGCATCTGTCATAGTTTCATGCCTTGGTCTTTGCACAGTATGAAAAGCTTACTAGATATTGTCTAAATCTAACTTTCCAGGAACTTTAATTCAGAAATCTTCCCAGGTTGTTGTCCAGGTGGATCCTCAGGTGGTCCAACAATAGTGGGAATCCAATGGTGGAATCCAAATGCTGAACCGACACAACTGCAGCTGGCTGCCTGCTGAGACAAACACGAAAGAAAGATTATGAGGATCAATGAGATTTTACTTATGCTTTGCCAGGAGAAGTGTTATTTACAGGATTTTTTTTTGTAGGATGTTGCAATTTACTGTGAAAAGCTATTTCAAATTTGCTGAGTGTAAATTTGGCTTCTGGTGTGAAATGATGAGGAGAGTGGAGCTTTGTAGATGAGGAAATGGGACATCTGGGCTTTTCAGGTACAGAATTGCAGAGAATTTCCTGCAATGAAAAATGCTTTCCACCTGTAACTTCAGCATCCCCCCTCCAGGGGCTGGCTTAGCTGCAGAGTTTGTAAATCCTGCCAGCTCTATTTTCATTGTGCTGTGGGATATATGTTTCCTAGAAATGAAAAAGATGTCTCTCCCCCATTTGAAATATGTGTACCCACATATGTATTTTTTCCTTCTTCCTGCCAATCATAGAGCAAACCTTTTTTCCTGTGCTGTGACCAAAAGAGGTATGTGAGTGCCAAGAAGAAGTGACTAAATAGAGCTGAAAGACGTGACTAAATAAAGCTGAAAGAAGTGACTAAATTTTCTCATAAGCTGAACTAAAATGAAATGAGTTTCATGCAGAATTTAGGAAATTGAAAGTCAAATGCAAAATCTAGATGTTAGTAAGAAGAATCTCCTTCCTCCCCAAACAGGTGTAGCAGGCAAGTAGAAGGCATGTTGAAAATAGCGAAGGGCTGGGCACTCTCCCTCTCGGGAGCATGCCCCTGCCTTTCCCAACCCCCTCTTCATCCTCCAGGCAGTTAGTTACCTTTACCTTTCTTTCTCCTGAGCTCCAAGTTGCCTCTGTAATCTGTTCCCTGAGTCCACAAGTCCCAACTGACTTATTTCTGCTACCTTCTGCCTCTGTAACTTTCTAAATAAACTTTGTCTTATAATTTGAAAAATAAAATAAAATAGTGAGTGACTGTAAAGAGTGTGCACACCTGGCCATGGCATTGCCATTCACTTCCTTGGCCATCTTAAATCTGAAAAACTCTCCAGTTTATTACCCATGTATTACTGGGCAGTTCTCTCCCTCCAACTCTACCTGCCCCTCCTCTGGAGGTGCTTCTGGATCTTCATGCAGTTCATGTATGAGTTTCATCAATAGCTGAGAAATAAGATCTCAATTTAGTGGAGCCATGTTGATAAAGCAGTATTACGGAACATCGGCTCTGCACCTAACATTTAATATTTTGCTTCTGTTTCTTTCTATGAAGCTACTACTACTACTACTACTACTGCTGCTGCTAATAATAATAATAAACATCACATAAGAAGCCAACACACTAGTGGAAAGAGTTCTAGCACAAGGTTTTGTTCCAGTCTCGCTGTTCAAACAACTCCAATTCCTGTGAACTTTTTCTTAGTGCTGGAATGGGAATAGAATAACTGCCTTAGTGGGTGTACTTCCTGGAAAGTTCAGATGAGAAAGTGGACATAGAAGACGCCCTGTTTCCTGGGCTGTGAGATCATCCAGACTTGACGGATCACTCTAAACATGTCTCTCTGGGAATTTGTGATGATAGAACATTTGCCTGAGGAGGGAGATGTCCACAGACTTAGCAATGCTCCCAACCATCTTCTCTCATCCTTTCTGACGATCAGATATATGTAATCTCTTGGACAACATTTTAGCATGCAATATTTACAAGCACCCAAATGTTAATTTATTTCTTGGCCATTTCCACTCTCCTTTCCTTGCTTATCTCTGCACAGAAAAATCAGGATTTCAGAACTCTCAGCAGCAGATCTAGGAATTGTATTAGGTTACTTTGAATGACAGAGGGGTGAAAAATGAAAGAGAATGGAGAAATCATGGGCAATCTAGCCTTATGGCAAGGAGATAATTTAACATCCTCGGGGCTGAGATACAGCCCCTTATTTCTCATTTTTATTTTTGCCCACAAGTGTCTAATCTTATCCCATTCCCTGGCTCTTTGTGTGACCAGGCTGCAAACTGCAAAATTTGGCTTGAGATACAGATTTGTAAAGAAAGATGACACCTGAGACAGACAGTGGTTGCAGTTGTTGCAAATCCTGTGTGTGACTGCTCAGGAAGCCACCTAGTGGTGCCAAGCAAACACAAATATCTCTTCATTTAAGATTCCTTTTTTCCACTGTTTATTAAACAGTTACAGAAATTTCCTTTGGGTTGTGACTTGTCAAATAAGATATCTGCAAAGTTGTGTGAGGTTTTCCTCCTTGATTTAAGAAATGATGTGCTATTTTATGTTTCAGATTTGTTCTCCTGTTCTTGTGCTTTAGAAAATTAGAGTGCTTTTGATCCCACAAATAGTATTTGAACGGCAATTAAATATTTGTAAGTTGGTCTTCCTCTCCTGGGATATTTGATTTTTAAAAAAAAGCCTCAAGCATTATTCAAGTTGACACCAACTGTGTTTAGTGTCATTTCCTTCAGAAAGGAAAATTCAGCAATTTTACAGAGGTGGTGTGTGGGATTGGCCATTAAAAGGAAATAAAGCCTTAATACTAAAGCAAGTTCATCAAGTTTTATTGTATACTCAAAGTGGTTCTTCAGGGAGAAGTTGAGAGCACGGTTAAAACTTATACTCCAGGGACAATAAACTATTTCCATTTTCTCACTAGTTTAGGACTCTGAGAACATTGGTTTTTCTTCCTGTGTCTTGATCTCATTTATTTAAAAAAGAAGAAGAAGAAGAAGGCTGAAAAGGGCTTATCTATAGGAGACAGATGTTCAAAGAAGTGGAATCTACATGACTGTTACTGGTTGGAAGTGGGAGAATAGGGAAGAGGAATGAGATGCTGGTTTTGTTTACTTGGATGCATTCACCCAAAGAGGAAACACTGGAAAAGAAGATGGATGTTGATGTTCCTTGGTTTAGAAATGCCAGCTTGAGCTGTTTGTGGAGCAGTTAGAAGGAAGTGTAGAGTGGGGAAGCTGGACTTATTGGACCGGAGCTCAGAGAAGGGTTTGGCAGGAGATAGATTTGGTAATCATCAATATAGACCTGCTATATAATCCTTGGATATTCTTGCCCATAGACTCTATCCTCACTATTACAATTATCCTGACTTTACTTCTTTGCCACCCTACACCTGGTACCCTCTTTCCCCACAAAAATGCCCCCTTAGTTCATGTCCATGGGTCATGCATATAAGTTCTTTGGCTTCTCCATTTCCTATACTATTCTTAACCTGCCCCTGTCTATTTTATACCTACCATTTATACTTCTTAATCCCTGCACTTTTTCACCCATTCTCCATCTTCCCCCTCCCTGTGGATAACTCTCCAAATGATCTCAATATCTTTGATTCTGTTCCTGTTCTTGTCGTTTCCTTCATTGTGTTCCAAATTATTAATTTGATTCTTGGCTTCATTCTCACCATTGCTGGTTCCTTGTAGATTCTTCTTCTTTTTTTAAATTATATTTTACTTTTTTTTATTGTTGTTCAATTACAGTAGTCCCCATTTTCCCCCAATTACTCCATACCGTATCCACCTCCACATTCTCCTTTCAATCCTCTCTAACTTGTCTTTGTCATAGGTCCTTTATACATGGTCCTTGATGACCCTTCCCCTTCTTCCCCTGTTATTCCCCTCCCGCCACCATTCTGATTTCTGTCAGTTTGTTCTTTATTTCCATGTCTCTGGTTCTGTTTTGCTCACTTGTTTGTCTTGTTGATTAGATTTCACTTCTATATGAACTCAACACAGGTGAGTTCATATAGTATTTGTTATTCATCATCTGAATTATTTCACTTAGCATAATGCTCTCCATTTCCATCCATGCTGTTGCAAAGGGTAGGAATTCCTTACCTCTTTCTGCTATGTAATATTCCATTGTGTAAATATATCACAGTTTTGTGATCCACTCATTTACTGATGGTCAATTAGGCTGTTTCCAGCACTTGACTATTGTAAATTGCACTTCTATGAACACTGGGGTGCATAGGTTCTTTTGAATTAGTGTTTCAGGATTCTTAGGGTATAATCCCAGCAGTGGAATCACTGGGTTAAAAGGCAGTCCAATTTTTGTTTTTTTGAGGAAATTCCAAACTGTTTTCCACAGTGGCTGCACCAGTCTGCATTCCCACCAACAGTGTATTAGGTTCCTTTTTCTCCACAACCTCACCAGCACTTGTTGTGTGTTGATTTGTTTATAATGGCCATTTGGACCAGTGTGAAAAGTGTTATCTCATTGTGGTTTTAATTTGCATCTCTGATGGCTAGTAATGCTGAGCATTCTTTCATATATCTCTGGGCCCTGTGTATGTCCTCCTTAGAGAAGTGTCTGCCCAGGTCCTTTGCCCACTTTTTAATTGGATTGTTTGTCTTCTTGATGTGGATCCATGTGAGTTCTTTATATATTTTGGGAATCAACCGTTGTCCAATGTATCATTAGCAAATACACTTTCCCATATGGTTGGTTCCCTTTACATTTTGTTGATGTTTTCTTTAGCTATGCAGAAGCTTTTTATTGATGAAGTCCAATTTGTTTATTTTTTTATGTCCCTTTCTCTGGAGGACATTTCAGTGAAACTATAGCTGTGTGGAATATCTGAAATTTTCCTGTCTGTGTTCTCCTCTAGGACTTTTATGGTGTTGTGACTTAAGTCTTTTATCCATCTTGTGTGTATTTTTGTGTAACAGTGTAAGTTAGTGGTCGAGTTTCAGTTTTTGCATGTAGCTGTCCAGCTCTCCCAACAACATTTGTTGAAGAGACTATTTTTACTCCATTTTGTGCTGCTGCCTGCTTTGTCAAATATTAATTGACCATAGAGACATGGGTTTATTTCTGTACTCTCTATTCTATTCCATGGATCTATGTGTCTGTTCTTACAAAAGTACCAGACTGTTTTGATTATAGTGACCTTGTAATATAGTTCAATGTCTGGTAATCTGATCCCTCCTACATTTTTTTCTTTCTCAAAATTTCTGAGGATACTTGGGGTCATTGATGGTTCCACCTAAGTTTTTGAAATGTTTGTTCTATATCTGTGAAATATGTCATTGGTATTTTTAGATTGGTATTGGTGTCTTTAAATTTCTTTCTTAAGTGTTGTATAGTTTTCAGAGTACAGGTCTTTTACCTCCTCCTTAAGGTTTATTCTGGGTACTTTATTTTTCTTGTTTCTATAGCAAATGGGATTGTTTTGATGATTTCTGTTTATGATATTTCATTGTTGGTGTACAAAAATGCCTTCAATTTCTGAATGTTTACTTTCTGTTCCACTGTTTTGCCAAATTCACTTATTAGGTCAAGTAGTATTTGGTGGAGTCTGTAGGGTTTTCTATGTATACTATATTTTCATCTGCAGTGACAGCTTTACTTCCTCCTTTCCAACTTGGATGCCTTTTATTTCTTTTTCTTATCTGATTGCGATGGCTAGCAATTCCTGTACTATATTGAATAGAAGTAATGAAAGCGGACAGCCTTGTCTTGTTTCTAATCTTAGTGGGAAAGCTTTCAGATTTGCCTATTACGTCTGATGTTGGCTGTAGATTTCTCATATACAGCCTTTATTATGTTGAGGTATGCATCAGTACTCCCACTTTGCTGAGTGGTTTTATCATAAATGGGTGCTTTACTTTATCAAATGCTTTTTCTGTATCTATTTATATGATCATTTCATTTTTGTCTTTCCTTTTATTTATGCAATGTATTATGTTTATTGATTTGCAAATAATATACACCTTTGCATTCCTGGGATGAATCCCACTTGATTATGGTGGATGATCTTTTTAATGTATTGCTGGATGCGGTTTGCCAATATTTTGTTGAGGATTTTAGCGTCTATGTTCATCAGTGATATTGGCCTGTAGTTTTCTTTCTTTGTTGTGTCATTATCTGGTTTTGGAATTAGGATGATGCTGGCCTCATAAGAAGAGTTTGGGAGTCTTCCCTCTTCTTAGATTTTTTAGAATAGTTTGAAAAGGATAGGGGTTATCTCTTCCTTAAATGTTTTGTAAAATTTTCATGTGAAACCATCTGGTCCAGGCATTTTGTTTGCCTGGAGTTTTTTGATTACTGCTTCTTTTTCACTAACTGATACCAGTAAATTCAGGCTTCCTGCTTTGTCTTAATTCAGTTTTGAGAGATTATATAATTCTAGAACTTTGTCCATTTCACCCAGATTTCCAAATTTCTTGGCATATATTTGTCCATAGTAATTTCTTACAATCTTTTATATTTATGTGGTATCAGTTGTAATGTCTCCTCTTTCTTTTCTGATTTTATTTATTTGGATCCTCTTTTTTTTTTTTTTTTTCTTGATGAGCCTGGTCAAAGGCTTGTCAAGTTTTTTTATCTTTTAAATAACTAGCTTCTGGATTTATTGATCCTTTGAACGGTTCTTTTAGTCGCTATGTCATTTAATTCTGCTCTGATCTTAATTATTTCCTTCCTTGTACTTGCTCTAGGCTTTGTTTGTTGTTTCCCTCTAGTTTTGTAGGTGTAGGATTAAATCATTTATTTGAAATGTTTCTATCTTTTGTAGGCAGACCTGTATTGCTATGAACTTCCTCTCAGGATTGCCTTCACTGTTTCCCATAGGTTTTGGGTGGTTGTGACTTCATTTTCATTTGTTTCCAGAAACTTTTAATTTCTTCCTTGATCTCACTATTAAACCATTCATTGTTTAATATCATCCTTCAGTTTCCATGAGTTTGATTGTTTTTGAGTTTTTTCTGAGGTTTGTTTCTAGTTTCTAAGCTCCGTTGGTCACAAAAAATGCTTGTTACGATTTCAATTTTCTTCAATTTTTGGAGGAATGTTTTGTGTCTTATAATGTGGTCTTCTTTGAAAGTGTTCCATGTTCAAAATGTTCCTGGAAAATTTGAAAAGAATATGTAATTTGCTTCTCTGGAATGAAAGGTTCTATATATCAGTTAAGTTCCTTTGATCCCATGTGTCATTCCCTGCTACAATATCCTTGTTGATATTCTGTTTGGAAGATCTATCCATTGTTGACAGTGGGGTGTTAATATGCCCTACTATAACTGTGATGCTCTTTATATCTTTCTTCTTTTTAATTTTTTAAAAGATTTTATTTATTTATTTTTAGAAAGAGGGAAAGGGAGGAAGAGGGAGAGAAACATCAATGTGTGGCTGCCTCTCACGTACCCCCTACTGGGGACATGGGCAGCAGCCCAGGTATGTGCCCAAACTGGGTATCAAACAAGCGACCCTTTGGTTTGCACTGATCCACACCAGCCCGGTGTTTTATATCTTTCTTGATGGCCTCCCATATTTTCCTTATATATTTGGGTGCTCCTATGTTGCTTGAATATATGTTTACAATATCCATGTATTCTTGACTGATTCTTCTTTTGAGTAATATGAAGTGTCCTTCTGTGTCTCTTTCTATGCCCTTTGCTTTGAAGTCCATTTTGTCTGATATTATTAGTATTGCTACCACAGCTTTATTTTCCTGTTTACCTGGAATATTTTTTCCCAATCTTTCACTTTCAGCTGTGTATGTCTTTTGTTCTGAGGTGGGTCTCTTGTAGGCAGTATATGTATGGGTCATGTTTTCTTATCCATTCAGCTACCATATGTCTTTTGATTGGAGCATTTAATCCACTTACATTTAAGGTTATTATGGATAGGTATGTATTCATTGCCATTTTCCCCTTTATACTAGTGTTCCTCTCTCTCTCACTCTTTTTCTCCATTTTCTTACAGCAGCCCTTTTAGCATCTTTTGCAATACTGTTTTGGTGGAGGTGTGTACTTTTAGCATTCTTTTGTCTGGGAAACTCCTTATTTCACCTTCAATTTTAAATGAGAGTCTTGCTGGTTAGAGCAGTCTTGGTTGCAGGACTTTGCTTTTCATTACTTGGAACATTTCTTGCCATTCCCTTCTGGCTTGTAGTGTTTCTGTTGAGAAGTTTGGTGCGAGCTGTTTGGGGCTCCCTTGTATGTAACTACCTATTTCTCCCTTGCTGCCTTTAGGATTCTCTCTTTGTCTTTGATATTTGCCATTTTAATGATGATGTGTCTTGGAGTGGGCTTCACTGGGTTCCTCTTGAATGGGACCCTCTGTGCTTTCTGGACTTGTGTGACTTTTTCTCTCTGCAAAATAGGGAAGTTTTTCATAATAACTTTTTCAAATAGGTTTTAAATCCCTTGCTCCTTTTCTTCTCCTTCCAGTGTCCCTATTATACGGATATTATTTTGTTTCATGTTTTCCTGCAGTTCCTTAACCCCTCTTTGTTCTTTTTGAATTTTTCTCTTTTTCTTGCTCTTTTTAGGAACTTTTTTCTACCTTGTCCTCCAGCTCACTGATTGGATCCTCTGCTTCATCTAACCTGCTCTTGATTCCTTCTACTGTGTTCTTTAATTCAGAAATTGTATTCCTCATTTCTTCTTTACTCCTATTGGTAGTTTGTGTCCCTTTTCATGCTGATGTTGTTCACAGTAAGGTCCTTATAGCTTTTCGGTAGTTTTTTGTAATTCTTGCTGAGCTCATTGAGCTTCCTTATAACCATTGTTTTGAAGTCAATATCTGAGAGCTTGCTTGCATTTATTTCATAGAATTCTTTCTGAGGATTCTTCCTTTCCTTTAAGTTGGGGGTTGTTCTTTGTCTTCCCATTTTTTGGGAGACACTTCTTGTTTTGTTCTCTCTTTTAAAACGGATGTTTTGACTCTGTGTCCTTTTGTGTGAAGTTCTGTAGTAGGTGACCTGTGAGATTCAGTGGTTCAGCCTCCTTAATCTCTTGAACTTGATACTCTTGGGGTATGCTTTATGCCACCATGTAAGCTCTCTGGATGTAATTGGGTTTTGATTGTTGCCTGGTCATTCTTTGGTGGGTCCTTCCCTCTGGCTGGTTGACTGTTGGTCACTCCACAAACCACATCTTGTATGCTTTGTGCAGGTGCTGCCAGATCAAAACCAGAAAGCCCAGGGGGAAAAAAATCCACCCACAGCAATAACTCTCCTGCAATCCCATAATCAACAGCAAAAGAAACAGTATTAATAAGGCTGTAAAAAGATTAAGACTATCATAAGAGAGTGAAAATAAGATGACTTACTGAAAAAACAATGATTTTGAGAGTGTAGAGGGAGGAGCACTAATAAGACTAGTGAATCAGAGCAATGTGAAGAGGGAAAGTAAAATTTGTGTCAAAAAAAGGGAATGAAGAAGGCAGAATGGAGTAAGAGAGGGGAAGCATATCATATTAGTCTTAAACTAAAAGTAAAATAAAATAAATAAAATGAGAGAGAGAGAGAGAAAAAGGAAAAATATAAAAAATAGAAACCAGGATTAGAGGGCAAGATAGCAGAGGAGTGAACGGAAGTCACACTAATCTCCTCCCAGGACTAATTTGGAATTACAACTAAATTATGGAGAAATCACCTGGAACACAACTGAACAATAGCGAGAGAGGAAACTTATAACTGTGGACAGACAGAAGAATCTACTTTAGCACAACTTGACTGGTAAGGAGTACAGTAGAGACCTGAGAAGATGGGCAGGATGCCCACAGGTGGCAGCACAAGAGGGATATTGAAAGGGCCAGCTGGATCCTCCTGGGAAGAGTGGGGTCTAAACCATAAGCGGGGAACCCAGCCTTCAGCACCAGAGCCCAAAATGTATACAGAAAACAGCCAGCAGTGAAAAGCAGCAGGGTTGAGCAGCGAAAAGTGGCAGGGTTGCTCTCTGCCAGAGACAAGCAGCTGGAGACAGAAAGAGCCATTTAAAGGGCCAATGCATAAATTTGTATTTGCAACCACGTACCCTGGTCTCTGGCAAGGATGAGGACAGGGTTGGCTGGATATGCCAGAGGAGAGACTGGAGAAGGAGGTTTTGAGTAGGGAACTAGGACATGGCCGGTGGGTATGCTGTTGCTGATGCCTCTCCCATATGGCAGCAGCCATCTTGTTCAGGCAGACCATTTCCCTGATTGACAGCAGTCTGAGAGGACACAATAGCCCCACCTCAAGGAGGCTCTCTTCCCTAACCCAGTGGTACTTAACCTCCCTGCTGAGTACAGAGTGGCAGACACAGATAGTAGATCCCTGGATAAAGGAGGTGCATAGTTGTCCAGAGACACTTGAGGAGAGACTGGAGATGGAGGCTTTGGGGAGAGAAATGAGAGAGTGGCCAGTGGTTTTCTGGTGCTGATTCTTCCCCCATACAGCATCAACCATCCTTCTCAGCAGACCAATCCCCAGATCAGCAACAGAATGGGAAGACATAATAGCCCCATGCCCAGGAGAGAATATGCCCCGTCCTATAGTGCCTAAACCTGACTGCTCAGTGCATATCAATAGATTACCAACTGAAGGAGACAGCCACAGGCAGTAGATTCCTGAAATTTTTGAACAGACTGCAAAAGGTCAGACAAGGTCAACATCTGACATCATCAGAGGACAATCAACAAAGAAAGGGCAAAAAAGTTCTCCTACCATTGAAGTTCACATCACAAAGTCAGAAAATCAAGACAGATCAACTTAGGAATCAGATGCAAATGAAGAGTCTCACAAATAATGGGAAGACAAAGAAATTCACCCCACTCAAAGGGAAAGGAGGAATCCCCACAAAGAGAACTAAATGAAATAGAGGCAAGTAAACTATCAGATATTGAGTCAAAACAACAGTTCTAAGGAAGCTCACGAACTCAGTGAGCTCAAAGAGAATTATGAAGAACTACAGGGAAACTATGAGGAACTTAATGCAAACTATATCATTATGAAAAGGGACATAGAAACCATCAATAAGAGACAAGAGGAAATGAAGAATAAAATTTTTGAATTGAAGAACACAGTAGGAGCGATGAAAACCAGGCTAGATGAAGCCGAGGATCAAATCAGTGAGCTGGAGGACAAGGTAGAAAAAAAGCTCTGAAAAAAAATTCAAGAAAATGAAAAATGACTCAAAAAGAATAAGGAGGCAATTAGGGAAATTCAGGACAACCTGAAACGTAATACTATCCATATAATAGGGATACCAGAAGGAGAAAAAGAACAAGGGACAAAGATCTTGCTTGAAAAAGTAATGAGTAACTTCCCGAACTGGATTAGAAAAAAGTCACACAAGTCCAGGAAGCACAGAGGGCCCCATTCAAGAAGAACCCAATGAGGCCTGCTCGAAGACACATCATCATTAAATGGCAAATATCAAAGACAAAGAGAGAATCCTAAAGGCTGTAAGGGAGAAACAGGTAGTAATATACAAGGGAGCCCCGATAGGGCTGGCAGCTGACTTCTCAACAGAAACACCACAAGCCAGAAGGGAATGGCAAGAAATATTCCATGTCATGAAAAGCAGGTGCCTACAGCCAAGACTACTTTACCCAGCAAGGCTCTCAATTAAAATGGAAGGCAAAATAAGGAGTTTCCCCAGACAAAAGAAGGCTAAAAGAATGCACGTCCATCAAACCAGAACTACAAGATATGCTAAAGGGACTGCTTTAAGAAGACAGAGAAAAAGAGTGAGAAAGGGAGGATCACAGGTATGAAGGGAAAGAACCAATAAATGACTATCAATAATTACTTAAATATAACAGGATTAAATGCTCCAATCAAAATACACAGGGTAGCTAAATGGATAAAAAAACACATATCCATATGCTGCCTACAAGACTCACCTCAGAACACTTATTATTTTTGTAGAACTTTTCTACAAAATAATAGAGACCCACACATATGCTGCCTACAGGAGACTCACCTCAGAACAAAGGACCAACACAGACTGAAAGTAAAGGGACAGAAAAAAAAATCCAAGCAAATGGACAGAAGAGAAAACCAGGGGTATCAATACTTACATCAGACAAAATAGATTTCTTTTTTTTCTTTTTTCTTACTTTTTTAAACTCTTTTATTTTTTTATATTTATAAATCATGTTTATTCTGTTACAGTTGTCTCACTTTTTACCTCTTTACCCCCCTCACCCATACCACCCTCACCCTCTACTCCAACAGTCAATTCCCACTCTGTTGTCCATGTCCATGGGTAATTCATACATGTTTTTTTTCCTAGTCTCTTCCCCTTCTTTCCACCATTGTCTTCTTTCTCCATCCCCTCTGGTCACTTTCAGTCTGCTCCATGTTTCCGTGCCTGTGGTTTATTTTGTTCATTAGTTTATTTTGCTGAATAGAGTCCACTTATAGGTGAGATCATATGGTATTTGTCTTTCATCAACTGGCTTATTTCACTTACCTTAATATTCTCCAGTTCCATTCATGTTGTTGCAAAAGGTAGGAGTTCTCTCTCTCTCTCTTCTCTCTTTCTTTTTATTTCTTTCTTAAATGCAGATTAATTTTATCTATTTTTTTAAATGTCAAAGTTAATCATAAAATGTTAAAAAATTTAAAGCCACTATAAATTCTCAGGAGTTTAATCAAAATGCACCAGCACAGAATTAATCAAAGAGTTCAATGAAATACAATGAGCATTCTAGAGACAAATGTATATATCTGTCTAGCAGTGTTCTATATGATTAAGTTGATATTTCACATCACTGGGTAAAATAAGACTTATTCAACAAATAAGGTACAAGGACCACTATTACTTGAAATAAAGCAAATACAGAGCCCTATTTCACACATTATACAAGAAATGTTCAGGTGAGTTAAAAATCAATATGTAGAATCTAAGGAGTTATAGAAGGAAATAGAATTAATATTTTTCATGAGGTGAGGTAAAATATTAAACCCCAGAAGTATAAAGAAAATATTGACAATATGACTATATTAAACATTTAACTATATAGTAATATACATATAAAAAAAGTTAAAGGACAAGGAATAGAATAGAAAAGTATTTGCAACACATCTAAAACATGGTTAATAGGGTTTTGTTTTTGTTTTTGTTTTTTATTTAGGGAAAAAAGTTCTGCAAACCATTAATCAATAAATGGATAAAGAATAACAAAAAGTCATTTAAAGCTTTTTCTTAAAAATAATAGAAATAGGCAAGAAATATACTAAAACAGGTTTACTTCCAACAAATAGTAAAGGAACAATTAAAATAACATCATTGTCACAATCAGATTAATGAGTATTAAAACTATTTGTAATATCAAGTATTGGCAATCTGAAAGGAACTGGGTATTCATAGAAACTTTTCCTTCATCTTAAAGCATTTTCTTTAGCACATTTTGCAGTGCTGGTTTGGTGGAGGTGTATTCTTTTAGCCTTCTTTTGTCTGGGAAACTCATTTTGCCTTCCATTTTAACTGAGAGCTTTGCTGGGTAGAGCAGTCTTGGTTGCAGGCCCTTGCTTTTCATTACTTGGAATATTTCTTGCCATTCCCTTCTGCTTTGCAGTGCTTCTGTTGAGTAGTCAGCTGCTAGCTATGTTGGGGCTCCCTTATATGTTACTACCTCTTTCTCTCTTGCTTGCTTTAGGATTCTCTGTTTGTCTTTGATATTTGCCATTTTAATGATGATATGTCTTGGAGTGGGCCTCATTGGGTTCCTCTTGAATGGGGCCCTCTGTGCTTCCTGTACTTGTGTGACTTTTTCTCTCCTCCAATTAGGGAAGTTTTCCATCATGACTTTTTCAAACGTGTTCTCTATCCCTTCCTCATTCTCTTCTCCTTCTGGTATCCCTATTATATGGATAGTATTACATTTAAGGTTGTCCTGCATTTCCCTAATTGCCTCCTCATTCTTTTTGAGTCTTTTTTCATTTTCTTGCTCTTTCTGGAAGCTTTTTTCTACATTGTGCTCCAGCTTGCTGATTCGTTCCTCAGCTTCACCTAGCTTGCTTTTGATTCATTCTACTATGTTCTTCAAGTCAGAAACTGTATTCTTCATTTCCTCTTGTCTCTTGTTGATACTTTCTATGTCCTTTTTCATGCTGATATAGTTTGCATTAAGTTCCTCATAGTTTCCCTGCAGTTTTTGGTAATTCTCTCTGAGCTCACTGAGCTCATTGAGTTTCCTTAGAACTGTTGTTTTGAACTCAGTATCTCATAGTTTACTTGCCTCTATTTCATTTAGTTCTCTTTGTGGGGATTCCTCCTTTCCTTTTGAGTGGGGTGAATTTCTTTGTCTTCCCATTATTTGTGAGACTCTTCATTTGCATCTGATTCCTAAGTTGATCTGTGTTGATTTTCTGACTCTGTGGTGTGAACTTCTCTGGTTGGAGACCACTGTCTTTACTTTCTGGATATGCCTCTTATGATGTCAAATGTCGACCCTGTCTGACCTTTGGCAATCTGTTCGAGACTTTCAGTAATCTACTGTTTGTGGCCGTCTCCTTCAGCTGTTAATCTCTTCACTCTGCACTCAGCAGGCTGCCTTAGACAGCTCAGGGCAAGGCAGAGTCCCTCCTGGGGACCGGGTTATTGGGTCCTCTCATACTGCTGCCATAAGGGGGATCTTGCTGGCTACTTTTTTCATTCTATCCCCAAAGCCTCCATCCCCAGTCTCTCCTCAAGTGTCTCCAGACCTCTCTGCGCCCCCTTTATCCCGGGATCTACTGTCTGCGGCTGACAGTCTGCACTCAGCAGGAAGCTTAGCCAGCACATGGCAGGGTGGAATCCCACCTAGGGGCTGGGCTATTGGGTCCTTTGATGCTCATGCCACTCAGGGGGAGTAGTCTCTGTCTGAACAAGATGGTTGCTGCTGCATGAGGGTGAGTCAACACCAAGACCCCGCTGGCTACTCTCTCAGTTCTCTCCCCAAAGCCTCCTTCCGAAGTCTCTTCTCAGGTGTCTCTAGACCACTCTCCTTACCTTTACCAGAGAGCAGGGTAGGTGGCAGTTAGATTGCTCTAAAGCCAATTCTTATATCTCCAAGTTTACAAGGCTCCTCTCTTGCTATTGTTCAGTTGTTTGTTCCAGGTGATTTCCCCCCAATTTAGTTGTGATTCCAGGTTGGTCCTGGGAGGTGGTCAGTGTGACTTCCACTTACTCCTCTGCCATCTTGATTCTCCTAGATTTCAAAACAAAGGCTATACAAAGAGACCTGGAAGGACACTTTGTAATACTCAAAAGAAGAATCCATCAAGAACACATGAACATTGTATATGTATATGCACCCAACATAGGAGCACCCTGTATATAAGGAAAATATTGAAGGACTTCAAGAAAGATATAGACAGCAACACACTGATAGTAGGGGATTTTAACAGCGCACTGTCAAAAATGGATAGATCTTCCAAGGAAAACATCAACAAGGAGATTGTGGAAGTGAACGATGCATTAGATCAAATGGACTTAAATCACACTTATAGAACCTTTCACCCAAAAGAAGCAAAATGCATATTCTTTTCGAATGCACATGGCAGTTTTTCAAAGATAGACCACATAATAGGAACCAAAAAAAGCCTCAAGAAATTCAGGAAAATTGAGATCATAACCACCATTCAGGTGGTTCAATATTTGCAAATCAATAAACAAATTACATCACATAACAAAAGGAAAGACAAAAACCACATGATCATCTCAATAGATGCAGAAAAAGCATTTGATAAGATACAGCATCCATTTATGATAAAAACACTCAGAAAAGGGAATAAAGAGGGCATACCTCAACATAAAGAAGCCATATATGAAAAACCTATAGCCAAGTTCATACTCAGTGGGCAAAAACTAAAAGCTTTCCTGCTAAGATCAGGAACAAGACAAGGATGTCTGCTTTTACCACTGTTTTTAAACATAATATTGGAGGTCCTAGTGACAGTATTCACACAAGAAAAATAAATAAAAGACATCCAAATCGAAAGGAGGAAGTAAAAGTATCATTGTTTGCAGATGACATGATAGTGTACATAGAAAATCCCATTGAGCCCACCAAAAAAGTACTCAAGTATATAAGTGAATTTGGCAAAACAGCAAGATACAAAGTCAATATTCAGAAATCGAAGCCATTTTTTGTACACAAAAAAATTAAATATCAGAATCAGAAATCAGGAAAAAAAATTTCCTTTGCTACAGCAACAAGAAAAGTAAAGTACCTAAGAATAAATTGGACCAAGGAGATAAAAGACCTGTGTGCAGAAAACTATACAACACTGAAGAAAGAGATTAAAGAAGACACAAGTAAATGGAAACATACACTGTGTTCATGGATTGGAAGAATTAACATCATGAAAATGTCCATACTACCCAAAGCAATTTATAGATTCAATGCAATCCCTATTAAAATACTAATGATGTATTTCACAGACATAGAACAGGCATTTCAACAATTTATATGGAACCATAAATGACCCTGAGTAGCCACAGAAATTTTGAGAAAGAAAAACAAAGTAGGAGGGAATTACAATACCTGACATCAAAGTATATTACAGGGCCACTGTAATCAAACCAGTCTGGTACTGGCATAAGAAGAGATACATAGATCAATGGAGCAGAATAGAGAGCTCAGAAATAAACCCATGTTTCTACTGTCAATTAATATTCAACAATGGGTGCAGAAGCATAAAGTGGAGTAAAAATAGCCTCTCAACAAATGATGTATGGAGATCTGGACAGCTACATGCAAAAGAACTGAAATTCAACAAACAACTTACACCATACACAAGAAGAGACTCAAGATGGATAAAAGACTTAAAAAATAAATCACAACACCATAAAAGTCCTAGAGCAGAACATAGGGAAGAAACTTGCAGATATTCCACATAACAATATTTTCACTCATATGTCCCTTAGAGCAAGGGACATAAAGAAATAATAAACAAATAGGACTTCATCAAAATAAGAAGCTTCTGCATGGGTAAAGAAGACATCAGCAAAATGAAATGGGAACCGACCCTATGGGAAAATATGTTTACCATTGATACCTCAGACAAGGATTTGATCTCCAAACTATATAAAGAACTCACATGACTTCACTCCAGGAAAGCAAACAATCCAGTTAAAAAATGGGTGAAGGACCTGAACAGACACTTCTCCAGGGATGACATACACAGGGCCCAGAGACATATGAAAGGATGCTCAGCATCACTAGTGATCAGAGAGATGGAAAGTAAAACCACAATGAGATACGATTTCACACTGGTCAAAATGGCCAATATAAACAAATCAACAAACACGTCATGGTAAGGTTGTGAAGAAAAGGGAATCCTAGTGTACTTTTGGTGGGAATGGAGAGTGGTGCAGCCCCTGTGGAAAACACCTAAAAATGTAACTTCCTTTTTACCCAGTGATTCCACTGCTGGTTTTATACCCTAAGTATCCCTAAACAGGAATTTGAAAGAACCTATGTACCCTAATGTTCATAGCAGCACAATTTACAATAGCCAAGTGCTGGAAGCAACCTAAGTGCCCATCAGTAAATGAGTGGATCAAAAAACTATGGTATATTTAGACAATGGAATACTACACAGCAGAAAGAAAGGAAGAGCTACTACCCTTCATGATAGCAAGGATGGAGATGGAGGGCATTGTATTATGCAAGATAAGCCAGGGAGTGAAAGACAAATACCATGTCATCTCACCTATAAGTGGAACCTAATCAACAAAACAAACAAGCAAGAAAAATATAACCAGCAAAACTGGAAGAAAATCAAACCCATACTAAGGAAAAGGAAGGAAGCAGAGGGGTAATGTATAAAAGAAGGGGAATCGTCAAGTGAAGGAAAATGTATAAAAGACCCATGGATAAAGCCAAAGTGGGGAAGGATTGAGGGTGGGAGGTGGTGGTGGGTGGAACAAGGGAAAATGGTGGCAGGGAAATGGAGAGAAATTTATTTGAATGATAAAAAGAAATTGAAACCAAGTTAGAGAGAAGTATCCACCACAGCACTATCAACGGCAAATGAGCTAAAATGAATACAGGTGGGATGGGATAAGAGGGAAAAAAGAGAGAAAAGCTTGAGATGTGTAGAGGACAGGAAAGTAAAGGGATTTTGTGATGATACTGAGTGATGGAATACTAAGAATGAGGAAGAAATACCAGGAAAAGATGGGGAAAATTTAAAATTTAAGGTGAAAAGAAGAACAAAAAAGAAAAAACATCGAGTTGAAAGAGAGAAAAAGAGTAAGACAGGGCAAAGCAAGATTTGAGAGAAAAAAAAGAGTAGGAAAGGGGAGCAGTAAAATTTGAGATTTGAAATACAAAATTAGTGAAGATCTAGAGATAAAATTGATAAAATGCAACAACTATCCTGTCCACAACCAATGAGCAAAGGCTGCTAAAGGCGGAGAGAGAACGTGGGTATTTTAACATCTGGGAAAAAAATGTGAAATGACCATTGACAAGAAAACTCGTTTTGAGAGGCTGGACAGGGAGGAAATAATAAGAGTGGAGAAAGGAAACAAATTGTAGCAAGAGAGACGACAAAATATAAAAATGAAATAATAATAAGAAAAATGAACATAAAATGAGGTATGAGAGGAGAGGGACAAAATGTATGAATTCAAATAAACTATAGTATCTAATCTAGTGACTTAATATGGACAAAGTTGAAGGACAAGAAATGAATGTTAAAAATCTATGTAGGAAAGAAAATATCACACATCATGGGGAAGACCAGGGCAGATTTCCTTTTGGTAGCATCTAGTATTTACCACCACTTTTCTTTCTGGATCTGCCTCTGGTGATGTCAGATGGTGACCCTGTCTGACCTAAAGCAGACTGTTTAAGACTACCAGGGATCTACCATCTGTGGTTGACTGCTTCAGTTATTAATTTAGTCACTCTTAAGCACCACAGGGTGGGGCACAATCCCTCCTGGGGTTGGGGGTATCGTTTCCCCCCAGTCTGATACCAATCTAAAGGGAATTGTCAGCCTGAGCAAGATGGCTGCTGCAGTATGGGGGTTGACTCAGTATGGGACTCTAGTGGATATTCTCTCAGTCCCTTCCCCAAACCGTCCATCACAAGTGTCTGCTCAAGCACCTGTACTCCACTCTGCCCCTCGCCCCACCTTTACTGGAGCCTAGAGTAAGTGGCTGCAAATGAAAATTTATGTGTTGGGAGAATTCCAGCCAAGATGGAGGGGTAGGTAGATACACTTTGCCCCTTGCACAACCAAAAGAAGGACAACAAAAAATTAAAAAACAAAAACTAATCAGAACTGCCAGAAAATTGAACTATATGGAAGTCCGACAACCAAGGGGTTAAAGAAGAAACATTCACCCGGACCAGTAAGAGGGGCAGAGACAAGCAGCTGGGGGGGAGAGGACATACAGCAAGGCTGCAGCTGGAGGACCAGGCAGGCAAGGTGGAGGCTGGAAGACTGGGCGAGCCCATGTTTGCATGCGGATAAACCATGAGGAATAGATGGGGAGTGAGACAGACCGCGCAATCCAGGGTTCCAGCGTGGGAAAGGAAAGCCTCAAAACCTCTGGCTGTATAAACCTGTGGGGGTTGCGGTGGCGGGAGAAACTCCCAGCCTCACAAGAGTGTTCATTGGAGAGACCTACAGAGTCCCAGAATGTACATAAACCCACCCACCTGGGAATCTGCACTAAGGGCTCAATTTGCTTGTGGGTAGTGAGGGAAGTAACTGAAAGCCTGCTGAGAGCTGAGCAAGTGGCATTGTTCCCTCTCTGTTCCCTCCCCCACATACAACACCACAACGTAGTGACATGAGTTGCCCCGCCCTGGTGAATACCTAAGGCTCCGCCCCTTACAACCTAACAGGTGTGCTGACACAAGGAAATATGGCCCAAATGAAAGAACAGATCAAAACTCCAGAAAAAGAACTAAGGGACGAGGACATAGCAGGGCTATCAGACGCAGAGTTCAAAACACTGGTAATCAGGATGCTCACGGAAATGGTTGAGTATGGCTGCAAAATAAAGGAAGACGTGAAAGCTATAGAAAGTGAAATAGAGCAAAATATACCAGGAACCAAGAGTGAAGGGAAAGAAACCGGGGCTCAAATCACTGATTTGGAACAGAAGGAAGCGATAAACATTCAACCAGAACAGAATGAAGAAACCAGAATTCAAAAAAATGAGGAGAGGCTTAGGAATCTCTGGGACAACTTTAAACATTCCAATGTCGGAATCACAGGGGGGCCAGAAGGAGAAGAGGAAGAGCAAGAAATTGAAAACTTATTTCAAAATATAATGAAAGGGAACTTCCCCAACCTGGCAAAGGAAATAGACTTCCAGGAAGTCCAGAAAGCTCAGAGAGTCCCAAAGAAGTTGGACGCAAGGAAGCACACACCAAGGCACATCATAATTACATTACCCAAGATTAAAGAAAAGGAAAGAAACTTTTTTAAAAAAGATTGCATGAATTTATTTTTAGAGAGAGGTAAAGGGAGGGAGAAAGAGAGGGAGAGAAGAATCAATGTGTGGTTTCCTCTTGCAGGCCTCCAAATGGGGGCCTGGCCCTGACTGGAAATCGAAGCAGCAACTTGTTGGTTTGCAGGTCAGCACTCAATCCACTGAGTCACACAGTCAGGGAGAAGAGAATCTTAAAAGCAACAAGAGAAAAGGAGACAGTTACCTACAAAGGAGTTCCCATAAGACTATCAGCTGATTTCTCAAAAGAGACCTTACACGCAAGAAGGGGCTGGAAAGTATTCGAAGTCATGAAAGCCAAGGACCTACATCCAAGATACTCTATCCAGCAAAGATATCATTTAGAATGGAAGGGCAGATGAAGTGCTTCCCAGATAAGGTAAAGTCAAAGGAGTTCATCATCACCAAGCCCTTATTATATGAAATGTTAAAGGGATTTATCTAAGAGAAAGAAGAAGATCAAAACTATGAACAGTAAAATGACAACAAGCTCACAGCTATCAACAATTGAACCTAAACAAAAACAAAGTAGGCAAACAACTACAACAGGAACAGAATCACAGAAATGGAGATCACATGGAAGATTATCAGTGGGGATGGGGAGGAGGAGAGTAGGGGAAAAGCTACAGGGAATAACAATTATAAATGGTAGGTACAAAATAGACAGGGGGAGGTTAAGAATAGTAAGAACAGTGTAGGAAATGGAGAAGCCAAAGAACTTATATGTACGACCCATGGGCTTTAACTAAGTGGAGGGGGGGATTTTGGTGGGGGTGGTGCAGGGTGGAGAGGAATAAAGGGGAGAAAAAGATAGGACAACTGTTAGTGACATAATCAATAAAATATACTTTAAAAATATAAATAAATATATTTTTAAAAAGAGACTCCCTAGTTGGTGGAGAGTAAGACTGAATTTGGGAGGTGGGCATGGGTAGGGCAGGGGAGAGTAATCGGGGAAATATGTGGAGAACTGTAACTGAACAACAATAAAAATAATAATGATAACTTACTGAACCAAATCAGCTTGAAATGAAAGCTGTATTGACTTATTCTAAGCATGTCTCTCCAAGACCAGGTGGTTTATTGTATTGTCCAGGAAGCAGGTTGGCTGGGATCCTGAATATATGTCAATATGTGTACTTGATGCTATCTTACATAGTGTTAGAACTTTTCTCAAGTTTTAGAATTTTAGGATAATATTTATACAGTAGATAAATCTACCCTTTCTCTGGGTACCCTGAAAGAAGACCCTGATAGTGAGATGCACTTCCACAAAATAAACTCCGAGGTTTTCTTTATTTGACATAACAAGTAGGATTTTAGATCTTAAATAGCACATCTTTCCCTACTTCTGTAAGGAAAAGTCTAAGCAGAGTGTCATAGATCAAACTCATGAAAAGGATAAAATTATGCATAATACTTTCAAGAATATCTCTTGGCTATACTTAATGGGAACCTAAAAGAAGCTAATAGCTCAATTTAATCATTCTGGAAAATATTGTATAATGAACATTATCTTTACCTGATTAACTTAGAGAGTCTCCAGTAAGCTGCAGAAAGCCAGCTTAAAATGGAAAGGTTAAGAGCACAGACTTTGGACCCAAGACCTTGTTCTGCTCATGCCTGTACTTTGGCAAGTGACTAAGCTTCTGTCTGCCTCAGTTCCCTCCTCCATAAAATGAGAGTAAGAATAGTGCCTACTTTATAGAGGTTGTTGCAAAAATTAAATCCTTATACAGATAAAATGCATTCAATGGCACCTTCCTGGAGCAGTAAAGAGCTTGTTTAATTGTAAAGATGTTTCCATGTGCATTTTTTGTTTTGTTTATATTTTTATTATGACAAAAGTGTATAACATAAATTTTACCATCATAACCAGTTTTTAAATATACATTTCTGTAGTGTTAAGTATATTCACATTGTTGTGAAACAGGCATCCAGAGCTTTTTCATCTTACAAAACTGAAATTCTGCAGATTAAACAACTCCAATTTTCCCTTTTCTCCCAGTCCCTGGTAACCACCATTCTTATTGAATCTATAAATTTGGAATCACCTAGTATCTGTTTTTTGTTGACTGGTTTATTTTACTTAACATAATGTCTTCAATGTTCCCCCACATTGTAGCATGTGACAGAATTTCCTTTTTTAAGCCTGAAAAATATTTCAGTGGATCTATATACCACACTTTAAATATCTAGTCATCCACCAAAGAGAGTTGCTTCCATCTCTTAACTATTGGAGATAATCCTGCCATAACATGGGTGCTTTCGATTATTTTTAATATTTACCCAGAAGTGGGATTGCTGGGTATGGTAGTTTTATTTTAAATTTTTGAGGAATTTCCAGACCATTTTCTATAGCAGTTACACCCTTTTACTTACAACTTCACCAAAAGTGCACAAGCATTCCAATGTCTCCATATTCTCTCTATCACTTGTTTTCTGAGTCTGGCTCCAGCCCCAGTAGGATACTCTTTTGATCTATGCCCTGAATCTAGAGCTGCTGAGCTCACTCCTGCAAAGTGGAAAGTTGGAATGTACCCATTGTGAAATAGCAGTGAGCTCCCCTGAGGAAGCAAGTGCTGAAGTTTTAGGCAGAATTTGAAGGGGTTGGTTTTGAGCAGGGTCTACTCTCCCCTCACTGAGTGCCCTACAGACTGCACAACCCACAAGTGGGGAACCAGCTAGCCCTATCTCAAGCAGCTTGGATGATCCTATAGTCCATCATCAAAAGGCTCAGGAGGAAAACCTTATAACCTCAGGAAGGAGCAGAGTAGCTAAAAGGTGGAGGAAGTCCTCGGGGAGCCTTTACTTTTATACAGAGCTGCCAGCAGCTCTGTGGAAGAAGAAGGTGACCCTTTTACACAAATTGGCCTCTCACATATACATAAAGGTCCAGTAAACACAGACAGCTACAGAGAGATAGCCTAGGGCCAGTTACATACAATATCTGACAGCCAAATGTATCTGAACCCCAGCCAAGTGGACCCAGCAATAAAAAAACCAGAGGTGGGCTTCAGCCCAAACCAGAGCTCAAACCAACTAGCCATACCATTAGAACACCCAAAGAGGGATTACTGCAAGCTCCAGACCCAGCTGGGTATATTGACATGTAAGGGGCAGTCCTTGCACAGCATTTCACACACAGAAGTCAAGGATTACCCTTACAGTCTCCTAGCCTAAAAGGTTAACTCTACCCATGAAGAGCCAATAGTGTTCAAGACTCAACTATGACAGGGGGAATACATAACCCACGATAAATATTCCTGGTCCATGGAGTTCAAGTGTTTTGAAGGATTGTGCCACTGACCTCAGCAAGACACCTTTATCATAACACCATCAATGCAGATTCCAGAGACATAGGACACCTACCTAATACCCAGAGATTAAATGGGGTGACAAAAAATACCCCAAGGAAAAAAACAAACAACAACAACAAAAAAAGAACAACAGAAATCCTTAAAAAAGAATGAAAAGAAATAAATGAAATGGAAGCAACCCAGATACAAGATACAAAGTTTAAAATAATGGTTATGAGGATATCAAGGATCCTAGGGGGAGAATGGATGATCTCAGTGAGTACTTAAATAAGGAGACCATAAGCATTAAAAAAGACATAGAAACCATAAACAAGAGCCAGTTAGAAATGAAGATCACAATATATAAAATGAAGAATTTACTTGAAGGAATCAACAATAGGTGAAATTAAGCAAAGGACCAAATTAGAAAATTTGAGGACAAGATAACAGTATCTTCCTAAAGAGAGAATGAAAAATAAAAGATTTAAGAAAAATGAGGCAAGTCTAAGGGATCTTTGGGATAGTATCAAGTGTAAGGACATCCACATCATAGGAGTGCCCCAAGGAACTGAGTATTAGCAAACGATAGAGAACCTGTTTGAAGAAATAATGGTGGAAAACTTCCCTAACCTGGTAAAGGAAAAAGGTCACACAACTTCAAGAAGCACAGAGAGTCCAAAGAGACCCACACCAAGACACATCATAACTAAAATGTCAAAATGTCAGAACTAAGAAAGAATCTTAAAGGCAGCAAGGGAGAGACACTTACACACAAGGGAGTTCCCATAAGGCTGTCAGCTGATTTCTCAACAGAAACACTATAGGCCAGAAGGACCTGGCAGGAAATATTCAGAATGATGAAAGCTAAAAACATGCAACCACAATTGCTCTACCCTACAAGGCTATCATAAAATTTAAGGCCAAATAAAGAGCTTCCCAGACAACCCCCCAAAAACCATTAATGGAGTTTATTACCACCAAGCCAGCATTACAAGAAATGTTAAAGGACTTTTTTTTAAAGAGATGAAGAAATAGAGAAAAAAACAGGTACAATTAAAAAATGGTAATAAATAAATATACTGTCTACAAGAGGCCCACCTCAGAACAATAGATTTCCACAGGCTGAGGGTAAAGGGTTGGAGGAAAATATTCTATGCAAATGGAAACAAAAAGGACAGCTGGGGTAGCATTACTTATATCTGACAAAACAGACTTAAAAACAAAGACTATAAAAAGAAACAAGGAGGGTCACTATGTAATACTCAAAGGATTGATCCAGTGAGTGGATATAACTCTTGTAAGTGTGCACCCAATACAGGAGCACCTAAATATATAAAGAAAACCTTGGTGGACTTTAAGCAAGAGATCGATAGCAATACTGTCACAGTGGTGAATTTTAAAACCCCATTGTCATCAATGGATATATCATCCAGATAAAAAGTCAACAAGGAAATAATGACATTAAGTGACACATTAGATAGATGTATCTAATTGATATTTACAGAACAAGTCATCCCAAAGAAGAAGAATATACATTCTTCTCAGGTACACAAGGATCATTCTAAAAGACCACATGTAGCACGCAAAATTAGCCTTAACAAATTCAAGAAGATTAAAATCATATCAAGCGTTTTCTTGGATCACAATGGCATGAAGTTAGAAATGAACTTTAACTAAGAATCAATTAACCTGTCTTTTGCGTGCGCCATGCACAGCTTGTGGGCGTATGGACTAGGGGTTGAGTGCAGCCTAGCTGGAAGAAATAGAGGATCCATGGCCAAAGGGGACACACAGCTGCATAGAGACCCTTGAGGAGAGATTGGAGACAGAGGAGTTGGGGGAAAAACTGGAGGATTATCTGAGATCCCCGGAGCAGGGTCCCTCCCCATTCTGTAGTCCCCATTTGCATGGGCAGGCCCTGCCCACAAAGAGGCAGAAGCAGTGCAGGAGCAAGAAGTCTCAAAATTATGGTCCGCAGAAATAGTGGATCCCTAGCTGAAGGGGTTACAGAGCTGCCCCAGAGACCCTTCGGGAGAGACTGGAGACAGGATTAACCGGAGAGTTCCAGAGCTGACTTCTTTCCATTTCCGTAGTCTCCATGCCCCTAAAGAGCCAAAAGTGGGGAAAGAACACAATAGAAGACCCTAAACTGACCAGTGCTGGGGGCAAGCACCAGGTGACAGGCCAGCTCCTGGCGACAGGCAAGCGTACGAGGTCCAGGGGGTACACTTGGCTGGGGTGTGGGCTCACTTGCCCTGGAGCACGCACAAGGAGCCAGCGTGAGAATGCAGAGCAATTCACAGAAATAGTGGATCCCTGGCAGAAGCAGTAACAGAGCTGCCCATAGACCCTTGGAGAGAGACTGGAGACAGGATTAACCTGAGAGTCCTGGAGCTGACTTCTTCCCATTTCTGTAGTCCCCATTTTGCATGGGCAGGCCATGCCCCCAAAGAGCTGAAAGCGGGGAAAGCACACAATAGAAAACCCTAAACTGACCAGTGCCCGCACGCCAGGCACCAGAGGAGAGCAAGGTTGGGCGAGTACGCTGGTTCTGGTCGGGATGAGCGCCCTCAAAGAACAGACGTGGGAGTCCAGAGAGATCCACAGAAATAGTGGATCCCTGGCTGAAGGGGTCACAGAGCTTCCCAAAGCAAAATTCACACACAGACAGTGGATTCCTGGATGGCTCAAACAACCCACCCAAGGTCAGATAGGGTCAACAACTGACATCATCAGAGGCAGACCCAGAACGAAAAGTAAAGAATAAATAAATAAATAAATAAATAAATAAATAAATAAATAAATAAATAAAAGACCCGCCTACTACCATAGACGTTCAACCCACAAAGTCAGGAAATCTAGATGGATCAATGGAATCAAAAGCAAAAATCAATCAATCAATCAATCAATTAATGAATAGACTGTCACAAAAATGGAAAGAAAAAGAAGTTTGCCCCAAACGAATGGAAAAGGGGAATCCCCACAGAGAGAGCTAAATGAAATAGAGGCAAGGGAACTATCAGATATTGAATTCAAAACAATGACTCTAACGAAGCTCAATGAGCTCAGCCAGCTCAAAGATAACTATGAGAAACTGCAGAGAAACTATCAGGATCTTACAGCAAGCTATATGAACCTAGAAAACGACATAGAAACAATCAAGAAGACACAAGAGGATATGAAGAATACCACTTCTGAATTGAGAACATAGTAGAAGGAATCAAAAGCAGGCTAGCTGAAGCCGAGGATCAAATAAGCAAGATGAATGATAAGGTAGAAAAAAACTCCCAGAAAAAACAAGAAATGGAAAAAAGACTTAAAAAGAATGAAGAGGCATTTAGAGAAATGCAGGACACCCTGAAACGCAATAATATCCGCATAATAGGTATACCAGAAGTAGAAGAAGAGGAGCAAGGGATAGAGAACCTCTTTGAAAAAGTAATGATGGAAAATTTCCCAAATTTGAGGAGAGAAAAGGACCCATGGATCCAAGAAGCACAGAGGGCCCCACTCAAAAAGGACCCAAGGAGGACCACTCCAAGACATGACATCATTAAAATGGCAACTATCAAAGACAAAGAGAGAATCCTAAAGGCAGCAAGGGAGAAACAGGTAGTAAGATACAAAGGAACCCCGATACGCTAGGAGCTGACTTCTCAACAGAAACACTACAAGCCAGAAGGGAATGGCAAAAAATATTCCAAGTCATGAGACGAAAGGGCCTACAACGAAGGCTGCTCTACGCAGCAAGGCTCTCAATTAAAATAGAAGGTGAGATAAGGAGTTTCTCAGACAAAAGAAGGATAAAAGAATACTTCTCTACCAAACCAGCACTACAAGATATGCTAAAGGGACTGGTTTAAAAGATGAAGGAAAAAAGTGAGAAAGAGAAAAACATAGGTACAAAGAGAAAAAATGAATAGAATTCTATCAGTAATAACTCTCAATGAAAATGAACTAAATGCCCCAATAAAAAGACACAGGATAGCTGAATGGATGACAAAACATGACCCACACATATGCTGCCTACAAGAAACCCACCTCATAAAAGACCAACACAGATTAAAAGTAAAGAGATGGAAAAAATATTCCAAGCAAATGGGCAAGAGAAGAAAGCGGGGGTTGCAATACTTATATCAGAAAAGATAGATTTCAAAACAAAGGCCATAAAAAGAGACCCAGAGGGACACTTTATAATGCTTAGAGGAAGAATCTATCAAGAAGACATAAACATTGTAAACTTATATGCACCAAACATAGGAGCGCCGAAATATATAAGGAAAATCTTGGACGACTTCATAAAAAATATAGACAGCAACGAAATGATAGGAGAGGATTTCAACACCCCACTGTCAAAAATGGACAGATCTTCCAAACAGAACATGAACAAAGATATTGTGGAGTTGAATGATGCACTGAATCAATAGACTTAATGACATATATAGAACCTTACATCCCAAAGAAGAAAAATACACATTCTCTTCAAATGCTCATGGCAGTTTTTCAAAGATAGACCACATGATAGGACACAAAGCAAGCCTCAGCAAATTCAGGAAAATTGAAATAACACAAAACTTTTTTCTCAGACCACAAGGGCTTGAAACTAGAAATCAACCTCAAAGAAAAACTTCAAAAACTTGCAAACTCATGGAGACTGAACAGTAGACTATTAAACAAAAAATGGGTCAATAATGAGATAAGAGAAGAAATGAAAATATTTCTGGAAACAAATGAAAATGTATATACAACAGTCCAAAACCTATGGGACACAGCACAGGCAGCCCTGAGAGGGAAGTTCATAGCAATACAGGCTTACCTAAAAAAGATAGAAACATTTCAAATAAAAGACCTAACAGTACAACTTAAAGAACTGGAGAAAACAACAACAAATAAATCCCAGAGCAAGGAGAAGGAAGGAAATAGTCAAGATTAGAGCAAGACTGAATGACATAGAGATGAAACAAAAAATTCGAAGGATCAACCAATCCAGAAGCTGGTTCTTTGAAAAGATAAATAAAATTGACAAGCCTCTAAGCAAACTCATCAAGAAAAAAAAGGGAGAGGACCCAAATTAATAATATCAGAAATGAAAGAGGAGAAATAACAACTGATACCACAGAAATACAAAGGGTTGTCAGAAACTACTACGAACAATTATATGCCAAGAAATTTGAAAACCCCGATGAAATGGACAAATTTTTAGAAAAGTATAATCTTCCAACACTGAAGGAGGAAGAAACAGAAAGCTTGAACAGACTGATAACAGCTGGGGAAATGGAAGCAGTAATCAAGGAACTCCCAGCACACAAAAGCCCAGGGCTGGACGGTTTCACAGGAGAATTTTACAAAACATTTAAGGAAGAGCTAACCCCTGTCCTTCTCAGACTATTCCAAAAAATCCAAGAGGAGGGAAGTCTCCCAGACTCCTTCTATGAGGCCAGCATCACCCCAATCCCAAAACCTGATAAAGACCCTACAAAGATAGAAAACTACAGGCCAATTTTGATGATGAACATAGATGCTAAAATCCTCAACAAAATATGACAAACTGCATCCAGCAATACATTAAAAAGATCATCCACCGTGATCAGGGGGGATTCATCCCAGCGATGCAGGGATGATTCAATATACGCAAGCCGATAAATATAATGCATCACATAAATAAAAGGAAAGACAAAAACCACATGATCATCTCGATAGATGCAGAAAAAGCATTCAGTAAGGTACAACACCCATTTATGATCAAAACACTCAGGAAAATGGGAATAAATGGGGCATTCCTCAACATAATAAAGGTCATATATGAAAAACGTACAGCCAACATCATACTCAACGGGCAAAAACTAAAAGCTTTCCCATTAAGATTGGGAACATGACTAGGATGTCCACTTTCACCACTTCCATTCAACATCGTATTGGAAGTCCTAGCCACAGTGGTCAGACAAGAAAAAGAAATAAAAGGCATCCAAATACAAAAGGAGGAAGTAAAAATATCATTGTTTGCAGATGACATGAGTGTGTACATAGAAAACCCTGTAGACTCTACCAAAAAACTGCTCAACCTAATAAGTGAATTTGGCAAAACGGCAGGATACAAAGTCAGTGTTCAGTAATCAAAGGTATTTTTGTACACCCACAATGAAATATCAGAAGCAGAAATCAGGAACAAAATACCATTCAATATAGCAACAAGAAAAATAAAGTACCTAGGAATAAATTTAACCAAGGAGGTAAAAGACCTGTACTGAGAAAACTATACAACATGGAGGAAAGAAATTAAGGAAGACACAAATAAATGAAAGCATATACCATGCTCATGGATTGGAAGAATTCATATCATCAAAATGTCCATACTACCCAAAGCAATTTAGAGATTCAATGCAATCCCTATTGAGATACCAATGACATATTTCACAGAAATAGAACAGACATTTCAAAAATTTATATGGAACCATAAACAACCCCAAATAGCCACAGCAATTTTGAATAAGAAACACAAAGTAGGAGGGATCACAATACCGGACATCAAACTCTACTACAAAGCCACTATATTCAAAACAATCTGGTACTGGCACAAGATCAGACCCATAGACCAGTGGACCAGAATAGAAAGCCCAGAAATAAGTCCAGGTCTCTATGGGCATCTAATATTTGACAAAGGGGGCAGAAGCATAAAATGGAGCAATAACAGCCTCTTCAAAAATGGTGTTGGGAGAGCTGGAAGGCTACATGCAAAAAATTGAAATTGGATCATCAGCTGACACCATACACAAAAATAAACTCAAGATGGATAAAAGACTTAAATAGAAGTCGCAACACCATCAAAGTCCTAGAGAAGAACATTGGCAGGAAACTCTCAGATATCCCACACAGCCATTTTTTCACTGATATGTCCCCTAAAGCAAGGGACATAAAGGAAAGAATAAGCAAGTGGGACCTCATGAAAATAAGAAGCTTCTGCATGACTAAGGAAAACATCAGCAAAATGAAAAGGGAGCCAACTCTATGGGAAAATATATTCGCTAATGATACATCAGATAGAGGTTTGATCTCCAAGATATATGGAGAACTCACTTGACTCCACTCCAAGAAGACAAATGATCCAATCAAAAAATGGGCCAAGGACCTGGGCAGATGCTTTTCCAAGGAAGAGATACAGAGAGCACAGAGATATTTGAAAGGATACGCGGCATCTCTTGCCATCAGAGAAACGCAGATCGAAACCACAATGAGATACCACCTCACACTTGTCAGAATGGCCATCAGAAACAGATCAACAAATAACATGTGCTGGCAAGGTTGTGGAGACAAGGGAACACTGGTACACTGTTGGTGGGAATACAGACTGGTGCCACCATTGTGGAAAGCAGTGTGGAATTTCTTCAGAAAGCTTAAAATGGAACAGTCTTTTGATCCAGTCATTCCCCTGCTGGAACTATACCCTATCAATCCCAAAACACCAATTCAAAAGAACCTATGCATCTCAATGTTCATAGCAGCACAATTTGCAAAGCCAAGTGTTGGAAGCAACCTAAATGTCCACCAGTAGATGATTGGATCAAAAAATTATGGTACATTTACACAATGGAGTACTACGCAGCAGAAAGAAAAATAGAACTACTAACCTTCGCGACAGCATGGATGGAACTGGAGAGCATAATGCTAAGTGAAATAAGCCAGAGGGCAAAAGGCAAATACCATATGATCTCACCTATAAGCGGAACCTAACCAACAATGCAAAGAAGCAAGGAAAATATGACCAGCAACACTGAAAGGAAAAGAAATCAACAGAGACAAGAGGGAAGGGGGGGGGCAGGGAAAGGGAAGGGAAGGGGAAAGTCAAGGAACACATAGCAAGGACTCATGGACAAAACCAAAGGGGAAGAGCTGAGGGAGGGAAGGTGGGAGGGGGCAAGGGAAAGAGGTGGGGGGAAGGCAGAGACAAATGTATTTAAAAAGTAAATAAATTAATTAAAAAAAAAAAAAAGAAATTCCATACTGTTTTCCATAGCGGCTGCACCAGTTTGCATTCCCACTAACAATGTATATAAGATCAGACACATAGTCAATGAATAGAATAGAGAGCCCAGAAATAAACTCATGTCTCTAAGGTCAATTAATATTCAACAAAGGGCACAGGAGCAAAAATGGAGTAAAAATATCCTCTTCAACAAATGGGGCTGGGAAATCTGGACAGCTAAAAGCAAAAAAATGAAACTTGATCACCAAATTACACTATACACTAAAATAAACTCAAGATGGATAGAAGACTTAAATATAAGCCATTACACCATAATAGTTCTAGAGAGAAACACAGACAGGAAAATTTCAGATATTCCATGCAGCAATATTTTCACCGATATGTCCTCCAGAGCAAGGGATATAAAGGAAAGAATAAACAAATGGGACTACATCAAATTAAAAAGCTTCTGCACAGCTAAAGAAAACATCAGCAAAACGAAAAGGGAACCAACTGTGTGAGAAAATATATTTGCCAATGATACCTCAGAAAAGGGTTTGATCTCCAAAATATATGAAGAACTCAACATGCCTCCACTCCAGGTTGACAAGCAATCCAATTAAAAAATGGGCAAAGGACCTGAACTGACACTTCTCCAACGAGGACATACACAGGGCCCAGAGACATATGAAAGGATACGGAGCATCACTAGTCATCAGAGAAATGCAAATTAAAACTGCAAGAGGTACCATATCACACCAGTCAGAATAGCCACCATACACAAATCAACAAACAACAACTGCTGGTGAGACTGTGGAGTAAAGGGAACCCTAGTTTTAATAAATTAACATTCACTGAACAAAAAGAGAACATGTTAAATATCTTTACTAATTAATACACCAACATTACTGGTTTCTCCTAGGTTCTCAATTTAGGTTTACTTTTTAGTTTAATAGAATCGTACCCGGTGTATCAAGTTTTTGTTGGTTTTTTAGAAGTGAAAGAAAAAGCAGGTTTATACAAAACTGCCCTTTGTAAGGAGATCTGTTCAAAACAAAGTATGAACTTCTCTCTTTGGACCAGGTGAGGGTACTCCTGTCTTCTCCCAAATATTTACTTACTTAAGGTGACTAAAAGAAAAAAAAATCACTTCCATTTAAATTAGTCGTTAGATACAATAGCTAGTTTGCTTAATTAATTTCTATTTTTATTTGATTGTTTCATTTTAGATCTTATCACCACCTTCAATGACATGCAGTGGGTTTCAACTCTGGCTATGCATGAGAATCACCTGGGGTAGTTCTAGAAAATGTTGAATTCTAAGATTTCATCCCCAGGAATTCTGATTCAATTGGTCTGGATGCTGCCAAGTCATCAGTATTTTTCAGAAGCCTATGTGTAGACAGGAGTGAGAACTACTGCAAGGGTTTTAGTTAATTAAAAATGAATTTGTTAGGGGATAAACATTGGAAATTATCTTTCTAATTTACATTAGTGTATGGTTCACCTGAGTGTTTAAGGTGATATAAATACATTTGTCCTCTTCAATAATGGTTCTTCCAAAACTTAGAAAGTCATTAAAACTTGGTGTTCATTTAAAATTTATCTTAATTTCACTCTTGTTCTGGCCACTTCTCCTTTACTTCCAGCCTCCTCTGGCCATTTCCCCTTTTCAGGTACCACCCATTTCCCTAGGTTATCTCCCAGGGTCTGTTTTTTCATTCCGGAGATTGCCTTGATTCTCCCTTGGATTCTGTAGTTCCCGCATACTCTATTACCTGTTCCCTGCCCCACCCTGGCTGTACTGAGCAGGGCTACTGCGGCCTGCCTTCCTCCCTGGCTGTGGCCCTGGGCAGGCTCCCCCTGCAGGGTCCCCAGGCCTCTACTGACCAGGCTGAATGGTTCTGCTCGTGGTCTCTCTCCCCTGCATTAACTCTGGTTATTAACAGAAGTCCTGTCATTATTTTGGTCACTGCCACCTGTAACTAAGCTTGCAGACAGACTCTGTGTCCTTGGGCATTTTGTGACAACTAGAAAAATATTCACTTTCAATGATTGAATTACTGTATATGTAGGCAGTAGAGAGCTGGTGAGTTGGCCCAAGTCAGCCAGGGGCCTGAGAGGCAGAGCTTTGCTGGCAGCCTCTGAGGCTGTACCCTGGATGTTCCTGTGTAGGTTGACACCAACCATGGGGAAAATAGTACTCTGGTGTGATTCTGGGACTAGGTAGACACAGCCCAACTTAGTGAATGTTCAGGGATAAATGCACATATTGGTGGCTGAAAGGATTTACACAGACAGTAGGGCAGCTGGAAAAGGCAGAAATAGGAGTGACAAGTAGAATTCATGTCTTCTATGCCCTGTCTTGCTCCCGACTATATGATCTTTTTCAGGTCCCTCTTTGGGCTTCGGAGTAGGGCTAACCTGTGCATGCTAAGCACTTGGGGATCTTGTTAAATACAGCTTCTGGTTCAGTGAAAAAGACCTAAGAGCCGACATTTCTATTATTCTGCTAGATCTTGGCTCCCCTACTTGTTTATGGAGTAGAGAGCTTCTCAAAGGCCCAGAAGATCTCTGTCTTTAAAATTCCATGATTGTGATAGGTGGCCTCTAAGGTCTTGTCTGCATCCTCTCAAATAGTGCTTTCTCCTTCCCTTTGGTCTCCACCACCACCTGACCCTCAAGAAGAAGAAGTCTTTAGATGTGGTTTGTGTGAGGCTGCCTCTTCTACACACACACACGCACGCACACACGCACGCACGCACGCACACACTTGGTAAAAGCCTGGCCTTCCCATATGGCCATGCTATGCAAATCTTCCTCCCACAGAGCTCAAGCATTCCACAGCCTAGGCTCCCCTCTCTTCTTTTCAGCTGACCTTGTTCTGTAGCACAAGGTTCTACTCCTTGGAGTGTTTCCACAAACACCTGGCTAGATATTGGGGACAGTCTGCATCCTACCCATAGCATTCGTGTGCAGCACTGAAACATGTTCACTGGACCCAGCAGATTGACGTCTATGCAGGAAACAGTGAAAAAACAGTTAAATAGGCAAATCAACTACATTCTACCTCAGACTATTCTTCATGACTCAGACTCATACCTTCTATTAAAAGGTATAATAGACCCTTGGGATGCCATTCATTCTTTAAATAAAAGTAACTCAGAAGATAATTTTAAAAAAGATAACCCTTTGGATTTCAACACATTTTAATTATGTTTTTAGTATAACCATTAATATTGAGGATTTACTTCAACTGAAGTCTTGAAGGGCTCTAAATTGATGAAGTTTAGGGTCTCCTTCCTTGAGAGAAAAAATTCAAAATTATGAATACAAAATGCTTGCAGGCCTTCTGGGTGGGATCTGTGAGGGACAAGGCCTGTACTGTGGGGCTCCATATTTCTGAATGAACCTGTCCATCCCCCAGGGTTCTCATGGAACTTTGTGGTACCATAAGGTGGCAGTATCGTATCAAATGTAGAAAGCACACCACTACACTTGTGATTTGTTTGAAGACTCTCAACTGAATGTTTGCCCCTGTACTTGAAATTACATCTTGTGCTCTCCAACTGCTTTTCTCTCTTTGTGTGATTTTTTTTTTTTCCTTTGGGCCAATCTGTTTTTCTGCCTTCAAACTCTGAAGGATTAATCAACACAGGTTAAAAAAATGAAATGGTGACAATTTGTTCCTTAAACTTCTACATTCCCCTTCACTCCCTTCTGTTTTGTGGTACTTTCAAATTGCATTTATCATAAAGCAAAAAGAAAGTTTCACATAACTTCTCCCATAAGTAATTTTAAAGAGCTTTAGCTCTAATAGTTTTAACCATATTAGACTTTATTTACATTGATCTAGCCACAAAGTAACCACATCCCCTCCCTATCCCCATATTTGACAAGATTTTCAAAAACTAACACTTGTTCTACATAGTAAGAACACACCTGTATAGCACAGAGAGGGTGTTCTGGAAAGGGATGCATTAATTTTTCTAATAGCCATTTTTCTTCCTTCCTTTTTCCACCCCCAAATCAATTTTTTAAAAAAATATCCATTAATAGACACCATTTGAGTATTGGCAATTTTGCATCTTCAAGGTTAGCTTTAAAGGCAAAGAACCTGCACTTGCGTTTTATTATCAGTCTCTAGTGATCATATGTATGGGTCTTTCTACAGAGAGCTGTCCCCAGAACGTCAGTAAGTTTTCTGCTTGTTTATTAAGCTTATTTTAAGCACACTTACAGCCATTTTGTGTATGTTATTAAATATCACATTTTACAGGGGTATATTGAAAAAAATTAATAAAGAGCTTCAAAGTTGAACATTTTCCACTGTGTAATAGCTGGAAATGTGTCTATAGTGAGAATATTGCTACATTAGAAAACCAACATGCTAACTAGTGACTTTTAGCTTTCTCCATCCCACATATGTGGTAGACTATGGGACTGCTCTCAAATCCTACTTTATAATTGACAATGTAAAGTTTATGGCTGGTTTCTGTATGGTACATGATCACCACATGGGTTAGATGCAGGCCACTTACTGAAACCTGTATTACAAAATCACAATTATTTAATGAATAAAACTGTTGAGAGGTGGATTTTACAATGCCCCTGACTTAAATAAATAAAACTGGCATGGCAGCTAAAGTGGGTGTTCTTTATGGCATATCTAATTTCAACAATCCAATTAACTCCAAGAATGACTCTGGAAAGGATTTGCAAAATTTTCTACCAAGAAACTCTTCTTAAAAGCCTCTAACAGAAGATAAGCCAAGGAAGTAGTTTCCATCCTATTAATTAAAAAAATATTTTTTAACCACTAAATATTCCTATTAGGGAAAGTAAAGAGAACAAACATCTTAGCAGGCTGCAGAGAACAAGTCCCCACCCCGCAGTTTGATGTCCTCATCATTAGCCGGGTAGCTGCCCATTTCTTATCTTGATTGACACGTTAATAAGGAACCTAAGGCTATCTTTTCAGTATGAACACACAACCTTACCAATTACTTTTAAATTATTGCTAATCTGTCAGAAAATAACAAGCATGAGAAATAAAAATATATGAAAAGGAGAAACGTCTGCTGAAGCAGCTTTTACTTCTGGTGCTTTTTAAAGATTCAGTTCAGAAAACTTGTTAGAATTTAGTGAATAGAATTTAGGAGCTGAGGTTTTTTTTTTTTTTTTTTTTTTTTTTTTTTTACATTGGTTCAATTAGGAGTAAAAAAGGAGGGAGTTGTGTAATACAACTGTCAAGCAAAGGAAAACGCTTTAAATTGGGGGATTATGTGTGCAGACCACCTGTAGGGCATTCAGAGCCCTTTTCTATAATGCTTCAATCCTTGCCTAGCTGCCTGCAGGCTGGCTAACAATGCTTGGAAAAGCAGTTTAAAAGGCTGAGTGCACTTGTGCCTCAGGTCTTCACTAACTGTTACAAGTCTTCCTCTCCCTTGCTCTCTCTCCTTTTTAAAGTAAAAGTCCTACAGCCCTTTAATGGAAGAACTGTAAGGCTCCATGGTGGCCAATTGGTTTGCACCAAGAGGAGCCAGGCAGCAAGGAAAGAAACTTCAGACTATACAGCACATTTGGAGAGGAGAAAAGATCAAAGTTTTTCAAACTCAAAAGACCAAGTTCCCTACAGATTAAACCTATTCATTTAGCTCCTCTTAAAGGGATGATGTGCTGGGCCACTGAGCAGACAGGTAAAAAGTTCAATTGCCAAAGCATTCTTCTAATTCAACAGCCTTCTGCTCAAATAAATTATCGTAGTCTTGACAGAGGAACAATAGCTTTTTCTCTATGAAAAACAGCACGTTTGATATGAAGATGTTAACCCGTTAGTTCAATCCATTAAGGATGTCTGCTCTAACACCAGAGTGTCAAGTAACTTATACTGTATAATGTGTTCCACAGTTTAAAACATCCACTTTTACACTTCAATAGGGTGTTTAGCCCAGGTGCTTTCAAAATCACGGACAGGATAAAGAAATAAATGTGGGATTTTGAAGCCTTTAGTGATACTATTGAATAAATAACAAGGCCTGAGTGGAATTACCCCCTTGCAGTAGTCCACTTACACACACTATGGTGAGCATTGTTATCCATGGATCAGAAAAAGCTATCATTGAAAACATCCTTTGGGAAGGTGCAAAAACTCAGTTTTGATTTCAGTTCAACAGTGATTTTACTTTGCTAACAACTTAAGAACTAGAGTTTAACAAATCGTTTTCTCCATGCCTAAAGTCAGCATACACAGAAACCAGAAAATGTCCATTCTTCCAACATGCCCTTGGCAAGCACTTTACAGATAACAGCTTAGAAGAGGCGGGGGGAAAGGGCAATGTTTCAATCGTTTATCAAAAGTCATTTTATTGACAAAATAGAAAACATATTTGTTCATACAGGAGGGGACTCTAAATTCTTTACAAAAAATGTACAGACTGTATATCTCTGGATATATACATATTTTACAACTTTACAATTCAACAAATAATTATATAAATACAATCTCTAATGTAAGAAACCCGTATTTACTTGGGGTGTATAATTAAGACATTTCTTGTTTATTTACTTAAGGCATTTGCCTGGTCATTAAGAATACCCAAAACGTGCAATCCCGTTAGGTCGCCATCATCCCTCCTCCTGGATGGATAAGGAGTAAGAGTTAATGTAGAAGAAAAATAGGTCTCTCAGGTGAAATCTGTAGATCTGGCTTCAAGCTCAACGAATGGCAACCAACGGTGCCTCCAAGCCTTGGGTTCTTGGAAAGCTGGGGAGTCCACCCTCCCTTGCCAAAATTAATGCCTTGAGGGAGGAGCTTCCCACTTATCAGTGGAGGAAAGGGGGCTGGGTCTGAGAGCCGTCAATGCCAGGTACTTTGTTCTAAGCAAGACATTGAAGTCCCAGCTAATGGATACCATTAAGAGTTCATTATCATGCTAATAGCAGTCAACAGGGTGAAGGGGTGGGAACCTCAGCTCCAGCCCGTCGAATGTCCCTTCACAGAACTTGGCCTTCTCGCTCCCGCTTCCTCAGGGGAGGGGGCGGAAGGAGGCCCTTCTCTGCGCTCAGACCTGGGACAATGGCATCTGCTTTGGGTAAGACACGGAGCTGGCAGTGGCAGATCGCCACGTCAAGCCTGTGCTGACGTCGCTGTAGAGCGAGCCCGCTCCACCGCCCGGCCCTCCTCCGGCCCCCCCGCCGGGCCCGCCCGCGTCCCTCACGCCAGCACCCCCGCCCACCGCGGCGCCCTTGCTGGCCCAGCAGCAGCGGGTGCATAGGGCCCGCCACGACTCGAGCGTCTTGCCTGACCAGACCCACACACCCGAGGTGATGCCCACCACCAGGCACATGAAGTACTTGAGCATGAAGACAGCATAGTCAGGCCGGCGTGCCTGGTCCGGCTGCAGGTCCCGCAGGCACGGGCAGTTATGCGTGGCCTCCCACCGCGGGCGGTTGTGCTGCTCGTAGAAGAGGCAGGCGACCACGACGGCGGCGGGCACTGTGTAGAGCACGGTGAAGAGACCCAGGCGAATCATAAGCTTCTCTAGCTTGTGAGTCTTGGTGGGGCCGCCCTGCTGTTTTATGACCGAACGGATGCGAAAGAGCGACACGAAACCGGCCAGCAGGAACATGGTTCCGATGAAAAGGTAGATGACAAGCGGCGCCAGCACGAAGCCGCGCAGGTTGTCGAGGCTCTGGTTGCCCACGTAGCAGATGCCCGCTACCGGATCGCCGTCCACGGAACTGAGCGCCAGCACAGCGATGGACTTGACGCTGGGCACGAGCCACGCGGCCAGGTGGAAGTACTGCGAGTAGCCGGCGATGGCCTCGTTACCCCATTTCATGCCCGCCGCCAGGAACCACGTGAGCGACAGGATCACCCACCAGATAGAGCTGGCCATGCCGAAGAAATATACGAGCAGAAAAACCACGGTGCATAGGGCCGGGCCTGTGGTCTCGTAACGCACATGCTGCTCCACAGCGCCCAGCTCCTCGTACTCGCTGCGCCCTCCCGGGCCGCCAGCGCCCGCCGCCGCCGCGCCCGCAACCGCCGCCGCCGCCGCAGCTGCGCCGCCCGCGCCGCTCGCGCCGCCCGCGCCCGGCGCGCCACCGCTGCACGCCACCTTCTCATGCCCCGCCACCAGTCGTACCAGATAGCCGACCGACACAAAAAGGTAGCAGGCCGAGAGGAAGATGATGGGCCGCTCAGGGTACTTGAAGCGCTCCATGTCGATGAGGAAGGTGGACACCGTAGCGAAGGTGGACACAAAGCACAGCACAGACCATAGACCGATCCAGAAGACAGTGAAAGCCCGCTCGTCCTGGCTGAAGAAGGGGTTGTGGCAGGGCAGCGCGCAGTTGGCGATCTGGCCGGTCTTGACGCGATTGTACAACGGATGCCGCTCGCTGGCCACGCTCACCATTGGCGCGCGGCACTGGCAGCCCGGCTCACAAGGCGCCGAGCCGCCGCCAGGGGGCCGCGCCTTCCCGCCGCCTTCTCCGCTGCGGGTAGGGGACGACGCTGTGTCCCCGCCGCCTCCGCCCCTGCCTCGGGACGGGGGCCTGGCCCCTGGCGGGCGGCCGTGGCCACTGCCAGTGGGCAGCTGTTCGCCAGGAGGCGGCGGTGGCGGCAGGCGGCGCGGCGGGCTGGGCGCAGCCGTGGTGAGATCAGTGCGGTTGTAGTCCATGCAGAGCGTGTCAGGGTTGCCCTGTTCCGGCAGCCGGTCGCAGCGCATGCGGTCCGGCCAAGCGAAGCCGTACTGGCGCATAAGGGGTGCGCATCCGGCCTTGGCTCGCTCGCACACCGAGCGGCAGGGAGGCAGGGGCTTCTTGTAGTCCTCTAGGCAGATGGGCGTGTACATGCTGCACAGGAAGAACTTGAGGTCGGGAGAGCACTGGATCTCCACCAGCGGCCAAAACTGGTGCACCTCCAGGCCCGCCTCGTCCTGCGTGTCGTGGTTGAACTGGTTAGGCATGTAAGTGTAGTTGTAGCCGATGCCCTTACACAGTGGCACGGTGATCTCTTGACACGCCAGCTCCTTGACTGAGGCGGCCGCAGCCCCGCTGGAACGCTGCAGCAGCGCCAAGGCGGCCAGCAAGGAGGTCACTTCCAACAGGTAACCCCACTCCATGCTTCGTGCCCTCGCGTTCCAGGCAGCGCACAGAGAGGCTCCAGAGGATCCAGCGAGGGAGCCGGAGAAGGGGCGAGCGGGTGCCCTGCTGGTCTTTTTCCTGCTTCTCTCGGGAGGGGATCTGCCTATAACCTAATCCCTTCTCGGGACAGGCCCATACAGCGCGGTCCGCCGCTCCGGGGAGAGGAGGGTGGCTGCAAGAGTGAGCTACAGTCCAGAGGGCCTGTCCTGATCGAGCTCAGCCCTTTTGGAGCAGAGTGGCTGGCCCCCAGCTCATCGTCCCTCACTCGTTCGCGTTCTCTCTCGCGCGCTGGGCCACCTCTCCGCGCCGCGCCGGCGCCGGCGACTTGGCTGGGAGCAGAGGGCGGCGGCGCAGCAAGTTTCCTTTCGGGCCGCGGCGCGCAGTCAAGATGGCTGGGCCAGGCCTCTCCCGCGCGGGGTCAGCCCCTACGGCCCCCTTTCGGCTCCCAGGAGTTCATGCTCATTCCTAAAGCCGCGCTGCTGCCTCCGGAGCTGGGGACCCGCCTGCGCCGAGGCTGCCGCCCTCTCTAGCCGACGTCGGCCCGGTGAAAGTCCTCTGCGCGCTCCGGTGAGTAATCGGCGACGTGCAGACTGTCTTCTCCTCGCTAGACACGGAGAACCAAATCCAGACCGGAAGGCGGAGCAGACACCTGAGCGATTCGGCCAGCGACCACCGCCATCTCCTCCACCGGAGATTCGCCCTTCACCCAACTTCCAGGCTGCGACCCCACTTGCCTCCCTGCCGGCTCATGAATATTTATACAGCGCGGACTCAGTCTCCGCCCACGGCCTCACACGCCAATCACAGGGGATAGGGCGGAGTCTCCGCGCACCCAAGGCCCAGCCTTCTTTAAGGCGGTCCGACAGTCCACTCGGCCTGGCGAGCTGTCTGAGGCTCGAGTTTCGGTAACCTTGTTATTGACCTCAGAGACTGAGGTTTTGACCCAACAGTCCTCTCCCCCACCTCCCGCTCCACCCTCTTCCCGGCTCTCAGTGAGTCTGAGGACTCAGTTTACAAGTCTTCACTTTGGGGACTGGGGACGAGGTTTTAATGTAGCGCGCTCTCTCTTAGGCCCGTTTAAAACACATCAACCGCCCCGCCCCCGGCCTACGACTTTCCCCGAATGTGGGTGACCTCTCGTAGATGGAGGCCCGCGCCCCTACCGAGCACTGTGGGAAACCCGGGAAAGTGTGGCTTACTTGAGTTCTCAGAATGGTGGTCTTTGAGACGTGGAAATGTAAGAGGAACAGGAACGATGGCAGTTTGTTTTGGATGGTGGGGCAGGGCAGGGCACAGCTCAGGTGGAGGTGTTTCGGCGCCCAGCCGCGGGCACGCAAGATGCACAGTGCACCAAGGCTGTCCCGGGGTTCTCCTGCCTTCGTCGAGTGACCTGGAAGAGCCTCAGTGTCCTGATAAGGAGAGCGGGGTAATAGTATGTATCTCAAAGGGGGTTCTGATAATAAGGTGAGACGAAATACATAGGGCATCCAGGACCCAGCTCTCCCTTAAGAAAAATAATTCCCTTCGTCCTTTAAAAAGGAAAGGAGACAAAACTTATAAATAGGATACACTAGAAATTGCGGCTGGGTCCACTCTCCACCTCGTAATTTTGGAACATATGTAAATCTCTCCAAAATTCACGTGTTTTTGCAAGAGCCACCTTGTCTTAGGTGAGAGGTGGTGCTGCACCCCAGCGCTGACGTGAGGACAGGTGTCGGTGATCTACATGGAGTGGAGCGGGACCCCGGCTTCCTTTAGCAGCTACTTGGGACGCCTATCAGCTCTGCCTGCGCCAGCTCCGCGACCACCTTAATTTGGGGGGAGGGGGTGGACGAGGGATTGGCGGCCTGGCAGGTTCATTTACGCTTGTTAGGACATCCCAGGGGGTTGTCTTTCTCCTAGAATGGAGTGTTTATTTTTTAAATTGATGTGCTGTTTCATTTAGCGCTTGTATGGAATTCATGCTGGGGCTATAATTACTGTAATCTCGGGAACAAGCATTTCAGTTAGCCAGGAGGGTGGCTAAAAGCGCTCTCTCTTCCTCTCCCTCTCCTCCTCCCTCTCTTCTCTTTTCGTTCTCTGTCAAGATTTTTGCTATTTGTCAGGTTTCACAGCGGGAATGGTTAGGGCCTGAGAACCAAAATTGTTGGCATGTGGCAACAGAAAGAATTCAAGCTATATTTGAGGCCAGTTCACTTTTCGGGGGTGGTGGCGGTGGCAGTTGGTGGTTTCTGTTTAAAAACAACTCTACCCACGAAACAAAAATACTAGTACATTTGTATATTGCTTGGGGTATGGAATCTCTGTCTTCCGCCCTCTGTTTTCTCTGATTTAGCAACCTCATTATGCACCACGTTCTAAACAGACAACCAGACCCACTCCCAACCCCTGCCTGCCACATATTTTTGGGGGCAAACTCTGTATTTTCTCCAAGAATTCTAGGCATACCCACCAGGCTATAGTTATACCCCAACCGTCTCTCTCTCTCTCTCTCTCTCTCTCTCTCTCTCCCTCCCTCCCCCCGTCTCCCTCTCTCTCTAACTGAAGCCTAGTTAGAAACTTTTTATACTGAGAAACACTACTTCTTTCCCACTTTCGTTTGGGAAAAACTGAACTTCACAGAACTTGAAATTCAAAGGCTTCAGAAATATTAGCTAGTTCAGCCGAAAATGGTCTATTCAAAAATGTAAAGACTTGACCTTTACTTGGTCTATCGATTCCTTTCCTCTTTCCTTCTAATCAGTATTTCCTTTTATGGTTTATTGAATGTAGAAAGTCATCTTACCAATGTCACCACAATGAATTTAATAAATTTTTTTTTTTTAAAGAAAGTAATGTATTTCTTTTGTTGGTACCTTGTTTACAGAGGGCCATTCTCCAGAACGTTCAACTGCAGGGTAAGGACCGGTAATTCCTGGAGTTAGCATCCCTAGTGCAGTTGTGAAGTCTCTCCTCTCCTCTGACCAATCGCTCCCCCACCGCAGCCCCCACAACGTGCAAGGCCCAGACCACAGATGGGAGGGGTTGGTTTCCAAAAGCGGCAGAGATGATGAAAAGTTTCTACTGCTTTTCTTCAGTAGGGAAATGTCAAATAACGAAGTTTAGAATTTATAAACTATATAAATTTACTAAATTAGGTAAAAACAAACTAACATTTAAAAATTGAGGCTGAAAATAGTTGATTTTGGCTTTTAACTGGCATTCGAAAATTTTTTTTTTCTTTTGAGACAAGATGAAAGCTTTGATGATGTGTAATGTGGAAATTTTTGGTAAGTATATTAAGCTTGCAGGAGAAAAACAGACAAAATTTCAGAGCTTTCAAATATCATGTATAAACTAGGGGATCTAACTGATTTGAGAGATTAAAATAATTTATGTAAAACATTAAATTTACTTTTAATTGAGGGAATATGAGAATAACATTTAAAATTTACTATCAAATTAACTGGCTACTTGAAAATTTTGAAAGCAGAGATTTAGGAAGCCAATCAGTGTATAAAAAGCAATGACAAGGTAGCTAGAAGCAAACCAGAGTCATTTATCAACATTGCTGGGTAAATAATTATTTTTTCTTTTGTATTGAAAGCAACTGTTTTTGAAGGGAGGGGAAATTCTATCTCTCAACAGTGTCAGGCATGATGGTAGGCTTCTAGTCCCTTGTCTTTCCCTCTAGTTACCCAGGGCCTCCCTCTGCTGAATTATTTCATTTCACAGGAGAGCAGGTGAGCAGGAAGAGGGGCAGGACCTTCCCCTTGTACAGCTCTCCTTTAGAAAAGAAAACCCTTCCTGAAGGCCTTTGGCTAACTTCCCCTTAGGTTTCACTGGTCTGAACCTGTTACACCACTCTTAGCTGCAAGGGAGGCAACAAAAGCTAGGATCTGTTGTACCGCTGGTGATCTTGTGGCAAGGAAGCTGAGGACAGGAGAATGGCTAACTGAGCAGGCAAACAACACTCACCCACACATTAGTATTTGGAATTAACTTTCAAGTAATATTTAGCCATCATGCCTAGCCTACCAGAGTATTGTCTTTAGGATTATGAATCATCTAGATTCAAGAAAACCTTGGCATCTACATTTTTTCCCCTTTTGAAGTTCTCACCATATAATTGTCTATACAGGTGGTATGAAATAAATGTCAAACAGCTTACTACTTATATTTAAATATGTATAAACTTCATAGTGTAACTCCTTAGTTCCTTTTTGTTAAGCTTCTCCCCTCCCTTTTGGAGGCTTCATTAAAAATATAAACACAGATTTGGAATTTTAATTTTTTTCCTTTAAGTCTTATACCATGTAACTTTTAAAATATTGACAACATTAAATATAATGTAGGAATTGAATAACATCTCTAAGGGCTTGTGGATATGAAAGAACCTTCATACCCACAAAATTTTGGTACAGGTAAGAGTTTACTCAGATAACAATAAACGATGATCTGAAACAATAATAAAATTTACATTAGTAATACAAATAAATATTAGGGTACTAAGGGCATGGAAGTGGTAGAGTTGACAATGGTGTTTCTATTTTATGTTTCTCTTTGACCAGATTCCGATAAGCAGGTGTAATTTTTTTTCGAGAGGCGACAGCCCTTGATTATTTTTTCTTCTGGTTTGATTCTTGCTTGCTCTTAGAAGCAAATATACTTCTATAGGATTAACATTATACTTTATAAGTGTAATTTGTAGTATAATTAATAATGATAAAAATAATAAAATTCTGATTACATTAATATATTGAGTTTATAGCAATAATATCACATTAATATGAAGTAAGTCCTAATATGCTTTCTCAAACAGTCCAGTAGGGTTCAATTTGAAAATCCTAGTTTAGAATTAGTTCAACATATACTATTAAGTGTAATAAAGTAGGATATAGAACTGTATGGTGTGAGCCCAATTATATTATACATGCATTAAAAAAAGACTAGAAGGAAGTTCATCAAAATGTTACCTGTAATGCACTGATGTGACTCAGGGGGCTGGGTGTTGTCCCACAACTGAAAGATTGCTGGCTTGATTCCTGGTCTGGACATATGCCTGGGTTGTCAGACAGCTCCCCAGTTGGAGGCCTGTGAGAGGTAGCCTACCGATATTTCTCTGGCACATTGATGTTTCTTTCTCTCTCTTTCTCCCTCCACCGCCTTCTCTCTTAAACTAAATAAAATCTAAAAGAAAATGCTATCTGTGGTTGTGTTTAAATTGGGTTAAGAGTAATTTTTATTTTCTTTTTAAATAATGATCTGAATTTTTATTTAGAAAGAACTGTCTTGAAATTACCTTTAGCATTTATTATGTATTATTTTGTGCTGTTCTTCATTTTATGTATTTTGCCCTTCTTCTTACATGGATCAAAATGACCAAAGAGAGTGTAAGTTATCTCTTTTTCCCTACACAGATTCTATAACATGTATGATCATATACTGTCAAAATATGTTGTAGCTGATTCACAGATTAAATTCATGTCCATTATATCTTGGTTTGGATTCTCTTATCTTGGTGCTCCAGAGTTGTCCTGATTGAAAATTTGTAGTTTTGAATTGGATGAGGGGGTAGAGAGGAAGTAGGAAGTTTGTTATTGGAGGACCACAGAACTGGTATTAGAAGAACTATAAATGGCATCTTGTCTGTCCTGGGCACCATGTTCAATTTTGCTCTAGCCCAGTGATTCTCAACCTTTTTCATCTCATGACACACATAAACTAAAATTCTGTGGCACACCAGAAATATAGTTTTTGCTGATTTGACAAAAAGGTAAGTATAAATTTGATTCATTCATAACAGATGACTATTGTGTTGGCTGTTGTCATTATATTTCATTTGTCAATTGAAGGGAAAAGAGGTCAGTGCCCCTGACTAAAGAGTCAGGAGTTGCATGTTTTAAACATTTTTGAGGCACACCAGAGTGCCTCCTGCAGAATACCAGTGTGCCACGGCACACTGCCCTAGGCTGGTGCAGTCTATTGTCCATGACATTAAGTCATCCTTATGGTATTATAGAGTGACATGTCAAATCATTTGAGCATTTATTTTTACTGGTTTTAGGTAAGTAAAAGTTATGAAGTAGATTGTGTGCAGTGGTGAAGGGAAGACAAACTTGGAGTCAGTCAATCCTAGAGAAATTGGAGCTAAGTTGTTTGCTACCTACATGGACAGGTAGCCCACAGTTTCTCTGAGCTTCACTGCTTCTCCTTTTTTTTAAAGATTTTATTTATTTATTTTTATAGAGGGGAAAGGAGAGAGAAAGAGAGGGAGAGAAACATCAATGTGTGGTTGCATCTTGGGTGCTCCCTACTGGGGCCTGGCCTGAAACTCAGGCATATGCCCTACGCTGGGAATTGAACTGGTGGCCCTTTGGTTCATAGGCCGGTGCTCATCCACTGAGCCACACTAGCCAGGGACCTGAGCTTCACTTCTTCATACTTGAAGTGCTGAGTGACAAAACGAGAGTCCCTCATAGGTTGTTACAGTTAGATGATCTAAAAGCTAACAAACACTGACTACAATATCTGGATTTTGATACATGATTTGAATTTCATAGGAGTTCATTCAGTGTATAGAGTGATAAGAAAGGTAGCTATAATCACAAAAATGCTACAAAATAACAGTATCCTGATCTTTCACTTAATTTTTTTTTACTTATGGCTGGTTTATTGCTTCTTTGTCTTTAAAATACTGGTTTAGACAGGTATTAAAATATAAAAAAATATTTTACAATTCTTTTTTGTGTCACTCTGGTCTTAAGACTGGTCTCTGATATTAAAGTCCATTTACATCATCATTATGCATCTGTCTTCCAACAACTTTAAATGACTTTATAAATATTTTCAAAATAAAAGTATGAAATAATTTTCTCAATTCATATGTATTGGTGTTAATTTCACCATGAATGGAGAACTTTGGAAACATTTGTAATATCTATCAAGTGGGTAAATATATTTTTAATTTTTATTTTTTGTTCAAATACATTTGTCCCCACCTTCCCACCACCACTTTCCTCTGCCCCCCTCCCCCACCTCTCTCCCTCAATCCTTTCCCACTTTGGCTTTGTCTATGAGTCTTTTATACCTGTTCCTTAACTTGAACCTTCCCTTCCCTTTCCCCACCCACTGCCTCCCTCCTTCCCTCTTGACTCTGTGGTTTCTTTCTTTCTTTCTTTTAAACCAAGTCTCTTTTAATAGAAACACAGTGGAAAAATTTTAGTATGAAAAAATGAGAACATTTTGCTTATAAGCATGTATCTCTTTCTTAATTTGTGCATTGCAATTATATACACATTAGCATTTTCATTTGAAAGTGATATAAAACAGATTTTTATGTTCTTTAAATACAAAATATTATCAAGGTTTAACTATTTTTTTAAATTAATTAATTTATTTTTTCAAATACATTTGTCTCTGCCTACCCTCCACCACTTCCCCTTGCCCCCTCCCTCCCTCAATCCCTCCCTCAACTCTTCCCCTTTGGTTTTGTGCATGAGTCCTTGCTATATGTTCCTTGACTTTCCCCTTCCCTTCCTTTTCCCCTGCTCCCCCCTCCTTCCCTCTTGTCTCTGTTGGTTTCTTTTCCTTTCAGTGTTGCTGGTCATATTTTCCTTGCATCTTTGTATTGTTGGTTAGGTTCCACTTGCAGGTGAGATCATATGGTATTTGTCTTTTGCCCCCTGGCTTATTTCACTTAGCTAATGCTCTCCAGTTCCATCCATGCTGTCGCGAAGGGTGATAGCTCTTTCTTTCTGCTGCATAGTATTCCACTGTGTAAATGTACTATAGTTTTTTGATCCACTGATCTACTGCTAGGCATTTAGGTTGCTTCCAACACTTGACTATGGTAAATTGTGCTGCTATGAACATTGGGGTGCATAGGTTCTTTTGAATTGGCATTTTGGGATTCTTAGGGTACGATATAGCAGGGGAATTACTGGGTCAAAAGGCAGTTCCATTATTAGCTTTTTGAGGAAATTCCAAACTTTTCCACAGTGGCTGCACCAGTGTGCATTCCTACCAACAGTGTACTAGTGTTCCCTTTTCTCCACAGCCTCGCCAGCACGTGTTGTTTGTTGATCTGTTTATGATGGCCATGCTGACTGGTGGGAAGTGGTATCTCATTGTGGTTTTCATTTGCATTTCTCTGATGGCTAGTGATGCTGAGCATCCTTTCATATGTTTCTGGGCCCTCTGTAACTTTTCCTTGGAGAAGTGTCTGCCCAGGTCCTTTGCCCACTTTTTAATTGGATTGTTTGTCTTGGAGTGGAGTTGTGTGAGTTCTTTATATATTTTGGATATCAAACTCCTATCTGATGTATCATTGGCAAATATATTTTCCCATATGGTTGGCTCCCTTTTCATTTTGCTGATGTTTTCTTTAGTCATGCAGAAGCTTCTTATTTTGATGAGGTCCCACTTGTTTATTCTTTCCTTTATGTCCCTTGCTTTAGGAGACATATCAGTGAAAATACTGCTGTGTGGGATATCTGAGAGTCTCCTGCCTATGTTCTCCTCTAGGACTTTGTTGGGAAATGCCCTGCCTGGTTTCAGGAGCTGTAACCCTGATGACAGGCTGGAGGTCCCCAAGGCTGGAAATAATCAGGAGGCCTTGGAGAAACAGGCTCCTGAGGAGACATAACCTGTCCTCCCTGGCAGGGGCGTAGTTCCTGCCTCTCTGCTTTGCCTTGTGATGGTCCTTGTCAATGATGGGTAAGACCCCTCAGACAAGGGGCGACCTAAGCTAGGCATCAACTGATATAGGCAGCACAGAAGAAATTGGGGGACATGGAGAAGGGGCAAAAAGGCCCCTGAACCTCTCGGTTTGGCTTGGACATGGCTGGAGTCCTCACTATAGTGGAAAAGCAGTCTCCTTCTCTCTTGGTGGTTCCCTCCCCCTGCCTGGCTCAGGCTTGAAACAGTGCACGAATCAGCCCTAAATCAGGTCTGGTGGCTCCCAGAGAAATTAGGACTAAAAGTAAATTCTTTGAAGTATGTTTTCTTCCTCCCTCAGATCTCCGGCCAGCTCATGTTGTGAAAGACATTTACATTATTTATATTAATTACCCTATATTGTTAAGGTGCCTGCCCTTATTTTTAGTCTCTACTGCTGACACTGGCCTCCTCTTGGACCCATGTAAATCAGTTTATTCTTGTCACTTTTCTTCTTAAAAGCATATATTCTCTGTGAAACTTCACTTACTAATGTAATGAGATAATGTATGCATTCCTGTTACCTACCCCCACTGATAAGATTTTCAAAAAAGCCTTGGAACAAAGGGCAACAGGGCCTTATCCACTAATGGGATGTGCTACAGCCTTCTCTACTAAGAGAGAAGCACCCCTGTCAGCTCTCCCGGCAAACAGAGAAGTGTTTGCGACAATTTGTGTTTATTCCCCTCATCTGTGACAATCCCTGGATGGGCTCTGTGGGATTCAGACCCCTGCTCCCATCTCAGCTGGCCCCTGCTGGTTTCCCTCAGGTTCAGGGAGTGCTGTGCTACCTATGGTGCGCTCCTCTGCCATCACCTCCCGCCCCCGCCTCCCCTGGGCTCTCTGGTTGCCGCTCAGGCTGGGAGCAGTGGTGACACCAGCAGTGCTCTACCATAGCGGCATACCCCATTGAGCTGCCGTGCAGTGCAACAGGACTTTTATGGTGTAGCAACTTACATTTAAGTCTTTCATTCAACTTGAGTTTATTTTTGTGTATGGTGTCAGTTGGTGACCAAATTTCAATTATTTGCATGTAGCTGTCCAGCTCTTCCGACACCATTTCTTGAAGAGGCTATTTTTACTCCAATTTATCCCTCTGCCCCCTTTGTCAAATATTAATTGAATATAGAGACATGGGTTTATTTCTGGACTTTCTATTCTGTTCCACAGAGCTATGTGTCTGCTCTTGTGCCAGTACCAGACTGTTTTGATAACAGTGGTCTTGTAATATAGTTTGATGTCTGGTATTGTGATCCCTCCTACTTTGTTTTTCTTTCTCAAAATTGCTGTGACTATTCAGGGTGATTTACGGTTCCATATAAGTTTTTGAAATGTCTGTTCTATTTCTGTGAGATACGTCATTGATATCTTAATAGGGATTGCGTTGAATCTATGAATTGCTTTGGGTAGTATGGACATTTTGATGATGTTGATTTTTCCAATCCATGAACATGGTATATGCTTCCATTTACTTGTGTCTTCCTTAATTTCTTTCTTCAGTGTTGTATAGTTTTCTCCATACAGGCCTTTTATCTCCTTGGTTAAATTTATTGTTAGGTACTTCATTTTTCTTCTTGTATAGCAAATGCTATTTCTTTCCTGATTTCTGCTCCTTCTATTTCATTGTTGGAGTACAAAAATGCCTTCAATTTCTGAATATTGACTTTGTATCCTGCTGTTTTGCCAATTTCACTTATTAGGCCGAGTAGTTTTTTGGTGAAGTCTATAGGGTCAATGATAGTTTTACTTCCACCTTTCAAATTTGGATGCCTTTTATTTCTTTTTCTTGTTTGATAACTGTGGCTAGGACTTCCAATACCATGTTGAATAAAAGCGGTGAAAGTGGACATCCTTGTCTTGTTCGCAAACTTAGTAGGAACACTTAGTTTTTGCCCGTTGTGTATGATGTTGGTAGTAGATTTTTTCATATATGGCCTTTATTATGTTGAAATATACCCCCTTCATTCTCATTTGGCTGCGTGTTTTTATCATAAATGGGTGCTGTACCTTATTGAATGCTTTTTCCTCATCTATTGGCCTGTATTGGCATCTATTCAGCAATGTTGGCCTGTAATTTTGTTTCTTTGTAGTGTCTTTATCTGGATTAGGAGTAGGTTTTTATTTGGGATTAGGATGATGCTGGCCTCATAAAAAGAGTTTGGGAGTCTTTCCTCTTGGATTTTTTGGAATAGTCTGAGAAGGACAGGGGTTAGCTCTTCCTTAAATGTTGTATAAAACTCTTCTCCAAAACCGTCTAGCCCAGGGCTTTTGTGTGCTGGGAGTTTTTTGATTACTGCTTCAATTTCACCAGCTGTTATTGGTCTGTTCAGGTTTTCTGCTGCTTCTTCATTCAGTGTTGGAATATTATACTTTTCTAAAAATTTGTCCATTTCATCGAGGTTTTCAAATTTCTTGGTATATAATTGCTCATAGCAGTTTCTTACAATCCTTTGTATTTCTGTGGTATCAGTTGTTATTTCTCCTCTTTGATATTATTTATTTGAGTCCTCTCCTTTTTTTTTTCTTGATAAATCTACTTAAATGCTTTTTGATTTTTTTCATGTTTTCAAAGAACCAGCTTCTGGATTGGTTGATCCTTTGAATTGCTCTTTCAGTCTCTATGTCATTGAGTTCTGCTCTGATCTTCATTATTTCCTTCCTTCTACTTGCTCTGGGATTTATTTGTTGTTGTTTCTCCAGTTCTTGAAGTGGTAGGGTTAGGTCATTTATTTGAAATATTTCTATCTTTTTTAGGTAGGCCTGTGTTGCTATGAACTTATCTCTCAGGACTGCCGTTGCTGTGTCCCATAGGTTTGGGACTGTTGTGTTCATTTCATTTGTTTCCAGAAACTTTTTTTTTTTTATCTCATTATTGACCCATTCATGGTTTAATAGTGTGCTATTCAGTCTCTATGAGTTTGAAAGTTTTTGAGGCTTTTCCTTGAAGTTGTTTTCCAGTTTCAAGGCCTTGTGATCTGAGAAAATGCTTGGTGTTATTTCAATTTTCCTGAATTTGTTAAGGCTTGTTTTGTGTCCTGTCATGTGGTCTATCTTTGAAAATATTCCATGCACATTTGAAAAGAATGTGTATTTTGCTTATTTGGGATGAAAGGTTATATATCAGTTAAGTCCATTTGATCTAATGCATCATTCAGTTCCATAACATTCTTGTTTATGTTTTGTTTGGAAGATCTATCCATTTTTGACAGTGGGGTGCTAAAATTCCCTACTATCAGTGCATTGCTCTCTATATCTTTCTTGAAGTCCTCCAATATGTCCCTTATATATTTGGGTGCTCCTATGTTGGGTGCATATAAGTTTACAATGTTTATGTCTTCTTGATGGATTCTCTCTATGAGTATTATAAAGTGTCCCTCTGGGTCTTCCTTTATGGCCTTTTTTTTTGAAATCTATTTTGTCTGATGTAAGTCTTGCTACCTCTGCTTTTTTTTTTTTTCCTGTCTATTTGCTTGGAATATTTTTTTCCATTCATTTACTTTCAATCTGTGTAGGTCCTATGTTCTGAGGTGGGTCTCATGTAGGCAGCATATGTGTGGGTCATGTTTTCTTATCCATTCAGCTACCCTGTGTCTTTTGATTGGGGCAGTTATTCCATTTACATTTAAAGTTATTATTGATAGGTACTTATTCCTTTTTTTCCTTCATACCCGTGTTCTTGTCTTTCTCCCTCTTTTTCTTCATCTTCTTAAACCAGTCCCTTTAGCATATCTCACAGTGCTGGTTTGGTGGAGATGTATTCTTTTAGCCTTCTTTTGTCAGGGAAATCCCTTAATTCACCTTTCATTTTAATTTAGAGCCTTGCTGGGTAGAGCAGTCTTGGTTGCAGGTTTTTGCTTTTCATGACTTGGAATATTTCTTGCCATTCCTGTTTGACTTGTAATGTTTCTGTTGAGAAGTCAGCTGCTAGCCGTATTGGGGCTCACTTGTATGTTACTATCTGTTTCTCCCTTACTGCCTTTAGGATTCTCTGTTTGTCTTTGATATTTGCCATTTTAATGATGTCATGTCTTGGAGCAGGCCTCATTGGGTTCCTCTTGATAGGGACCCTCTGTGCTTCCTGGACTTGTGTCACTTTTTCTCTTCCAATTAGGGAAGTTTTCCATCACGACTTTCTCAAACAGGTTCTCTATCCCTTCCTCATCCTCTTCTCCTTCTGGTATCCCTATTACATGGCTTATATTATGTTTCAGGTTTTCCTGCATTTCCCTAAACACCTCTTCATTCTTTTTGAGTCTTTTTTAATTTTCTTGCTCTTTCTGGGGGCTTTTTTCTACTTTGTCTTCCAGCTCACTGATTCAGTCTTCAGCTTCATCTAGCCTGCTTTTTATTCCTTCTACTGTGTTCTTCAATTCAGAAACTGTATTCCTCATTTCTTCTTGTCTCTTGTTGATAGTTTCTATGTCCTTTTTCATGGTGATACAGTATGCAGTAAGTTCCTCATAGTTTCCCTGTAGTTTTTAGTAATTCTCTCTGAGGTCACTGAGCTCATTGACCTTCCTTAGAACTGTTGTTTTGCACTCAATATCTGATAGTTTCCTTGCCTCTATTTCATTTAGTTCTCTTTGTGGGGATTCCTCCTTTCCCTTTGAGTGGGGTGTATTTCTTTGTCTTTCCATTATTTGTGAGACTCTTCGCTTTTGCTTCTGATTCTGTCTTGATTTCCTGACTTTGTGGTGTGAAATCCTATGGTTGGAGCCACTGTTTTTACTTTCTGGATCTGCCTCTGATTCTGTCAGATGTTGACCCTGTCTGACCTTAGGCAGTCTGTTCGAGACTTCCAGTAATTTACTGTTTGTGGCTGTCTCCTTCAGCTGTTAATCTATTTACTGTGCACTCAGCAGGCCTCCTTAGACAGCTGAGGGCAGGGTGGAGTCCCTCCTGGCGGTGGGGTTATTGGGTCCTCTCATGCTGCTACCATGTGGGGGAAGAGTCCGCACTGGTATCACGCCGGCTACTCTCTCCTTTCTTTCCCTAAAGCCTCTGTCTCCAGTCTCTCCTCAAGTGTCACCAGACCTCTCTGTGCCCCTTTTAGCCAGGGATCTATTGTCTGTGGCTGCCACTCTGCCATCAGCAGGCAGCTTAGACAGCACTAGGCAGGGTGGAATTCCACCTGGGGGTGGGGCTATTGGGTCCCTTGATACTGGTGCAGCTCAGGGAGAGTGGTCTCTGCCTGAAGAAAATGGCTGCTGCTGCATGGGAGATGAGTCAGCACCAAGGTCCCACTGGCCACTCTCAGTTCTCTCCCCAAAGCCTCCTTCCCCAGCCTTTCCTCAGGCGTCTCTAGCCCAGTGTTCCCCTACCTTTGCCAGAGACCAGGGTAAGTGGCTGCAAATAAAAATTTGTGCCTTGACCCTTTAAAAAGTTCTTTGCGTCTCCAGCTGCCTGTCTCTAGCAGAGAGCAACCCTGCCTCTTTTTCACAGCTGGCTGTTTTCTGTATACTTTTTGGGTTCTGGTGCTGTGGGCTAAAGATCCCCCCTTTTGGTTTAGACCCCACTCTTCTCAGGGGGATCCAACTGGCCTCTTCAATATCCTTCTGGTGCTACCCATGGGGGTCCTGCCTGCCTTCTTGAGTCTTTACCACACTCCTTAGTGCAAAAGTCAGATTGTGCTAAAGCCAATTCTTCTGTATGTGAGGTTACAAAGCTCCTCTCTTGCTATTGTTCAGTTGTTTGTTCCAAGTGATTTCCCCACAGTTTAATTGTAATTCCAAGTTTGTCCTGGAGGGAGGTCAGTGTGACTTCCACTCACTCCTCCACCATCTTGATTCAGGGGACATTTGTCCCCTGAAATGTTTTTGATTCAAGAAGGAATATTAATTAGTTAATATATTCAAAATTTTTAAAATGATTGTGCATCTAGGTATAGTTACAGTTTTAAGAATTTATTAATCCACTCAGCACAGTAAATTCTTATATGGCAAGCACTTACTTGATCAGATCATCAGGCTACAAGTGAAGTAACATGTGGCTCCTGTTTTTAGGTGGTGCCAGATGGTAGAGAGACCCCTTGCAGTAAACAAAGTGCAATAGTCCTGTAGGTACTGAGTCAGAGAGAGGCACTGCCTACCAGAGGAGTGGTTGATTTTAATGAGGAGTAGAGAATGGAAGGGGGAGTAATTCACGCAAACTTCCTAGAAAGGTAACATTTAAGTCTCTTCTTTAACAAGAACTAGGTATAGCCAGGGATGTTGAGTAGTGAGGGTCAGTCCAAGACTAGGGGTGGTATAAAGCCAAAGCACAGAAACAGGAAGTGCCTTGGTGCCTGAGAGGTGGTGGATGATGGTTTCATTATACAGGCACTTGGTGCCCCTGAAGAGCATTAGGCAGGAAGATAATGTGACTTGAAATGTAGCTTACTGTGAGTGATAACAGAGTAAGGAGCACTAATTTCAAAACTCAAGGTAATCAAGGTGAGAGGCACTGTAACCCTGAATCGAGACTTCTGTGGAGGGAATGGAGGGAAATTTGGGCTTTTGTGAGAGAAATGTTAGTCATTAGCATCTCCCGGGTGATTGATTAAAACATGCTTATGTTTTAAAATCAACCACTCCTCTAGTAGGCAGTGCCTCTCTCTGACTCAGTACCTACAGGATTATTGCACGTTGTTTACTACAAGCTGTCTGAGGTCTGAGTCTCAGGATAATTTATTGGTCTAATAGTGCCTGTGTGAGCATTTTCCATGGGAATGGGTGATGTGAAGCCCCAGGCTCATCTATAAAAACTTTCATAAATATTTATATCAGTGATATCGTTGCTTCTGTTGGATGATCTAGTTGTATGTAACAATGCTTTATCACCCCTCCACCTACATAATAGGTAAAGAGGTGCAGGGAGTGAGCTTACAGATGTGACTTTTGTGCCCATTTTAGGAATGTTTTTCTTAAAGGTCTCACCCTGTAACCCTACTCCTTTGGGAGCTGTAGCACAAGGGAGCTGCCAGAGACTGAAAATTTACAGCGACACATGAGTGATTCTAATATTGTGGTTTTAAACGTCTTTCTTGGGTTTTTCTTAATGTCCAACAGAGGACATCGAAAAAGCAGCAAGTGTACTTATTAAATAGAGACTAGATAAAGGGAAATCACTTCAAATTGAAGGGGAAGGAAGAAACCATATTCACTTTTCTATGACTACACAGTTATTGAAGATACATGTATATATAACATGTACACACACATATATAAACCTGTACATACATAAATACACTTATCTATCTATCTACACACACAAATACACAGCTATGTTCATAAGAGCATAACTTTAATGTCTGTCTCCATCTTTAAACTGGGAGCCAACATTTATCAGGGAAATGAAAAAATCTACCAGGAAGAAATCTTAAATGTTTGATTTGTTAAAAAAAAACCCCATATTTCCTTCTCCATAATGACAATTTTCCTGTTCTCAAATTGGTGATGTAAACAACATGGGAACAGAAGTGAAAATGCAAGGAAGAATATGCAAAAAAATTAAAGTTCCCTTTCATCTTGTGATGTACATTATGGTTGATTATGATGGAAGAGATGCCATCTGTGTGATTTCATTAGACTGTTGGCTCAGAGTTGACTTGATTCTTTTCATGTATGCTGTAGCAGTCATAGATCCCATAGTAGTAATGATGAAATTACATGTATGATTTCCAAGGTCCTGCTTCCAAGGCTGGCTCTCAATACTGTCTTTGGTATTAAGATAGATTCTATGCTTTCCCAGATACCTGAATGTCACCATATATCTTGTGATACCAGTTTACTGACACTTGAAGTGAGCCTTTTTCTAAAACACTTGGAAAAAAATTAGGTAAGTACATTTTTGATGTCACAATTAAAGTCTTGAAATAAGGTACTTTTCATCAATGCAATCTGTATCTATTTCTATATCTATCCTCTATTTGAGGTGTGTGTTCATGTAGTGAGCAATTTAACAAAACAAATTCAGCAGTAACAACATTCAGTGGATACTGTAACTATAAAAAAAGTTATAGTATAAAAAAACTTGAATATTGTTATTGATCAATTGCATAGATGACCCCCATTTTTCACTTTTCCTTACAATATAGATCTTGTCGCTACTTGCAGTGAAAGATGGACTCCCCCTCTGTATCCTTGATTCTAGCCTGCTTTGTGACTCATTGTGACTAACAGAATGTAGCAGAAGTTACTGTCTGTCACTCGTAAGTGTAGGTCTCAGGAATTTTTGTCCATTTTTTCTAGGCCTCTGTCCCTTACCCCTGCAGTGAGAAGAAGCCTGGGGTGGCCATTTGAAGGACAGGAAAGAGTGCAGAAGAAAGCCAAGTTTCCTGACTGAGACCATCCTAGAATAGCCAGCCCCAAGTCACCCACCCAGGGAAAAAATAAACTCAAGTGACCCAGCAGATTCATCAGCCGACCTATAGATTTTTGAGCAAAAAGTAAATGTTTATTGTTGTACGCCACTGATATGTTTTGATTGTTATGAGGTATTGTTGTAGCAATGAAACACTGAAAAAATACATTCCTGTATAACAGGTTTAGTTAGAACAGTAAAATTGGTATAAAACAAGTAGCAAAATACAGTAGATTGGAATGAATGTATTTCTTTATATAGGTAGTCAGATGACATGAGACTAATAGTTTAATATATGTTAGTATGGCAATCAGCAACAAAATAAATTTTAAGGAATTCCATTGCCATTCTCATGGATATCATAAAACATAGTAATTGAAAAATAGTGTCTAACTGGCAGTAGGAAAAATTATTTAATTTAAGCAGAAACTAGAATTTTGGTTATTATAGCTACTAAAAAGAGCAAGAGTGTAAAATATTTGCCCTGGCTGGTGTGGCTCAGTGGATTGAGTGCTGGCCTGTGAACCAAAGGGTTGCCCATTCGATTTCCAATCAGGGCACCTGCGTGGGTTGCAGGCCAGGTCTCCATTTGGGGACACACGAGGGGCAAACACATCTTGATGTTTCTCTCCCTCTTTCTCTCTTCTTTCCCCTCTTTCTAAAAATAAATAAATAAAAATCTTTAAAATATACTTTCACTTCTGTTATCTAATGTAGAGAATTATCATTTTTAAAGTGAGTTTAGTCATCCCCCCCATGATTTATTTAATCATTGGTAATTCACTGCAGCAAAAGTAGTCATTTTTATTTGCTAACAATAAGTCATTACTATATGCAAACACTTGTTTAGGCAAATAATGCATTATGTTTTACTACCAACTCTATTAAAATCTTAGAATCTTAGAGAAGAAAGCATACTTCCAGACCCAGGACACTTAAGGCTGTAAAAAAGAATATGTAAAGGAAAGTTAATATTATAAAGGAGGCTGGAAAAGAACGATTGCAGATTAAAAAGGAGAGCCAAAAGAGGCAGCCAAAGGAGGAGAACATTCCTAGAAAACAGTGGTCAAGAGGATTAAATGATGTAGAAATGTTAGAATGATGCAGGAAAATATAAATTCAACTTGGGGGGGGCGGGGAAAAGGAAGGGAAGGGGAAAGTCAAGGAACATATAGCAAGGACTCATGGACAAAACCAAAGGGGAAGATCTGAGGGAGAGAAGGAGGGAGGAGGCAAGGGAAAGTGGTGGGGGGGAGGCAGAGACAAATGTATTTGAAAAAACAAATTAAAATAAAATTTTTAAAAAAAGGGAGGGGGGGTCAAATATGTGGTGATGGAAGATTATTTGAATTCGGGTGGCCGGGGCACAAAACACAATATACACATCATGTATCATAGAAATGTACACTTGAAATCTATATGATCATATTAAACAATATCACCCTAGTAAACTTAATGAAAAAAATGAAAAGCAATTGCCAGTAAGTTGCTACTATAGTTGTAGTGAGTATACTTTTCCTTCATATTATAAAGTTTGTTTTTTAATAAAAAAGAAAGCAAATAAATAGCACTGTGGAGACACAGTTTATCTCCTAAAAATAAAAATAAATAAATAAATTCAACTTGACAGTATGACATTAGTGATCTTAGCCAGAGCAGTTTTAAATGGTGTGGCATGAGATGTCACATTACTATTGGGCAGACAAATTACAGGAGATAAATGCAGTACCTGCAGATTATCCTTTTGAAGAACTAGTCTCTTAGAAATGGTAAAAAAGTGTTGTATCTAGAAGGAGACACAGATCAATTATATTTTTCTTTCTTTCCTTTTTTATATTTTTTTTATTGTTCAAATATGTTTGTCTCCATTTTCCCTCCACCATTTTCTTCTGCTCCACCCACCCCCACCTCCCACCCTCAATCCTTCTTCATTGTGGCTTTGTCCATGGGTCCTTTATGCAAGTTATTTGATTTAACCCTTCCCCTTCTTTTTCCTGTTACCCTCATGTTACTGTCAGTATGTTTTTTCTTTCAATGTTGCTGGTTATATTTTTATTCCTTGTTTGTGTTGTTGACTACATTCTACTTACAGGTGAGATTGTGTGATATTTGTCTTTTACCTCCTGGCTTATTTCACTTAGCATAATGCTCTCCAATTCCATCCATCCTGTCGCAAAGGGTAGTAGTTCATGCTTTCTTTCAGCTGTGTAGTAGTCCACTGTGTAAATGTACCATAGATTTTTGATCTACTCATTTACTGATGGGCACTTAGGTTGCTTCCAGCACTTGGTTATTGTAAATTGTGCTGCTATGAACATTGGGGAGCAGAGATAATTTTGAATTGGTGATGTGGGATTCCTAAGGTTTAATTCCAGCAGTGGAATTGCTGGGTCAAAATCAATTCCATTTTTAGATTTTGAGGAAATTCCATGCTGTTTTCCACAGTGGCTGCACCAGTCTGAATTCCCACCAAGAGTGGCCTAGGGTTCCCTTTTCTCCACAACTGCACCAGCCCCCGTTGTTTGTTGATCTGTTTATGATGACCATTCTGACCCCTGTGAAGTGGCATCTCATTGTGGTTTTCATTTGCATTTCTCTGATAGCTAGCGATGCTGAGCGTCCTTTCATTTGTCTCTGGGCCCTGTGTATGTCCTCCTTGGAGAAGTATCTGTTCAGATTCTTTGCCCATTTTTTAATCCGATTGTTTGTCTTCTGGGAGTGGAGTCATCTGAGTTCTTTATATATTTTGGAGATCAAACCCCTACTTGATGTATCATTGGCAAATATATTTTCCCATTGAGTTGGTTTCATTTTCATTTTGCTGATGTTTTCTTTAACCATGCAGAAGCTTCTTATTTTGATGTGGTCCCACTTGCTTATTCTTTCCTCTATGTTCCTTGTTTTAGGGGACGTAGTGGTGAAAATATTGCTGCATGGGATATCTGAGAGTTTCCTGCCAATGTTCTCTGCTAGGACTTTTATGGTGTTGTGACTTATTTCTAAGTCTCTTATCCATCTTGAGTTTATTTTTTGTATGGTGTATGTTGGTCGAATTTCAATTTTTTTTTTTTTTTTTTTTTTTTTTTTTTTTTTGCGTATAGCTGTCCAGATTACCCAACCACACTTGTTAAAGAGGCTATTTTTTACTCTATTTTAAGCTCCTGCCTCTTTTGTCAAATATTAATTGACCATAGAGACATGGGTTTATTTCTGGGCTTTCTATTCTGTTCCACTTAACTACGCATCTGTTCTTATGCCAGTACCAGACTGTTTTGATTACAGTGGCCTGGTCATGTATTTTGATGTGACGTATTGTGATCCCTCCTACTTTGTTCCTCTCAAAAGTTTTGTGGTTATTTGGGGTCATTTATGGTTCCATATAAATTTTTGAAATGTTTATTTTATATCTGTGAAATATGTCGTTGGTATCTTAATAGGGATTGCATTGAATCTGTAAATTGTTTTGGGTAATATGGACATTTTGATGATGTTGATTTTTTCAATCCATGAACACGGTATGTGCTTCCATTTATTTGTGTCTTCCTTAATTTCTTTCTTCAGTGTTGTGTAGTTTTCTGAGTACAGGTCATTTACCTCCTTCGTTAGGCTTATTCCTAGGTACTCTATTTTTCTATTGCTATAGCAAATGGGTTTTTTTTTTTTTTTTACTGATTTCTGCTTCTGATATTTCATTGTTGGTGTACAAAAATGTCTCCTATTTCTGAATATTGACTTTGTATCCTGCTGTTTTGCCAAAATCACTTACTAGATAGAGTAGTTTTTCGGTGGAGTCTAAGGGGTTTTCTATGTATACTATCATGTCATCTGCAAACAATGATAGCTTTACTTCCTACTAAATAATAAGGATGCCTTTTATTTCTTTTTCTTGTCTGACTGCTGTGGCTAGGATTTCCTATACTATGTTGAATGGAAGTGGTGAAAGTGGACATTGTTGTCTTGTTCCTGATCTTGGTGGGAAAGTTTTTCGTTTTTGCCCATTGAGTATGAGGTTGGTTGTCGGTTTTTTGTATATGGCCTTTATTACGTTGAGGTATGTCCCCTTTATTCCTACTTTGCTGAGTGTTTTTATCATAAATGGGTGCTGTACCTTATCAAATGCGTTTTTCCACATCTATTTATTTGATCATGTGGTTTTTGTCTTTCCTTTTCTATGTGATGTATTACAGTTACTGATTTGGGAATATAGGACCATCCTTGTATCTTGGATGAATCCCACTTGATCAGGGTGGATGATATTTTTAATGTATTCCTGGATATGTTTTGCCAAAACTTTGTTGAGGATTTAAGCACCCATGTTCATCAGTGACATTGGCCTGTAGTATTCTTTATTGATTGTGTCTTTATCTGGTTTTGGGATTAGCATGATGCTGGCTACATAAGAAGAGTTTTGGAGCCTCCGTCTTGGATTCTTTTTTGGAATAGTCTGAGGAGGACAGGGGTTAGCACTTCCTTAAATGTTTTGTAAAAAAGAACTACTAAACTTCGCGACAGCATGGATGGAACTGGAGAGCATCATGCTAAGCGAAATAAGCCAGGGGGCGAAAGACAAATACCATATGATCTCACCTATAAGTGGAACCTAACCAACAATGCAAAGATGCAAGGAAAATATGACCAGCAGCACTGAAAGGAAAAGAAATCAACAGAGACAAGAGGGAAGGGGTGGGGGCAGGGAAAGGGAAGGGAAGGGGAAAGTCAAGGAACATATAGCAAGGACTCATGGACAAAACCAAAGGGGAAGAGGTGAGGGAGGGAAGGAGGGAGGGGGCAAGGGAAAGTGGTGGGCGGAAGGCAGAGACAAATGTATTTAAAAAGTAAATAAAAAAGTAGAAAAAAGAAAAAAATGTTTTGTAAAATTGTCCTGTGAAATCATCCAGTCCAGGGCTTTTGTGTGCTGGCAGTTTTTGATTAATGCTTCAATTTCACCAGCTGTTATCAGCCTGCTCAGGCTTTCTGTTTCTTCTTCATTCAGAGTTGGAAGGTTATATTTTTCTAGAAATTTGTCTATTTCATGGAGGTTTTCAAATTTCTTGGCATTTAATTGTTCATAGTAATTTCTTATAATGATATGTATATCTGTGGCGTCAGGTGTTATTTCTTCTCTTTCATTTCTGATATTATTTACCTGGGTCCTCTTACTTTTTTTCTTGATGAGTCTGCTTACAGGCTTGTCGTTTTTGTTTATTTTTTCAAAGAACCAGCTTCTGGATTGGTTGATGCTCTGAATTGTTCTTTTCGTCTCTATGTCATTCAGTTCTGCTCTAATCTTGACCATTTCTTTCCTTCTACTTGCTCTGGGATTTATTTGTTGTTGTTTCTCCAGTTCTTGAAGTTGTCGTGTTAGGTCTTTTAATTGAAATTTTTCTATCTTTTTTAGATAAGCCTGTATTGCTATGAACTTCCCTCTCAGGACTGCCTTTGCTGTGTCTCATAGGTTTTGGACAGTTGTCTGTTCATTTTCATTTGTTTCCAGAAATTTTTTGATTTCTTCTCCTATCTCATTATTGACCCATTCATTGTTTAGTAGCATATTGTTGAGTCTCCATGAGTTTGCAAGTTTTTGAAGTTTCTCTTTGAGGTTGATTTCCAGTCTCAATCCCTTGTGGTCCGAGAAAAAGTTTTGTATTATTTCAATTTTCCTGAATTTGCTGAGGTTTGCTTTGTGTCCTATCATGTGGTCCATCTTTGAAAAACTGCCATGAGCATTTGAAAAGAATGTGTATTTTTATTCTTTGGGATGTAAGGTTCTATATATGTCAGTTAAGTCTCTTTGATTCAGTGTGTCATTCAGCACCACAATATGTTTATTAATATTTTGTTTGGAAGATCTGTCCATTTTTGACAGTGCGGTGTTGAAATCCCCTCCTATAAGTGTTTTTCTGTCTATATCTTTTTTGAAGTCATCCAACAATTTCTTCATAAACTTGGGAGCTCCTATATTGGGAACATATAAGTTTAAACCGTTGATGTCTTCTTGATAGATTCTTCCTTTAAGTATTAAAAAATGCCCCTCTGGGTCTCTCTTTATGGCCTTTGTTTTGAAATCTTCTTTGTTGGATACAAGTATGGCAACCCTGGCCTTATTCTCATGCCCATTTGCTTGGAATATTTTTTTCCATCCCTTTACTTTCAATCTGTGTAGGTCTCTTGCTCTGAGGTGCGTCTCTTTTAGACAGCTTATGTGTGGGTCATGTTTTCTATCCATTCAGGTACCCTGTGTCTTTTGATTGGGGCATTTAGTGCATTCACATTGGGAGATATTACTGATAGAAATTTACTCATCTTTTCTCTTTGTACCTGTGTTCCTCTCTCTCCCATCCTTTTTCTTCATCTGCTTAAACCAGTCCCCTTAACATATCTTGGAGTGCTGGTTTGGTAGAGATGTATTCTTTTAGCTTTCTCTTGTATGGGAAACTCCGTATTTCCCCTTCTATTTTAATGAGAGCCTTGCTGGGTAGAGCAGCCTTGGCTGTAGGCCCTTGCTTTTCATGGCTCAGAATATTTGTTGCCCTCCCCTTCGGGCTTGTAGTGTTTCTGTTGAGAAGTCAGCTCCTAGTCTAATTGGGGCCCCCTTGTATGTTACTTTCTCCTTCTCCCTTGCTGCCTTGAGGATTCTCTTTGTCTTTGATAGTTGACATTTTAATGATGATGTGTCTTGGAGTGGACCTCTTTGAGTCCCTCTTGAGTGGGGTTCTCTGTGCCTCCTAGATCCACGAGAGCCTTTCTCTCCTCACATTAGGGAAATTTTCCATCATTACTTTTTCGAGGGTTTCTCTATCCCTTGCTCCTCTTCTTCTCCTTTTGGTATCCCTATTATACGGATATTATTGAGTTTCAGGTTGTCCTGCATTTCCCTAAATGCCTCTTCATTCTTTTTGAGTCGTTTTTCCATTTCTTGTTCTTTTTGGGAGCTTCTTTCTACTTTATCCTCCATCTCACTGATTCGATCCTCGGCTTCATCCATCCTGCTTTGGATTCCTTCTATTTTGTTCTTCAGTTCAGAAATGGTATTCTTCATATCCTCTTGTGTCTTCTTGATAGTTTCTATGTCCTTTTCCAGGCTGATATATTTTTCTGTAAGATCTTGATAGTTTCTCTGCAGTTTCTCATAGTTCTCTTTGAGCTGGCTGAGTTCATTGAGCGTCCTTAGAAACATTGTTTTGAATTCAGTATCTGATTGTTCCCGTGCCTCTATTTCATTAGCTCTCTCTGTGGGGAGTCCCCTTTTCCACTCATTTGGGGAGAACTTCTTTTTCTTCCCATTTTTGTGAGAGTCTGTTAAGTATTTTTGTCCTTTTTTTTTCTTTCTGGGCCTGCCTCTGATGATGTCAGTTGTTGACCTTATAGAACCTTGGGTTGTTTCTTTGAGCCTTCCAGGAGTCTACTGTCTGACTCCTGCTTGGAACAGCTCTGTGACCCCTTCAGTCAGGGATGGGCTAGTTTTTGGGATCTCTCTGTACTCTCACAGCGACTCCTTGAACACCCTCTGGCGTGGCAGGATCCCCCACCTGCCTTGGCTCGCATGTGCTTGCCCAAGACCAGGGGGCTTATTCGCGACCTCTTGTACTCATCTGGCCCCGCTGGCCAGTGAGCTCCCCAGCTCTGGTCAGTTTAGGGACTTCTATTGTGTGTTTTCCCTGCTTTTGGCTCTCTGGGTGCGTGGCTTGCCCTCTCCAAATGGGGACTATGGAAATGGGAGGAAGTCAGCTCCACGACTCTCCGGTTTATCCTGTCTCAGGTCTCTCCTCCAGGGATTCTGAGCATCTCTACTAATTTTGTGGGCCACTCCGCAATCACGGGTGGGCAGGTTAATTTACGCCTGCCCTTGCCGCACTGTCACTCCCTCGCAGGCCGTATTGGTGCCAATCTGTGGGAGGTTTTGCCAGCTGGTGTAAACATCCGCCAGCCCACGCATGTCACACACGCTCGCCAGCCCTCGCCGGTCACTGGGAGCGTGTGCGCGCCTGCACTGGGTGTTTTTGGGAGTCTATGTGTGCTTTTTGGCTTTTGGCTCTTTGGGGGTGTGGCCTCTTCTCGCGCAATGGAGACTACGGCAAGGAGAAGGAGTCGGGACTCCCCAGTTCCTCCTCCTGTTCTTTCCCCAACGCCTCAATTTCCAGACTCTCCTCAGGGTCCTCCAGGCCGTTCCCTGACCTCTTCGGCCAAGGATCCACCCCCTGTGCATACTGCCTTTCAATCGCAGGCAGTCTGGTTCATGCACGCCCCGCTTCTGCCTCTTTGGGGTCATGCCTTTCTAGCCCACATTGGAGAGTACAGAACGGGGAGGGAGTCGGGACTCCCGGTTCCTCCTCCTGTTCTTCCCCCAACCCCTCCGTCTCCAGTCTCTCCTCAGGGCTCTCCCAGCCAGTCTGCACTCAGCCCCGCAGCTCACACGCATACAAGCTGTGTGGGGAGCGCACAAAAGGAAGGTTAATTGACTCCCTTCTGCCTGAGCGAGATGGTAGCTGCAGAGTGAGAGGTGCGTTATCACTGGGCTCCATCAGCCGCCATGTTAGTTCTTTTCACAAAGTTTTCCTCACCAGTCTTTTCCCAGGCACCAGCCCACCCCGCTGCCGCCTCTACCCAGAGATCAAGGAGGGTGGCTGCCACTGCAATTTTTGCGTTGGCCCTTTAAATGTCTCTTTGCATCCCCAGCCACCTGTTTCTGGCAGAGAGCACCCCTAACCTTTCTGGGGTTGCGTTTTGCCTGTATTTTCTTGGTTTTAGCTGCTGTAGTTTAGGGGTCCCTGTTTATGATTCAGACCCCATTCTTTTTGGGGGAAGCTAACTGGCTGTTCAACGTCCCTCTGGGGCTAGTGCCCGTGGGCACCCAGCCCACCCTCTCAAGCCTCCACCGCACTTCTTACCCGGGATGTGCGAGAGTCGAATCCACTCTCTGTCTACGGCTCCAAGGCTCCTCTCCCACACACCTTTTTTTTTTTTTTTTAATTTATTTTTTCAAATACATTTGTCTCTGCCTTCCCGCCAACACTTTCCCTTGCCCTCTCCCTCCTCCCCTCCCTCAGCTCTTCCCCTTTGGTTTTGTCCATGAGTCCTTGCTATATGTTCCTTGACTTTTCCCTTCCCTTCCCTTTCCCCCCACACCATCCCTCCTTCCCTCTTGTCTCTGTTGTTTTCTTTTCCTTTCAGTGTTGCTGGTCTTATTTTCCTTGCATCTTTGAATTGTTGGTTAGGTTACAATTATAGGTGAGATCATATTGTATTTGTCTCTAGCCCCCTGGCTTATTTCACTTAGCATAATGCTCTCCAGTTCCATCCAGGCTTTAGTGAAGTTTAGTAGTTCTTTTTTTGTTTCTGCTGCATAATATTCTATTGTGTAAATGTACCATGGTTTTTGATCCAATCATCTACTGATGGGCATTTAGGTTGCTTTCAACACTTGGCTATTGCAAATTGTGCTGCTATGAACATTGGGGTGTATAGGTTCTCTTGAATTGGCATTTTGGGATTCTTAGGGTATGGTCCCAGTAGGGGAATCAGTGGTCAAAAGGCAGTTCCATTTTCAGCTTTTTGAGGAAATTCCAAACTGCTTTCCACAGTGGCTGCACCAGTCTGCATTCCCACCAACAGTGGACAAGGGTTCCCTTTTCTCCACTGACTCGCCAACACCTGTTGTTTGTGGATCTGTTTATGATGGCCATTCTGACCGGTGTGAGGTGGTACCTCATGGTGGTTTTGACCTGCATTTCTCTGATGGCTAGTTATGCTGAGCATCCTTTCAAATGCCTCTGGGCCCTCTGTATCTCCTCCTTGGAAAAGCATCTGCCCAGGTCTTTGCCCATTTTTTGACTGGATCGTTCATCGTCTTGCAGTGGAATCGAGTGAGATCTTTATATATCTTGTAGATCAAACCTCTATCTTATTTATCATTAGGGAATATATTTTCCCATAGGGTTGGCTCTCTTTTCATTCTGCTGATGTTTTCCTTAACTGTGCAGAAGCTTCTTATTTTGATGAGGTCCCATTGTTTATTCTTCCCTTTATGTCCTTTGCTTCAGGAGATGTATCAGTGAAAAAATGGCTGCGTGGGATATCTGAGTTTCCTGCTCATGTTCTCCTCTAGGACTTTGATTGTGTTGCGACTTATATTTAAGTCTTTTATCCATCTTGAGTTTATTTTTGTGTATGGTGTCAGCTGATGACCCAATTTCAATTTTTTTGCATGTAGCCATCCAGCTCTCCCAACTTTATTTGTTGAAGAGGCTATTATTACTCCATTTTCAGCTCCTGCCCCTTTTTTTGCATATTCATTTAACGTAGAAGCCTGGGCTTATTTCTAGGCTTTTTATTCTGTTCTACTCATCTATGTGTAAGTACAAAGAAGATGTCATTCCATTGTCTTATATGTTCTCTTTCTCTGAGGTTCAGCAATTTGATTATGAGGTGTTTAAGTGCTTTTTTTGTTCTTATTTTTCTTTTGATTAAATCCTGCTTGAGCTTCACTAATCTTGAATCTGAGGGGGTCATTCACTGAAAAGTTTTGAAAATGTTTTGGATAATATTAATTCTTTCCCATTCTCTCCAATTTTTCTGGGTCTCCAATTACATGTATTACAGAATGATCCCAGAGGTCTCATGTTCTGTTCAGTTTTTCCATTTTTAAGTGTATGTTTCAATTTAAATATTTTTAATGCATTTGTCTTTGAGTTGCATAGATCCCTTCTTCTTTTTTTAATTGATTAATTATTTTTTTTCAAATACATTTGTCTCTGCCTTCCCCCCGCCACTTTCCCTTGCCCTATCCCTCTTTCCCTCCCTCAGCTCTTCCCCTTTGGTTTTGTCCATGAGTCCTTGCTATATGTTCCTTGAGTTGCCCTTTCCAAATCCCTTCTTCTACTCTGTCAATCTGATGTTAGTTTATACATAGAATTCTTCATCTCAGTATTCTTTCAATACAGTATTTTTATTTGATTTTTTTAAAAGTATTTCTAATTCTATGATGAAATTCCCTATATATTTATTCACTGATTTGGTCCATAATTCCCTCTAAATTCTTTAACATATTTAAAATTATTTTATTTCTTCTCCTTCCTTCTTTCTTTTCTTCCTTCCTTCCTTCCTTCCTTCCTCCCTCCCTCCCTCCCTCTTTCCTTCCTTCCCTCCCTCCCTTCTCCTTCCCTCCCTTTCTGTGTCCTTTCCTCTCTCCCTCCCTCCCTTCCTTTCTTGATGATAACTATTTTCTAAAATCCATGTTGGCTGACTCCATCAGCAGGGTCAGTTGTGTGTCTGCTTATGTTTACATTTTTCTCTTCATTGTTCATCAATTTCCTGCCTCTTCCCATGACTTTAATTTTTAATTTTATGCTGCATTAAAAAAAAATCCCACTTGAGGTTTTTTATTGATGAGAGAGAGAGAGAGAGAGAGAAAGAGAGAGAGAGAAGAGATGATGTGAGAAACATTGATTGGTTGCCTCTCATGTAAGCCCCCACCGGAGATCAAATCCCCAAACTTTCTGGTGTAACGGATAATGCTTAATGAAAGAACAGTGGAAACTTAACTAGATATTTTTTGTTTTGTTTTATTTATCCAAGATAGGGTATTTATTCATTCTCTCTGAGGTGATTAGGGTAAAGGGATGACCGTTCAGACCCCATCTTGAGTCAAGTTGAGCTGCAGATTAGCCACAGTTTTATTCAGTTTCAGTTATTCTCCAGTTTCTAATGACATTATAGAGATTTCTCTGTGTCTTTCAGCTTAATTAACAACTTCCCCTGCCATCATAAAGAGGTTTACCTTTCTAGTATCATCAGGATTTGGGCTAGCAGGAAGTGGGTTCCAGCTTTAGTTAGTTTCAGTTTGTTTCTAAATTCAACAGTAGCAGTGTTGATTATAAAATTACTTTGTATGTCCTCTTTTTTTTACAGTTAAAGTAGGGTTGTTTCCATTCCCCCAACCACTCCCCCCTCCCTGCCTATCTCCAACTCCCATCCTTGATCCCAACCCCCTTTGAATTTATTCTTGTGTCTTTTCTGCATGTTCCATGATGATCCCTCCACTTCTTTCCCACATTATCCTCCTCCCCTCTGGTTACTGTCAGTTTGTTCTTTATTTCAATGTCTCTGGTTATGTTTTACTTGCTTGTTTGTTTTGTTGATTAGGCTCCACTTATAGGTGAGGTCATATGGTATTTGTCTTTCACTATCTGTCTTATTTCACTTAGCATAATGTTCTCCAGTTCCATCTATGCTGTCACAAAGGATAGGAGCTCCTTTTTTCTTTCTGCCGTGTAGTATTCCATTGTGTAAATATATCACAGTTTTTTGATCCACTCATTTACTGATGGGCACTTAAGTTTCTTCCAACACTCGGATAGTGTAAATTGTGCTGCTATGAACGTAGATCAATGGAACAGAATAGAAATCCCAGAAATAAACCCATCTCCATGGTCAATTAATATCAACAAAAGGGGCAAAAGCATTAAATGGAGTGAAAATAAACTCTTCAACAGATAGGGTTGGGAGATCTGGACAGCTACATGCAAAAAATGAAACTCAACTACCAACTTATGCTACACACAAAAATAAACTCAAGATGGATAAAAGATTTAAATATAAGTCACAATACCATAAAAGTCTCAGAGAAGAACATAGGCAGGAAAATCTCAGATATTCCACACAGCAGTATGTTTTTTTGTACTTCTTAGTTCCTCTCCTATGACCACTTATTCAGCAATCTTCCTGCAGGGTAGAATTGTTAGGTCAATAGACTTATTTGTGTTTGGGACTCTTCCAGTATTCAATCTGTCATGCCAACTACAATTTTTTAAAGGTTTGGCTTGCTTCCCTTTACCCGGGCTAAGTCACTGATAGCAAGCCCTCGTCTGTTTAGTCATACCAGACATGGAAATACCCAGTCCCAAATATTAAGGCAGCTGCTGAATATTGCTTTTCTATGTAGGGCTTGTCTCTGAAATTTAGTTCATTTAGATGACTCTTAGTCACTGATTATTAATGATATGCCTTTAGTTTATCTGTCTTCTACAGGATTGTCCAGCCTGTGACACATGCGCTGCATGCATCCAGGATGGCAATGAATGCAGCCCAACATGAAATCATAAATTTACTTAAAATGTTATGAGATTTTGTCATTTTAATTAGTGTTTGTGTATTTAATGTGTGGCACAAGACAACTCTTCTTCCAACGTGGCTCAGAGATGGCAAAAGGTTGTATACCCCTGGTTTACATCTTAAATGAAAGCGGAACTCCTTGGTGGGAATGCTAATGCCATACAAACATGATTGTAGGTATTGGGATGGAAATAAGAAATTGAATCACTGTCAGAGCCCTTAATAAATGAATATGTATGTGTTGGGGTGGGGGGAGGAAGACTGTGATGGTTTTGATTTGTTGGAAAAGAAATAGTGTGATGTAACAAGAACCCATCAACTCAGAAGAGGATGGGCCATGGTACAAAAGGTTGGGGATAAAAGATAGTTTACTGAGAATGAAATAAATGGCCCATAAAGTACTATGGAAAGAAATGGAAGAAAGAGCAGCAGAAGGTAGAGGGTAGGAGTAAGTGGGAAGAAACTCTTTTTAATATGTGAGAGAATATTGACTAAATTTTTTTTGCATTTTGGCAAGTGGCCAAGGATAAAGATAAGGAGTTTGGTTGGAGTAATGACTCAGTGAAGTAAGACACCTGTGCAGAGGAAGTTTTCTCACATTGTTATAGGCCTTTTGAGGCTGACAGACTGTGGACTTTCCTTTTTTTTTTTTTTTTTTTTTTTTTTTTACAGCATTGAGAATCTCTGCCAGTGTTTTAAAAAATTAAATTACTGGGGTAACATGTTTAATAAATTTTTTTTTGGTTTCAGGTATAGAATTCTTTCTTAAAAATCTATAAATCATGTTTATTCTATTACAGTTGTCTCAATTTTTCCCCCTTTACCCCCCTCCACCCATTGCACCCCTATCCTCTGCTCCCACAGTCAATTCCCACTCTGTTGTCCATGTCCATGGGTCATTCATACATAATCCTTCTCTAGTTGCCTCCCCTTCTTTCCATCATTATCCTCTTTCCCCATCCCCTCTGTTCACTGTCAGTCTGCTCCATGTTTCCATGCCTGTGGTTTATTTTGTTTGTTAGTTTATTTTCTTGAATAGATTTCACTTAGAGGTGAGATCATATGGTATTACTCTTTCACTGACTGGCTTATTTCACTTAGCATAATATTCTCCAGTTCCATCCATGTTGTCACAAAAGATAGGAGTTCCTTCTTTCTTTCCTTTTTTTAAAAATGTAAATTGATTTTATTTATTTATTTATTTTACATGTCAAGGTCCATTATAAAATATTTAAAAAATTAAATCCATTTTAAAGTCTCAGAAATTAAAACAACATGACACCACCACAGAAATAATCAAGTAGATCAATGAAATAAAGTAAGCATTCTAGAAACAAATGTACATATCTGTCTAACAATCTAATATATGATTAAATTGATATTTTAAATCAATGGGGAAAATAAGGCTTATTCAACAAATAAGGTTCATGGAACACTATTACTTGAAATAAAAAAAATATAGAGCCTTATTTCACATGTTATACAAGAAATATTCAGGTGAATTAAAAATCAATATGTAGAATCTAAGGAGTTTTAGGAGAAAATACAAAATAATATATTTCTTACCCAGAAGTAAAATATTCAAACCTAGAAGTTATAAAGTAAAATATTGACAATATGACTATATTAAACATTTAAGACTGCACCATTATTTATATATATGTATATAAAGTTAAAGGACAAGTAATGGAATAGGAAAATATTTACAATACACCCAAAAAAGGGTTAATGGTAAAGGATTAAGGGAAAAACTTCTACAAACATTTAATCAAAAAATGGATAAAGAATACCAAAAAGTCATTTAAAGCTTTTAAAAAATAATAGAAATAGGCAAGAAATATACAAAAACAGGTTTAGTTTCAAAATAATAAAGGAATAATTAAAATAACATCATTGTCACAATCAGATTAATACCTACTAAAAAATATTGGTAATATCAAGTATTGGCAACTGTGAAAGGAACTGGCTATTCACAGACTCTTTATCTTCATCTTAAAGCGTCCCTTTAGCACATTTTGCAGTCCTGGTTTGGTGGAGGTGTATTCTTTTAGTCTTCTTTTGTCTGGGAAAATCCTTATTTCACTTTCCATTTTAATTGAGAGCCTTGCTGGGTAGAGCAGGCTGGGTTGCAGGCTCTTGCTTTTCATGACTTGGAATATTTCTTGCCATTCCCTTCTGATTTGCAGTGTTTCTGTTGAGAAGTCAGTTGCTAGCTGTATTGGGGCTCCCTTGTATGTTACTACCTGTTTCTCCCTTACTGCCTTTAGGATTCTCTGTTTGTCTTTGATATTTGCCATTTTAATAATGATGTGTCTTGGAATGGGCCTCATTGGGTTCCTCTTGAGTGGGACTCTCTGAGCTTCCTGGACCTGTGTGACTTTTTCTCTCCTTTAATTAGGGACGTTTCCCATTATTACCTTTTCACACAGGTTCTCTATCCCTTCTTCCTCTTCTTCTCCTCCTGGTATCCCTATTATGCGGATATTATTATGTTTCAGGTTGCCCTGCACTTACCTAAATGCCTCTTCATTCTTTTTGCATCTTTTTTCATTTTCTTGCTCATTCTGGCAGCTTTTTTCTACCTTGTCCTCCAGCTTGCTGATTCGGTCCTCAGCTTCATCTAGCCTGATTTTGATTCCTTCTACTGTGTTCTTCAATTCTGAAATTGTATTCTTCATTTCCTTTTGTCTCTTATTGATAGTTTCTATGTCCTTTTTCATGCTGATATAGTTTGCCTTAAGTTCCTCGTGGTTTCCCTGTAGTTTTTGGTAATTCTTTCTGAGCTCACTGAGCTCATTGTGCTTCCTCAGAACTGTTGTTTGGAACTCAATATCTGATAGTTTACATGCCTACCTTTCATTTAGTTCTCTTTCTAGGGATTCTACCTTTCCCTTTGAGTGAGGGGTAGTTCTTTGTCTTCACATTATTTATGAGACTCTTCTTCTTTGCTTCTGCTTCATAAGTTGATCTGTTCTGATTTCCTGTCTTTGTGGTGTGAACTCTATGGTAGGAGACTGCTGTTTTTACTTTCTGGGTCTGCCTCTGATGATGTGAGATGTTGTCCCTGCCTGACCTTAGGCAGTCTGTTTGAGACTTCCGGTAATCTACTGTTTGTGGTTGTCTCCTTCAGTTGTTGATTTAGTCACTCTGCACTCAGCAGGACTGCTTAGACAGCTGGCGGGGGCGGAGTGGAGTCCCTCGTGGGGGCGGGGTTATTGAGTCCTCTCATGCTGCTGCCATATGGTGGAGGAGTCAGCACTGGGATCCTGCTGGCTACTCTCTCTGTTCTCTCCCCTAAGCCTCCATCCTCAGTCTCTCCTCAAGTGTCTCCACATCTCTCTGTGCCTCCTTTAGCCAGAGATCTAGTATCTGTGGCTGCCACTCTGCAAGCAGCAGGTGGCTTATACAGCACAGGGCAGGGTGGAATCCCACCTGGAGGTGGGACTACTAGATCCTCTGATGTTGCTGCTGCTCAGGGGCAGTGGTCTCTGTCTGAGCAAGATGGCTGCTGCTGCATGGGGGAGGAGTCAGCACTGAGATCCCACTAGCTACTTTCTCAGTTCTCTTCCCAAACCCTCCTTCCCTAGTCCCTCCTCAGGCATTTCTAGCCCACTCTACCCTTGTCTTTGCCGGAGAGCAGGGTAAGTGGCTGCAAATAAACATTTATCCGTTGGCCCTTTAAATGTTTTCTCACGTCTCCAGCCACTTGTGTCTGGCAGAGAGCAACCCTGCCACTTTTCACAGCTCACTGTTTATTTTGTACTTTCTGGGCTCTGGTGCTGTGGGCTAGAGATCCTGCTTTTGGTTTAGACCCCGCTTCTCTCAGGTGGATCCAACTCACCATTTCAATATTCTTATGTTGCTGCTGCCGGTGGATGCCCTGCCTGCCTTATCAGGTCTGTACCGCACTCCTAACCAGTTAGATTGCGCTAAAGCTGATTCTTCTGTCTCCGAGGTTACAAGGCCCCTCCTTTGCTATTGTTCAGTTGTTGGTTCCAGGTGATTTCTCCACAATTTAGCTGTAATTCCAGGTTGGTCCTGGGAGGAGGTCAGTATGACTTCCACTCATTCCTCTGTCATCTTGATTCCCAGTGCTTGGAGATATTAAATGACAATAGTGTATTATTCTAACCTCTCTGGAGATGAAGAAAGGCAATCTTCTCTAGAACATGGACCTGGACATGTATGTAGTTGAGTGTATACACACACACAAATATAAACATATACCTTTATGTATCCAGCTCACAAGAAATTCTCTTTCCATGCTAGAGTTAGCATGCCATAATCATTCAGTAAGCTTTTAACTGAAGAATTGCAGTTTGCCTTCCACTCACTCCTTCACCATCTTGATTCTCTCAAGTGTAGAATTTTACAATACATCATCTGTATATTGTATGTTTACCAGCCAAAGCTGCATCTCCTTTTGTCACCATACACTCAACACCTCTACCCTTTACTATCCCTCTACCCCTTTTCCCTCTGGTAACCACCAAACTTTTGTCGGTGTCTAGGAGTTTGTGTTGTCTTGTTTGCTCATTTGTTTCTTTTGTTTTTATATGTTATATATGCATGAAATCACAATGTTCTTGACTTTTCTGTCTGGTTTATTTTGCTTAGCATGATTTTCTTAAGATCCATCCGTGTTGCAAAAGGCAGTACAGTTAAATCTTGATTCTTGAATATCTTGGTTCTTAACCAAGCTGTTCAAAGAAAAAAAATGTCTCTGTTGTCTAACGAAACTTTGGAACTCAATTGTTGACATGAGAACCTTTTCATACTGATACCTTTATGATCTGTTATGCATTTCTCAGGCTACAAAAGAGATTGGTTTTGAACAAATTGCTCCTTGAACAGTTTTCTGAAATGAATTAAGGTTGACACTCATATTTCATCTTTTCTTATGGTTAAGTAGTATTCCATTAAATATATGTATCACTTTATCCAGTCATCTATTGAGAGATACTTCGGTTGTTTCCACATCACGGCCATTGTAAATAATGCTGCAATAAACATAGGGGTACATACATGTTTGTGAATTAATGTTTTCAAATTTTTGGGGTAGATACCCAGAAGAGGGATTGCTGTGTCACATGGTAACTCTATTCTTAATTGTTTGAGGAACTGCTACACTGTTTTCCATAAATCGCTATACCAGTTTACATTCCCATCAGCAGTGAATGAAAATTTCTTTTCTCCACAACCTCTCCAACACTGTATTATTTGTCTTCTTGATAATAGACATTCTAATGGTGTGAGGTGGTATCACATTGTAGTTTTTCTTAAAATTTTATTTATTTCTTTAAAAATTTTTTTTTTCAAATACATTTGTCTCTATTTACCTGCCACCATTTTCTACTTCCCCACTCCCCCCCTCCTCCCCCCAAAATCCTTCACCACCTTGGTTTCATCCAAGTGTCCTTCACACCTGTTCCTTGACCTGACCCTTCCCCTTCCCCTCCCCACTGCCCCCTCCATCCTTCCCTCCCATCCCTGTCAGTATCTTCTTTCTTTCAATGTTGCTGGTCATATTTTCCTTGCCTGCTTGCTTTGCTGATTAGCTTCCGCTTATAGGTGAGATCATGTGGTATTTGTCTTTCACTGCCTGGCTCATTTCACTTAGTATAATGTTTTCTAGTTCCATCTATGCTGTAGCGATGGGTAGTAGCTCATTTTCCTTTCTTTCTCTTTCTTTCTCCTTCCTTCCTTCCTTTTTCTTTCTTTCTTTCTTTCTTTCTTTCTTTCTTTCTTTCTTTCTTTCTTTCTTTCTTTCTTTCTTTCTTTCTTTCTTTCTTTCTTTTCTTTCTCCTTCCTTCCTTCCTTCCTTCCTTCCTTCCTTCCTTCCTTCCTTCCTTCCTTCCTTCCTTCCTTCCTTCCTTCCTTCCTTTCTTCCTTTCTTTCTTTCGTTCATTTCTTCTCCCCTTCCATCCTTCCTTTCTTTTTTTCTCTTCTCTTTTCTTTCTTCTGCTGCATAGTATCCCATTGTGTAAATGTACCATAGTTTTTTGATCCACTCATTTGTTGATGGGCACTTAGGTTGTTTCCAACACTTGGCTATTGTAAATTGTGCTGCTATGAACATTGAGGCACATAGATTCTTTTGAATTGGTATTTTGGGATTCTTAGGGTATAATCCCAGCAGTGGAATCACTGAGTCAAAAGGGAGTTCCACTTTTAGCTTTATGAGGAAATTCCAAATTGTTTTCCACAGTGGCTGCACCAATCTGCATCCTCACCAACAGTGTACTATGGTTCCCTCTTCTCTACAACCTCGTCAGCACCCATTGTTTGCTGGTTTACTTAGGATGGCCATTCTGACTGGTGTGAAGTGGTATCTCATTGTGGTTTTCATTTGCATTTCTCTGATGGCTAGTGATGCTGAGCATCCTTTCATATGTCTCTGGACCCTGTGTATGTCTTTCTTGGAGAAGTGTCTGTTCAGGTTCTTTGACCATATTTTAATTGGATAGTTTGTCTTTCTGGCATGGAGTCATGTGCATTCTTTATATATTTTGGAGATCAAACTCCTGTTTGAGGTATCACTGGCAAATATATTTTCCTATACAGTTGGTTCTTTTTTCATTTTGCTGATTTTTTCTTTAGCTGTGCAGAAGTCTCTTACTCTGATGAGGTCCCACTTGTTTATTTTTTCCTTTATTTCCCTTGCTGTAGGGCACATATTGGTGAAAATATTGCTGCATGGGATATCTGACAGTTTCCTGCCTATGTTCTCCTCTAGGATTTTTATGGTGTCATGACTTATATTTAAGCCTTTTAGCCATCTTGAGTTTATTTTTGTGTATGGTGTCAGTTGGTGGTTGTATTTCAATTTTTTTTACATGTAGCTGTCCAGTTCTCCCAACACCATTTGTTGAAGAGGCAATTTTAACTCCATTTTATGTTTCTTCACCCTTTGTCGAATATTCATTGACCATAGAGACATGGATTTATTTCTAGGCTCTCTCTTCTGTTCCATTGATTTATGGGTCTGTTCTTGGGCCAGTACCAGACTGTTTTGATTATGGTGGCCTTGTAATATAGTTTGATATCAGGTATTGTGATCCCTTCTACTTTATTTTTCTTTCTCAAAATTGCTGTAGCTATTCAGGGTCATTTATTGTTCCATATAAATTTTTGGAATGTCTGTTCTATGTCTAACATTGTTAGGACCTAGACTATTTATGTTCTTTGCTGCTAATAGTTCACTCTTGAGGGAGGCTCGGAGCTCGAAGCTGTAGAGGGTGGAGTTGGAGGGGCCAAGATTTGCTTGGAGAACATATAGATATAGGACTAAATAATTTTCTAACATCTTTTCAATTTATAGAATATCAACAATATTTACTGAATATTGTGCTAGAGTAAGATGTTCAAAGACCTTATTCTTGATCTCACAGGATGCATTATTTTAATATGGTCTCAATCTTTCCTGAAAATTTTGCTAGAGATGGTTTCTCTAGTAGCAATTGAAGATTTCCCATTGATTATAAAATGTAAGTTGAGATGTAAGGCAATAATTTGGTATTCCAGGTAGAAAATTTTAATGTTTTACTTAGAAATAGATGGATAATTCATAGAATAGACTGATGGGTCAATTTTGACTAAAAGACATGGGCTTGAATCCAGCTCTAAAATGTCCCAGCTGTGTGACTTAGGGCTTATTCAGTACTTTCTGCCTCAATTAGAAAAAAAACCCCTGTAAAATGAGACTGCAAATAATAACATAATGATTGTGGACATATGCTTAGCAAATAGTAACAATACAAAATGATTTTTCCATTTTTGTCTTTCCTGATATTATTTAGTCCTCTTGAATTTTATCCTCACTTTGTATCTACAAAGATATAGGGTTCTGAAAATATTTTTAATTGGGACATAGATGGTTTTTAAATTTAACTATTAAATATGTAAAAAAACAAACCTTACAATTACAGTGCCTTTACTCTAAGTACTCTCTTCTTCAAAGAGCAGAAATGTGAATAGATTTTATTGGAGTACAGGATCCATAGAAAGAGGTAAGAATTCCCCTGAAAAAAGCAGAAATAGCAAAGAGTCACTTGAAACTTATGTTTTCATTTTACATGTATAATACAAGAAAGGAATCAGTTACCTGTTTATAGAATTGTGGGAAATGTTGTTTTTAACACTCTTTTACTTGGCTTATTGTACAGGGGCAATGATGCCTAGGTCATGATTCTGACCACTCTTTGTTAACCTTGTGTGGAAAAAGCTGCTACCTTAGTGTCCTAAAGGTGAGCAGCCATTTTTGAAGTGAAGGTTTGTTAAAAGGAAAATAGAGCTGTACCAGATGTGGCCTATGTAGAACCTCATTGTTAATGTGAAAGCCTTTCACAGGTGAAGTATTATTAAGGGGGTCAGCAAAATCATCTTCATTTATTTGAAGAGATACAGAATTCAAAATTCAGTGGTACTTAAAAATTTTACTGAAATAACTTACTGGAAAAATGTAGCACTCTTTATCTCCAGTTATAACTGATGTGACTTCTCTTATGCAACAGAGAATTCTGTTGAAGAAAAGTGAATTTAAAAATATTTTGTATTGAGCACAATTTTCCAAAGATCTCCAGTTTAGGAAATAATACATTCAAATTACAAAGTCCATAAAGATAGTGGCTTTTATTTTTCCTATTGTTTAGCACAGCACCTGGCATATTGTTGCTGCTAACAAATGCATGTAATATAACCTTAATGCAATTTTTCTTAATCCTATACACTATAGTAGATATTTATAGTAGACCTAAACCTCCAAGTCTTAGAATTACATATACATTACCATTAGTTTAGAAAGAATATGTACATAAATTTGATATATTTTACTAATAAAGTTAAATAATCATGGCCATTTTTCATACTGGCTGAAAAATATTAGAATAGACTAATTTTTCTAGAATTAAAATTTATCTTACATGAATTTGCCATCAATTTGTGACATTAGATAGTTTGAAAATCATAGCTGTATATTAGAGATTAAATTAAAAATGTTTTGCTTTATCCTGGTCTATGTTGTTAAATAAATTTGAACTTTGTAGATACTGCCACTGGAAAAATAGCAGTTTGTTGGGCTCTTTCAAAAGGTAGGGCTATATAGCCTATGTCTTTGTTAGCACAAATATAACCTGATATGAAAAATTAGGTAATTAGTACAATAAATTGAACTAAAACCACATTTGTCTAAAATAGCATATTAAAAAAGGAAGATTTTCATTTTGTTATTAAGGTAACAGTTATTACCTTTCCTTTGTGTGTGTGTGTGTGTGTGTGTATGAGAGAGAGAGAGAGAGAGAGAGAGAGAGAGAGAGAGAGAGAGAGATGTTATGAGCCACATTTACTTCTATCCACAGGGAGTAAATTGGACCCAGGCCTGGTACAAAGCAGTGGATGCCTCTTGATTACACATTAATTAAGAAAGTGGTGGGGGGAAGGCAGAGACAAAGGTATTTGAAAAAATAAATTAATTAATTAAAACAAAAGAAATTGTACCTGTCCAGCAGCAACAAATACAATTAACAACAGCTGTGCTTTCAGAAGCAAATCCTTGATATAAATAATAAAGCTGACAGGTATCCTTGTTTGTTAACAAATAATTTTATTTTATCTTTGAAATAAATGACAGCATGTTGTTTAATCACACTCATTATTGGGTGACTGGTTTTCTTGCATTTTCAGGGTTTCTAGACTCTCATAACCAGAACTTCTGTGAAAAAGGCAGGTTTCACTTTCTCATTCATGACACACATTAAGCATGACAAAATAAGCATTGATATTTTCTAGACTATGGAATAGTTATAATTTAATTTTTGAAAATTCAACTATTATTATTTAATATATTTTATTTTTTACACAGTTTGACATTATTAAAAGTAAAGTCCATAGTTTACATTAGGGTTTGGTCTTGGTATTGTGCATTCTATAGGTTTGGACAAATGTATAATGACATGTATCCATGATTATAATATCATAGAGAGTTTTTTTCACCACCCTAAAAATCCTCTCTGTTCCTCCTATTCATCCCTCCCCTGCTTCATATCTGGCAATCACTAAACTTTTTACTGTCTCCATAGTTTTGCCTTTTCCAGAATGTCATGTAGTTGGAATCATACAGTATATAGCCTTTTTTGATTGGATTCTTTAATAATATGCATTTAAGGTTCCTCCATGTATTTTTTTTGGCTTGTTAACTCATTCTTTTTTAGCTTTAACTACTATTCTATTGTCTGGATGTACCACAGTTTATTTATCCATTCACCTACTTAAAGATATCTTGTCTGCTTCTAAGTTTTGGCAGTTACGCACAAAGCTGCTATAAATATCTATGTGTAGGTTTTTAGCAGGTAAATGTTTTTAGTTCATTTGGGTTAATACCAAGGAGTTGACTGCAGGGTTGTATGGGAAGAATAAATTTAATTTTGTGAGAAACTGCCAAACTGTCTTCCAAAGTCATTATGCATTCTCACCAGCAGTCAGTAGTATCATGCTGCCAACTTTGTGCTTCTTTTTTAATATTGAGTTGGCTACTCTGCATTGTTTGCCTTTCCATATAAATTTAGAATCAGTTTATTGATATCTACAAAACAACTTTCTGCAATTTTGATTGGGATGGTGTTGAGTCTGCATATTGAGTTAAGAAGAACTGACATTTTGATAATGAATCATTCTATCCACAAACATGAACCATCTTTCCATTTATTTATTTCTTCTTTGATATCTTGAATCAAAGTAGTGCTGTTTTACTCATATAGATCTTATACATATTTTACTAAACTTATACCCAAATATTTCATTTTTGGGGGTGCTAATGTAAATGGTAACATGCTTTTAATTTTAATTTCCACATATTTATTGCTGGCATGTAGAAAAGTGCTTGACATTTGTATATTAACCCTGTATCTTCTAACCTTGCTATAATCCTTAATTAGTTTCAGGATATTTTTTGTTGATTCAGATTTATTACATAGGCAATTGTATCATCTGTGAACAAAGACATTAATATTTCTTATTTTTCAATATGTCTAGTTTTTATTTCCTTATTAAATCTTGAATTGGCTAGTACCTCCAATGGATTTGAAAAGTAATGGTGAGCAGAGACATCAGATTGTTTTTTTCTACTTGTGTGAGTTTGGCAGATTGTGCCTTTCAGGAATTGATGCATTTTATCCAGGTTATCAAATTTGAGGGCTTTGAGTTATTCACGATATTGTTTTAAATATTCATGTGCTCTCTTACGATAATCTTTTTCATTTCTGATACTTGTAATTTGTATCTTTTCTCTGTTTTCCTTAAGAAGTCTGGCTAACATAAGAAGATGGCGGAGGAGTGAATGGGAGTCACGCTGACCTCCTCCCAAAACCAAACTGGAATTGAAACTAAATAGTGGAGTAATCACCTGGAAAGCAGTGGAGCGATAGTGGGAGAGGAGCCTTGGTGCTGCGGACAGTGGATTCGACTCTCACACATCCCAACGGGTGAGAAGTGCGGTGGAGGCTCGAGAGGGTGGGCTGGGTGCCCATGGGCACTGACACCAGAGGGACATTGAAACAGCCAGTTAGCTTCACCTGTGAAGAACGGGGTCTGAATCATAAACAGGGACCCCTAAACTACAGCAGCTAAAGCCAAGAAAATACAGACAAAAACGCAACCCCAAAATGCTTGGAGCTCTCTCTGCCAGAGACAGGTGGCTGGGGATGCAAAGAGACATTTAAAGGGCCAACGCAAAAATTGCAGTGGCAGCCACCCTCCTTGATCACTGGGTAGAGGTTGCAGCAGGGTGGGCTGGTGCCTGGGAAAAGACTGGTGAGGAAAACTTTGTGAAGAGAACTGACATGGCGGCAGGTGGAGCCCCAGTGATGGCGCGCCTCCCACTCCGCAGCTACCATCTCGCTCAGGCATAAGGGAATCAATTAACCTGCCTTTTGTGCACTCCCCACACAGATTGTACGCATGTGAGCTGCAGGGCTGAGTGCAGACTGGCTGGGAGAGGCTTGAGGAGAGACTGGAGACAGAGGCATTGGGGAAAGAACAGGAGGAGGAACCAGGGAGCCCCGACTCCTTCCCCTTTCCGTAGTCTCCATTGTGGGCTGGAAAGGTGCGCCCCCAAAGAGGCAGAAGAGGGGCATGCAGGAACCAAACTGCCTGTGATTGAAACGCAGGCCACACAGGTGGTGGATCCTTGGCCGAAGGGGTTACAGAACTGCCCAGAGACCCCTGAGGAGAGACTAGAAACAGAGGCGTTGGGGAAAGAACGGGAGGAGGAACGGGGGAGTCCTGACTCCTTCGCCTTGCTGTAGTCTCCATTGCGCGGGAACAGGCCACACCCCCAAAGAGCCAAAAGCCGAAAAGCACACATAGACACCCCCAAAAAAATACCCAGTGCAGGCACGCACACTTGCGCTGAGTGACCAGCGACGGTTGGAGAGCGTATGTATTGAGTGCGGGCTGGCGAATGCTTGCACTGGCCAGCAAGGCCTCCCAGAGATTGGCACCAATACGGCCTGCTCGGGAGTGCACAGAGTGGCAAGGGCAGGAATAAATTGACCCGCCAGGCCTCGATTGCGAAGCGGCCAACAAAATTAGTAGAGCTGCCCAAAGTCCCTGGAGGAGAAATCAGAGACAGGATTAACCAGAGAGTCCTGGAGCTGACTTCCTCCCATTTCCATAGTCCTCATGGGGCGAGGGCAAGAAACGCACCCAAAGAGCCAAAAGCGGGGAAAACACACAATAGAAGACCCTAAACTGACTAGTGCCATGGAGCTCGTGGGCCAGGGGGGCCAGATGAGTACGAGAGGTCGCGAATAACCACCTGGTCTGGTGCAAGCACATGTGAGCCAAGGCAGACCAGGAGGGATCCTGCCGCGCTGGTAGCGCTCTTAAGGAGCCCACGTGAGAGTGCAGAGAGATCCCAAAAATAGCTCAGCCCTGACCGAGGGGTCACAGAGCTGCTTGAAGCAGGAGTCAGACATAGGCATTAAACTCCTGGAAGGCTCAAACAAACGACCCAAGGTCCTATAGGGTCAACAACTGACATCATCAGAGGCAGGCCCAGAAAGAAAATAAAGGACAAAAATACTTAACAGACTCTCACAAAAATGGGAACAAAAAGAAGTTCCCAATAAATGAGTGGAAAAGGGGACTCCCCACAGAGAGAGCTAATGAAATAGAGGCACGGGAACAATCAGATACTGAATTCAAAACAATGGTTCTAAGGAAGCTCAATGAGCTCAGCCAGCTCAAAGAGAACTATGAGAAACTGCAGAGAAACTATCAGGATCTTACAGCAAACTTTTTCAGCCTGGAAAAGGACATAGAAACTATGAAGAAGACACAAGAGGATATGAAGAATACCATTTCTGAATTGAAGAACACACTAGAGGGAATCCAAAAAAGGCTGGATGAAGCCGAGGATCGAATCAGTGAGATGGAGGATAAGGTAGAAAGAAGCTCCCAGAAAGCACAAGAAATGGAAAAAGACTCAAAAAGAATGAAGAGGCATTTAGGGAAATGCAGGACAACCTGAAACGCAATAATATCCATATAATAGGGATACCAGCAGGAGAAGAAGAGGAGCAAGGGATAGAGAACTTCCTCGAAAAAGTAATGATGGAAAATTTCCCTAATTTGAGGAGAGAAAGGCTCTCGTAGATTCAAGAGGCACAGAGAACCCCACTCAAGATGGACTCAAAGAGGTCCACTCCAAGACACATCATCATTAAAATGGCAAATGTCAAAGACAAAGAGAGAATTCTCAAGGCAGCAAGGGAGAAGGAGAAAGTAACATACTAGGGGGCCCCGATTAACCTAGGAGCTAACTTCTCAACAGAAACACTGCAAGCCAGAAGGGTATGGCAACAAATATTCCAAGCCATGAAAAGCAAGGGCCTACAGCCAAGGCTGCTCTACCCAGCTAGGCTCTCCATTAAAATAGAAGGGGAAATACGGAGTTTCCTAGACAAGAGAAGACTAAAAGAATACATCTCTGCCAAACCAGCACTCCAAATATATGCTAAGGGGACTGGATTAAGCAGATGAAGGAAAAGAATGAGAGAGAGAGGAACACGGGTACAAAGAGAAAAGATGAGTAAGTTTCTATCAGTAATATCTCTCAATGTGAATGGACTAAATGCCCCAATCAAAAGACACAGGGTAGCTGAATGGATAAGAAAGCATGACCCACACATATGCTGTCTACAAGAGCCCCACCTCAGAGCAAGAGACCTACACAGATTAAAAGTAAAGGGATGGAAAAAAATATTCCAAGCAAATGGGCATGAGAAAAAGGCCAGGGTTGCCATACTTGTATCCGACAAAGAAGATTTCAAAACAAAGGCCATAAAGAGAGACCCAGAGGGGCATTTTTAATACTTAAAGGAAGAATTTATCAAGAAGATATCAACATTGTAAATTTATATACTCCCAATATAGAAGCCCCCAAGGTTATAAGGGATTTGTTGGGTGACCTCAAAAAAGATATAGACAGCAACACACTGATAAGAGGGGATTTCAACACCGCACTGTCAAAAATGGACAGATCTTCCAAACAAAACCATAATAAACATATTTTGGCGTTGAATGACACTCTGAATCAAGGAGACTTAACTGACATATATAGAACCTTACATCCCAAAGAATAAAAATACACATTCTTTTCAAATGTTCATGGCAGTTTTTCAAAGACAGACCACATGATAGGACACAAAGCAAACCTCAGTAAATTCAGGAAAATTGAAATAATACAAAACTTTTCCTCAGACCACAAGGGATTGAAACTGGAAATCAACCTCAAAGAGAAACTTCGAAAACTTGCAAACTCATGGAGACTGCACTGTAGACTATTAAAGAATGAATGGGTCAATAATGAGATAAGAGAAGAAATAAAAAAATTTCTGGAAACAAATGAAAATGAACAGAGAACAGTCCAAAACCTATGGGACACAGCAAAAGCACTCCTGAGAGAGAAGTTCATAGCAATACAGGCTTACCTAGAAAAGACAGAAATATTTCCAATAAAAAACCTAACACTGCAACTTCACGAAATGGAGAAACAACAACAAATAAATCACAGAGCAAGGAGAAGGAAGGAAATAGTGAAGAGTAGAGCAGAACTGAATGCCATAGAGATGAAAAGAACAATTCAGAGCATCAACCAATCCAGAAGATGGTTCTCTAAAAAGATAAATAAAATTGACACGCCTTTAAGCAGACTCATCACGGAAAAAAGGGAGAGGATCCAAATTAATAATATCTCATGGTGGTACCTCATGGTGGTTTTGACCTGCATTTCTCTGATGGCTAGTAATGCTGAGCATCCTTTCAAATGCCTCTGGGCCCTCTGTATCTCCTCCTTGGAAAAATGTCTGCCCAGGTCCTTTGCCCATTTTTTGATTGGATCGTTTGACTTCTTGGAGTGGAGTTGAGTGAGTTCTTTATGTATCTTGGAGATCAAACCTCTATCTGACGTATCATTAGCGAATATATTTTCCCATAAGGTTGGCTCCCTTTTCATTCTGCTGATGTTTTCTTTAGCCATGGAGAAGCTTCTTATTTTGATGAGGTCCCACTTGTTTATTCTTTCCTTTATGTCCCTTGCTTCAGGAGACATATCAGTGAAAAAATTGCTGTGTGGAATATCTGAGAGTTTCCTGCCCATGTTCGCCTCTCGGACTTTGATGGTGTTGCGACTTCTATTTGAGTCTTTTATCTATCTTGTTTTTATTTTTGTGTATGGTGTCAGCTGATGATCCAATTTCAATTTTTTGCATGTAGCTGTCCAGCTCTCCCAACACCATTTGTTGAAGAGGCTATTATTGCTCCATTTTATGCTTCTGCTCCCTTTGTCAAATATTAGATGCCCAGAGAGACCTGATCTTATTTCTGGACTTTCTATTCTGTTCCATTGATCTATGGGCCTGTTATGTGCCAGTACAGATTGTTTTGAGTATAGTGGCTTTGTTATATAGTTTGATGTCTGGTATTGTGACCCCTCCTACTTTGTTCTTCCTTCTCAAAATTGGTAGAGCTATTGGGTCATTTTGGTTCCATATAAATTTTTGAAATGTCTGTTCTATTTCTGTGAAATATGTCTTTGGTATCTTAATAGGAATTGTGTTGAATGTATAAACTGCTTTGGGTAGTATGGATATTTTGATGATATTAATTCTTCCAATCCATGAGCACAGTATATGCTTCCTTTTATTTGTGTCTTCCTTAATTTCTTTTTTTCAATGTTGTATAGTTTTCTGCATACAGGTCTTTTACGTCCTTGGTTAAATTTATGCCTAGGTACTTTATTTTTCTTCTTGCTATATTGAGTGGTATTTTTTTTTCTGATTTCTTCTTTTATTTCATTGCTGGTGTACAAAAATGCCTTTGATTTCTGAATGTTGACTTTCCCTCCTGCTGTTTTGCCAAATTCACTTATTAGGTTGAGGAGTTTTTCGGTAGAGTCTACAGGGTTCTCTATGTACACTATCATGTCATCTAAAAATAATGATAGCTTTACTTCCTCTTTTCCTATTTGGATGTCTTTTATCTCTTTCTCTTTTCTGACAGCTGTGGCTAGGACTGCCAATACGATGTTGAAAAGAAGCGGTGAGAGCGGACATTGTCGTTTTCCCGATCTTACTGGGAAAGCTTTCAGTTTTTGCCCGTTGAGTATGATGTTGGCTGTAGGTTTTTCATGTATGACCTTTATTACGTTGAGGAATGCCCCATTTATTCCCATTTTGCTGAGTGTTTTGATCAGAAATGGGTGCTGTACCTTGTCAAATGCTTTTTCTGCATCTATCGAGATGATCATGTGGTTTTTGTCTTTTCTTTTATTTATGTGATGTATCACGTTTACTGATTTGCGTATATTGAACCATCCCTGCATCCCTGGGATGAATCCCACCGGATCGTGGTGAATGATCTTTTTAATGTATTGCTGGATGCGGTTTGCCAGTATTTTGTGGAGGATTTTAGCATCTGTGTTTGTCAGCGAAATTGGCCTGTAGTTTTCTTTCTTTGTAGGGTCTTTATCTGGTTTTGGGATCAGGGTGATGCTGGCCTCATAGAAAGAGTCTGGGAGTCTTCCCTCCTCTTGGATGTTTTGGAATAGTCTGAGAAGGACAGGGTTAGCTCTTCCTTAAATGTTTTGTAATGTTCTCCTGTGAAACTGTCCTGCCATGGGCTTTTGTGTGCTGGGAGTTTCTTGATTACTGCTTCAATTTCTCCAGCTGTTATCTTTCTGTTCAAGCTTTCAGTTTCTTCCTCCTTCAGTGTTGGAAGATTACACTTTTCTAGAATTTGTCCATTTCATCCAGGTTTTCAAATTTCTTGGCATATACTTCTTCATAGTAGTTTCTGACAATCCCTTGTATTTCTGTGGTATCAGTTGTTATTTCTCCTCTCTCATTTCTGATATTATTAATTTGGGTCCTCTCCCTTTTTTCCGTGATGAGTCTGCTTAAAGGCGTGTCAATTTTATTTATCTTTTTAGAGAACCATCTTCTGGATTGGTTGATGCTCTGAACTGTTCTTTTCATCTCTATGTCATTCAGTTCTGCTCTACTCTTCACTATTTCCTTCCTTCTCCTTGCTCTGTGATTTATTTGTTGTTGTTTCTCCATTTCGTGAAGTTGCAGTGTTAGGTTTTTTATTGGAAATATTTCTGTCTTTTCTAGGTAAGCCTGTATTGCTATGAACTTCTCTCTCAGGAGTGCTTTTGCTGTGTCCCATAGGTTTTGGACTGTTCTCTGTTCATTTTCATTTGTTTCCAGAAATTTTTTTATTTCTTCTCTTATCTCATTATTGACCCATTCATTCTTTAATAGTCTACAGTGCAGTCTCCATGAGTTTGCAAGTTTTCGAAGTTTCTCTTTGAGGTTGATTTCCAGTTTCAATCCCTTGTGGTCTGAGGAAAAGTTTTGTATTATTTCAATTTTCCTGAATTTGCTGAGGTTTGCTTTGTGTCCTATCATGTGGTCTGTCTTTGAAAAACTGCCATGAGCATTTGAAAAGAATGTGTATTTTTATTCTTTGGGATGTAAGGTTCTATATATGTCAGTTAAGTCTCCTTGATTCAGAGTGTCATTCAACGCCAAAATATGTTTATTATTGTTTTGTTTGGAAGATCTGTCCATTTTTTTTACAGTTTGTTGTTAAAATTTCCTAATATCATTGTGTTATTGTCTATATATTTTTGAAGTCGTGCAAGATTTTCTTTGTAAACTTGGAGCCCCTCTGTTGGGTGCATATAAGTTTACAATGTTTATGTATTCTTGATAGATTGTTCCTTAAGTATTATTAAGTGTCCCTCTGGGTCTCTTTTTTAGCCTTTGTTTTGAAATCTATTTTGTTTGTTATGAGTATTGCTACCCCTGCTTTCTTTTCTTGCCCATTTGCTTGGAATATTTTTTCCATCACTTTACTTACAATATGTGTAGGTCTTTGGCTCTGAGGTTGGTGTCTCGTAGGCCGCATATGTATGGTTCATGTTTTCTTATCCATTCTGCTATCCTGTGTCTTTTGATTGGGGCATTTAGTTCAAATTACATTGAGCATTATTACTGATAGAAACCTATTCATTGTTTCTCTTTTTACCTTTGTTTTTCTCTTTCTCAATTTTTTCCTTCGTCTTCTTAAACCAGTTGCTTTAGTATATCTTGTAGTGCTGGTTTGATAGAGACATATTGTTTTCTCCTTCTTTTCTCGGAGAAACTCCTTATTTCTCCCTTTATTTTAATTGTGAGTCTTGCTGGTTAGTGCAGCCTTGGTAGTAGGCCTTTGCTTTTCATGACTTGGAATATTTTTTGCCATTTCCTTCTGGTTTGTAATGTTTCTGTTGAGAAGTCAGCTCCTAGATGTATTGGGGCTCCCTTATATGTTAGTACATGTTTCTCTGTTGCTGCCTTGAGAATTCTCTCTTTGTCTTTGGTGTTTACCATTTTAATGATGATGTGTCTTGGAGTGGGCCTCATTGGGTTCCTTATGAATGGGTCCCTCTGTGCTTCCTCTACCTGTGCAAACTTTTCTCTCCTCAAATTAGGGAAGTTTTCCATCATTAATTTTTCAAAGAGGTTTTCTATCCCTTGCTCCTCTTCTTCTCCTTCTGGTATCTTTATTATGAGGATAGTATTGTGTTTCAGGTTGTCTTGCATTTCCCACAATGCCTCTTCATTCTTTTGGAGTTTTTTTCCATTTCTTGTTCTCTGAGATCTCTTTTCCACTTTATCCTCCATCTCACTGATTCGATCCTCTGCTTCATCTAGCATTCTTTTGATTCCTTCTACTGTGTTCTTCAATTCAGGAATGGTATTCTTCATTTCCTCTTGAGTCTTCTTGATAGTTTCTATGTCCTTATCCAGGTTGATATAGTTTGCTGTAAGTTCCTGATAGTGTCCCTGCAGTTTCTCATAGTTCTCTTTGTGCTGGCTGAGCTCATTGAGCTTCCTTACAACCATTGTTTTGAATTCGATATCTGATAGTTGTCTTGCCTCTAGTTCATTTAGCTCTCTTTGTGGTATTCTTCCTCTCCCCTCATTGTGGGGGAACTTTTTTCCTTCCCATTTCTGTGAGAGTCTATATATATATATATATATATATATATATATATATATATATATATATATATATATATTTCTTTTGCTTCAATTTAACCATCTAGATTTCCTGACTTTGTGTATTAAAATTTTATGGTAATAGGCAGGTATTTTTATTTATTTTTTCTTTACTTTTCTTTCATCTCCAAACTCTCATCAAGGGTCTCTGGGAAAGCTCTGTGACCCCTTTGGCCAGGGATCTACTATTTCTGCAGACTGCATTGTAGTGTGCAGCTTCTGGCTCTCCCCTGCTTTTGCCTCTTTTGGGGCATGGCCTGCTTGCTCAAAATGGGGACTACAGAATGGGGAGGGAGTCTGCTCCAGGAATCTCATATAATCGCCCTGTTCTTTCCTCAATGTCTCCTTCTCCAATCACTCCTCAAGGGTCTCTATGCAGCTGTGTGTCCCCTGTGGCCAGGGATCCTCTTATTCTTCCAGCCAGTCTGCACTCAGTCCCCAGCCCACATGCACACAAGTTGTGTACAGAGCGTGCATAAGGCAGGTTAATTTATTCTCTTATGCCTGAGTGAGATGGTAGCTGCAGAGTGGAAGGCAAGTTATCACCGGGGATCTGCTGGCCACTGTCTCTGTTCTCTTCACAAAGTTTCCCTCACCAATCTTTCCTCAGGCACCAGCCCACTGTCCTGCTGCCTCTACCCAGAGTTCAAGGAAGGTGGCTGCCACTGAAAATTTTTGTGTTGGCCCTTTAAATTTCTCTTTGCATCTCCAGATGCCTATCTCTGGCAGAGAGAACCCCTAAGCTTTTCAGGGTTGCATTTTGTCTGTGCATTTTCCTGGTTTCAGCTGCTATAGTCTAGTGTTCCTGTTTATGGTTCAGACCCTGTTCTTCTCAGGGGGATCTAACTGGCTGTTTCAATGTCCCTCTGGTGCTGGTGCCCATGGGTGCACAGCCCACCCTCTTTAGCCTCCACCACTCTTTTCACCTTTTCGAATGCGTGAAAATTGATTCCACTGTCCGCGGCTCCAAGGCTCATCTCCCTCTCTCAGTCCATTGTTTTCCAGGTGATTTCTCTACTATTTAGTCAAAATTTCAGTTTGGTCTTGGGAGGAGGTCAGCATGACTCCCATTCACTTCTCCACCATCTTTTTCTCCTGGTTTTCTTTCTGATAGTTCATTATTGGTGTACAAATATGCCATTGATATCTGATTGACTTTGTATCTTGCTAGTTTGCCAAAATCAGTTATTAGATCAAGTAGTTTTTTGGTGGAATCTATACAGTTTTCTGATTACACTATCATGTTATCTGTGACTAATGACAGTTTTACTTCCTTCTTTCCAGTTATGGATGTCTTTTATTTCCTCTTCTTGTCTGATTGCTTATGACTAGGACTTCCAGTATTCCGTTAAACAAGTGCAATAAAAGCAGAGAGTCTTGTCTTGTTTCTGATCTTAATGGAAATGCTTTTAGTGTTTTCCCATTGAATATGATGTTGGCAATAAGTTTTCCATATATGGCCTATATTATGTTGAGGTATACTCCCTCTATTTGTAATTTGCTGAGTGTTTATTTGTAATTTGCTGAGTGCTTTTTATCATAAGTAAGTGCTAGACTTTACCTAACACTTTTTCTACATCTGTTGATATGATCATTTGATTTTTTCTTTCATTTTGTTTTTGTAATGTATCACACTTATTGATTTGTGAATATTGTACCAATCTTGCATCCCTGTAATAAGTCCCATTTGATCGTGGTGTATGATCTTTTTAATGTATATTTGGATCTGGTTTGCTAATATTTTGTTCAGGATATTAGCATCTATATTCATCAGAAATATCTGCCTTTAATTTCCTGGTTTTGGAATTAGAATATACTGGCCTAATAAAAAGAGTTTGAGAGTCTCCCCTTTTCTAAATTTTTTAGAAGAGTTTGTGAAGAATAGGTGTTAGTTCTTTTTGAATGATAGGTAAAATTGACCTGTGAAGTCCACTGGTCCAGAGCCTTTGTGTGCCAGGATTTTTTTGATTACTGTTTCAATTTCACTAATTGTTATTGGTCTATGCCAATTTTCTGCTGCTTACTGATTCAGTTTTGGAAGACAGTATTTTTCCAGAAATTCATCCATTGTTCCCAGGCTGTCTGATTTCTTGGCAGATGCTTCATAGTAATTTCTTACAATCTTTTGTATTTATTTATTTTAAAATTTTATTTTCTTTGGAACATAAATATAATATATAATTTTATTTATTGCCAGAGTCAGTAAGAAAGCATGAGCATACTTTTCCTCTACTCCTGTTTTTTAATTCATTTTCTTGCAGTTAAAACAGGTTTTATCTTTTCTTTTCTTACTATATAAATATTTTTCTGGCTCTATATTATTTCATTTTATTTAATTTTTTAAATTTAATTTATCATTGTTCAAGTAGAGGGGTTTCTATTTATCCTCCACTACTTTCCCTGCCCCACCCACCTCCACTTTCCACCCTCAATCCTTTCCCACATTGGTTTGTACATGTGTCCTTTATATAGGTTCCTTGACTTGGCCCTTCCTCTTCTTTTCCCCATTATCCACCCCCCTCCTCCTCTCTGGTTACTGTTGGTTTGTTGTGTGTTTCAACGTTGCTGGTTATATTTTTCTTGCATGTTTGTTTTGTTGATTAGGTTCCACTTATAGGTGAGATCATATGTATTTGTCTTTTGTTGACAGGCTTATTTCACTTAGCATAATGCTCTCCAGTCCCATCCATGCTGTCGTGAAGGATTGTAGCTCTTTCTTTCTTTCTGCTGCATTGTAGTCTATTGTGTAAATATACCATACATTTTTGATCCAATTATTTGTTGATGGGCGTTTATGTTGCTTTCAGCACTTGGCTATTGTAAATTGTGTGGCTAACATATTGGGGTGCATAGGTTCTTTGAATTGGTGTTTTGGGATTCTTAGGGTATAATCCCAGCAGTGGAATCACTAGGTAAAAAGGCAGTTCCATTTTTAGATTTCTGAGTAAATTCCAAACTTTTAGGTCTCCCTTTTCTCCACAACCTCACCAGCACTTCTTGTTTGTTGATTTGTTTATAATGGCCATTGTGACTCATGTGAAGTGCCATCTACTTGTGGTTTTAATTTGCATTTCTTTGATGACTAGTGATGTTTTCATTTGTCTCTGGGCCCTGTGTATGTCCTCCTTGGGGAAGTGTATGTTCAGGTCTTTTGCCCATTTTTTAACTGGATTATTTGTCTTCCTGGAGTGTAGTTGTGTGAGTTTTTTATATGTTTTGGAGATCAAACCCCTGTCTGAACTATCATTGGCAAATATATTTACCCTTATGGTTGGTCTCCTTTTTATTTTGCTGATGTTTTCTTTAGTCATACAGAAGCTTCTTATTTTGATGAACATGACATTACATAGAAATAATCAAGTAGACCAATGAAATAAAATGAGCATTCTAGAAACAAATGTATAGATCTAACAATGTAATGTATGATTAAATTGATATTTCACATAAGTGGGGAAAATAAGAGGCAGAAATATGGTGGAGAAGTGAGTGGAAGTCACACTGACCTCCTCCCAGGACCAAACTTGAATTGCAACTAAATTGTAGAGAAATTACCTGGAAAACAATGGAACGATAGTGAGAGAGGAACTTTGAAACTGTGGACAGAGTGGAATCGACTTTCGCACACCTAACAGGTGAGAAGTGTGGTGGAGGCTCAAGAGGGTGGGCTGGGCACTCACAGGCACCAGCACTAGAGAGATACTGAAATGACCAGTTGGATTCCTGTAGGAAGAATAGAGTCTGAATCACAAGCAGGGACCTCTATACTATAACATCTGAACCCCCAAAAATCACACAGACAAAAGACAATTGTGAAAATCATAGTGGTGCTCTCTGCCAGAGACAGGTGGATGGAGATGAAAAGAGATGTTTAAAGGGCCAATGCAACAATTTTTAGTGGTAGCTAGCTTCCTAGGTCTCTGGCCAGAGACGGGAGCAGAGTGGGCTGGAACCTGAGGAAAGATTGGTAAGGAAAGCTTTGGAGAGAAAACTGAGACAGTGGCCAGTGGGGCCCTGGTGATAACTCACCTCCCATTCTGTAGCTTCCATCTCACTCAAGCATAAAGGAAGAAATACCTCTGCCCTCAGGACATGCTGCCCACGAGTTGTGTGCAGGCCTGGGGGCTGATTGCAGTGCAGCCAGCAGAGATAGGTGATCCCTGGCTAAAGATGTGCCTTTAGGCTCGTCTGGTCTCAACCTTACTCAGGAAGACCACTCCCCTGAGTGGCAGCAGCCTGTAAGGACACAAAGGATAAATATCCTTTGCTGCCTAGAGATGTGCTTAAGGAGAGACCGGAGACAGAGGCATTGGGTAGAGATCTGAGGGAGTAGCCAGCGGGTTTCTGATGCTGACTCCCCCATTCCACAGCCGTCATCTTGCTTAGTCAGGCTATTCCCCAAAGAGGCAGCAGCAGGAAAGGAAACAATACCCCAGCCCTCAGGACACTCATGAAAGAGTTGGGCGCAGTCCTGGGTGTGGAGTGCAGTGTGCCCAGCAGAGATAGTAGATACCTGGCTAAAGGGGACACAGAGTTGCCTAGAGAGATGATTGAGGATAGACCGGAGACAGAGGCATTGGAAAGAGAACTGAGGGAGTAGCCAGGGGGATCCTGGTGTGAACTCCTTCCCCATTCTGCAGTCTCCATCTTCCTAAGGCAGGACATATCCGAAAGAGACAGCAACAAGAAAGGAAACAACAGCCCTGCTCTTAGGACAGTCCAGCCAGCACAGGAGTTGCATGTGGGAGTCAGTGCTGAGTGCAGAGCAGCCTACAGAGATAGTAGACCCCTGGCTAAAGGGGACACAGCTGCCTAGAGATGCTTGAGGAGAGACTGGAGTTGCAGGTGTTGGGGAGAGAATTAAGGGAATCACCGGGGGATCCTGGTGCTAACTCCTTCCCCAATCCACAGTCTCAACCTTACTCAGGCAGACCACTCACCTGAGTGACAACAGCCCTGGCCTCAGGAGGCACTGCCCGACCCTGTGGTGCCTAAGCCCAGCAGCTAAGGGCACAGTGACTAGATGAACAATTGCAGGAGACAGACACAGACAGTAGATTCCTGGAAGTCACAAACACACTGCCTAAGGTCAGACATGGCTGACAACTGACATCATCTGAAGCAGAACCAAAAGAAAAGAAAAAGAAAAGACCCACCTACTACCATAGAAGTTCAATGGACAATGTCAGAGAATTGAGACTGACCAATTTAAGAAACAGAAGCAAAAAAAAGAAGAGTCTCACAAATAATGGGAAGGAAAAGAAATACTCCACAATCAAAGGGAAAGGAGGAAGCCCCACTGAGAGACCAAAATGGAATAGAGGCAGGTAAACTATCAGATATCAAATTCAAAACAATGATTCTAAGGAAGCTCAATGAGCTCATTGAGCTTAAAGAGAACTATGAGAAACTACAGGGATACTATCAGGAACTTATTGCAAACTATATAACATGAAAAAGGACATGGAAACTATCAATAAGACACAAAAGGAAAAGAAGAATACAATTTCTGCATTGAAAAACAGAGTAGAAAGAATCAAAGCAGTTTCAATGAAGCATAAGATCAAATCAGTGATGTGGAGGACAAGGTAGAAAAAAGCTCCCAGAGAAAGCAAGTGGAAAAAAGACTCAAAAAGAATGAAGAGGCATTGAGGGAAATGCAGGACAACCTGAAACATAATAATATATGCATAATACGGATAACAGAAGGAGAAGAGGAGCAAGGGACAGAGAATCTGTTAGAAACAGTAATGATGGAAAGAGGGAATCATAATGGCGGAGGAGTGAGTGGAAGTCACACTGACCTCCTCCCAGGACCAACATAGAATTACAACTAAGCTGTGGAGAAATCACCTGGAAAAAACAAGTGAATAATAACAAGAGAGGAGCCTTGTAACCTTGGAGACAGAAAAATCAGCTTTAGTGCAATCTAACTGGTAAGGGGTGTGGTACAGATCTGAGAAGATGGGCAGGGCACCCACGGGTGGCGGCACCAGAAGGATATTGAAACAGCCAGTTGGATCCCCCTCAGAAGAGCAGGGTCTAAACCAAAAGTGAGGATCTCTAGCCCACAGCACCAGATCCCAAAAAGTACACAGAAAACAGCCATCTATGAAAAACAACAGGGTTGCTCTCTGCCAGAGACAGGTGGCTGGAGATGTAAAGAACTGTTTAAAGGGCCAATGGGTACATTTTTATTTGCAGCCACTTACCCTGGTCTCTGGAAAAGGCTGGGGCAGAATGGGCAAGAGATGCCTGAGGAGAGACTGGGGAAGGAGGGAGTGGGGAGAGAACTAAGTAGCTGGAGGAATCTCGGTGCTGACTCCTCCCCCATGCAGCAGCAGCCATCTTGCTCAGGCAGAGACCACTCCCTCTGAGCTGCACCTGCATCAAAGAACCAAATAGCCCAGCCTCCAGGTGGGATTTCATCCCACCCTATGCTGTCTAAGCTGCCTGCTGAGTGCAGAGTGGCAGCCAGAAAGAGTAGATCCTGGGCTAAAGGGTCAGGTGACACTCGAGGAGAGAGACTGGTGACAGCCTTTGTGGAGAGAATGGAGAGAGTAGCCAACAGGATCCCAGTGCGGACAACTCCCCCATGCAACAACAGCATGAGAGGACCTAATAACCCAACCTGCAGGAGGGACTCCACCCTGCCTGACCTGTCTATGGTGGCCTGCTGAGTGCAGAGAGAATAGATTAACAGCTGAAGGAGACAGCCACAAACAGTAGATTACTGGAAGTCTTGAACAGACTGAGTAAGGTCAGACAGTGTCAACATCTGACATCATCACAGGCAGGTCCAGAAAGAAAAAACTGTGGTTTCCAACCATAGAAGTTCACACTACAAAGTGAGGAAATGAATACAGATCAACTTAAGAAACAGAATCAAAAGACAAGAGTCTCACAGATAATGGGAAGAAAAAGACCTAGCCCCCCACCCACTCAAAGGGAAAGGAGGCTTCCCCGCAAAGAGAAATAAATGAAATAGAGGCAAGTAAACTATCAGATACTGAGTTCCAAACAATGGTTCTAAGGAAGCTCAATGAGCTCAGTGAGCTCAGCGTGAATTACCAAAAACTATAGGGAAACTACAAGGAACTTACAGCAAATGTTTCAGCATGAAAAAGGACATAGAAACACTCAATAAGAGACAAGAGGAAATGAAGAATACAGTTTCTGACTTGAAGAACACAGTAGAATCCAATGCAGGCTAGATGAACCTGAGAATCGAATCAACGAGCTGGAGGACAAGGTAGAAAAAAACTCCCAGAAAGAGCAAGAAAATGAAAGAAAGACTCAAAGATAATGAAGAGGCATTTAGGGAAATACAGGACAACCTGAAACATAGTAATATCCGCATAATAGAGATACCAGAAGGAGAAGAAGAGGAGGAAGGGATAGAGAACCTGTGTGAAAAAGTAATGATGGGAAACTTCCCTAATTGGAGGAGAGAAAAAGTCACACAAGTCCAGGAAACACAGAGGGCCCCATTCATAAGGAACCCAATGAGGCTCACTCCACGACACATCATCATTAAAATTGCAAATGTCAGACAAACAGAGAATCCTAAAGAAAGCAAGAGAGAAACAGGCAGCAACATATAAGGGAGCCCCAACATGGGTAACAGCTGAGTTCTCAACAGAAACACTGTAAGCCAGAAAGTAATGGCAAGAAATATTCCAAGGAACAAAAAGCAATGACCTGCAGCCAAGCCTGCTCTACCCAGCAAGGCTATCAATTCAAATGGAAGGCAAAATAAGGAGTTTCCCAGAGAAAAGCAGGCTAAAAGAATATACCATCAGCAAATCAGTACTGAAAAATATGCTAAAGGGACTGCTTTAAGATGAAGAAAAAGAATCTACGAATACCCAGTCCCTTTCAGAGTTGTCAATACTTAATGTTACAAATAGTTTTAATACTCATTAATATGATTATGGCAATGATATTATTTTAATTGTTCCTTTACTATTTGTTGAAAGTAACCATATCTTAGTATATTTCTTGCCTATTTCTATTATTTCTTGAAAAAGGCTTTAAATGACTCTTTGGTATTTTTTATCCATTTATTGATTAAAGCTTTATAGAACTTTTTTCTCTAAAAAAACCCACAAAACAAGAAACAAGGAACTTATTAACCATATTTTAGATATGTTGCAAATATTTCTCTTTTCTATTCCTTGTCCTTTAACTTTTTATATGAATATTACTATATAATTAAATGTTTAATATAGTCATATTGTCAATATTTACTTTATAGCTTCTGTGTTTGAATATTTTACTTCAAGTCATGAAAAATATTAGTTCTTTTTTCTTCTGAAATTCCTTAGGTTCTACATATTGATTTTTAACTCACTTGAATATTTCTTGTAGAATGTGTGAAATGGGGCTCTATGTTTGTTTTATTTCAAATAATAGTGGTCCATGCACCTTATTTGTTGAATAAGCCTTATTTTACCCATCGATTTGAAATATCAACTTAATCATATATTACATTGTTAGACATATATATGTTTGTCTCTAGAATGCTTATTATATTAATTGAACTACTTGATTTTTTTCTGTGTTGGTGTCATGTTGGTTTAACTGCTGAGAATTTATTATGGTTTTAAATATTTTTAATATTTTAAAATTAATTTTGATATTGAAAAAATAAATAAAATCAATCTGCACTTAAAGAAAGAAAGAAAGAAAAAGAAAGAGAGAGAGAGCGAGAGAGATGGAACTCCTACCTTTTGGGGCAACATGGATGGAACTGGAGAATATTAAGCTAAGTGAAATGAGCCAATTGATGAAAGACAAATATCATATGGCCTCACTTATAAGTGGACTCTATTCAACAAAATAAACTAATGAACAAAATAAGCTACATGCACAGAAACATGGAACAAACTGAAAGTGACCAGAGGGGATGGGGGAAGAGGACAATGGTGGAAAGAAGGGGAAACAATTAGACAAAGAACATGTAAGAATGAACCAAGGACATGGACAACAGAGTGGAAATTGACTGTAGGAATTGGGATGGTATGGGAGGAGGGGGTAAAGAGGTAAAAACTGAGACAACAGGAATAGAATAAACATGATTTCTAATTTAAAAAAAAACAAATGTAATTCTTGCACAAAAAAATTAATTAATGAATGAATTAAAAAAAAAAAAGAAACAGTAATGATGGAAAACTTCCCTTATTGGAGGGGAGAAAAAGTCTCACAAGTCCAGGAAGCACAGAGGCCCCATTCAAGAGGAACCCAATGAGGCCTACTCCAAGACATATCATCATTAAAATAGCAAATATCAAAGCATTATGCTAAGTGAAATAAGCCAGGGGGCAAAAGACAAATACCATATGATCTCACCTATAAGCGGAACCTAACCAACAATACAAAGATGCAAGGAAAATAAGACCAGCAACACTGAAAGAAAAGAAACCAACAGAGACAAGAGGGAAGGAGGAGGGGGCGGGGAAAAGGAAGGGAAGGGGAAAGTCAAGGAACATACAGCAAGGACTCATGAACAAAACCAAAGGGGAAGAACTGAGGGAGGGAAGGAGGGAGGGGGCAAGGGAAAGTGCTGGGGGGTTGGCAGAGACAAATGTATTTGAAAAAATAAATTAAAATAAAATAAAAAAAACAAAGACAAAGAAAGAATCCTAAAGGCAGCTAGGGAGAAAGAGGTAGTATCATATGAGGGAGCCCTGAATGGCTAGCAGCTGACTTCTCAACAGAAGCACTACAAGCCAGAAGGAAGTGGCAAGAAATATTCCAAGTCATGAAAAGTAAAGGCCTATAACCAAGGCTACTGTACCCAGCAAGGCTCTCAATTAAAATAGAAGGTGAAACAAGGGGTTTCCCAGACAAACGAAGACTAAAAGAATACATCTCCATCAAACCAGCACCACAAGTTATGCCAAAGGAACTGCTTTAATAAGATGAACAAAAAGAGTGAGAAAGAGAAGAACACAGGTACAATGGGAAAAAAATGAATAAGTACCTATCAATAATAATTCTAAATGTAAATTGACAGAATGTTCCTATCAAAGGCACAGAATAGCTGAATGGATAAGAAAACTTGACCCACACATATGCTGCCTACAAGAGACCCACGTCAGGACAAAAGACTTATACAGATTGAAAGTAAAGGGATGGAAGAAATATTCCAAGCAAATGAACAGGAAAAAAAGAAAGCAGGGGTAGCAAGACTTGTATCAGACAAAATAGATTTCAAAACAAAGGACATAAAGAGAAACCCAGAAGGACATGTTATAATACTCAAAGGAAGAATCCATCAAGAAGACATAAACATTGTAAACATATATGCACCCAACATAGGAGCACCCAAATATATAAGGAAAATCTTGGAGGACTTCCAGAAAGGTATAGAGAGCAACACTGATAGTAGGGGATTTTAAAACCCACTGTCAGAAATTGATACATCTTCCAAACAAAACATAAAAAAGATATTGTGGATCTGAATGATGCATTAGATCAAGTGGACTTAACTGACATATATCACAAGAACAGACACATAGATCAGTGGAACAGAATAGAAAGCCCAGAAATAAACCCATGTTCCTATTCTCAATTAATATTTGACAAAGGGGACAGAAGCATTAATTGGAGTAAAAATAGCCTCTTCCACAAATGGCATTGGGAGAGCTGGACAGCTACATACAAAAAACTGAAATTCAACACCAACGGACACTATACACAAAAATAAACTCAAGATGGATAAAAGACTTAAATATAAGTTGTGACACCCTAAAAGTTTTAGAGGAGAACATAGGCAGGAAACTGTCAGATATCCCACACAGCAATGTTTTCATCGATATGTCCCCTAAAGCAAGGGACATATGGGAAAGAATAAACAAGTGGGACTTCATCAAAATTAGAAGCTTCTGCATACCAAAGAAAACATCAGCAAAATGAAAAGGGAACCAACCGTACAGGAAAATATATTTGCAAATGATACATCAGATCGAGATTTGATCTCCAAAATATATAACAAACACACATGACTCCACTCCAAGAAGAGAAACAGTCCTATTAAAAAATGGGCAAAGGACCTGGGCAGATACTTCTTCAAGGAAGAGATACTGAGGGCCCAGAGACATATGAAAAGATGCTCAGCATCAATAACCATCAGAGAATTGCAAATGAAACCACGAGATACCATATCACACTAGTCAGAATGGCCATTATAAAACTATCAACAAACAATGAGTGCTGGTAAGACTGTGGAGAAAAGCAAACTCTTGTACACTGTTGGTGGGAATGCAGACTGGTGTAGCCACTGTGGAAAACAGTTTAGAATTTTCTCAAAAAGCTAAAAATGGAACTTCCTTTTGACCCAGCGATTCTGCTGCTGAGATTATACCCTCAGAATCCCAAAACATCAACTCAAAGGAACCTATGCATCCCAATATTCATAGCAGCACAATTTACAATAGCCAATTGTTGGAAGCAACTTAAATGCCCATCAGTAGATGAGTGGAATAAAATGCTATGGTACATTTGTACAATGGAATACCACGCAGCAGAAAGAAAAAAAGAACTACTACCCTTCACAACATCATGGGTTGAACTAGAGAGCATTATGCTAAGTCAAGTCAAATAATCTCAGAGTGAAAGACAAATAGTGTATGATCTCAGCTATAAGTGGAACCTAACCAACAAAACAAACAAGCAAGGAAAATATAACCAGCAACGTTGAAAGGAAAAAGAAGCCAGCATAGTCAAGAGGGAAGGAGGGATACAGGGGGCGGCGAAAGGGAAGGGAAGGATCAAATCAAGGAACATGTATAAAGGACCCATGGACAAAACCAAAGTGGGAAAGGATTGACAGAGGAAGGTGGTAGAGAGGGGTAGGGGAAATTGGTGGTGGGAAGGTGGAGAGAAATATATTTGAACAAAAAAGAAAAATTAAAAAAGAAAAAAGAAAATAAGGCTTATGCAACAAATAAAGTGCATGGACCAATATTAATTGAAATAAAGCAAATATAGAGCCCTATTTTACTCATATAAAAATATTCAGGTGAGTTAAAAATCAGTATGTAAAATATAAGGAGTTTTAGGAGAATATAGAAACTAATTTTTTTTATACTGGTATAAATATTCATACCCGGAAGTTGTAAAGTAAAATATTAACAATAGACTATATTAAACATTTAAGATTATATAGTAAAATACATATGAAAATTTTAAGGGAAAATAATAGAATAGGAAAGTATTTGAAACACATATCAAAAAGTGTTCATAGTTTTTTCAAGGGAAAAAAATTCTATATTTAGTCAAAAAATGGATAAAGAATACCAAAAACTCATTTAAAGCTTAAAAAAATGTAGACAAGAAATATACAAAAACAAGTTTAGTTTTAGGAAACAATAATGTAACATTTAAAATTACACATCATTGTCACAATCAGATTAATAAGTATTAAAAATATTGGTAATATCTTGTATTGGTGACTGTGAAAGGAAGTGGGTATTCATAGACTCTTTTTCTTCATCTTAAAGCAGTCCCTTTAGTATTTCATGCTATGCTGGTTTGGTTGAAGTGTATTCTTTTAGCCTTCTTTTGTCTGGGAAAATCCTTATTTCACCTTCCATTTTAATTGAGAACCTCGTTGCGTAGAGCAGTATTGGTTGCACGCCTTTGCTTTTCATCCCTTGGAAGATTTCTTGACACTCCCTTCTGAATTTCAGTGTTTCTGTTAAGAAGTCAGCTGCTAGTCATACCAGGGCTCTCTTGTATGTTATTACCTATTTCTCCCTTGCTTCCTTTTGGTTTCTCTGTTTGTCTTTGATATTTTTTTCTTTAAATTTTATTTTAATTTATTTTTTCAAATACATTTGTCGCTGCCTCCCCCGCACCACTTTCCCTTGCCCCCTCCCTCCTTCCCTCCCTCAGCTCTTCCCCTTTGGTTTTGTCCATGAGTCCTTGCTATATGTTCCTTGACTTTCCCCTTCCCTTCCTTTTCCCCGCCCCACCTCCCTCCTTCCCTCTTGTCTCTGTTGATTTCTTTTCCTTTCATGTTGCTGCTTATTTTCCTTGCATCTTTGTATTGTTGGTTAGGTTCCGCTTATAGGTGAGATCATATGGTATTTGTCTTTCGCCCCCTGGCTTATTTCGCTTAGCATAATGCTCTCCAGTTCCATCCATGCTGTCTTTGATATTTGCCATTTAATGATGATGTGTCTTGGAGTGGGCCTCATTAGGTTCCTCTTGAATGGGACCTTCTGTGCTTCCTGGACTTGTGAGACTTTTTCTCTCCTCCAATTAAGGAAGTTTTCCATCATTACTTTTTCACACAGGTTCTCTATCCCTTCCTTCTCTTCTTCTGCTTCTGGTATCCATATTATGTGGATATTATTATGTTTCACGTTGTCCTGCATTTCCCTAAATGCCTCTTCATTCTTTTTGAGTCTTTTTTTATTTTCTTGTTCTTTCTGGGAGTTTTTTTTCTACCTTGTCCTCCAGTTTGCTGATTCAGTCCTCAGTTTCATCTAGCCTGCTTTTGATTCCTTCTACTGTGTTCTTCAATTCAGAAATGGTATTCTTTACATTCTTTTTTCTCTTATTGATAGTTTCTATGTCCTTTTTCATGCTGATATAGTTTGCAGTAAGTTCCTTGTAGTTTCTCTGTAGTTTTTTGTAATTCTTTTGAGCTCATTGAGCTTTTTTAGAACTGTTGTTTTCAACTCAATATGTGATAGTTTACATGCCTGCTTTCATTTAGTTCTCTGTCTGGGTATTCCTCCTTCCTCTTGAATTGGGAGGTGTTTCTTTGTCTTCCAATTATTTATGAGACTCTTCTTTACTCTCTTGACTTTCTGACTTTGTGGTGTGATCTCCTATGGTAGGAGGCTGCTGTTTCTTCTTTCTCGATCTGCCTTTGATGATGTCGGATGTTGACTGTGTCTCACCTTAGACAGCTTGTTTGAGGCTTCCGCGAATCTACTGTCTGTGGCTCTTCTTCAGTTGTTAATCTTTCAATATTTAAATAATCTGTTTTAATGAGCCATTTTAATTTTGATGACATCCAATGTATCAGTTTTTCTTAATGATTAGCTATTTCTGTGTTCTTTGTAAGTATCTTTGTCAACCCAAGGTCACAAATATATCCTCTTACATTTTCTTTTAGAACTGTGGTGTTGGTCTATCAAGTTCACCCATTCTTCTATTATTTCCATTCAGCTACTAAGTCCATCCAGTAGTTTTTTATTTTAGTTACTCTGTTTTTCAGTTCAATAATTTAAGATTTGTTCTCATATATTTTTCTACTTTCTGAGATTTTCACTTTGTTTCAATTGAGTTTGTAATTGCTTATTGACTGTTTTTCTCATTCAAGTTCCTTGCTCTTGGCATGGTGAGTGATTTTCTTCTTTTTAATATATATATCTTATTGATTATGCTATTATAGCTGTCCCATTTTTCTTCCCCTTTATTCTCCTCCATCCCACACCCCACCTCTCTCCAGCATTATCCCCCACCCTTAGTTCACATTCATGGGCCACACATACCAGCTCCCTAGCCTCTCCATTTCTCACTATTCCCAACCTCCCCCTGTCTATCCTGTATCTACCATCTATGCCTCATATTCCCTGTACCTTTCCCCCCATTATTCCCCTACCCTCCCCCTCTGATCTCCATTTCTGTGACTCTCTTCCTGTTCTAATTGTTTGCTTTGTTTGTTTCTGTTTTTGTTTAGGTTCAGTTGTTGATAGTTGTGTTTGTTGTCATTTTACTGTTCATAGTTTTGATCTTCTTCTTTTTCTTAGATAAGTTTCTTTAACATTTCATATAATAAGGGCTTGGTGATGATGAACTCCTTTAACTTGACTTTGTCTGGGAAGCACTTTATCTACTCTTCTATTCTAAATGGTAGCTTTGCTGGATAGAGTAATCTTGGATGTAGGTCCTTGCCTTTCATTACTTTGAATACTTCTTTCTAGCCCCTTCTTGCCTGCGAGGTTTCTTTTGAGAAATCAGCCGATAGCCTCATGGGAACTCCTTTGTAGGTAACTGTCTCCTTTTCTCTTGCTGCTTTTAAGATTCTCTCCTTATCTTTAATCTGGGGTAATGTAATTGATGTGCCTTGGTAGGTGCTTCCTTGTGTACAACTTCTCTGGGACTCTTTGAGCTTCCTGGATCTCCTGGAATTCTATTTCCTTGGCTAGATTGAAGTTCTTCATTATTTGTTCAAATAAGTTTTAAAGTTTTTGCTCCTCTTCTCCTTCTGGCACCCCTATGATTCAGATGTTGGAATGTTTAAAGTTGTCCCAGAGGTACCTAAGCCTCTCCTCATTTTTTTTTTTTTTTTGAATTCTTGTTTCTTCATTCTGTTCTGGTTGAATGTTTTTCTCTTTCTTCTGCTCCTAGTCTTTGATCTGAGTCCCAGTTTCTTTTCCTTTACTGTTGGTTCCCTGTATATTTTCTTTATTGTACTTTGCATAGATTTCACTTTATCCTTCATTCTGAGACCATACTCAACCAACTCAATGAGCATCCTGATTACCAGTGTTTTGAACTATGCATCTGATAAGTTGGCTATCTCTTTATTGCTTAGTTCTATTTTTGGAGCTTTGATCTGTTCTTTGACTTGGGCCATATTTCTTTGTCTCAACATGCCTGTTATGTTAAAAGGGTTGTAGCCTTAGGTATTTGTCGGGGCCGGGCAATGCAGGTCACTGCTCTGTGATGCTGTATGTGAGGAGGGGTCAGGAATGGAACAATGCTGCCTGCTCAGCTCTTAGCTGGCTTTCAGTCACTTCCCCTGCTACCGACAGGCACGTTGGGCCCTTCTGGTGCTCATTTCCAGGTGGGTGGGTTTGTGTATGTTCTAGGACCCTGTGGGTCCCTCCATTGAACTCTCCTGTGAACCTGGGAGTTTCTCCCACTGCCACACTGCCACAGCTTTTAATAGCCAGAGATTTTGAGGCTTTCTCTTCCTGCACTGGAACCCTGGGTTGTGCTGTCTGTCTCACTTCCAAGCTGCCCCTCCTGGTTTATTTGCATGCACATGTGGGCCACTGCCTCACCCATCTGGACCTTCAGCTGCCAACTTGTCTTGGGTTCTGTCTGCTTCAGCTGCTCATCTCTGCCCCTCGTACTGGTCTGGAAAAATGTTTCTTCTTAAACTCCTTCATTGTCAGACTTCCATATTATTTGATTTTCTGGCAGTTCTGGTTATTTTTGGTTTTTAAATTTTTTGTTTTGCTTCTTTTGGTTGTGCAAGGAGGAAAAGTGTGCTTACCTATGCCTCCATCTTTGTGGGAAGTGATTGGGTTATATTCTCTTATTGGACTACTCACTCAAGTATTTTGTAGTGACCTTCTTTGTCTCTTGTTATGGACTTTATTTGGAAGTCTATTTTGTCTCATATAAGAATTGCTGCCCCAGAATTTTTCATGTCCATTTGCATGGAATTTTTTTCCCCTATTCCTATTCAGCCAGTGTAAATCCTTTGTTCTGAGGTGTCTCCTTAGACAGCATATATGAAGGTCTTGTTTTCTTATCCATTCAGCTACCCCATGTTTTTTGATTGGAGCATTCAATCCATTTACATATAAAGTCATTAATGGTAGTCTCCATTGCGCGAGAAGAGGCCACACCCCCAGAGAGCCAAAAGCTGAAAAGCACACATAGACACCCCAAAAACTCCCAGTGCAGGTACACACACTTGCGCTGAGTGACCGGCGAGGGTTGGCGAGCGTGTGTGTGACCCACACAGGCTGGCGAACACTTGCACTGGCCAGCAAGGCCTTCCACAGATTGGCACCAATATGGCCTGTGAGGGAGTGCACAGAGCAGCAAGGGCAGGTGTAAATTGACTGGCCCACCCGCGATTGTGGAGCGGCCCACAAAATTAGTAGATCCATGGCCAAAGGGGTCACAGAGCTGCCCAGAGTCCCTGGAGGAGAGACAAAAGACAGGATTAACCAGAGAGTCCTGGAGCTGACTTTCTCCTATTTCTGTAGTCCCCATTTGGAGAGGGCAAGCAAGACAACCAAAGAGACAAAAGCAAGGAAAACAAACAATAGAAGACGCTAAACTGACCAGTGCCGGGGAGCTCGCTGGCCAGGGGAGCCAGATGAGTAGGGAGGTCATGAATAAGCCCCCTGGTCTGGGGCAAGCACATGTGAACCCAGGCAGGTGGGGGATCCTGTGGGGCTGGGAGCGCACTCAAGGAGCCGGCGAGAGAGTGCAGAGTGATCGCCAAAAATACCCCAGCCCTGACCGAAGGGGTCACAGAGTTGCCCCAAGCAGGAATCAGACACAGACAGTAGACTCCTGGAAGGCTCAAAGAAACAACCCAAGGTCATATAGGGTCAAGAACTGACATCATCAGAGGCAGGCCCAGAGAGAAAAGGACAAAAACACTTAACAGACTCTCACAAAAATGGGAAGAAAAAGAAGTTCCCCCCAAATGAGTGGAAAAGGGAACTCCCCACAGAGAGAGCTAAATGAAATAGAGGCAAGGGAACTCTCAGATACTTAATTGAAAACAATGGTTCTAAGGAGCTCAATGAGCTCAGCCAGCTCAAAGAGAACTATGAGAAACTGCAGAGAAACTATCAGGATCTTACAGCAAACTTTTTCAGCCTGGAAAAGGACATAGAAACTATCAAGAAGACACAAGAGAATATGAAGACTACCATTTCTGAATTGAAGAACACACTAGAGGGAATCCAAATATGGCTGGATGAAACCAAGGATCGAATCAGTGAGATGGAGGATAAGGTAGAAAAAAGCTCCCAGAAAGCACAAGAAATGGAAAAAGACTCAAAAAGAATGAAGAGGCATTTAGGGAAATGCAGGACAACCTGAAACGCAATAATATCCATATAATAGGGATACCAGCAGGAGAAGAAGAGGAGCAAGGTATAAAGAACCTCCTCTAAAAAGTAATGATGGAAAATATCCCTAATTTGAGGAGAGAAAGACTCTCGTGGATCCAAGAGGCACAGAGGACCCACTCAAGATGGACTCAAAGAGGTCCCCTCCAAGACACATCATCATTAAAATGGTAAATGTCAAAGACAAAGAGAGATTCCTTAAGGCAGCAAGGGAGAAGGAGAAAGTAACATACAAGGGGGCACCGATATGCCTAGGAGCTAACTTCTCAACAGAAACACTACAAGCCGGAAAGGAATGGCAGCAAATATTCCAGCCATGAAAAGCAAGGGCCTATAGCCAAGGCTGCTCTACCCAGCTAGGCTCTCCATTAAAAAAGAAGGGGAAATACAGAGTTTCCTAGACAAGAGAAGACTAAAAGAATACATCTCTGCCAAACCAGCATTCCAAGATATGCTAAGGGGACTGATTTAAGCAGATGAAGGAAAAGAATGAGAGAGAAGGAACACGGGTACAAAGAGAAAAGATGAGTAAGTTTCTATCAGTAATATCTCTCAATGTGAATGGACTAAATGCCCCACTCAAAACAGGGTAGCTGAATGGATAAGAAAACATGACCCACATGTATGCTGCCTACAAGAGATCCACCTGAGAGCAAGAGACATACACAGATTGAAAGTAAAAGGATGGAAAAAAATAATCCAAGCAAAAGGGCATGAGAAAAAGGCTGGGGTTGCCATACCTGTATCAGACAAAGTAGATTTCAAAACAAAGGCCATAAAAAGAGACCCAGAGGGGCACTTTATATTACTTAAAGGAAGAATCTATCAAGAAGACATCAACATTGTAAACTTCTTTGCTCCCAATATAGGAGCCCCCAAGATTATAAGGAAATTGTTGGATGACTTCAAAAAAGATATAGATAGCAACACACTGATAGTAGGGGATTTCAACACCCCACTGTCAAAAATAAATCTTCCAAAAAAGCATTAATAAACATATTGTGGTGCTGAATGACACACTGTATCAAAGAGACTTAACTGACATATACAGAACCTTACATCCCAAAGAAGAAAAATACACATTCTTTTCAAATGCTCATGGCAGTTTTTCAAATATAGACCACATGATAGGACACAAAGCATGCCTCAGCAAATTCAGGAAAATTGAAATAATAACAAACATTTTCTCAGACCAGAAGGCCTTGAAATTCGAAATCAACCTCAAAGAGAAACTTCAAAAACTTGCAAACTCATGGAGACTGAACAGTACACTATTAAACAAAGAATGGGTCAATAATGAGATAAGAGAAGAAATAAAAAAAATTTCTGGAAACAAATGAAAATGAACAGACAACAGTCCAAAACCTATGGAACACAGCAAATGCGGTTCTGAGAGGGAAGTTCGTAGCAATACAGGCTTACCTAAAAAATATAGAAACATTTCAAATACAAGACCTAACAGTACAACTTCAAGAACTGGAGAAACAACAGCAAATAAATCTCAGAGCGAGGAGAAGGAAGGAAATAGTCAAGATTAGAGGAGAACTGAATGACATAGAGATAAAAAGAACAATTCAGAGGGTCAGCCAATCCAGAAGCTGGTTCTTTGAAAAGGTAAGTAAAATTGACAAGCCTTTAAGCAGACTCATCAAGGAAAAAAGGGAGAGGACTCAAATTAATAATATCTGAAACAAAAGAGGAGAAATAACAACTCATACCACAGAAATACAAATGATCATCGGAAGCTACTATGAACAATTATATGCCAAGAAATTTGAAAGTCTTGATGAAGTGGACAAATTTTTAAAAAAGTATAATCTTCCAACACTGAAGGAGGAAGAAACAGAAAGCTTGAACAGACCGATAACAACTGGGAAAATGGAAGCAGTAATCAAGAAACTCCCAGCACACAGAAGCCTAGGGCCGGACGGTTTCCCAGGAGAATTTTACAAAACATTTAAGGAAGAGCTAACCCCTGTCCTTCTCAGACTATTCCAAAAAATCCAAGAGGAGGGAAGACTCCCAGACTCTTTGTATGAGGCCAGCATCACCCTGATCCCAAAACCAGATAAAGACCCTACAAAGAAAGAAAACTACAGGCCAATTTCACTGATGAACATAGATGCTAAAATCCTCAACAAAATATTGGCAAACTGCATCCAGCAATACATTCAAAAGATTATCCACCATGATCCAGTAGGATTCATCCCAGGGTTGCAGGGATGGTTCAATATATGCAAATCAGTAAACGTGATACATCACATAAATAAAAGAAGAGACAAAAACCACATGATCATCTCGATAGATGCCGAAAAAGCATTTGATAAGGTACAGCACCCATTTATGATTAAAACACTCAGCAAAATGGGAATAAATGGGGCATTCCTCAACATCATAAAGGCCACATATGAAAACCTACAGCCAATATCATACTGAACGGGCAAAAATTGAAAGCTTTCCCAGTAAGATCGGGAACACGACAAGGATGGCCGCTCTCACCGCTTCTTTTCAACATCGTATTGGAAATCCTACCAACAGAGGTCAGACAAGAGAAAGAGATAAAAGACATCCAAATAGGAAAGGAGGAAGTAAAGCTATCATTGTTTGCAGATGGCATGATAGTGTACATAGAAAACCCTATAGACTCTACCAAAAAACTCCTCAACCTAATAAGTGAATTTGGCAAAACAGCAGGAGGGAAAGTCAACACTCAGAAATCAAAGGCATTTTTGTACACCAGCAATGCAATAGATGAAGAAGAAATCAGAAAAAAATACCATTCAATATAGCAAGAAGAAAAATAAAGTACCTAGGCATAAATTTAACCAAAGACATAAAAGACCTGTATGCAGAAAACTATACAACATTGAAGAAAGAAATTAAGGAAGACACAAATAAATGGAAGCATATACCGTGCTCATGGATTGGAAGAATTAATATCATTAAAATGACTGTACTACCCAAAGCAATTTATAGATTGGATGGAATCCCTATTAAGATACCAATGACATATTTCACAGAAATAGAACAGACATGGCAACAATGTATATGGAACCATAAACAACCCCGAATAGCTACAGCAATTTTGAGAAAAAAAAAACAAAGTAGGGGGGATCACAATACCGGACATCAAACTCTACTACAAAGCCACTATACTCAAAACAATCTGGTACTGGCACAAGAACAGACCCATAGACCATTGGAACAGAATAGAAAGCCAGAAGTAAGCCCAGGTCTCTATGGTCATCTAATATTTGACAAAGGGGGCAGAAGCATAAAATGGAGCCATAATAGCCTCTTCAACAAATGGTGTTGGTAGAGCTGGACAGCTACATGCAAAAAATTGAAATTGGATCATCAGCTGACACCATATAAAAAAGAAACTGAAGATGGATAAAAGACTTAAATAGAATTCGCAACACCATCAAAGTCCTAGAGGCAAACATTGGCAGGAAACTCTCAGATATCGTATGCAGAAATGTTTTTACTGATGTGTCTCCTAAAGCAAGGGACACAAAAGAAAGGGTAAACAAGTGGGACCTCATCAAAATAAGAAGCTTCTGCATGGCAAAAGAAAACATCAGCAAAATGAAAAGGGAGCCAACCCTATGGGAAAATATATTTGCTAATGATACATCAGATAGAGGTTTGATCTCCAAGATATAGAAAGAACTCACTCGACTCCACTCCAAGAAGACAAATGATCCAATCAAAAAATAGGCAAAGGACCTGGGCAGATGCTTTTCCAAGGAGGAGGTACAGAGGGCCCAGAGGCATTTGAAAGGATGCTCAGCATCACTAGCCATCAGAGAAATGCAGATCCAAACCACCGTGAGTTACCACATCACATTGGTCAGAATGGCCATCATAAAGAGATCAACAAACAACAGGTGCTGGTGAGGCTGTGGAGAAAAGGGACCCTATACACTATTGGTGGGAATGCACACTGGTGAAGCCACTGTGGAATGTAGTGTGGAATTTCCTCAAAAGGCTGAAAATGGAACTGCCTTTTGATCCAGTGATTCCCTTGCTGGGACTATACCCTGAGAATACCAAGACGCCAATTCAAAAGAACTTATGCACCTCAATGTTCATATCTGCAGAATTTACAATAGCCAAGTGTTGGAAGCTACCTAAATGCCCTTCAGTAGATGATTGGATCAAAAAGTAATGGTACATATACACAATGGAATACTGTGCAGCAGAGAGAAAAAAAGAACTACTAAAATTCACGACAGCATGGAAGGAATTGGAGAGCATTATGCTAAACGAAATAAGCCAGGGAGCGAAAGACAAATACCATATGATCTCACCTATAAGTGGAACCTAACCAACAATACAAAGATGCAAGGAAAATAAGACCAGCAACACTTAAAGGACAAGAAATCAACAGAGATAAGAGGGAAGGGTAGAGGGGTGGTCGGGAAAAGGAAGGGAAGGGGAAAGTCAAGGACATATAGCAAGGACTCATGAACAAAACCAAAGGGGAAGAGCTGAGGGAGGGAAGGAGAAGGGGGCAAGTGAAAGTCGTCGCGGGTAGGTAGAGACAAATGTATTTGAAAAAATAAATGAAAATAAAATAAAAAAAAATGAAGTCATTATCATTAGGTATTTGTTCATTGCCATTTTCTCCCTTGTGCCTGGGTTCCTCTCTGTCTCCTCTGTCTCTCTCCCCCTCTCTGTATCTCTTCTTCTTAAAACAGTTTTTTTAACATCTCTTGCATTGCTAGTTTGGTGGAGGTGTACTCTTTTAGCCCCCCCCCTTTTTTTTGTCTGTAAATCTCTTCATTACTCTTTATATTTTAGAGTATTGTTGGTTTCAGGTTCCTGCTTTTCATTACTTGTAATATTTCATGCCAGTCTCTGCTGGCTTATAGTGTTTCTGTTGTGAAATCAGCTGATAGCTTTATTGAAGCTCTCTTGCACATTACTAGCTGTCTCTCCCTTGCTGCCTTTAAAATTCTCTCTTTATCTTTAAATTTTGCGATTTTTATTGTGATGTGTCTTGGTGTAGGCCTGTTTGAGTTCATCTTGATTGAGGCCTCTGTGTTTCCTGAACTTTCATGACTTTTTTCTCACCAAGTTAGGGAATTTTTCTGTCATTATTTTTTCAAGTATATTTTCTATCCATTGTTCCTCTTCCTATTCTTCTAGTATCCTTATAATATAGATATTATTACATTTCATGTGCTTCATGTCATCCTGCAGGTACCTTACCCCTCATTCGCTTTGAATGTTTTTTATTTTTATTACTCTGACTGGGTGCTTTTTCCCTCCTTTTTCTTTAAACTTGCTTATTCAATTATTTACTTCATCTAGCCTGCTTTTAATTCCTTCTAGCATATTCTTTATTTGAGATATTGTATTCTTCATTTCCAACTGGCTCTTATTTGTAGTTTCTATGTCCTTTCTCATGCTCATGTAGTTCCTACTAAGTTCTTTGTAGCTCCCAAAAAGTTCCTTGTAATCCTCACTGTTTCTTGAGCATTCTTATAACTATTTCTTTGAAATCTATGTATGATATATTGCTTGCCTGAAGTTCCTTTAGCTCTTTTTCTGGGGATTTCTCTTTTCCTTTTGATTGGGGGTTGTTTCTTTATCTACCAATTTCAGGTGACTCATTCTGTTTGTTTCTACATTTTAGAATAATCTTCTTTGACACCCTACATTTGTGAGGTGGCCTTATATGGTAGGAGTCCATGGAACTCAGTTGTACAGTGTCTGTGATCTTCTCAGCTGAATGTCCTAGGGATGCCCTTTATGCAGCTATGTGGTCTCTCCTGTTTTATTTGTTTTTTGTTGTTGCCCCATTTGTTTGTGGCTCCTCTCCTCCAGCTGGCTGACCAAGAGTCTCAACCCCTACTATGTCTTGTGTGCTGTTGTACAGGTGCTGACAGAACAAAACAACACAGAAAACAAAACCCAGACAAGCAAAGATAGCCCCCAATAGCAACAGTGATTGTCAATAAGAAAGCAAAAATTAATAAAGGAGGAAAGAGAATAAGAATATTATAGAAAATAAAAAAGAATATGGGATGACTAAAGGAAAGAAAAATGATTGTAAAAGGGTAGAGGGAGCAGTAATAATAAAAGTAAGGAATAGATAAAAGGAGTTGTCATAAAAATTTTAATAAAAGGGAAAAATAAAATTTAAAATGAAAATATGAAAGGGAAGAATGAATGCAAAATGGAATAAAATAAGGAAGAGTAAAATAGGAGTTTTGAGACAAAACTCATAAAAAAATAGAAAAACAATTGAAGAAAAAGAAAAGATGTTAAAAAGCCATGCTAAAAACAAAAAACAAAAAAACCAACCCCAATAATAGTGCAGATAATGAAAAAGAAACAGGTAAAATTCATCTCAGCAGATTTAGTACTTGCCTGTGCATTCTCCTTCTGGATATTATTCTGCTGTTATCTGAACCTGGTGTGAGTCAATGTCAGATGCTGTTCCTGTCTAGGTACAAGCAACCTGTTCACAGCTACAAAAAATTCACAGTCTATGGCTGTCTCTGTTAGGCTTGGTGCATAGAGGATGGTCCTAGCTGCTCTTCCTTGTTGGATTTCTATCAGCACAGGGCCTAGGGGTAGGTCATCTAACAACTGCAAACGCTGCAGGTAATGCCTCTACTTGCATCACTCTGGAGTCCTGCTATTACTGTTAGCCTAGTCACTGACTCGTTTGTTTCTGAGAGGGCATCTAGTGGGTTCAGTCAGGATGGTGGGCCCCTGGATCTCCCTTGGAAGGAGCTCTTTGGACTTCAGGGAATATGGTGGGTGTGTTTCCCCACCCCTGTGCCACATATCTTGGCCTGTCTGAGATTATTTCCAGTAGTGTATAGTTTTGATGAGTTAGCTTTCCATTTCATGTGAAGGGACAATTTGTGTAAAAGGGTCAGCTCTTTCCTGCTTGGGATTGATGGTAGCTCTGTATAAGAGCTGAGGCCCCCTGGGGTCAGACTCCCTCTTTCAGCCTCTCTGCCCTTCCCTGTGGTTTCTCTCCAGATACTTTTGATGAGGTTCTGTAAATTTACACCAAGTCTGTTGAAATAGGGTTATCAGGTTTCCACTTTGTTGGAAGTGCAGTCTGTAGTGCACTTAATGAGGGTAGAGTAGCTTCTACTCAGAGCCAACCTCTTCAGCCTTTGTCAGAGAATCTGGTTCTTGCTTCCTCAGGAAGGCTTACTGTTGGTTCATGATGAGTACATTCATCTATCTCTTTTGAAGGAGTGGGCACAGATTTCTGAGCTTTAGGGGACAGATCAAAAGAACATCCCATTAGGGTTGGGACAAGACAGGATTGCAGGTTGGGACTAAACTTTCTCAATTCAAGACCTCAGAAAGAGTTAGTTTCTGTTCTGCTCCCAGGTAATAATACAAAATTCAAACTTTTTTGTATTATTATTTATTAATTTCTGTATTATTTTCTTTTTAAAAATTTTTTGTCATGTTTATTCTATTACAGTTGTCTCAGTTTTTCCCCCTTTGCCCCCCTCCACCCATCCCACCCCACCCCACTCCTCATTCCCACAGTTAATTCCCACTCTGTTGTCCATGTCCATGTGTCATCCATACCTGTTTTTTGTCTAGTCCCTTCCCCTTCTTTCCACCATAGTCCTCTTTCCTTCTCCCTTCTGGTCACTTTCAGTCTGCTCCATGTTTCTGTGCCTGTGGTTTATTTTGTTCGTTAGTTAATTTTGTTGAATAGATTCCACTTACAAATGAGATCATATGGTATTTGCCTTTCACCAACTGGCTTATTTCACTCAGAATAATATTCTACAGTTTAATCCATGTTGTCACAAAAGGTAGGAGTTCCTTCCTTCTTTCTTTCTTTGTTTCAATGCAGATTGATTTTATTTTTTTTAAATGTCAAAGTCAACCATAAAATGTTAAAAAATTTAAAACCACTATAAAGTCTCAGCAATTGAACCAACATGACACTAGCACAGAAATAATCAAGTAGATCAATGAAATATAATCAGCATCCTCATCAAAATAAGAAGCTTCTGCATGGCTAAAGAAAACATCAGCAAAACGAAAATGGAAACAGCTGTATGTGAAAATATATATGCCAATGATACATTAGGATTTGATCTCCAAAATATGTAAAGAACTCACATAACTCCACTCCAAGAGGACAAACAATCCCATTAAAAAATGAGCAAAGGAACTGGACAGACACTTCTCTGAGGAAGAGATACTGAGGTCCCAGAGACATATGAAAGAATGCTCAGCATCACTAACCATCAGAGAAATACAAATAAAAACCACAATGAGATACCATTTCCCATTGGTCAGAATGGCCATCATAAACAGATCAACAAACAACAGGTGCTGGCGAGGCTGTGGAGAAAAGGGAACCCTAGTATACTGTTGGTGGGAGTGCAGGCTGGTGCAGCCACTGTGGAAAAGAGTTTGGAATTTCCTCAAAAAGCTAAAAATGGAACTTCCTTATGACTCAGTGATTCTGCTACTGGGATTATACCCTCAGAATCCCAAAACACCAATTCAAAAGAACCTATGCAACCCAATGTTCATAACAGCACAATTTACAATAGCCAAGTGTTGGAAGCAGCCTAAATGCCCATCAGTAGATGAGTGGATAAAAAAACTCTGGTACATTTACAAAATGGAATACTATCCAGCAGAAACAAAGGAAGAACTACTACCTTTCATGACAGCATGGATGGAACTGGAGAGCATTATGCTAACTGAAATAAGCCAGGGAGCGAAAGACAAATACCGTATGCTCTCATGTATAAGTGGAACCTACCAATAAAAAGAAACAATCAAGGAAAATTTAACCAGGAACATTGAAAGGAAAAAGAAACCAACAGAATCAAGAGGGAAGGAGAGGTGGAGTGGGGAAAGGGAAGGGAAGGATGAAGTCAAGGAACATTATAAAAGACCAATGGACAAAGCCAAAGTGGGAAAGGATTGAGGGAGGGAAGTAGTGGGTGGGGGAGAGGAAAGTGGTGTAGGGAAGGTGGAGACAAATGTATTTGAACAATTAAAAAATATAATGAGCATTGTAGAAACAAATGTCTATATCTAACAGTGTAATATATGATTAAATTGATATTTTAAATCCATGGTTAAAATAAGGCTTATTCAACAAATAAGGTGCATGGACCACTATTACTTGAAATAAAATAAGTGTAGAGTCCTATTTCACACATTATATAAATATTCAGGTAAGTTAAAAATCAATATGTAGAATTGAAGGAGTTTTAGGAGAAAATGCAAACTAATATTTTTCTACTCTGAAGTAAAATATTGAAACCCAGAAGGTATAAAGTAAAATATTGACAATATGACTGTATTAAACATTTAAGGCTATATAGTAATATACATATAAAAACAGCTAAAGGACAAGAAATAGAATGTGGAGGTGTTTGCCACAAGTCTAAAGAGTTAATGGTTTTTTTTTTGTTTTTGTTTTTTATCTTAGGAAAAAAATCCTACAAACCTTTAATCAATAAATGGATAAACAATACGAAAAAGTCATGTAAAGCTTTTTGAAAATTATAGAAATAGGCAAGAAATATACAAAGACAGGTTTAGTTTCAACAAATAATAAAGGAACAATTAAAATAACATCATTGTCACAGATTAATAAGTATTAAAAATATTGGTAATATCAAGTATTGGCAACTGGAAGGAACTGGGTAGTCATAGACTCTTTTTCTTCTTCTTAAAGCAGTTCCTTTAGCATATTTTGCAATGCTGGTTTGATGGAGGTGTATTCTGTTAGCCTTCTTTTTGTCTGGGAAACTCCTTATTTCGCCTTCCATTTGAATTGATAGCCTTGCTGGGTAGAGCAGTCTTGGTTGCAGGCCTTTGTTTTTCATGACTTGGAATATATCTTACCACTTCCTTCTGGTTTGTAGTGTTTCTGTTGAGAAGACAGCTGCTAGCCATATCCAGGCTCCCTTGTATGTTACTACCTGTTTCTCCCTTACTACTTTTAGGATTCTCTGTCTTTGATATTTGTCATTTTAATGATGATGTTTCTTGGAGTGGGCTTCAGTAGGTTCCTCTTGAATTGGGCCCTCTGTTTTTCCTGGACTTGTGTGACTTTTTCTCTCCAATTATCGAAGTTTTCCATCATTACTTTTTCAAACAGGTTCTCTATCCCCTGCTCCTTTTCTTCTCTTTCTGGTATCCCTATTATGCGGATATTATCATGTTTCAGGTTGTCCTGCATATCCCTTAATGCCTTTTCATTATCTTTGAGTCTTTCTTTCATTTTCCTGCTATTTCTTGGAGCTTTTTTCTACCTTGTCCTCCAGCCCTCTGATTCAATCCTCTCTTTCATGTAGCCTGCTTTTGATTCCTTCTACTGTGTTCATTAATTCAGAAATGGTATTCTTCATTTCCTCTTGTCTCTTATTGATAGTTTCTATGTCCTTTTTCATGCTGATGTAGTTTGCAGTAAGTTCCTCATAGTTTCACCATTGATTTTTGTAATTCTCTCTGAGGTCCCTGAGTTCATTGAGTTTCCTCAGAACCTTTGTTTGGAACTCAATATCTGATAGTTTACTTGCCTGTGTTTTATTTATTTCTCTTTCTGGGGATTCCTCCTTTCCCTTTGAGTGGGGGGTATTTCTTTGTCTTCTCATTATTTGTGAGACTCCTTTTTTTTTGCTTCTGCTTCTTGAAATGATTGATCTGTCTTGATTTCCTGACTTTGTGGTGTGAACTTCTATGGCAGGATACTGTTGTTTTCATTTTCTGGATCTGCCTCCGATGATTTCAGATGTTGCCCCTGTCTGACCTTTGGCAGTTTTTTCAATACTTCCAGTAATCTACTGTCTGTGGCTGTCTCCTTCAGCTGTTGATCTAGTCACTGCACTCAGCAGGCCAGCTTAGACAGCTCAGAGAAGGCAGAGTTCCTCCTGGCAGTGGGGTCATTGTGTCCTCTGAAGCTGCTGCCACTCAGGCTAGTGGTCTCTGCCTGAGAATGACAGCTCCTGCTGTATGGGGGAGGAGTCAGCACTGTGATCCCCATGGCCTCTCTCTCTATTTTCTCCCCCAAATCTCCCTCCCCTTTCTCTCCTTAAGTGTCTCCAGAACACTCTGAGAGCCCTTTAGCCAATGATCTACTATATGTGGCTGCCACCCTGCACTCAGCAGGTGGCTTAGACAGCACAGAGTAGGGCTGAATCCCACCTGGGGGAGGGGCTATTGGGTCCTCTGACACTGCTGCTGCTCAGGGGAGTGGTCTCTGCCTGAGCAAGGTGGCTGCTGCTGCATTGGGGATGAGTCAGCACTGAGATTCTGCTGGCTACTCTCTCAGTTCTCTCCCCAAGACTCCTTCCCCAGGCCCTCCTCAGGCGTCTCCAGCTCACTCTGCCCTCACCTTTGCCAAAGATCATGGAAGTGGCTGTAAATTAAAATTTATGAATTGGCCCTTTAAATTGTTCTTTGCATCTCCAGACCCCTGTCTCTGTCAGAGGGCAATGCAGCCACTTTTCGCAGGTGGCTGTTTTCTTTGTTCTTTTTGGGTTCTGGTGCTGTAGGCTAGAGATCCCCACTTTTGGTTTAGACCCCGCTCTTCTCAGGGGGATCAAGCTGACCCTTTCAATATCCTTCTGGTGCTGTCACCTGTGGGTTCCCTGCTTGCCTTCTTGAGTGTACACTGCACTCCTTACCAGTTAGATTACACTAAAGGTGATTCTTCTGTCTCTGAGATTTTAAGGCCCTTCTCTCACTATATTGTTAAGTTTTTTGTTCCAGGTGATTTCTCCACAACTTGATTGTAATTCTAGATTGGTCTTGGGAGTACATCAGTGTGACTTCCACTCACTCCTCCCCCATTTTTATTCTCCCCAATATTCTCACATTTTGAGAGTTCCCATTTGAAGTTTCCTCTTTTACTCTCTGTGGAATTGTACTCCCCAGTGATATCTTTTCCTGGCATAACTGTTTTGTGGAGTTTCTGCATTGGATCCAGGAAATGTTTTGTTTAATCTCTAAGTATTTTGGGATTTTCCAGTTGTCTTTCTGTTCTTGGTTTCTAGTATAATTCCATTTTGGTGTGAAAAGAGACATTATATGATTTCTCTTCATTAAATTTGTTAAGTTGTGTTTTATGGGCCACAATGTGGTCTATATTGGTGAACAATCTATGTGATCTTGAGAAGAACATGTAATCTGCTGTTATCGGATAAATTAGTCTATAGATATGAGTTATATACTCGATTGATGCTGCTGTTCAGTTCAACAATGTCCTTACTGTTTTTCTGCCTGCTGGGTCTGTCCATTTCTTGAAAAAGGAGTGTTAAAATCTCCAACTATTATAGGGGATTCATCTACTTCTGTTTTCATTTCTACCAGTTTTTGCCTAACATAGCTTGATACTCTATTTTTAGATATACACAATTAAAGATTATCATATGCAATTAAGGATTATTATATCTTCTTGAAATATTCACCTTTTTATCATTATGCAATGCCCCCTTTATTACTGATATCTTTCTGTACTTGAAGTCTGTTTTGAAATTAACTTCCAGTTTGTTTTTATTAGTGTTAGCCTGGTATATTATTTTTCATCTCCTTTTAAAAACTATATGCGCCTTTATATTTAAAGTGGGTTTATGGACAACACATACTTGGGTCTTGCTTTTTGATCCACACTGACAATCTCTGTCATTTAATTGGTGTGTTTAGACCATTGATGTTAAAGTGATTATTGATTCCCTTATCACCCCTTCCCCCAACAGTAAAGTGATTATTAATATAGTTAGATTAATATCTACCTTATTTATTACTCTTTTCTTTTTCTTGCCCTTGTTCTTTGTTTGTATTTTTATCTTTCACATTTTATAGATTTTATGGTTTAATTGAACATTTTATATAATTTCATTGTCCCTCCTTTCTTAGCTTATCAATTTTTTCTTTTTTCTCTCTCTCTCTCTTTTTTTTTTTTTTACTTTAAAGCGGTTGTCATCAAGTTTGCAGTATATATAACTAATCCAAGTCTACTTTCAAATATTATACCATCTCATGGGCAGTACAAGTACTTTATAATTTTTAAGTATACCTAATTCTTCTTACCTGTCTCTTGTGTCACTTATAGGATTCATTTCATTTACACATAAGCATATGCAGATATATGTGATGAAATACATTGCTACTATTATTATTTATTTTTTAAATTTTTATTTTTTGTTCAAACACATTTGCTACTATTATTATTTTAAAGAACTGTTATCTGTCTTCAAAAAACTAAAAATGGAACTGCCTTTTGACCTACCAATTGCACTGCTGGGATTATACCCCAAGAATCCTGAAACACCAATTTACAAGAACCCATGCACCCCAATGTTCATAGCAGTGTTATTTACAATAGCCAAGTGCTGGAAACAGCCTAAGTTGCCAGTAGTAAAAGAGTGAATCAAAAGTCTGTGGTACATTTACACAATGGAATACTATACAGCAGAAAAAAAGAAGGAACTCCTACCCTTTGTAATACCATGGATGGAACTGGAGAGCATTATTTAAGTGAAATAAGCCAAGCAGTGAAAGACAAATACCATATGATCTCATGTATAAGTGGAAACTATTGAACAAAATAAATAAGCAAAATAGAACCAGAGACATGGAGATAAACAAACTGACAGTGACCAGAGGGGTTGGGGGCAGGTGATAATTGGGGAAAGACGGGAAGGGTCACGTCAAGGAACATGTATAAAGGACCCATGAACAAGGACAACATGGGGGAGGATTGAATGTAGGAAGGGTGTGGGCACGGTAGGTTATAGTAATGGAAGGGAAATGGGGACAACTGTAATTGAATAACAATAAATAAGTAAAAATAAAAATATATTTCAAGGCAAAAAAAGATTTAAATCATAAAAGTGACTTCCAGTTTTTGGTTCAGCATGTAAAGAGTTTTGATGTTGCCATTCCAATTCTAATAACCAATTAAATGCTAAAAATATTGATAATCAACAACTCTTTTTAGATCTGTTAGAGAAGGGATATCATGGGACAAATTAATCCCTCCAAAAATGGATACAGAGAATTACAATTTACCAGAGCTCAAGCTCATGAGTAAAAAACCTTCACTGGAAGCAGTGTTCAGGCAGAAAATTCTTCACAAATTGCTGGAGACTCAGCATGGATATGTGTGAAAATTAAAAATTCCAGAGCGACCCATTCATGTCAAGAAGAGAGCACACTTTCTTGTGTTTTACCACCTTGAGCTAGTTTTCCCATGTCTTCACAATGAATGGTGGAGATGGAAATAAAGAACAAACTGACAATTACCAGAAGGGAGGGGTTGGGTTATAATGGGGGAAAGAAGGGGAACATGTACAAAGAACCCATGGACAGGGACAATGGGGTAGGGATTGTCTTTGGGAACAGGGGTTAGATGGGGCAGAGGAGAGAAACAGGGGTGGGGAATGGGGACAACTGTAACTGAACAACAATTAAAAAATAAATTTAAACAATTTAAAAAAAGTACCATGGGCTCCCAGGAGGAGCAGGGAAAAGGAAGCATTTTGAAGTACACCAGAGCACTCTATTCTTCTTAACAAGGCCTACTAGTTAGGAAAAATTAATTAACGAAACCTAACCTTATGGAATTTTATTAGAGCCTAACCTACCTAGGGGAAAAGAAACATCCAACTCCAGTCAACTATAGCCATTCTGTCCCACATAGAGAGTAAAAAACTGAGAAACACTTGTGAAGTTCAGTCTAGGGTCACAGGCCTACTGAAAGACTGAGATCTAATATAAGACTATAAAATACTTCCTCTTCCCTCACCTCTTATCACTCCATGACTAGTGGACTATTTACTTCATTTCCTTTTACCTAGTATGTCACATCTGCCTTGAAACAAAAGATCACAAGGCACACTAAAAATATGAAGAGGTAGAAAAAGCATCAGAACCAAGGTCAGATATGGCAGAAATGTTGAAATTTTCAAACCAGTAATTTTCAATACTGTGATCACTATGATAAAAGCTTTAATGGAAAAAGTAGACAATGTGTAAGGACAGATGATGTAAGCAAAGAGATAGAAATTCTAAGAAATAATAAATTCCAAGTAACAATAAAAAAACCCACTTTTACAGACATGAAGAATACCTTTGATAAGCTCATTAGCAGTCTAGACACAGAAAAGGAAAGAATCTCTAAGCATGAGGATATGACAATAGAAACTTCCAAAACTGAAAAACAGAAAGAAAAAAGACTGGAAACCACCTCCCACCAAAATATCTGGAAATACTGGAAAAACTATAATAGTGTAACATGAAAAATGGGGATATCAAAAGGAAAATAAAAAGAGAAACGGTAAATATTTACAAAACCAAAGATCCAAGAATCTCAAATATCCTTACACCATGCCATATTGTATTTCACCTTTAGAAAATTAAAGATAAAGGAAAAAACCTGGAAAAAAGTCAGATGAAAATGCAAAATATCATTAGTATAGCAAAGATAAGAATTATTTCAGACTTATCAGATTATACAAGCAGGCAGAGAATGTAGTAAAATATTTGAAATGCTGACAGAAGAAAACCATCCATCTCTAATTTTATAACATGAAAAATTATCCTTCAAGAGTGAAAGGGAAGTAACTTTCTCAGAAAGACAAGTATGGAGGGAATTTGTTGCAAGTACACCTACCTTGCAAAAAATGTTAAAAGAAGTTCTACAGATAGAAAATGATATAGGTTAGATTGAGGGAGCTAAGATGGTGGAGGAGGGGATGGCAATCACGCTGACCTCCTCCCAAGACCAAACTGGAATTGCAACTAAATAGTGGAGAAATTACCTGGAAAACAATGGAACGATAGAGGGAGAGGAGCCTTGGAGCTGCGAACAGACAGTGGATTCAACTCTCACACATCCTAACAGGTGAGAAGTGTAGTGGAGGCTTGAGAGGGTGGGCTGGGTGCCCATGGGCACCAGCACCAGAGGGACATTGAAACGGCCAGTTGGATCCCCCTGAGAAGAAAAGAGTCTGAACCATAAACAAGGACACTAGACTACAGCAGCTGAAACCAGGAAAACGCACAGACAAAATGCAACCCTGAAAAGCTTAGTGGGGCTCTCTGCCAGAGACAGGCAGCTGAGGATGCAAAGAGACATTTAAAGGGCCAACACAAAAATTTGCCGTGGCAGCCGCCCTCCTTGATCTCTGGGTAGAGGCAGCAGCAGACTGGGCTTGTGCCTGGGAAAAGATTGGTGATGAAAACTTTGTGAAGAGAACTGAGAGGGTGGCTGGTGGAGCCCCAGTGATAACTCACTTACCACTCTGCAGCTACCATCTCACTCAGGCATAAGGGAATCAATTAACCTGCCTTTTGTGCACTCCGCACACAGCTTGTGCGCAGGTGAGCTGGGGGGCTAAGTGGAGACAAGCTGGAATAAATAGAGGATCCCTGGCCAAAGGTGTCACACAGCTGCATTGAGAGCCTTGAGGAGAGACTAGAGACAGAGGCATTGGGAAAAGAATGGGAGGAGGAACCAGGGAGCCCTGACTCCCTCCCCATTCGGTAGTCTCCATGCTGGTGCTGGAGGAAGCTCCCGCAAAGAGGCAGAGGCAGGGCGCAAACAAGCCAGTCGGCCCACAATTACAATGTGGTCCACAGAAATAGTGGATCCCTGGCTGAAGGGGTCACAGAACTGCCCAGAGACCCCTGGAGGAGAGTCTGGAGACAGAGGTGTTAGGTAAAGAACAGGAGGAGGAACCGGGGAGTCCAGACTCCTTCTCCTTTCTGTAGTCTCCAGAGTGCAGGAACAAACCACATCCCCACAAAGCCAAAAGCTGAAAAGCACACAATAGACCGCCAAAAACCACCCAGTGCAGACGTGCACACTCGCGCCGACTGGCTGGTGAGGGTTGGCGAGTGTGTGTGTGGACCTGCGCGGGCTGGTGAGGACTCCTGCAGTTTGGAGCCATTGGGGCCTGCGATATCACGGAGGCAGGTGTAAACTGACCCACGCGGGCCCCCGAGTACAGAGTGGCCTGCAAACACACTGGATCCAGGGCCGAAGGGGTCACAGAGCTGCCCAGAGTCCATGGAGGGGACACTGGAGACAGGATTAACCGGAGAGTCCTGGAGCTGACTTCCACCCATTCCCATAGTCTCCATTTGACAGGGGCAAGCCAATGTACCCAAAGAACCAAAAGTGGGGAAAGCAAACAATAGAAGACCCTAAACTGACCAGAGTTGGGGTGCCCGCTGACCTGGGGTGCTAGACGAGTATGCGAGATCGGGAAGGATCCCGCTGGGCTGGGGCAAACATGCGCGAGCCCAGGTGGGTAGGGTATCCTGCTGGGCCACGGAGTGCGCTCAAGGAGCCAGCATGAGAATTCAGAGTGATCCACAGAAATAGTGGATCCCTGGCCGAAGGGATCACAGAGCTGCCCCAAGCAAGAGTCAGACACAGACAGTAGACTCCTGGAAGGCTTAAACAAACAACCCAAGGTCATATAGGGTCAACAACTGACATCATTAGAGGCAGGACCAGAAGGATAAGTAAAGGGAAAAATAAATAAATGAAAATATAAAAATATCCACCTACAACCATAGAAGTTTAATCCACAAAATCAGGAAATCTAGACAACCCAATTGAAGCAGAAGGAAAAATAAATTAAACAATAAATAATTACTTAACAGACTATCACAAAAATGGGAAGAAAAAGAAGTCCCCCCCAAATGAGTGTAAAAGGGGACTCCCCACAGAGAGACAGCTCAATGAAATAGAGGCAAGGGAACTCTCAGATACTGAATTCAAAACAATTATTCTAAGGAAGCTCAATGAGCTCAGCCCGCTCAAAGAGAACTATGAGAAACTGCAGAGAAACTATCAGGATCTTACAACTATATCAACCTGGAAAAGGACATAGAAACTATCAAGAAGACACAAGAGGATATGAAGAATACCATTTCTGAATTGAAGAACACAGTAGAAGGAATCCAAATATGGCTGGATGAAGCTGAGGATCGAATCAGTGAAATGTAGGATAAGGTAGGTAAAAGCTCCAAGAAAGAACAAGAAATGGAAAAAAGACTCCAAAAGAATGAAGAAGCATCTAGGGATATGCAGGACAACCTGAAACTCAATAATATCCATATAATAGGGATACCAGAAGGAGAGGAAGAGGAGCAAGGGATAGAGAACCTCCTCGAAAAAGTAATGATGGAAAATTTCCTTAATTTGAGGAGTGAAGGGGTCTCATGGATCCAGGAGGCACAGAGGACCCCACTCATGAAGGACCCAAGGAGGTCCACTCCAAGACACATCATCATTAAAATGGCAACTATCAAAGACAAAGAGAGAATCCTCAAGGCAGCAAGGCAGAAGGAGAAAGTAACATACAAGGGGGCCCTGACGCCTAAGGAACTGACTTCTCAACAGAAACACTACAAGTCAGAAGGGGATGGCAACAAATATTCCAAGCAATGAAAAGCAAGGGCCTACAGCCAAGGCTGCTCTACCCAGCAAGGCTCTCCATTATATTAGAAGGGGAAATACGGAGTTTCCCAGACAAGAGAAGGCTAAAAGAATACATCTCTACCAAACGAGCACTCCAAGATATGCTAAGGGGACTGGTTTAAGTAGATGAAGGAAAAGAATGAGAGAGAGAGGAACACAGGTACAAAGAGAAAAGATGAGTAAGTTTCTAACAGTAATATCTCTCAATGTGAATGGACTAAATGCCCCAATCAAAAGACACAGGGTAGCTGAATGGATAAGAAAACATGACCGACACATACGCTTCCAACAAGAGACCCACCTCAGAGCAAGAGACTTACACAGATTGAAAGTTAAGGAATAGAAAAAAATATTCCAGGCAAAAGGGCATGAGAAAAAGGCCGGGGTTGCCATACTTGTATCAGACAAAGTAGATTTCAAAATAAAGCCCATAAAAAGACACCCAGAGGAGAATTTTATATTACTTAAAGGAAGAATCTATCAAGAAGACATCAACATTGTAAACTTATATGCTCCCAATATAGGAGCCCCCAAGTTTATAAGGAAATTGTTGGATGATTTCAAAAAAGATATAGACAGAAAGACACTGATAGTAGGGGATTTCAACACCCCACTGTCAAAAATGGACAGATCTTCCAAACAAAACATTAATAAACATATTGTGGTGCTGAATGACACACTGAATCAAAGAGACTTAACTGACCTATATAGAACCTTACATCCCAAAGAAGAAAAATACACATTCTTCTCAAATGCTCATGGCAGTTTTTCAAAGACAGACCACATGATAGGACACAAAGCAAACCTCAGCAAATTCAGGAAAATTGAAATGATACCAAACATTTTCTCAGACCGCAAGCACTTGAAACTGGAAATCAACCTCAAAGAGAAACTGCAAAAACTTGCAAACTCATGGAGACTGAACTGTAGACTATTAAACAATGAATGGGTCAATAATGAGATAAGAGAAGAAATAAAAAAATTTCTGGAAACAAATGACAATGAACAGACAACAGTCCAAAACCTATGGGACACAGCAAAAGCACTCCTGAGAGGGAAGTTCATAGCAATACAGGCTTACCTAGAAAAGATAGAAATATTTCAAATAAAAGACGTAACACTGCAATTTCAAGAACTGGAGAAACAACAACAAATAAATCCCAGAGCACACAGAAAGAAGGAAATGGTCAAGATTAGAGCTGAATGACATAGAGCCGAAAAGAAAAATTCAAAGGATCAACCAATCCAGAAGCTGGTTCTCTAAAAAGATAAATAAAATTGACAAGCCTTTCAGCAGACTTATCAAGAAAATAAAGGGAGAGGACCCAAATAAATAATATCAGAAACGAAAGAGGAGAAATAACAACTGATACCACAGAAATAGAAAGGATTGTCAGACACTACAATGAAGAGTTATATGCCAAGAAATTTGAAAACCTGGATGACATGGACAAATTTCTAGAAAAGTATAATCTTCCAACACCGAAGGAGGAAGAAGCAGAGAGATTGAACAGACCGATAACAGCTGGGGAAATAGAAGCAGTACTCAAGATACTCCCGGCACACAAAAGCCCTGGGTCAGATGGTTTCACAGGAGAATTTTACAAAACATTTAAGGAAGAGCTAAGCCCAGTTCTTTTTAGACTATTCCCAAAACATCCAAGAGGAGGGAAGACTCCCAGACTCTTTCTATGAAGCCAGCGTAACCCTAATCCCCCAAAAAGATAAAGACCCTACAAAGGAAGAAACTACATGACAATTTCACTGATGAACATAGATGCTAAAATCCTCAACAAAATATATGCAAGCCTCATCCAGCAATACATTAAAAAGATTATCCACCATGATCAAGTGGGATTCTTCCCAGTGATGCAGGGATGGTTCAATATATGCAAATTAATACATGTGATACATCACATAAATAAAAGACGAAAACCACATGATCATATCAATAGATGCAGAAAAAGCATTTGATAAGGTACAGCACTCATTTTTGATCCAAACACTCAGAAAAATGGGAATAAGTGGGGCATTCCTCAACATAATTAAGGCTTTATATGAACAACCTACAGCCAACATTATACTCAATGGGTAAAAATTGAAAGCTTTCCCACTGACATCTGGAACACGACAAGGATGTCCGCTTTCACCACTTCTTTTCAACATTGTATGGGAAGTCCTAGCCACAGTAGTCAGACAAGAAGAAGAAAGAAAAGACATCCAAATAGGAAATGAGGAAGTAAATCTATCATTGTTTGCAGATGACATGATAGAGTACATAGAAAATCCTGTAGACTCTACCAAAAAACTGCTCAACCTAATAAGTGAATTTGGCCAAACAGCAGGATACAAAGTGAATATTCAGAAATCAAAGGCATTTTTGTACAGCAGAAATAAAATAGAAGAAGAAATCAGAAAAAAAATTACCATTCAATATAGCAAGAAGAAAAATAAAGTACCTAGGCATAAATTTAACCAAGGAGGTAAAAGACCTGTATGGAGAAAACTATACAACATTGAAGAAAGAAATTAAGGAAGACACAAACAAATGAAAACATATACCATGTTGATTGATTGGAAGAATTAAAATCATCAAAATGATTCCCTCATTTTTGTTCTTCTGTTCTTATTAAGTTGAACTATATCTCATGTATACTTACACACACAGGTGTAAGTATACAGAGGTTGTATATATGTGCATATGTATGTATAAATGAAGAGATTCAAACCACTAAAAAAAATGGCCATACTACCCAAAGCAATTTATAGATTCAACGCAATCCCTATTAAGATACCAATGACGTATTTCACAGAAATAGAACAGACATTACAACAACTTATATGGAACCATAAATGACCCCGTATAGCCGCAACAATATTGAGAAAGAAACTCAAAGTAGGAGGGATCACACTACTGGACATCGAACTCTACTACAAAGCCACTATACTCAAAACGATCTGGTACTTGCAAAAGAACAGACCCATAGACCAGTGGAACAGAATAGAAAGCCGAGAAATAAGCCCAGGCCTATATGGGCAAGTGATATTAGACAAAGGGGGAAGAAACATAAAAGGGAGCAATAATAGCCTCTTCAACAAATGGTGTTGGGAGAACTGGATGGCTACATGCAAAAATTGAAATTGGATCATCAGCTGATGCCATACACTAAATTAAACTCAAGATGGATAAAAGACTGAAATATAAGTTGCAACACCATAAAAATCATAGAGAAGAACATTGGCAGGAAACTCTCAGATATACCGTGAAGCAATTTTACACCAATATGTCTTCTAAAGCAGGGCGCTTAAGGGAAAGAATAAACAAGTGGGAGCTCATCAAAATAAGAAGCTTCTCCATGGGTAAAGAAAACATCAGCAAAATGAAAAGGGAGCCAACCCTATGGGAAAATGTATTTTCTAATGCTACATCAGATAGAGGTTTGATCTATAAGATATATAAAGAACTCACTTGACTCCATTCCAAGAAGACAAATGATCCAATCAAAAAATGGGCAAAGGACCTGGGTAGGCGCTTTTCCAAGGAAGAGATAGAGAGAGCCAGGACTTTTGAACGGATTCTCGTCATCACGAGCCATCAGAGAAATGTAGATCAAAACAGCAGTGAGATACCTCCTCACACCAGTCAGAATGGCTATCATAAACAGATCCACAAACAACAGGTGCAGGCGAGGCTGTGGAGAAAAGGGAACCCTAGTACACTGTTGGTGGGAACGCAGGCTGGTGCAGCCACTGTGGAAGGCAGTGTGGAATTTCCTGAAAAAGCTATAAATGGAACTTCCTTTTGATCCAGTGATTCTCCTGCTGGGACTATACCCTAAAAATCCCAAAATGCCAATTCAAAAGAACCTATGCACCCAATGTTCATAACAGCACAATTTACAATAGCCACGTATTGGAAGCAACCTAAATGCCCATCAGTAGAAGATTGGATCAAAAAACTATGGTACATTTACACAATGGAATACTACACAGGAAATAGAAAAAAAAACTATTAAACTTTACAACAGCCTCAATGGAACTAGAGAGCTTATGCTAAGCAAAATAAGGCAGGGGGTGAAAGACAAATACCATATGATCTCACCTATAAGCAGAACCTAACCAATAATACAAAGATGCAAGGAAAATAAGAGAAACAATACTGAAAGGAAAAGAAACAAACAGAGACAAGAGGGATGGAGGGAGGTGGGGACGGGGGGAAAGGAAGGTAATGGGATGGTCGGGGAATGTTTAGCAAGGTCTCATGGACAAAACCAAACGGAAGGATTGGCGGGGGAGGGTGCTGGGGAAAGTGGTTGGGAGAAGGCAGAGACAAATGTAGTTGAAAAAATAAAGAAATTAATAAAAAGAAAATGATATAGGTTAGAACTTTGGATCTACTTAGAATATGAAAAGAATGATTCAGCGAGGGTGGAGTTAAAAAACTTTATATTTCTTATTTTTTAAAATATTTTACAATGGTCTTTGAATTACAGTTGTCCCCATTTTCCTTCCTTTACTATCCCCTGCCCTGCCCACACTGCCTCTCCCACAGTCATCCTACTCCATGTTGTCCTTGCTCATGGGTCCTTTATGCATGTTCCTTGACTTGACATTTCCCCTTCTATTCCCCATTATCACCCGCCCCCAACCACTCTGGTCACTGTCAGTTTATTTATCTCCATGTCTCTGGTTCTATTTTGCTTATTTGTTTTTTTGAAATTTATTTATTTTTCCAAATACATTTGTCTCTGCCTTTCCCGCACCACATTCCCTTGTGTCCTCCCTCCCTCCCTCCCTCAGCTCTTCCCCATTGCTTTTGTCCATGAGTTTTAATATGTTCGTTGACTTTCTCCTTCCCTTCCTTTTCCCAGCCCCTGCTCTCTCCTTCCCTCTTGTCTCTGTTGGTTTCTTTTCCTTTCAGTGTTGTTGCTCTTATTTTCCTTGCATCTTTCTTTTGTTGGTTAGGTTCCTCTTATAGGTGAGATCACATGGTATTTGTGTTAAGCTCCCTGGCTTATTTCGCTTGGCATAATGCTCTCCAGTTCCATCCATGCTGTTGTGAAGTTTAGTAGTTCTTTTTTTCTTTCTGCTGCATAGTATTCCATTGTGTAACTGCACCACAATTTTTTGATCCAATTATCTACTGATGGGCACTTAGGCTGCTTCCAACACTTGGCTATTGTAAATTGTGCTGCTATGAACATTGGGGTGCATAAGTTCTTTTGCATTGGCGTTTTGGTTTTCTTAGGGTATAGTCCGAGCAGTGGAATCACTGGATCAAAAGGTAGTTCCATTTTCAGCTTTTTGAGGAAATTCCACACTGCCTTCCACAGTAGCTGCACCAGTCTGCATTCCCACCAACAGTAGACTAGGGTTCCCTTTTCTCCACAGCCTCACCAGCACCTGTTGTTTTTGGATCTGTTTATGATGGCCATTCTGACAGTGTGAGGTGGTACCTCATGGTGGTTTTGAAGTGCATTTCTCTGATGGCTAGTGATGCCGAGCATCCTTTCAAATGTCTCTGGGCCCTCTGTATCTCCTCCTTGTTAAAGTGTCAGCCCAGGCCCTTTGGCCATTTTTAATTGGATCATTTGTCTTAGTGGAGTGGAGTAGAGTGAGTTCTTTGTAAATCTTGGAGACAAAAGTTCTACCTGATGTTTCATTATCAAATGTATTTTCCCATAGGGTTGGCTCTCTTTTCATTTTGCTGATGTTTTCTTTAGCCATGCAGAAGCTTCTTATTTTGATGAGGTTCCACTTGTTTATTCTTTCCTTTATGTCCCTTGCTTTAGGAGACATATTGTTGAAAAATTACTGCATGGGATATCTGAGAGATTCCTGCCTATGTTCTCCTCTAGAACATTGATGGTGTAGCAATTTATATTTAAGTCTTTTATCTATCTTAAGTTTATTTTTGTGTATGGTGTCAGCTGATGATCCAATTTCAATTTTTTGCATGTAGCCGTCCAGCTCTCCCAACACCATTTGTTGAAGAGGCTATTATTGCTCCATTTTATGCTTCTGCCCCATTTGTGAAATATTATATGCCCATATAGGTCTGGGTTTATCTCTGGGCTTTGTATTCTTTTCCACTGGTCTATGGGTCAGTTCTTGTGCCAGTACCAGGTTGTTTTGAGTATAGTGGCTTTGTAGTAGATTTTGATGTCCGATATTGTGATCCCTCCCACTTTGTGTTTCTTTCTCAAAATTGCTGCGGCTATTCGGGGTCGTTTATGGTTCCATATAAGTTGTTGCCATGTTTGTTCTATATCTGTGAAATATGTCATTGGTATCTTAATAGGGATTGCGTTGAATCTATAAATTGCTTTCGGTAGTAAGGATATTTTGATGATGATAATTCTTCCAATCCATGAACATGGTATATGCTTCCATTTATTTGTGTCTTCCTTCATTTCTTTCTTCAATGTTGTATAGTTTTCTTCGTACAGGTCTTTTACCTCCTTGGTTAAATTTATGCCTAGGTACTTTATTTTTCTTCTTGCTATATTGAATGGTATTTTTTTTTCTGATTTCTTCTTCTTCTCTTTCATTGCTGGTATACAAAAATGCCTTTGATTTCTGAATATTGAGTTTGTATCCTGCTGTTTTGTGAAATTCACTTATTAGGTTGAGGAGATTTTTGGGGGAGTTTACAGGGTTCTCTATGTACACTATCATGTCATCTGCAAACAATGATAGCTCTACTTCCTCCTTTCCTATTTGGATGCCTTTTATCTCTTTCTCTTTTCTGACCGCTGGGGCTATGACTTCCAATATGATGTTGAAAAGAAGCGGTGAGAGTGGACATCCTTGGCGTGTTCCCGATCTTAGTGGGAAAGCTTTCAGTATTTGCCCTTTCAGTATGATATTGGCTATAGGTTTTTCATATATGGCCTTTATTACATTGAGGAATGCCCCATTTATTCCCATTTTGCTGAGTGTTTTGATCATAAATGGGTGCTGTACCTTGTCAAATGCTTTTTCTGCATCTATCGAGATGATCATGTGGTGTTTGTCTTTTCTTTTATTTATGTGATGTATTACGTTTACTGATTGGCGTATATTGAACCATCCCTGCAGGCCTGGGATGAATCCCACTTGATCGTGGTGGATAATCTATTTAATGTATTGCTCAATGCGGTTTGCCAATATTTTGTTGAGGATTTTAGCATCTATGTTCATCAGCGAAATTGGCCTGTAGTTTTCTTTGTAGGGTCTTTATGTGATTTTGGGATCAGGGTGATGCTGTCCTCATAGAAAGAATCTGGGAGTCTTCCCTCCTCTTGGATGTTTTGGAATAGTCTGAGAAGGACAGGGGTTATCTTTTCCTTAAATGTTTTGTAAAATTCTCTTGTGAAACCGTCCGGTCCTGGGCTTTTGTGTGTTGGGAGTTTCTTGATTACTGCTTCAATTTCCCCAACTGTTATCGGTCTGTTCAAGCTCTCTGCTTCTTCCTCCTCAGTGTTGGAAGGTTATACTTTTCTATAAATTTGTCCATTTCATCAAGATTTTCAAATTTCTTGGCATATAATTGTTCATAGTAGTTTCTGATGATCATTTGTATATCTGTGGTATCAGTTGTTATTTCTCCTCTTTCATTTCTGATATTATTAATTTGGGTTCTCTCCCTTTTTTTCTTGATGAGTCTGCTTAAAGGCTTGTCAATTTTATTTATCTTTTCAAAGAATCAGGTTCTGGATTGGGTGATCCTCTGAATTGTTCTTTTTGTCTCTATGTCATTCAGTTCTGCTCTAATCTTGACTATTTCCTTCCTTCTACTTGCTCTGGGATTTATTTGTTGTTGTTTCTCCTGTTCTTGAAGTTGTAGTGTTAGGTCTTTTATTTGAAATATTTCTATCTTTTCTTGGTAAGCCTGTATTGCTATGAACTTCCCTCTCAGGAGTGCTTTTGCTGTGTCCCATAGGTTTTGGACTTTTGTCTGTTCATTGTCATTTGTTTCCAGAAATTTTTTTATTTCTTCTCTTATCTCATTATTGACTCATTCATTGTTTAATAGTCTACAGTTCAGTCTCCATGAGTTTGCAAGTTTTTGCAGTTTCTCTTTGAGGTTGATTTCCAGTTTCAAGTGCTTGCGGTCGGTCTGAGAAAATGTTTGGTATTATTTCAATTTTCCTGAATTTACCAATGCTTAGTTTTCATCCTATCATGTGGTCTATATGTGAAAACGTTCCATGCATAGTTGAAAAAATGTGTATTTTGCTTCTTTGGGATGTAAGGTTCTATGTATGTCAGTTAAGTCTATTTGTCATTCGGCTCCAAAATATCCTTATTGATGTTTTGTTTGGAACGTGTGTCTATTTTTGACAGTGGGGTGTTAAAATCTCCTACTATCAGTGTGTTGCTGTCTATATCTCTTTTGAAGTCATAGCAGATTTTCCTTATATTTTTGGGTGCCTGTATGTTGGGTCATATATATTTAAAATGTTTATATGTTCTTGATAGATTCTTCCTTTAAGTATTATAAAGTTCTCCTCTGAGTCTCTTTTTTTGGCCTTTGTTTTGAAATCTACTTTGTCTGATATTTGTTTTGCAATCCCTGCTTTCTTCTCTTGCCCATTTACTTGGAATATTTTTTCCATCCCTTTACTTTCAATCTGTGTATGTCTTTTGCTGTGATGTGGGTCTCTTGTAAGCAGAATATATGTGGTTCATGTTTTCTTTTCCATTCAGCTATCCTGTGTCTTTTGATTGTGGCATTTAGTCCGTTTACATTGAGAGTTATTACTTATAGAAACCTATTCATTTTTTCTCTTTGTACCTGTGTTTTTCTCTTTCTCACTCTTTTCCTTCATCTTTTATACCAGTCCCTTTAGCATATCTTGTAGTGCTGGTTTGGTAGAGATGTATTCTTTTAGCATTCTTTTGTCTGGGAAACTCCTTATTCCCCTTTTATTTTAGGTGAGAGCCTTCCTGAGTAGAGCAGCCTTGGTTGTAGGCCCTTTCTTTTCATTACTTGGAATATTTGCCTTTCCCTTTGGGCTTGTAGTGTTTCTGTTGAGAAGTCAGCTCCTAGCTGTATGTTCCTTTCTCCTTCTTCCTTGCTGTCTTTAGGATTCTCTCGTTGTGTTTGATAGTCACCATTTTAATGATGATGTGTCTGGGCCTGAGCCTCCTTGGGTCCTTCTTGTTTGGGTCTCTGTGCCTCCTGGATCCATGAGACCTTTTCTCTCCTCAAATTGGGGAAATTTTCCATTATTACTTTTTCATAGAGGTTCTCTATCCCTTGCTTCTCTTCTTCTCCTTCTGGTATCGCTATTATGCAGATATTATTGCTTTTCAGTTGTCCTGCATTTCCCTCAATATCTCTTCATTCTTTTTGAGCCTTTTTTCCATTTCTTATTCTTTCTGGGAGCTTTTTTCTACCTTATCCTCCATCTCACTTATTCGATCCTCAGCTTTGTCCAGCCTGCTTTGGATTCCTTCAACAGTGTTCTTCAATTCAGAAATGGTATTCTTCATATCTTCTTGTGTCTTCTTCATAGTTTCTATGTCCTTTTTCAGGTTGATATAGTTTCTGTTAGATCCTGGTAATTTTTCTGCAGTTTCTCATAGTTATCCTTTAGGTAGGTGAGCTTGTTGAGGTTCCTTAGAACTATTGTTTTGAATTCAGTATCTGATAGTTCCCTTGCCTCTATTTCATTTAGCTCTCTCTGTGGGGATTCCCTTTTTCCACTCATTTGGGGGTGAACTTCTTTTTCTTCCTTTTTTTTTAGTGTATTAATTAATTAAATAATTAATTTTTGCTTCTCTTTCAATTGACCCATCTAGATTTCCTGACTTTGTGGATTAACCTTCTATGGTAGTAGGTGGGTCTTTTATTCATTTATTTTTTCTTTACTTTTCTCTCTGGGTCTGCCTCTGATGGTGACAGTTGTTGACCCTATCTGAGCTTGGGTTGTTTGTTTGAGCATCCAGGAATCTACTGTGTGTTTCTGATTCTAGCTTTGGGTAGATCTGTGACCCCTTTGGTCAGGATCCACTAAATCTGAGGATTGCTCTGCACTCTGACCCCAGTTCTTGGAGCACGCTCGGCCTGCCCTGGCACCAGCGATCTTTCCCAGCGGTCTCGCTCGTCCTCGCGGTTGCCTGGAGTCAGGCTCAGCCCTGGCACTGGTCAATTTAGGGTCTTCTATTGTGTGCTTTCCCCCATTTTTGCTCTTTGGTGCATGGCCTGCCCGCGCAAACTGGAGGCTAAAGAAAGTCAGCTCTGGGACTCTCTGGTTAATCCTGTCTCCAGTCTCTCCCCAAAGGTCTCTAGGCCACTCTGTATCCCCTTCAGCTAAGAATCCGCTATTTCTGGGGACTGTAATTGTGAGCCTTCTGGCTCCCCTGCCGCTTCTGCCTTTTTGGGAGTGTGGTTGCCTGTGCAAATGGGGACTACAGAATGGGGAGGGACTCTGCTCTGGGATCTCAGATAATCCTCCAGTTTTTTCCCCAACCCCTCTATCTCCAGTCTCTCCTCACGGGTCTCTGTGCAGCTGTATGTCCTGTTTGGCCAGGGAACCTCTATTTCTTCCAGCCAGTCTGCACTCAGTGCACATGCCCACAAACTGTGTGCAGAGCATGGAAAAGGCAGGTTAATTGATTCTCTTATGCCTGGGAAAGGTGGTAACTGCAGAGTGGGAGGTGAGTTTTGACTGGGGCTCCACTGGCCACTGCCTCTGTTCTCTTCACAAAGTTTTCCTCACCAATCTTTCCTCTGGCACCTGCCTATTCTCCTGCCACCTTTACCCAGAGATCAAGGAAGGTGGCTGCCACTGAAAGTTTTTGCGTTGGCCCTTTAAATGTTTCTTTATATCTCCATCCACCCGTCTCTGGCACAGAGCCCTCCTAAGCTTTTCGGGGTAGCGTTTTGTCTGTGTGTTTTCCTGGTTTCAGCTTCTTTAGTCTAGTGTCCCTGTTTATGGTTCAGACCCTGTTCTTCTCAGGGGGATCCAACTGGCTGTTTCAATGTCTCTCTGGTTCTAGTGCCTGAGGGTGCCCAGCCCACCCTCTCAAGCCTCCACCGTACTTCTCACCCTTTGGAATGTGTGAGAGTTGAATCCACTGTCTGTCTGCATCTCCAAGTTTCCTCTCCCTCTATTGTTCCATTGTTTTCCAGGTGATTTCTCCACTATTTAGTTGCAATTCCAGTTTGGTCTTGGGATGAAGTCAGCATGACTCCCATTCACTCTTCCGCCATCTTTCTACTCTATGCTTATTTGTTTTGTCAATAGTTTCCACTTATATATGAGATCATATGGTATTTGTCTTTCACTACTTGGCTTATTTCACTTACATCATGCTCTCCAGTTCCATCCATTGTGTTGCAAAGGGTAGGAGTTCCTTCTTTTTTTCCGCTGTGTAGTATTCCATTGTGGAAATGTACCACAGACTTTTGATTTACTCATTTACTGCTGGGCACTTAGGCTGTTTCCACACTTGGCTACTGTAAATAATGCTGCTATGATCATTGGGGTGCATACGTTCTTGTGAATAGGTGTTTCAGGATTCTTGGGGTATAATCCCAGCAGTGGAATTGCCAGGTCAGAAGGCAGTTCCATTTTTAATTTTTTGAGGAAATTTCATATTATTTTGCTCCATGGCTGCAGCAGTCTGCATTCCCACCAGCAGTGTACTAGAGTTCCCTTTCCCCCACAACTACAGTAGCACTTGATGTTTGTTGATTTGATAATGATGGCCATCCTGGCTGGAGTGAAGTGATATCTCCTTGTCGTTTTAATTTGCATTTCTGTAATGGCTAGTGATGTGAGCGTACTTTCCATATATCTCTGGGCCCTGTGTATGTCCTACTTGGAGAAGTGTCTGTTCATGTCCTTTGCCCACTTTTTAATTGGATTGTTTATCTTTCTGGTGTGGTGTTGTGTGTGTTCTTTAGATATTTTGGAGAACAAACACTTGTAAGTGGTATCATTGGTGAACATATTTTCCCATACTGTTGGTTCTCTTTTCAGTTTGCTGATGTTTTCTTTAGCTGTGCAGAAGCTTTTCAATTTGATGTGGTCCCATTTGTTTATTCTTTCCTTTATATCCCTTGCTCTTGGGGACATATTGGAGAAAATATTGCTGTGTGGAATATCTGAGATATTCCTGCCTATGTTTTCCTGTAGGACTTTTATTGTGTCTTGAGATATTTAAGTTTTTTATCCATCTTGAGTTTATTCCTATGTATGGTATAATTTGGTGGTCTAGCTTCACTTTTTTGCATGTGCCTATCTAGCTCTCCCATCAGCAGATGTTGAAGAGACTCTTTTTATGCTATTTTATGTTCCTGCCCCCTTTGTCAAACAATAACTGACCATATTGACATGGGTTATTTCTGGGCTCTATATTCTGCTCCATTTATCTACGTGTCTGTTATTATGCCAGTACCAGGCTGTTTTTGATTACAGTGGCCTTGTAATATAGTTTGATATCAGGTATCCCTCCAACCTTGTTCTTCTTTCTCAAAATTGCTAAGGATACTTGGGGTTATTTATGGTTTCATGTAAATTTTTTAAATATTTGTTCTATATCTATGAAATTGTCATTGGTATTTTGACAGGGATTGCATTCAATCTGTAGATTGCTTTTGGTAGTAGGGGCATTTTAATGATGTTAATTATTCCAATCCAAGAACATGATATATGCTTCCCTTTATTTGTGTGTTCCTTAATTTCTTTCGTCAGTGTTGTGTAGTTTTCTGAGTACAGGTCTTTTACTTCCTTTGTTAGGTGTATTCCTAAGTATTTTTCTCATTGCTATAGAAAATGGAATGTTTTCCCTAATTTCTGTTTCTGAAATTTTTTTCTTGGTGTACAAAAATGTCTTTGATTTCTCAATAGTGACTTTGTATCCACCATTTTGCAAAATTCATTTATTAGGTCAGATAATATTTTGGTGGACTCCATTGAGTTTTCACGTATACTATCATGTCATCTGCCAACAGTGACAGTTTTATTTCCTCCTTTCCAATTTGGATACCTTATATTTCTTTTTTTGTATGATCACTGTGGCTAGCAATTCCTGTAAAATATTGTTTAAACTGATATTTCAAATCAATTGGGAAAATAAGGCTCATTCAACAAATAAGGTTCATGGACCACTATTACTTGAAATAAAACAAATATAGAGTCCTATTTCACACATTATACAACTAATATTCAGGTGAGTTAAAAATTAATATGTGGAATCTAAGAGTTTTAGGAGAAAATACAAAACAATATATTTCTTACCCTGAAGTAACATATTCAAACCCAGAAGTTATAAAGTAAAATATTGACAATATGGCTATATTAAACATTTAAAACTATATAATAATATTTTGTAAAAAAAAGTGAAAAGACAAGTAATAGAATAAAACTATATACAACACATATATAAAAAGGTTAATCTTTCTCTTTTTTTTAGGGAAAAAATTCAACAAACATTTAATCAAAAAATGGATAAAGAATACAAAAAAGTCATTTAAAGCTTTTTAAAAAATAATAGAAATAGGCAAGACATACACAAAAACATGTTTGGTTTCAACAAATAATAAAGGAACAATTAAAATAATAGGTCATTGTCACACTCAGATTAATAAATATTTATTTATTAATTTATTTAGGTTTATTTATTTATTTATTTTTTATTTTTTATTTTTTATTTTTTTTTTAATGCACAAAACATGTAAAATAATTTATTTTTATATTAAAATTAAAGACATATACATAATGTGTATATATATTCACATATGTACAGATAAACACATGATTATGTAACTATGTTTATATGTATATATACATATTGTCAATTACATCTTGAGCTACTACTGCTAAAATGAATTGACATATCGCTCCCTACAATGTAAATATTCTTTGTTTTAGTTTGTTCTTTCTTTTTTTTTTTTTTTTATTTTTTCTTTTAATACATTTGTCTCTGCCTCCCCCCCCACCACTTTCCCTTGCCCCCTCCCTCCTTCCCTCCCTCAGCTCTTCCCCTTTGGTTTTAATAAATATTTAAAATATTGGTGATATCAAATACTGGTGACTGTGAAAGAAACTGGGTATTCATAGATTCTTTTTCTTCATTTTCTTAAAACAGTTGCTTTAGTATATTTGGCAATGCTGGTTTGGTGGAGGTGTGTTCTTTTAGCCTTCTTTTTTTCTGGGAAGCTCTTTATTTCACCTTCTATTTTAATTGACAGCCTTGCTGGGTACAGTAGTCATGGTTGCAGACCTTTGCTTCCCATGACTTGGAATATTTATTGCCATTCCCTTCTGGCTTGTAGTGTTTCTGTTGAGAAGTCGGCTCCTTGCTGTATTGGGGCTCCCTTATATGTTACTGCCTGTTTCTCCCTTGCTTCCTTTAGGATTATCTACTTTTCTTTGATATTTGACATTTTAATGATGATGTGTCTTGGAGTGGACCTCACTGGGTTCCTCTTGAATGGGACCCTCTTTGTTTCCTGGACTTGTGTGACTCTTCCCTCCTCCAATTAGGGAAGTTTTCCATCATTACTTTTTCAAACAGGTTCTCTATACCTTGCTCCACTTCTTATCCTTCTGGTGTCACTATTATATGGATATTGCTACATTTCAGGTGTCTTGCATTTCCCTAAATCCATCTTTATTCTTTTTGAGTCTTTTTTTTTTTTTTTTAATTTTATTGGTCTGTCTGGGAGCTTTTTCTACCTTGTCCTCCAGCTTGCTGATTTGATCCTCGGCTTCATCTAGCCTGTTTTTGACTCATTCTACTGTGTTCTTCAATTCAGAAATTGTATTCTTCATTTCCTCTTGTCTGTTATTGATAGTTTCTATGTCCTTTTACATGGTGGTATAGTTTGCAGTAAGTTCCTCATAGTTTCCCTGTAGTTTTTGGTAATTCTCCCTGAGCTCACTGAGTTCATTGAGCTTCCTAAGAGCCATTGTTTTGTATTCAATATATTCAATATACATAAATATTGAATTTATGTACTCAATAAATGAAAGAGAGGCAAGTTTACTTGCCTCTCTTTCATTTATTTCTTTTTTGGGATTCCTCCTTTCCCTTCAACTGGGGAGTTTTTCTTTGTCTTCACATTATTTGTGAGACTCCTCTCTTTTGCTTCTGCTTCTTAAATTGATCTCTCTTGGTTTCATGACTTTGTGGTGTGAACTTCTATGGTTGGAGACCTCTGTTTTAACTTTCTGTATCTGCCTCTGATGATGTCAGATGTTTCCCTGTCTGACCTTAGGCAGTCTGTTTGAGACTTCCAGGAATCTACTGTCTGTGGCTGTCTCCTTCAGTTGTTAATCTAGTCACTCTGCACTCAGCAGGCCAGCTTAGAAACAACACAGGGCAGAGCAGAATCCCTCCTGGGGTTGGGGTTATTGTCCTCTCATGCTGCTGCCACTCAGAGGAGTGCTCTGCATGATCCAGATGGCTGCTGCCATATAGGGGAGGATCCCACTAGCTACTCTCTTTATTCTCTCCCCGAAGCCTCTGCCTTCAGTCTCTCCTCAAGTGTCTCCAGGCCACTCTGCTCCTTCTTTAGTCAGGTATCTACTATTTGTGGCTGCCACTCTGTCCTCAGTTGTCAGGTGTTAGCCTTCATGGGCCTAGGCAGAGCCTGTTGCTGGCGGTGCTATTGGGTCCTCTCATGCTGTTGCCACTCAGGGGAATGGCCTGCTTGAGCAAGATGGTTACTGCCATCTGGGGGATGTGTGAGAACTGGGATCCCATCGGCCACTCTCTCAGTTCTTTCCCCAAATTCTCCTTCTCTTTCTCTCCTCAGGCATCTCCAGCCCACTCTGCCCTCCCTCCTTTTGCTGGAGCCCAGTGTAAGTGGCTGCAAATAAAAATTTTTGTATTGGCCCTTCTTTTAAATGGCTCTTTGGGTCCCCAGCTGCCCATCTCTGGCAGAGAGCAACCTGGCCACTTTTCACAGCTGGCTGTTTTATGTGTACTTTTTGGCCTCTTGTGCTATAGGCAGGAGGTCCCCACTTAAGGTTTAGATCCTGCTCTTCTCAGGGGTATCCATCTGGCCATTTCAATATCCTTCTGGTGCTGTGGCCCATGGGTGCCCCATCTGCCTTCTTGAGTCTGTACCACACTCCTTACCCATTAGGTTGTGCTAAAGCTGATTCTTTTGTCTGTCTGAGGTTAAAAGACTCCCATCTCACTATTGTTCAGTTGTTAAGATGGTCACTTTGACTTCCACTTACTCCTCTGCCATCTTGATTCACTCTGCAATTCCTGTACTATATTGAATAGAAGAAGTGGAAGTGGACACCCTTGTGTTTTTCCTAATGTTAGTGGGAAAACTTTTAGTTTTTGCCTGTTGAGTATGATGTTGGCTATAAGTTTCTCATATATGGCCATTCTTATTTTGAGGTATGCTCCCTCTGTTCCAACTTTGCTGAGTGTTTTTCACCATAAATGGAGGCTGTAACTTATCAAATACTTTTTCCACATCTCTTGATATGTTCATGTGATTTTTGTCTTTCCTTTTGTTTATGTGTTGTATTACTTTTGTTGATTTGCAAATATTGTACCATCTGTTCATCCCTGGGATGAATCCCACTTGATCATGGTGGATGATGTTTTTAATGTAGTGCTGGATGCAGTTTGCCAATATTTTATTGATGATTTTAGTGTCTGTTTTCATCAGCGATTTGGCCTGTAGCTTTCTTTCTTTTTTGTTGTGTCTTTCTTTGGTTTTGGGATTAGGATGATACTGTCTCCATAAAAAAGAATTTTGGAGTTGTCCCTCTTCTTGTATTTTTTTGATATAGTCTGAGAATGACAGGGTTTAGCTCTTCCTTAAATATCTTATAAAATTATCCTGTGAAACCATCTGGCCCAGAGCTTTTGTGTGCCAGGAGTTTTTTGATTACTGCTTCAGATTCATCAGCTATTTTTGGTCTGTTCAGGCTTTCTCCTTCTTTGAACAGTTTTGGAAGATTATATTTTTCTAGAAATGTGTCAATTTCATTCAGGTTTTCAAATTTCTGGAATATAGTTGTTCATAGTAATTTCTTATGATCCTTTGTATTTCTGTGGTATCGGTTGTTATTTCAACTCTTTAATTTCTGGTGCTTACTTGGGTCCTCTCTTTTTTTTCTGATGAGTCTGCTTAAAGTCTTGTTGAATTTGTTTATCTTTTCAAAAAAGCAGTTCCTGGATTTATTGATCCTTTGGATTGTTCTTTTAGTCTCTATATCATTCAATTCTGCTCCGATTTTGATTATTTCCTTCCTTTTACTTGCTCTTGGCTTTGTTTATTTTTGTTCCTGTACTTTTTGTAAATGTAGGGTAGGTCATTTTAAAAAATATTTTTCTATCTTTTTTAGATGGATATGTATTGCTATGAACTTCTCTCTCAGTACTTCCTTTGTAGTGTCCCATAGGTTTTGGATTGTTCATATTTGATTACATTTGTTTTGAGAAACTTTTTGATTTCTACCTTTATCTCATTGTTTACCCATTCATTGTTTAATAATACCAGTTTTCAGTCTCCATGGATTTGAATATTTTTGAGTTTTTTCCTTGAGGTTGGTTTCTAGTTTCAAGCCATTGTGATCTGAGAAAATGCTTGATATAATTTCAATTTTCATGAATTTGCTGATGATATTTTTTGTCCTATCATGTGGTGTATCTTTGAAAATATTCCATGTGCATTTAAAAAGAATGCTAATTTTGCTTTTTTGGGATGAAGGTTCTGCATATATCGGTTAAGTCCATTTGATTTAGTGTTTCATTCAGTGCCACCATGTCCTTGGCGATTCTTTGTTTGGAAGATCTGTCTGTTGTTGACAGTGGGGTGTTAACATCCCCTACTATAAGTGTGTTGCTGTCTATATATTTTTTGAAGTCCTCCAAGACTTTCTTTATATATTTGGTTCTTTCTATGTTGGCTGCCTATATGTTTCTAATGTTTATAACTTCGTGTTCGATTCTTCTCTTAAGAATTATGAGATGACTCTCAAAGTCTATTTTTAGGGCTTTTGTTTTGAAATCTGTATTTTCTGATATAAGTTTTCTACCCAAGTTTTGCTCCTTTCTGTTTTCTCAGGATATTTTTTCCAGCCCTTTACTTTCAATCTGTGTAGTTCTTTTGTTCTGAGGTGGATGTCTTGTAAACAGCATATATATGGGTCTTACTTTCTTATCCATTCAGCTATCATATGTCTTTTGATTGGAGCATTTCACCCATTTATATTTAATATTATTACTGAAAGGTTCTAATTTATTGCTAGTTTTCCTTTTGTACCTGTATTCCTCTCTCTCTTTACTCTATAGCTTCATCCTCTTAAAGTAGTCTCTTTAGAATATCTTGCAATGCTATTTTGGTGAAGTCATATTCTGTTAGTCTTTTTGTCTGTGCAGTTCTTTGTTTCACCTTCCATTTTAAATGAGAACCTTTCTGGGCAGAGCAGTCTTGGTTGCAGGCCTTTGCTTTTCATGACTTGGAATATTTCTTTTCATTCCTTTCTGGCTTGAAGTGTTGAGAAATCAGCTGCTAGCCTTATTGGAGCTTCTTTGTATGCTACTATCCATTTTTTTTCTTTTAAGATTCTCTCTTTGTCTTTGAAATTTTAATTATGACTTGTCTGGCAGTATGCCTCTTTGGGCTCATCTTTTCTTGGACCCTCTGTGTTTCCTGAGCATGTATGGGTTTTCCCCAATCCAAGTAAAGGAAGTGTTCTGTCATTATGTTTTCAAACAGGTTTTCTATCCTTGCTCCTTTTCTTCTCCTTCGGGCGCTCCTATGATATGAATGTTGTTGCATTTCATGTTCTCCTAAATTTCCCTTAAACTATCTTCACACTTTTTGAGTCTTTTTTTTTTTTTTTGTTCTACCTAGGGTTTTTTTTTTTTTACCTTGTCTTAGCTAACTGATTCGGTCCTCTGCTTCATACATCCTACTAGTCATTCCTTCTAGTGTATTTTTTTTTTTAAATTTCAGATATCATATTTATCATTTCTTCCTTGTTCTTGTTTATAGTTTCTATTTCCTTTTTCATGCTGTTGTAGTTCCCACTGAGTTCCTTGCTTGTAGGTGTCACTGAGTTTCTTGAGCATCTTTATAACAATTGTTTTGAATTCTACGTCTGATAGATTGCTTGCCTCAATTTCATTTAGCTGTTTTTCTGGGGATTCCATTCCATTCCTTTTGATTTGAGGTTCTTTATTTGTCTCCCCATTTTAGGTGCCTCTTTTCATTTGTTTCTGTGTCTCAGGGTGCTCTGCTTTACCTGCCTGTCTTCATAAGGTAGACTTCTGTGGTAGCAGTTCTATGGGACTGAGTGGTGCAGTCTCTTTGATCTCAGTGTCTGAATGGTATAGGTTGCCCTTTCTTCTATTTATGTGGACTCTCTTGATGTTTTGGGCCTTTATTGTTGGTGGCTTCTTTGTTGGTGGGTTCTCCTCTCCAGTAGAATTACTGGTAGTTACAACTCCTGCCTCATCTTGTATACTGTTGTACAAGTGTTGGTTAGCAAAACAGTATTACCAGATATTCAAGTGTACACCATCAAAGAGAGCCCTTCTACATCAAAAACATCAACCACAATTGAGGAAAGATTAATAAAGTTGAAGAGAGATTGAGAATATTGTAATATATGACAAAGTGTATATGAGGTGACTAAGAGGGTGAAATGTTTTTGAGTTGAAAGAGGGGGGAGAATTAATAGGAGTAAGAATATAACTGAGGTAAAGAAAGAGAGAGAACAAAATTTAAAATGTAAGTAAAACAATGGAAGGGCAATGGCAAAGATAGGGTATGAAATGGAAGAGTATACTATCATGTTTGAAGTAAAATTATAAAGGTATTGGATCCACTGGAGCAAAATTGCAGAAAAGCCGCTGCAGTGTTGATAGCAGCAACAGCTGAATTAAATTTAATAAATATGGAAAGTAAATAATAATATTGTACAAAGAGGGAGGTGTGTACTAGATATCTACTGTGAACAAAAATGATTTTGAGAGATTGGGGGAAGCAAACTAATGAGGATGAGGAGTAAATCCCAGGCTGAGAGAGGGGAAAAATGTTAAAATTCCTCCCTCAATTCATCAGGGTCAGGGGGAAGGCAAAATGGAGTAAGACAGAGGGAGAGTACCCTATGGGACTGAAAGTATAAATAATTAGTGAACAAATAGGAGTTCCATTGGTAGAATACAGAAATAACCATGGTATTTCACTCGACTAGCCACAATATATAAAGGTGGAAGTCTGTTATAAGAGGGGAAAAAGAATGTCAGCTGACCTAAGAAAGAAGAGTGCTTATGTGAGGTTAGATGGAGGAGAAATAGTGAGAGTAAAGAATAGGAATATGGCAGAGTGTGAGAGAAAATAAAGTTTACAACAATAGTAAGAATGGTAGGAAGATGGCAAAATGGTTGAAGACCAGGGAAGGGTGCTGTATGGGATTTGGAATAACAGTAATATGAAAAAATATATATAATCTGAATAAAAAAATAAGAAATAAAAGACGAAAAGTAGTGAGTTATTTGAAATACAAAGGAAGTGAAAGAAGAAAAATTAAAATTCTATATGAAAGGAAGCAAAACAAACAAAAACCAACTGCCTCCCCCCAAAAAAAGAAGAGAGAAAAATAAAAAAAATTATGCAAGTTCTGATGCAGAGCAATGTGAAATTTGTTTCAGCTGTTGGTGTTCACCTTCTGACTGCTGGATCCATCTCTGGTTTTCTCTCAGCTCCCGGTCCCAGGTAGGTCATCCAATTTCTGACAACACTGTCTGTATCTTCTTCCCCTGCCTCTTGAGGGAGCTTCTATTGTGATGGAGATGGTGAGGTCTCTGTGTCCCCCCGGGGGGGGACTTTTCATTCTGTGAAAATTGTGGGTGTGTTTCCCTTGCCCCCATACCTCCTATCTTAGTCTGTCCCAGTTTATTTCCAATAATGTATAGTTTCTGCTTAAATAGCTGTCTGTTTCATTGGGGGGTTGGGGGCAGTTTGTGTAAGAGTGTCATCTCACTCCTGCTTGATTTAGTTTGCAGCTCTGTGTGCGAGCCAAGTCTGGGCGGCACCCTGAACCCTCCTTGTTGTATCCTTTCTTCATTTCCTGTTTTGATGACCTCAGTGAAATAGTGCCCTAGGACCCACTGTACTTTGTCTCCCTGTTCGGAGTTCAAAACGGGCCCTTTTAGGCATTAATCTTGCTGTCTTACTCTTGTAGAATACCCCCCTGCTGGTTGTTAAGCCTGTCCAGCAGGTTTTTCAGATCTTCCCCTCCTCCTGCAGGACAGAGCTTAATTTTTCCTTCCTGGTGCTTCCACCAAGATAGGGTGCTCAGTCTGACTTACAATAATCACAGGTATGCAGTTTCCAGCCTATCTCCCTCAAGAAACTCTGCGGCCTGCACTCTCCACTCCACTCTATTGCTCAGGGCTGGGGCCAAGATACCACCTTGCTTTGTACCTCTTTGATCAATCTGCCAGGTGCATTGACTAGGAGCAAGTCATACCTGCAATCCTCCCTGCCGGCTGGGCAGCTGCACATGCATGTGGTCCTTGGCCAGCATGACTCAGGTCCCTTTGAAAAAAAATCTCTGTGTGCGCTGCTGCAGCACTAAGCCACTGCCTTGCTTTACACACACTCCAACTCTCTGGCAATTCAGACATGGCCAGCCATGGCCCTCCTCATCCCCCAGCTCCAGGTGCAGCCAGAATCCCCACATTCTCTTGCACTGTCTGGGCCAGCAACCACTATCCCAGCTACGATGTTCCACCAGCTGCATTCATGTGTGTAACCTGTTTCTTCCCCCATTTTGTGAATTCAAGTTGCTCCTGGCTAAGGTCTGTGGTTCTTCACCCTGAGAGGGGAGGAAGCCATTAGACTGCTATTCGTGAATGGGCTTTGCTCTGATGTTGTCCCTGTAGCAGCTCTAGTTTCTCGTGCAACCCCAAGGAACTTTCCCCATCCACCTATAAAACTGACTTATTGCCTATTTTGAAGCATCCACTGCACACTTTGACTTCTAAAATTCATATAAGCTAAGACTGTTGACTGTTCATTTTGTTTTTTGGAAGATCAGCTAAGTGTCCCAGTTGGGTGCACAAGAAAGTGGGCTCAGATCTCACCTATTTTGCCACCAGCTTTGGAGATTTACATTTTTAACAGTTTAAAAACAGATGTGCACCATTGAAATGCTTTAAAATTCAATTAACATATTACATAAAAGAATCTAAATTAGGTCAAGAATAAGTTGAATTACTTTTTCAATTAATAATAATTGTACAATTATTTTCATTTCCTTTCAGTATGGTGACAAGTCTCTTCTGAACCTTTTTAGGACATAAAGTACAATGGAATTGAATTATTCTAGACAGGGAAATAAACATTAACACTGGGAAAGTTTGACATAGCAGGAGAGATCACAATACTGGACATAAAACTATATAACAAGGCCACTGTAATCAAAACAGTTGGGTACTGACACGAGAACAGACACAGAACAGTGGAACAGACTGGAAAACCCAGAAATAAACCCATGTCTCTATGGTAGATTAATAATTGACAAAGAAGGCAGAAGCATAAAATGGAGTAAAAATAGCTTCTTCAACAAATGGTGTTGTGAGACCTGGAGAAAGATGTACATGCAAAAAATTGAAATTTGAATACCAACTGACACCATACACAAAAATAAACTCAAGATGGGTAAAAGACTTAAATATAAGTTGTGACACCAGAAAAGTCCTAGAGGAGAACATAGGCAGGAAACTCTCAGATATCCCATGCAGCACTGTTTTCACTGATATGTCCCCTAAAGCAAGGAACATAGAGGAAAGAATAAACAAGTGGGACCTCATCAAAATAAGAAGTTTCTGCATGGCTAAAGAAAACATCAGCAAAATGAAAAGGGAACCAACCATACGGGAAAATATATTTGCAAATGATACATCAGATCGAGATTTAATCTCCAAAATATAAAAAGAACTCACATGACTCCACTCCAAGAAGACAAGCAGTCCTATGAAAAAGTGGGCAAAGGACCTGAGCAGACACTTCTCCAAGGAAGAGATATCAGGGGCCCAGGGACATATAAAAGGATGCTCATAATGATTAGACATTGGAAAATGCAAATTACACCACAATGAGATACAACTTCCCACCAGTCAGAATGGCCATCATAAACAAATCAATGAACAACAGGTACTGGAGAGGCTGTGGAGAAAAAGGAATACTCTTGGTGGGAATGCAGACTGGTGCAGCGACTGTGGAAAAGAGTTTGGAATTTCCTCAAAAATCTAAAAATCGAACTGACTTTTGACCCACAGGGTAGCTGAATGGATAAGAAAACATGACCCACACATATGCTGCCAACAAGAGACCCACCTCAGAGCAAAAGACCTACACGGATCGAAAGTAAAGGGATGGAAAAAATATTCTAAGAGAATGGGCAAGAGAAGAAAGCAGGAGTTGCAACACTTATTTTAGACAAAATAGATTTCAAAACAAAGGCGATAAAAAGAGACCCAGATGGGGCACTTTATAATACTTAAAGGAAGAATCTATCAAGAAGACATAAAAATTATAAACTTATATGTACCCAACAGAGGGGTTGCCAAGTTTATAAGGAAAATCTTGGATGACTTCAAAAAGATATACAGCAATAAACTGATAGTAGGGGAATTCAACACCCCACTGTCAAAAATGGACAGATCTTCCAAACAAAACATCGATAAGGATATTGTGGAGCTGAATGATGCACTAAATCAAATAGACTTAACTGAAATATATAGAACCTTACATCCCAAAGAAGCAAAATACACATTCTTCTCAAACACTCATGGCAGTTTTTCAAAGATAGACCACATGATAGAACACAAAGGAAGCCTCAGAAAATTCAGGAAAATTGAAATAATACAAAAATTTTCTCAGACCACAAGGACTTGAAACTGGAAATCAACATCAAAGAGAAACTTCAAAAACTTGAAAACTCATGGAGACTGAATAGTAGACTATTGAATGATGAATGGGTCAATAATGAGATAAGAGATGAAATAAAAAAATTTCTGGAAACAAATGAAAATGAACATACCTATGTCCAAAACCTATGGGACACAGAAAAGGCAGTCCTGAGAGAGAATTTCATAGCAATACGGGCCGACATAAAAAGACAGAAACATTTCAAATAAAAGACTCAACACTACAACTTAAAGAACTGGAGAAACAACAACAAATAAATCCCAGAGCAATAGAAGGAAGGAAATAGTCAAGATTAGAGCAGAACTGAATGACATAGAGATGAAAAGAATAATTCAAAGGATCAACCAATCCAGTAGCGGTTCTTTGAAAAGATGAATAAAATTGACAAGCCTTTAAACAGACTCATCAAGAAAAACAGGGAGAGGACCGAAATTAATAATATCAGAAATGAAAGAGGAGAAATAACAACTGATACCACAGAAATACAAAGGATTGTCAGAAGCTGCTATGAACAATTATATGCCAAGGAATTTGAAAACCTGCTTGAAATGGACAAATTTCTAGAAAAGTATAATCTTCCAACACTGAAGGAGGAAGAAACAGAAAGCTTGACAGAGCAATAACAGCTGGGGAAATTCAAGTAGTAATCAAGAAACTCCTGGCACACAAAAGCCCAGGGCCAGTCGGTTTCACAGGAGAATTTAACAAAATATTTAAGAAAGGGCTAACCCCTGTCCTTCTCAGACTATTTCAAAAAATCTAAGAGGAAGGAAGACTCCCAGACTCTTTTTATGAGGCCAGCATCAACCTAATCCCAAAACCAGATAAAGAGCCTACAAAGAAAATTACAGGCCAATTTCACTGATGAACATAGATGCTAGAATCTTCAACAAAATATTGGCAAACCGCGTCCAGCAATACATTAAAAAGATTATCCACCATGATCAAGTGGTATTTATCCCAGGGATGCTGGCATGGTTCAATATACGCAAGTCAATAAACCTAATACATCACAAAAATAAAAGAAATGACAAAAACTACACGATCATCTCGATAGACACAGAAAAAGGATTTGATAAGGTAAAGCACCCATTTATGAATAAAACACTCAGAAAAATGGGAATAAATGGGGCATTGCTCAACGTAATAAAGGCTATATATGAAAAACCTACAGCCCACATCATACTCAATGGGCAAAAACTGAAAGCTTTTCAACTAAGATCGGGAACACAACAAGGATGTCCATTTTAACAGCTTCTTTTCAACATCGTATTGGAAGGGCTAGCCACAGCAGTCAGACAAGAAAAGAAAATAAAATGCATCCAAATAGGAAAGGAGGAAGTAAAGCTATCATTGTTTGCAGATGACATGATAGCATACATAGAAAACCCTGTAGACTCTACCAAAAAGTACTCAACCTAATAAGTATTTTTGGCAAAACAGCAGGATGGAAAGTCAATATTCAGAAATCAGAGGCATTTTTTCATCTGCAATGAAATAGAAGAAGAAATCAGAAAAAAAAATACCATTCTATATAGCAAGAAGAAAAATAAAGTACCTAGACATAAATTGAACCAAGGATATAAAAGCCCTGTATGCAGAAAACTATACAACATGGAAGAAAAAAATTAAGAAAGACACAAATAAATGGAAGCATATACTGTGCTCATGGATTGGAAGAATTAATATCATCAAAATGTCCATACTACCCAAAGCAATTTATAGATTCAACACAATCCCTATTAAGATACCAATGACATATTTCACGGAAATAGAAGAGACATTTCAAGAATTTGTATGGAACCATAAAAAACCCCAAATAGCCGCAGCAATTTTGAGAAAGAAACGCAAAGTAGGAGGGATCACGATACCGGACATCAAAATCTACTACAAAGCCACTATACTCAAAACAATCTGGTAGTGGCACAAGGACAGATCCATAGACCAGTGGAACAATACAGAAAGGCCAGAAATAAGCCCAGGACTATATGGGCATCTAATATTTGACAAAGGGAGCAGAAGCATAAAATGGAGCAATAATAGCCTATTCAACAAATGGTGTTGGGAGAGCTGGACAGCTACATGCAAAAAATTGAAATTGGATCATCAGCTGACACCATACACAAAAATAAACTCAAGATGGGTGAAAGACTTAAATGTAAGTCGCAACACCAGAAAAATCAAAGAGGAGAACATTGGCAGGAAACTCTCAGATATCCCACGCAGCCATTTTTTCACTGATATGTCTCCTGAAGCAAGGGACATAAAGGAAAGAATAAACAAGTGGGATCTCATCAAAATAAGAAGCTTCTCCATGGCTAAAGAAAACATCAGCAGAATGAAAAGGGAGCCAACCCTATGGGAAAATATATTTGCTAATGATACATCAGATAGATGTTTGATATCCAAGATATAGAAAGAACTCACTCGACTCCACTCCAAGAAGACAAATGATCCAATCAAAAAATGGACAAAGATCCTGGTCAGATCCTTTTCCAAGGAAGAGATACAGAGGGCCCAGAGGCATTTGAAAGGATGCTCAGCATCACTAGCCATCAGAGAAATGCAGATCGAAACCACCATGAGGTATCACCTCACACCGGTCAGAATGGCCATCATAAACAGATCGACAAACAACAGGTTCTGACGAGGCTGTGGAGAAAAGGGAACACTAGTATACTGTTGGTGGGAATGCAGACTGGTGCAGCCATTGTAGGAAGCAGTGTGGAATTTCCTCAAAAAGCTGAAAATGGAACCTCCTTTTGACTCAGTGATTCTGCTACTGGGATTATACCCTCAGAATCCTAAAACGCCAATTCAAAAGAACCTATGCACCCCAATGTTCATAGCACCACAGTTTACAATAGCCAGGTTTGTCAGCTTCCAAAATCGTCATCAGTGGATGATTGGATCAGAAAACTATGGTACAGTTACACAATGGTATACTACGCAGCAGAAAGAGAAAAAGGATTATTCAACTTCGTGACAGCACGGATGGAACTGGAGAGCATTATGCTAAGCAAAATAAGTCAGGGGGCGAAAGACAAAAACCATATGATCTCACCTATAAGTGGAACCTAACCAAGAGTACAAAGATGCAAGGAAATTAAGGCCATCAACACTGAAAGGAAAAGAAAGGAACAGAGACAAGAGGGATGGAGGGAGGAGAGGATGGCAGAAAAGGATGGGAATGGGAGGGTCGGGGAATGTGTAGCAAGGTCTCGTGGACAAAAGGAAAGTTGAAGGTTTGAGGGAGGGAGATGGGAGGGCGCTTGGGAGGGTGGTGGGGGGAAGGCAGAGACAAATATATTTGAAAAAATAAAGAAAAGAAATTAAATGAAAAAAACAGTAAAATTTATCAACTCTAAATGTGGTCAAAATTTGCTGATGAATTGTTTTTATAAAAGAGTTCATTAGTCTTGCTTGTCAAAAAAATTTTTTTTTTATTGTTCAAATACATTTGACTCCATTTCCCACCACCACTTTCCCCTGTCCCACGCAACCTAACCTCCCACCATCAACCTTTCCCCACTTTTGCTTTGCCCATGGGTCCTTTATACATGTTCCTTGATTTGACCCTTCCCCTTCTTTTCTTTGTTACCCCCCTACCTCCTTCCCTCTTGTTATTGTCGGTTTGTTTTTTCTTTCAATATTGCTGGTTATATTTTTATTGCTTGTGTTTTGTTGATTAGGTTCCATTATGGGTGAGACCATTTGGTATTTGTCTTTCACCCCCTGGCTTATTTCGCTAAGCAAAATGCTCTCCAGTTCCATACATGCTGTCACGAAGGGTACTAGACCTTCCTTCCTTCCTTCCTTCCTTCCTTCCTTCCTTCCTTCCTTCCTTCCTTCCTTCCTTCCTTCCATCCTTCCTTCCTTCCTTCCTTCTTCTATTCCATTGTGTAAATGTATCATAGTTTGTTGATCCATTCATTTACTGACAGGCATTTAGATTGCTTCCAGCACTTGGCTATTGTAAATTGTGCTGCTATGAACATTGGGGTGCATACATTTTTTTGAATTGGTGTTTTGGGATCCTTAGGGTATGATCCCAGGAATAGAATCAAAGGGTGGAAAGGCAGTTCTATCTTTAGCTTTTTGAGGAAATTCCAAACCATTTTCCACAGTGGATGCACCAGCCTTCATTCCCATCAAGAGTGTTTTAGGGTTCCCTTTTCTCCAGAGCCTCTCCAGCACCCGTTGTTTGTTTATCTGTTTATGATGGCCATTCTGACTGGTGTGAAGTGGTATCTCATTGTGGTTTTCATTTGCATTTCTCTGATGGCTAGTGATGCTGAGCATCTTTTCATTTCTCTCTGGGCCCTGTGTATGTCTTCCTTGTAAAATTGTTCAGTTCTTTTGCCCATTTTTTAAAAAACTTTATTTTAATTTATTTTTTTCAAATACATTTGTCTCTGCCAACCCCCGATGACTTTCCATTGCCCCTTCCCTCCTTCCCTCCCTCAGCTCTTCCCCTTTGGTTTTGTCCATGAGTCCTTGCTATATGTTCCTTGACTTTCCCCTTTCCTTCCTTGTCCCCACCACCCCTCCCTCCTTCCCTCTTGTCTCTGTTGATTTCTTTTCCTTTCAGTGATGCTGATCTTATTTTCCTTGCATCTTTGTATTGTTGGTTAGGTTCCACTTATAGGTGAGATCATACGGTTTTTGTCTTTCGCTCTGTGGCTTATTTCACTTAGCATAATGCTCTTGAGTTCCGTCTATGCTGTCACGAAGTTGAATAATTCTTTTTCTCTTTCTGCTGCATAGTATTCCATTGTGTATATGTACCATGATGTTTTGATCCAATCATCTACTGATGAGCATTTAGGTTGCTTCCAACACTTGGCTATTGTAAATTGTGGTGCTATGAATATTGGGGTGTATAGGTTCTTTTGTATTGGAGTTTTGTGTTCTTAGGGTATAGTTTCAGCAGGGGAATCACTGGATCATAAGGCAGTTCCATTTTCAGCTTTTTGAGGAAATTCCACACTGCTTTCCACAGTGGCTGCACCAGTATGCATTCCCACCAACAGTGTACTAGAGTTCCCTTTTCTCCACAGCCTCGCCAGCACCTGTTGTTTGTGGATCTGTTACGGGGTACCTCATGGTGGTTTCGATCTGCATTTCTCTGATGGCTAGTGATGCTGAGCATCCTTTCAAATGCCTCTGGGCCCTCTGTTATCTCCTCCTTGGAAAAGCATCTGCCCAGGTGCTTTGCCCATTTTTTGATTGGATCATTTGTCTTCTTGGAGTGGAGTCGAGTGAGTTCTTTCTATATCTTGGATATCAAACATCTATCTGATGTATCATTAGCAAATATATTTTCCCATGTGGTTGGCTCCCTTTTCATTTTGATGATGTTTTCTTTAGCCATGGAGAAGCTTCTTATTTTGATGAGGTCCCACTTGTTTATTCTTTCCTTTATGTCCCTTGCTTTAAGAGACATATCAGTGAAAAAATGGCTGCGTGGGATATCTGAGAGTTTCCTGCCAATGTTCTCCTCTAGGACTTTGATGGTGTTTCGACTTATATTTAAGTCTTTTATCCATCTTGATTTTATTTTTGTGTATGGTGTCCACTGTTTGTCTAATTTCAATTTTTTCCATGTAGCCGTCCAGCTCTCCCAACACCATTTGTTGAAGAGGCTATTATTGCTCCATTTTATGCTTCTGCCCCCTTTGTCAAATATCAGATGCCCATAGAGACCTGGGCTTATTTCTGGGCTTTCTATTCTGTTCCACTGGTCTATGGGTCTGTTCTTGTGCCATTACCAGATTGTTTTGAGTATAGTGTCTGTGTAGTAGATTTTGATGTCCGGTATTGTGATCCCTCCCACTTTGTTTTTCTTTCTCAAAATTACTGTGGCTATTCAGGGTCGTTTATGGTTCCATATAAGTTGTTGCCATGTTTGTTCTATATGTGTGAAATATGTCATTGGTATCTTAATAGGGATTGCGTTGAATCTATAAATTGCTTTGGGTAGTACGGACATTTTGATGATATTAATTCTTCCAATCCATGAGCATGGTATATGCTTCCATTTATTTGTGTCTTCCTTAATTTCTTTTTTCAATGTTGTGTAGTTTTCTGCGTACAAATCTTTTATGTCTTTGGTTCAATTTATGCCTAGGTTCTTTATTTTTCTTTTTGCTACATCGAATGGTATTTTTTTCTGATTTCCTCTTCTTCTATTGCATTGCTGGTGTACAAAAATGCCTTTGATTTCTGAATGTTGACTTTGTATCCTGCTGTTTTGCCAAATTCACTTATTAGGTTGAGGAGTTTTTTGGTAGAGTCTACAGGGTTCTCTATGTACACTATCATGTCATCTGGAAACAATAGTAGCTTTACTTCCTCCTTTTCCATTTGGAAGCCTTTTATCTCTTTCTCTTGTCTGACCGCTGTGGCTAAGACTTCCAATACGATTTTGAAAAAAAGCGTTGAGAGTGGACATCCTTTTCGTGTTCCCCATCTTAGTGGGAAAGCTTTCAGTTTTTGCCTGTTGAGTATGATTTTGGCTGTAGGTTTTTCACATATGGTCTTTATTATGTAGAGGAATGCCCCATTTATTCCCATTTTGCTGGATGTTTTTATCATAATTTGGTGCTGTACCTTATCGAATGCTTTTTCTGCATCTATCAAGATGATCATGTGGTTTTTGTCTTTTCTTTTATTTATGTGATGTATCACATTTGCTGATTTGCGTATAGTCAACCATCCCTGCATGCCTGGGTTGAATCCCACTTGATCGTGGTCTTTTGCCCATTTTTTAATTTTTTTTTTTGCCTGGAATGGAGTTGTGTGTTTTATTTATATATTTTGGAGATCAACCCTTGTTCTAGGTATTATTGGCAAATATATATTTCCCATAATTTGGTTCCCCCTTCATTTTCCTGATTTTTTTTTAATCACGCAGAAGCTTCTTATTTTGATGAGGTCCCATTTGTTTATTCATTCCTTTATATTCCTTGCTTTAGGAGACATATTGGTGAAAAAATTGCTCCCTGGGATATCTCAGAGTTTCCTGCCTTGTTATCCTCCAGAACTTTTACAGTTTGTGACTTACATTTAAGTATTTTATTCATCTTGATTTTATTTTTGTGTATGGTGTCAGTTGTAGGTAAAATTTCAGTCTTTTGCATCTAGCTGTCCAGCTCTCCCGACACCATTTGTTGAAGAGGCTATTTTTACCTGTTTTATGCTTCTGTCCCTTTCATCAAATATTAATTGACCACAGTGTCTTGGATTTATTTCTGGGCTCTTTATTCCATTCCACTGATCTATGTGTCTGTTCTTGTGCCAGTACCAGACTATTTTTATTACAGTGGCCTTGTCATATAGTTTGATTACAGGTATTGTGATCCCTCCTGGTGTGTTTTTTATCAGAATTGCTGCAGCTATTTGGGGTCATTTATATTTCCATATACACTTTTGAAATGTGTGTTCTATATCTGTGAAATACATCATTGTTATTTTAATAGGGATTACATTGAATCCATAAATTTCTTTGGGTAGTATGAACTTTTTGATGTTAATTCTTCCAATCCATGAACATGGTATGTGCTTCCATTTGTTTGTGTCTTCCTTAATTGCTCTCTTCAGAGTTGGGTAATTATCTGAGTACTGGTCTTTTACCTCCTTGGTAAAGTTTATTCCTATGTACTTTTTTTTTTCTTGTGTCATAGAAAATGGAACTCTGTTCTGATTTCTGATTCTGATGTTTCATTGTTGGTATGAAAAAAATGCCTTCAATTTCTGATCGTTGATTTTGTATTTTGCTGTTTTAACAAATTGATTTATTAGGTTCAGTAGTTTTTTGATGGAGTCTATTGGGTTTTCCATGTACACTATCATGTCATCGACAAACAATGATAGTTTTACTTCCTCCTCTCTAATTTGGTGACCTTTTATTTCTTATCTTATCTGATCACTGTCTGTGACTTCCAATATTGTGTTGATTAGAACTGGTGAAAGCAGACAACCATGTCTTGTTCCCAATCTTAGTGTGAAAGCTTTTAGTTTTTGCCTGTTGAGTATGATATTGGCTGTAGGTTTTACATGTATGGCCTTTATTTAGTTGAGTAATGCCCCCGTTACTCCCATGTGCTGTTTTCATCATAAATGGATGCTGTAATTTATTAAATTTTTCTCCCATCTATATGATCTTGAAATTTTTGTCATTATATTTATTTATGTGATTATTATGTTTATTGATTTGCGAATATTGAACCACCCTTTTATCCCTGTGATAAATCCCACTTGATCATGGTAGATGATCATTTTAATGTATTGCTGGATGCAGTTTGCCAATATTTTGTTGAGGATTTTAGCATCTATGTTCCCTAGTGATATTGGCCTGTAATTTTCTTTCTTTGTAGGGTCTTTATCTGGTTTTGGGATTAGGGTGATGCTGGCCTCATAAAAAGAGTCTGGGAGTCTTCCCTACTCTTGGGTTTTTTGGAGTAGTCTGAGAAAGGCAGGGGTTAGCACTTCCTTAAATGTTTTGTAAAATTCTCCTGTGAAACCATACAATCCAGGGCTTTTGTGTGCCATGGGTTTTTTTTTTTTTAATTACTAATTCAATTTCAGCAGCTGTTATCAATCTGTTCAGACTCTCTGCTTCTTCTTAATTCAGTCTTGGAAGGTTATATTTTTCCAGATATTTGTCTATTTCACAAAGGTTTTCAAATTTTTTGACAGATAATTGTTCATAGTAATATCTTCCAATCCTTTGTATTTCTGTTTATCAGTTGTTATTCCTCCTCTTTCATTTCTGAAATTATTTACTTGGGTCCTCTCCCTTTTTTTCTTGATGAGTCTGCTTAAATGCTTGTCAATTTTTTTTATCTTCTCAAAGAACAAGTTCCTGGATTTGTTGATCCTTTAAATTGTCCTTTTAGTCTCTATATCGTTCAATTTTTCTCTGAAATTTATTATTTCCTTCTTTCTACTCATTCTGGGCTTTGTTTATTGTTGTTTCTACAGTTTTCAAAGATGTGGGTTTAGGTCATTTATTTGAAATATTTCTATCTTTTTTTAGGTTAGCCTGTATTGCTATGAACTTCTCTCTCAGGATTGGCTTTGCTGTGTACTATAGGTTTTGAACTGTTGTGAGTTCATTTTCATTTGCTTCCAATATTTTTTGATTTCTTCTTTGATCTCATTGTTGACCCCTTTATTGTTTAATTGCAAGCCATTCAGTCTCCATGAATTTGAATGTTTTTATGTTATATGTTTGAGGTTTGTTTTTAGTTCCAGTCACTTGTGTTCTGAGAAAATGCTTGTTATGATTTTAATTGTCTTGAATTTGTTGAGGCTTGTTTGTGTCCTATAATGTGGCCTGTTTTTGAAAATGTCCCATACGCATTTAAGAAGAATGTGCATTTGGCTTCTTTGGGATGAAAAGTTCTATATATCTAAGTTCAGTTCATTTGATCTAATGCATCATTCAGTTCCACAACAACCTTGTTAATATTTTGTTTGGAAGATCTATCCATTGGTGGGCGTGGGTTTTAAAATCCCCTACTCTCAGTGTGTTGCTTCTATATCTTTCTTGAAGTCCTCCAAGATGTTCCCTATATATTGGGTGCTCCTATGTTGGGTGCATATAGGTTTATAATGTTCATATCTTCTTGATGGATTCTTCCTTTGAGTATTATGAAGTGTACTCATTCTCTTTTTTCAGCCTTTGTTTTGAAATCTATTTGTGTGAATTAAGTATTGATACCCTGTCTTTTCTTCCATGACCATTTGCTTGGAATATTTTTTCTCATCCATTTACTTTCAGTGTGTGTACATCCTTTGTTCTGAGTTGGGTCTTTTGAAGGCAGCATATGTGTGGGTCATGTTTTCTTATCTATTCAGCTACTCTCTGTCTTTTGATTGGAGCATTTAATCCATTTACATAAAGTTATTATTGATAGGCAATTATTCTTTTTTTCCCTTTGTACCTGTGTTCCTTGTTTTCTCACTCATTTTCTTTGTTTTCTTAAAGCAGTCCTTTTAGCATATATTGCAATGTTGGTTTGCTGGAGGTGTATTAGCCTTTTTTTTTGTGGGAAACTCCTTAATTTGCTCTCCATTTTAATTAAGAGCCTTGCTGGGTAGAGTAGTTTGGGTTGCAGGCCTTTGCTTTTCATGACTTGGAATATGTCTTGCCATTCCCTTCTGGCTTTTAGTGTTTCTGTTGATAAGTCAGCTGTCAGGCATATCAGGGCTCCTTTGTATATTACTACCTGTTTCTCCCTTGCCGCCTTTAGGATTCTCTGTTTGTCTTTGATATTTGCCATTTTAATGATGATGTGTCTTGGATTAGGCCTCATTGGGTTCCTCTTGAATGGTGCCCTCTGTGCTTCCTGGACTTGTTTGACTTTTTCTCCCCTCTAATTATGGAAGTGTTCCCTCATTACTTTGTCAAACATGTTCTCTATCTGTTCCTCCTCTTCTCCTGTTACCCCTATCATATGGAATGCATTATCTTTCAAGTTGTTCTGTATTTTCGTAAACACTTCTTCATTCTTTTTGAGTCTTTTTTCATTTTCTTGCTCTTTCTGGGAGCGTTGTTCTACCTTGTCTCCCAGCTTTCTGATTTTATCCTCTGTTTCATCTAGCCTGCATTTGATTCCTTCTACTGTGTTCTTCAATTAAGAAATTGTATTCTTCATTGAGGGAGGGAATGTGGGAGGGGGCAAGGGAAAGAGGTGGGGGGGGAGGCAGAGACAAATGTATTTAAAAAGTAAATAAAAAAAAAGAAAAAGAAAAAAGAAATTGTATTCTTCATTTACTCTTGTCTTTTGTTGATAGTTTCTATGTCCTTTTTCATGCTGATATAATTTGCAGTAAGTTCCTTGTAATATCACTGTAGTTTTTTGTAGTTCTCTCTGAGGACACTGAGTTCATTGAGCTTCCACAGAACTAGTGTTTTGAACTCTATATCTGATAGTTTATTTTCCTCTGTTTCATTTATTTCTCTTTCTGGGGATTCCTCAATTCCCTTTTTTTGTGGGGTGTTTCTTTGTCCTCTCATTATTTGTGAGATCTTCTTTTTTCCCCCTCTGCTTCTTAAATTGATTTGTCTTGATTTCTTGACTTTGTAGTGTGAAGTTTTCTGTTAGGAGACCACAGTTTTTTCTTTATGGATCCACCTCTAATGATGTCTGATATTGACCCTGTGAAACCTTAGGGAGTCTGAGACTTCGAGGAATCTACTGTCTGTGGCTTTCTCTTTCAGTTGTTAATTTAGTCATTATGCACTCCAGAGTCAGGTTTAGGCACCACAGGGTGGGGTAGAGTTCCTCCTGGGGGCAGGGTCATTGTGTCCTCTCATGCTGCTTAAGCTCAGGGAGTCGTCTGCCTGACCAAGATGGCTGCTGCTGTATGGCAGAGAACCCAGAACCACTATTCTGCTAGCCACTCTCTCAGTTATCTCCCCAGTATGTCTGTCTCCAGTCTCTCCTCAAGTGCACCTTGAGTTTATTCTTGTGTATGGTTGAAGTTAGTGGTTTAGTTTCATTTTTTTGCATGTACCTCTATTGATCTCCAAACATCATGTATACTTCCTCACAGTGAAAATTGCCATCATTGACGAATCAACAAGTAACTAGTTGTGGCGCAGATGTGGAGAAAGTGGGAACTCTAGTGTAGTATTGGTGGAACTGAAGTCTGGTGCAGCCACTAGGGAAAACAGTATGGAATTTCCTCAAAAATGAAAAAATGAAATTGTCTTTTACCCAGTGATTCCATTGCAGGGGTTATGCCCCCAAAATACTGAAACCCCCATTCCAGAGAATCTATGTACCCCTATGTTCATAGCAGTACTATTTACAATATCCATTTGTTCGAAATAGCCTAAGCGTCTACTAGTAAATGAGTGGATCAAAAAATTGTGGTACATTTGGAGGAGGTGAAGATGGCACTGAGGTAGGTGGTAGCTGAACCCTCTTGCTTGTGCACCCAACTGGGACACCTAGCTGATCATCTGAAGAACAGAGTTAACAGACAACAGAATTTCAGCTGATATGAAGTTTGGAAGACAATAGAAGTGTATAGTAAGGAGGTTTTTTAGGCCAAGGGGCAGATCCCTGGGCCCTGTGCTGGGTACTGTGGCTGCTATGGCAGCTTCAGAGGAGAGTCAGGGTAACAATTATAACTTGGTGACTCCCTCCCTTCCCAGGGCAGGGAAATCATGGACACACACCCAGAGAGACCTGGATGCTTAATGTTACTGTGGGGGATAAAGATGCAGCAGGAGGCAGACAGCAGGTGGTGTTCCCCCAGCTGGGATTGTGGTCGTTGGCTGGGACAGCATTACAGAAATTGGGGAGCCAGGTGACCCCTGGAGATGGGAGAAGAGATGGGCCATGACTGGCCATGACCCAGATAGTCTCTGGACTGGTTAGACTTTAGGGCTTTTTGAAAAGCTGGGCACTTGGTAGTAATGGCTGGCTCCAACCAAAGGGAATTTTCTCAAAAAAAAGTTCTCAGCTGCTGTGCAGGACTTCTCATGGGCTGTGACTGGGCCAGTGAGGAGGGCAGATGGTGGGTGCAATTTGTTTCCATTCAGGGCACCTCATGGATTGATCAAAGTCAGGTAGCAGGGGCTCAGAGAGGTAGCAGCACCCAGAGAGATTTAATTTAATAGGAGAAATAAAGTACTCAAAAGGGACTTGGTGTGTGCATAATGGCTAGTCCATTAAACATGGAGGAAGAGGGGTGCAATTTGCTCCCACTCAGTGCCCTTCATGGACTAATCAAATGGTTGCACAAGGTGAATTGTAGGCATTGGCCTGGCACATATGCACAGAGTGGACAGAGTGGGCCACACAGAGCTCTGTTGGCATGGCCTGGAAATTGCACACCTGTGAATATTGTAGCCCAGAAAGTGCTCCCATCCTCATGGAACCACAGGTGAGGAAAAAAAGATGGAGCCCAGCCCCCCTCTGCCTGCAACATCCAGGAAGACCAGGAAAACCTGCTTGGAATGTTTAAAGACAGCAGGAAACATTTTTATTTTTAATTTTTGGCAAGTGTAAGACAATAAGACATGGAGTTGGAGCTGTGACAAGACCAAAGACACATCAAGAAACAAGTCAGAAGGCTAACACCAACAGCTGAGATAAATTCGACTGTATTACCCTTCAGAACTTGTATTTTACTTTACTTGTTATTTTTATTTTTTTATTTCTCTTCTTTCCCTTTGTTTTTTTTTTGTTTTGTGTGTTTGATTTCATTGTTTGATTGGTTTTCTTTATTTTCCTTATAATATTGCATTTTTGTTTTTCTTTTTTCACTTCATTTGTATTCCAATAACACACTACTCGGACTTTTACTTTTTATTCAGATTATATATTTATTATCATATTATTGTTATTCTAAATCATACACAGCACCCTTTCTTGGTCTTAATCCATTTTGCCATTTTCCTGAGTTTGATTACGGTTGTGGTTAACTTTATTCTCTCACACACTACACCAAATTTCTATCCCTTACTCTCACTATGTCTCATCATCTAACCTTGCATAAGCACTCTGCTTTCTAAAGTCAGCTCATATTATTTTTATCTTCTAATAAGAGTCTTATCTTTTTTTTTCATCTTTTAAAAAACTGGCTAGTTGGGTGAAATATCATAGTCATTTACTGGGATTCTCCAAAGAATCTCCTATCTGTTCTCTACTTGTTAGTACTTAATTCCCATAGAATACTTCTCTGCTGTCTTACTTCATTTCTCTTTCACCCTGCTCCTGATCACACACAACACAGGTGGGTGTTGTGAATACCAGAAAAACTGCTGGGAGGGGAGAATCCACCAGCAAAGAAGTTACCAACAGGTAAACCCAAGTACAAAAAGAGAGCCCACACAAAGGGAAGGGAAAACCTAGAGCATCCAGACAAGGAGATCACATGGACCACACCTCAGAATATCACAGATCTCCTACCACAGAAGTTCACTATGCAAAGACAGCTGTAAAGCAGAGCATTGGGAATCATAGAATTTAGATGAATCAAAGAGTCATCTAAAATAGGAAGACAAAAAAAGAACTCAAAATAGAAAGGAATGGAAGACTCTCCAGTAAAAGAGCCAAATGAAATGGAATTCAAAAGAATGGTTATAAGGATGGTCAAGGAACTCACAGACAACTACAAGGAACTGAGTGGGAACTAAAACAATATGAAAATGAAATAGACACTGTAAAGAAGAACCCGCAAGAAATGAAGAATATGACATCTGACATAAAAAATACACTTGAAGGAATTACAACCAGACTGGATGAAGGAAAGGACTGAATTAGTTATCTGGAAGAAAAGGCAGAAAGAAATACCCAGGTAGACCAGCCGCAAGGAAAAAGACTAAAAGTATATGAGGATAGCTTAAGGGAACTATAAGACAAGATGAAAAGCAAGAAATTTGAATCATAGAAATACCAGAGAGAAGAAAAAGAGCAAGGAATAGAAACCTTGTTTGAAAAAAATGACAGAAAACTTCCCGAACCTGGAGAAGGAAAAACCAAACAATTTCAGGAAACACAGAGAGTTCCAATCAAGATGAACCCAAAGAGGCCTACTCCAAGACACGGCATAATTAACATGCCAAGTTTTAAGACAGAGAGAGAATCTTAAAAGCAGCAAGGGAGCTCTGATGAAGCTAGCAGCTGATTCCTTAAGAGAAACAGTACAAGCCAGAGGGAATGGCAAGAAATATTCCAAGTAATGAAAGGCAAAGGCCTGCAACAAAGACTACTTTACCCAGCAAGGCTCTCAATTAAAATGGAAGGCAAAATAAGGAGTTTCACATACAAAAGAAGTGTGAAAGACTACACATCTAGCAAACCAGCACTGCAACATATGTTAAAGGGACTGCATTAAGAAGAGGAAGAAAAAGAGCACTTGAGGGAGGAACAGAAGTACAAAGAGGCAAAAATGAATAAGTACCTATCAATAATAACTTTAAATATAAAAGGATTAAATGCTCCAATCAAAAGACATAGGGTAGCAGAATGGATAAGGAAACATGACAAACACACATGCTGCATACAAGAGACCCACCTCAAAACAAAGGACCTACACACACTGAACGTAAAAGAATGGAAAAAAAAATATTCCAAGCAAATGTACAGAAAAAAAATATGGGGAAACAATATTTATATCACACAAAATAGACATCAAAACAAAGGCCATAATAAGAGACTCAGAAGGACACTTCATAATACTCAAGGGACGAATCCATCAAGAAGATATACACATTGGTAACATACATGAACTCAATGGAGGAGCACCCAAATATATAAGGAAAATCTTCAAGGATTTCAAGAAAGATATAGACAGCACACACAGTATACTAGGGGGTTTTAACACCCCACTGTGATAAATAGATTGATCTTCCAAACAAAATATTAACAAGGATATTGTGACATTGAACAATGCCCTAGATTACATGGACTTCATATATATATATAACTATATAACTATAACTATATAACTATATAACTATAACTATATAACTATATAACTATATAACTATATAACTATATATATATATATATATATAGAACCTTATATCACAAAGAAGCAAAATACGAAGTCTTTCAAATGCACATGGAACACATACAAAGACAGACTGCATGGTAGGACACAAAACAAGCCTCAACAAATTCAAGATATTGAAATCATTTCCTTTTTTTAAATTAATTAATTTACTTTTTCAAATATATTTGTCTCTGCCTAACACCAACCACTTTCCCTTGCCCCCTACTCTCCCTCTCTCCCTCCCGCAACTCTTCCCTTTGATTTTGTCCATGAGTCCTTGCTATATGTTCCTTGACTTTCCCCTTCCCTTACTTTTCCCCCACCCCCACCCCTCCTTCCTTCTTGTCTCTGTTGGTTTCTTTTCCTTTCAGTGTTGCTGGTCTTATTTTCCTTGCATCTTTGTATTGTTGGTTAGGTTCCACTTATGGGTGAGATAATATGGTATTTGTCTTTCGCCCTCTGGCTTATTTTGCTTAGCAAAATGCTCTCCAGTTCCATCCATGCTGTCATGAAGTTTAGTAGTTCTTTTTTTCTTTCTGCTGTGTAGTATTCCATTGTGTAAATGTACCATAATTTTTCATCCAATCATCTACAGATGGGCATTTAGGTTGCTTCCAACACGTGGCTGTTGTAAATTGTGCTGCTATGAACATTGGGGCGTATAGGTTCTTTTGTATTGGTGCTTTGGGATTCTTAGGGTATAGTCCCAGCAGGGGAATCACTGGGTCAAAAGGAAATTCCATTTTCAGCTTTCTGAGGAAATTCCACACTGCTTTCCACAGTGGCTGCACCAGTCTGCATTCCCACCAAAAGTGTCCTAGTGTTCCCTTTTCTCCACAGCCTCGCCACCACCTGTTGTTTGTGGATTTGTTTATGATGGTCATTCTGACCAATGTGACATGGTACCTCATGGTGGTTTTGATCTGCATTTCTCTGATGGCTAGTGATGCGGAGCATCCTTTCAAATGCCTCTGGGCCCTCTATATCTCCCCTTTGGAAAACCGTCTGCCCAGGTCCTTTGCCCATTTTTTGACTGGATCGTTTGTCTTCTTGGAATGGAGTCGAGTGAGTTCTTTATATACCTTGGATATCAAACTTCTATCTGATGTATCATTGGCAAATATATTTTCCCATAGGGTTGGCTCCCTTTTCATTTTGCTGATATTTTCCTTAGCCATGCAGAAGCTTCTTATTTTGATGAGGTCCCACTTGTTTATTCTTTCCTTTATGTCCCTTGCTTTAGGAGACATATCAGTGCAAAAATGGCTGCGTGGGATATCTGGGAGTTTCCTGCCCATGTTCACCTCTAGGACTTTAATGTTGTGACTTATATTTAAGTCTTTTATCCATCTTGATTTTATTTTTGTGTATGGTGTCAGCTGATGACCCAATTTCAATTTTTTTGCATGTAGCCGTCCAGCTCTCCCAACACCATTTGTTGAAGAGGCTATTATTGCTCCATTTTATGCTTCTGCCCCCTTTGTCAAATATTAGATGCCCTTAGAGACCTGGGCTTATTTCTGGGCTTTCTATTCTGTTCTACTGGTCTATGGATCTGTCCCTGTGCTACTACCAGATTTTTCAGAGTATAGTGGCTTTGTAGTAGAGCTTGATGTCCGGTATTGTGATCCCTCCTACTTTGTTTTTCTTTATCAAAATTGCTGTGGCTATTCAGGTTCATTAATGGTTTCATACAAATTCTTGAAATGTCTCTTCTATTTCCGTGAAATACATCATTGGTATTTAAATAAGAATGACATTAAATCTATAAATTCCTTTGGTGGTATAGACATTTTGATGATATTAATTCTTCTAATCCATGAGCACGGTATATGCTTCCATTTATTTGTGTCTTCCTTAATTTCTTTCTTCAATATTGTATAGTTTTCTGCATACAGGCCTTTTACCTCTTTGGTTAAATTTATTCCTAGGTACTTTATTTTTCTTCTTGCTATATTGAATGGTATTTTTTTTTCTGATTTTTTCTTCTTCTATTTCATTGGTGGTGTACAAAAATGCCTTTGATTTCTGAATATTGACTTTCCATCCTGCTGTTTTGCCAAATTCACTTATTAGGTTGAGGAGATTTTCGGTAGAGTCTACAGGGTTCTCTATGTACACTATCATGTCATCTAAAAATAATGATAGCTTTACTTCCTCTTTTCCTATTTGGATGTCTTTTATCTCTTTCTCTTGTCTGACCGCTGTGGCTAGGACTTCCAATACGATGTTGAAAAGAAGCGGTGAGAGCGGACATCCTTGTCGTGTTCCCGATCTTACTGGGAAAACTTTCAGTTTTTGCCTGTTGAATATGATGTTGGCTGTAGGTTTTTCATGTATGACCTTTATTACGTTGAGGAATGCCCTATTTATTCTCATTTTGCTGAGTGTTTTGATCATAAATGGGTGCTGTACCTTGTCAAATGCTTTTTCTGCATCTATCGAGATGATCATGTGGTTTTTGTCTTTTGTTTTATTTATGTGGTGTATTACGTTTATTGACTTGCGTATATTGAACCATCCCTGCATCCCTGGGATGAATCCCACTTGATCAAGGTGGATAATCTTTTTAATGTATTGCTGGATGCAGTTTGCCAATATATTGTTGAGGATATCAGCATCTATGTTCATCAGTGAAATTGGCCTGTAGTTTTCTTTCTTTGTATGGTCTTTTTGTGGTTTTAGTATTAGGATTATGCTGACCTTATCAAGAGAGTATGGGAGTCTACCAGCCTTTTGGATTTTTTGGAATAGTCTGAGAAGGACAGGGGTTAGCTCTTCCTTAAATTTTTGTAAAATTCACCTGTGAAACCGTCTGGCTGTGGGCTTTTGTGTGCCAGGAGTTTAGTGATTACTGCTTCAATTTTCCCAGCAGTTATCGGTCTGTTCAACCTTTCTGCTTCTTCCTCCTTCAGTGTTGGAAGATTATACTTTTCTAGAAATTTGTCCATTTCATCAAGATTTTCAATTTTCTTGGCATATAATTGTCCATAGTAGTTTCTGACAATCCTTTGTATTTCTGTAGTATCAGTTGTTATTTCTCCTCTTTCACTTCTGATATTATTAATTTGGGTCCTCTCCCTTTTTCCTTGATGAGTCTGCTTAAAGGCGTGTCAATTTTATTTATCTTTTCAAAGAACCAGCTTCTGGATTGGTTGATCCTTTGAGTTGTTCTTTTCATCTCTATGTCATTCAATTCTGCTCTAATTCTTGACCATTTCCTTCCTTCTACGTGCTCTGGGATATATTTGTTGTTGTTTCTCCAGTTCTTGAAGTTGTAGTGTTGGATCTTTTATTTGAAATGTTTCTTTCTTTTTTAGATAAGCCTGTATTGCTATGAACTTCCCTCTCAGGACTGCCTTTGCTGTGTCTCATAGGTTTTGGACTGTGTATGTCCATTTTCATTTATTTCCAGAAATTTTTTTTTATTTCTTCTCTCATCTCATTATTGCCCCATTCATTATTTTATGGGCTACTGCTCAGTCTCCATGAGTTTGCAAGTTTTTGAAGTTTCTCTTTGAGGTTGATTTCCAGTTTCAAGCCCTTGTGGTCTGAGAAAAAGGTTGGTATTATTTCAATTTTCCTGAATTTTCTGAGGTTTGCTTTGTGTCCTATCATGTGGTCTATCTTTGAAAAGCTGCCATGAGTATTTGAAAAGAATGTGTATTTTTCCTCTTTGGGGTGTAAGGTTCTATATATGTCTGTTAATTCTATTTGATTTAGTGTGTCATTCAGCTGCACAATATGTTTATTAATATTTTGTTGGAAGATCTGTCCAGTTTTGACAGTGGGGTGTTGAAATCACCTACTGTTAGTGTGTTACTGTCTATATCTTTTTGAAGTCATCCAACAATTCCCTTATAACCTTGGGGGCTCCTATATTGGGATCATATAAGTTTACAATGTTTATGTCTTCTTGATAGGTCCTTCCTTTAAGTATTATATGGTGCCCTTCTGGGTCTCTTTTTATGGCCTTGTTTTGAATTCCACTTTGTCTGATACAAGTATGGCAACCCTAGCCTTTTTCATTGCCCATTTGCTTGCAATATTTTTTTCGATCCCTTTACTTTCAATCTGTGTAGGTCTCTTGCTCTGAGGTGTGTCTCTTGTAAGCAGCATACATGTGAGTCATGTTTTCTTATCCATTTATCTACCCTGTTCTTTTGATGGGGTATTTATTCCATTTACATTGAGCATTATTACTGATAGAAACCTATTCATTATTTCTCTTTGTACCTGTGTTTTTCTCTTTCTCTTTTCCTTAATCTCTTTAAACCAGTCCCTTTGGAGTGCTGGTTGGGTAAAGATATATTCTTTTAGCCGTCTTTTGTCTGGGAAACTCCATATTTCCCCTTCTATTTTAATTGAGAGCCTTGCTGTTTGGAGCAGCCTTGGTTGTACGCCTTTGCTTTTCATGACTTAGAATATTTGTTGCCATTGCCTTCTGGCTTGTAGTGTTTCTGGTGAGAAGTCAGCTCCTAGACGTATCGGGGCCCCCTTGTATGTTACTTTCTCCTTCTCCCTTGCTGCCTTGAGAATTCTCTCTTTGTCTTTGATAGTTGCCATTTTAATGATGTGTCTTGGAGTGAACCTCCTTGAGTCCCTCTTGAGTGGGGTCCTCTGGGCCTCCTGGATCCATGAGACCCTTTCTCTCCTCAAATTAGGGAAATTTTCCATCATTACTTTTTCAAGGAGGTTCTCTATCCCTTGTTCCTCTTCTTATCCTTTTGGTTTCCCTATTATATGGATATTATTCCGTTTCAAGAGGTCCTGCATTTCCCTAAATGCCTCTTCATTTTTTTTGAGTCTTTTTTCCATTTCTTGTTTTCTGGGAGCTTTTTTCTACCTTATCCTCCATCTCACTGATTCGATCCTCGGCATCATCCAGCCTGCTTTGGATTCCTTCTACTATGTTCTTCAATTCAGAAATGGTATTCTTCATATCCTCTTGTGTCTTCTTGATAGTTTCTATGTCCTTTTCCAGGCTGATATAGTTTGCTGTAAGATCCTGATAGTTTCTCTGCAGTTTCTCATAGTTGTCTTTGAGCTGGCTGAGCTCATTGAGCTTCCTTAGAACCATTGTTTTGAATTCAGTATTTGATAGTTCCCTTGCTTCTGTTTCATTTAGCTCTCTCTGTGGGGAGTCCCCTTTTCCACTCATTTGAGGGGAACTTCTTTTTCTTCCCATTTATGTGAGAGTTTGTTAAGTACTTTAATAATTTCTTTATATATTTTTGCTTCTACCTCAATTTGGCCGTCTAGGTTTCCTGATTTTGTGGATTAAACTTCTATGGTAGTAGGCGGGTCTTTTTATTTATTTATTTATTTATTTATTATTTTCCTTTACTTTTCTTTCTGGGCCTGCCTCTGATGATATCAGTTGTTGACCCTATATGACCTTGGTTTGTTTGTTTGAGGCTTCCAGGAGTCTACTGTCTGTGTCTGGCTCCTGCTTTGGGCAGCTCTGTGTCTCCTTCAGCCAGGGATCCACTATTTCTGTGCTGACTCTGTACTCTCACGCCAGCTCCTTGATCACTCTCTCTGGCCCAGCAGGATCCCCCGCCCACCTAGACTCTTGCATGCTTGTCCCAGCCTAGGGGGCTTCTTCATGACTTCATGTACTCATCTGGCCCCCCAGGCCAGTGGACATCCTGGCACTGGTCCATTTAGGGTCTTCTATTGTGTGCTTTCTCTGTTTTTGGCTCTTTGAATGCATTGCATGCCCTTGCCAAATGGAGACTACAGAAATGGGAGGAAGTCAGCTCCAGGACTCTCTTCTTAATCCTGTCTCCAGTCTCTCCTCCAGGGACTCTGGTCAGCTTTGTGGCCCCTTCGGCCCAGGATCCACTATTTCTGCGGACTACTCTGGACTTGCGGGCCCGCTTGGGTCAATTTACACCTGCCCTTGTCGATCTGCGCACTACCTCACAGGCCCCATTGGTGCCAACTTGTGGGAGTTCTTGCCATCCTGCGCGAGCCCTCGCCAGCCCGCGTGGGTCCACACACACATTCGCCAACCCTCGCCGGCCACTGGACGCAAGTGTGCGCGCTTGCACTGGGTGATTTTGGGCTCCCTAATGTGTGCTTTTCGGCTTTTGGCTCTTTGGGTGTGTGTCCTTTTCCACACAATGGAGACTAGGGAAAGGAGAAGGAGTCAGGACTCCCCAGTTTCTCCTCCCGCTCTTTCCCCAATGCCTCTGTTTCCAGTGTCTCCTCAGGGGTCTCTGGGCAGTTCTGTGACCCCTTCAGCCAAGGATCCACCACCTGTGCAGACTGTGTTTCAATCGTGGGCTGTCTGGTTCATGTGCGCCCTGCTTCTGCCTCTTTGGGAGTGCGCTTTGCCTGCCCAGAATGGAGACTATGGAATGGGGAGGGAGTCGGGACTCCCTGGTTCCTCCTCCTGTTCTTTCCCCAATGCCTCCATCTCCAGTCTGTCCTCAAGGCTCTCCCAGCCAGTCTGCACTTAGTCCCCCAGCTCACAAGTGCACAAGCTGTGCGCAGAGCACACAAAAGGCAGGTTAATTGATTCCCTTATGCCTGAGTGAGATGTAGCTGCAGAGTGGGAGGAGTGTTATCACCAGGGCTCCACTGGCTGCTGTCTTCACAAAGTTTTCCTCACCAGTTTTTTCCCAGGCACCAGCCCATCCTGCTACCGTCTCTACCCGGAGATCAAGGAGGGTGGCTGCTACTGCAGTTTTTGTTTTGGCTCTTTAAATGTCTCTTTGCATCCCAAGCCACCTGTCTCTGGCAGAGAGCACCCCTAAGCTTTTTGGGGTTGTGTTTTGTCTGTATTTTCCTGGTTCTAGCTGCTGTAGTTTAGAGGTCCCTGTTTTTGATTCAGACCCCGTTCTTCTTGCGGGGAGCTAACTGGCTGTTTCAATGCCCCTCTGGTGCTAGTGCCCATGGGCACCCAGCCCACCCTCTCAAGCCTCCACCACACTTCTCACCTGTTGGGATGTGTGAGAGTTGAATCCACTGTCTGTCCGCAGCTTCAGGGCTCCTCTCCCACTATAGTTCCATTGTTTTCCAGGTGATTACTCCACTATTTAGTCACATTTCCAGTTTGGTCTTGGGGGGAGGAGGTCAGCATGACTTCCATTCACTCCTCTGCCATCTTTCCCTGAAATCATTTCAAGGATTTTTTTGGACCACAAATGCCTGAACTAGAAACCTCAAGGAAATAACTCAAAACCACTCAAGATCATGGAGATTGAATAACATGCTACTAAATGATGAATGGCTGAATAAGTTCATGGAGATTGAATAATATGCTATTAAACAAGGAATGGGTTAAATCAAAAAATTTCCTGAAACTAATTGTAATAGACAGACAACATCCCAAAACCTATAGTACACAGCAAAGGCAGTCCTGAGAAGGAAGTTCATAGTGACAGGCCTACCTCAAAATGGTAAAAACGTTTCAAATAAACCTAACCCTACATCTGAAAGAATTGGAGGAACAACAACAAAGAGAGCCCAGAGCAAGTAAAAGAGAGACAATAACCAAGATCAGAGCAGAATTAAACAAGTCTAAAAGAAAATATCAGTAAGTCCAGGAGTTCTTTGAAAAGATAAAATCGAGAAGCCTTTAAGCAGACTTATGAAGAAAAAAAGAGAAAGGACCCAAGTAAATAAAATCAGAATTGAAAGATGAAAGATTAAAACTGATATCACAGAAATACAAAGGATTGTAAGAAATTAGTATGAATAAGTATATTCCAAGAAATATGAACCTGGGTGAATGGACAAATTTCTAGAAAAATATAATCTTCCAAAAACGGTATGAAGATGCAGCAGAATGCCTGAATAGACCGATAACTGCTGGTGAAATTGAAACAGTAATAAAAAAATCCCGGCACACAAAACCTCTGGGCCAAATGTTTTCACAAGAGAATTTTACAAAACACTGTAGAAAAAGCTTACCCGATCCTTTTCAGGGTATTCCAAAAAAATCCAAGAAGAGTGATGACACAGAAGATCCTTTTACAAAGCCAACATCATCCTAATGCCAAAACCAGAGAAAGACAGAACCAAGAAAGAAAACTAAAGCCAATATCACTGATGAACATAGATGCTAAAATCATCAACAAAATATTTGGCAAAATGCATCCAACAATATATTGAAAAAATCATATACTGTGATCAAATGCAGTTCATCCCCAGGATGCAAGGGTGGTTCACTGTTCACAAATCAATAATTGTAATACATCACATAAACAGTATGAGAGACAAGAACCACATGATCAAATCAATAGATGTGGAAAAAGCATTTGATAAGGTATAGCATCCATTTATGATGAAAACTCTCAGCAAAGTGGCAGTAGAGGGAGCATAACTCAATATAATAAAGGCCATATATGAAAAACATACAGCCAACATCACAGTCAATGGGCCAAAGCTAAAAGCTTTCCACTTAGATGAAACACAAGACAAGGGTGTCCACTTTTGCCACTTCTATTCAACATAGTATTGGAAGTCCTTGCCACAGTGATCCAAAAAGTAGAAGAGAAAAAAGACATCCAAATTGGCAACGAGGAAGTAAAACTGTCATTGTTTGCAGATGACATGATAGTGTACATGGAAAACTCTATAGACTCCACCAAAAAATTACCTGAGCTAATTTGTGAATTTGGCAAAGCAGGAGGGTACAAAGTTGATATTCAGAAATTGATCACATTTTTGTATACCAAGAACTAAATGTAAGAAAAGGAAATGAGGGAAAAAAGTACCATTTGCTATGGCAACAAGAGAAATAAAGTACCTAGGAATAAACCTAACCAAGGAGTTAAAAGTCCTATACTCAGAAAACTACACAACATTTAGGTTGCTTCCAACATTTGGCTATTGTAAATTGTGCTGCTATGAACATTAGTAGATGATTGGATCAAAAAATAATGGTACATATACACAATGGAATACTACGCAGCAGAAAGAAAAAAAGAACTACTAAACTTTGTGACAGCATGTATGGAACTGGAGAGTATTATGCTAAGCAAAATAAACCAGGGGGCGAAAGACAAATACCATATGATCTCACCTATAAGTGGAACCTAACCAACAATACAAAGATGCAAGGAATATAAGACCAGCAACACTAAAATGAAAAGAAATCAACAGAGACAAGAGGGAAGGGGGGGGCAGGGACAAGGAAGGGAAGGGGAAAGTCAAGGAACATATAGCAAGGACTCATGGACAAAACCAAAGGGGAAGAGCTGAGGGACAGAAGAAGGGAGGGGGCAAGGGAAAGTGGTGGGGAGTAGGCAGAGACAAATGTATTTGAAAAAAAAAGAAAAGAAAACTACGCAACAATGAAAAAGAAATTAAGGAAGATGCAAATAAATGGAGACAAATACTGTGTTCATGGATTGGATGAATTAATATAATCAAAATGAGCTTATTACCCAAAGCAATTTATAGATTCAACATAATCCATATTAAAACTACCAATGGCATATTTCACGTAGAACAATTCAAAAATTTATATGTAAATATAAACAACCTTGAGGAGCTGCAGCAATTTTGAGAAAGAAGAACAAAATAGAGGGTATCACAATGCCTGATATCAAACTATAATACAAGACCTCTATAGGGTAAGTGGAGGCAGTCTGGCTTTCTCACCCAGGTGCTTGGGTAACTAGGGGGAGCAGCTCCTTACAACCTTGAAGGAGTCTTGTAAAGCAGTATTCTTATAGCCTTTAGCCTGGGTCTCACAGTCTTGAGTGTGGGTGCAATAAACTGTCCCTTGGCCTTGACTAGGCTTGTATGTGCAGCTTATGCAAGGTTACCTCACTTTTTGGCCTGAAGCCTGCTTGTTTTTGCTAGTACTTAAGGAGTTAGGAACTTCTCAGGGGGTGGGGATGAGGGAGAGAGACAGAAAGAGAGAGACAGAGAGAGAGTGTTGGGGTGCTGACATAGACATGGGCTTGTGGTCTGTATGACTCCCAAATAAAGGCATGCCGAACATTCCCATGGTTCCATGCATCTTCTTCCACCTACCTGAGTCTTGAGTGGATCTCTCCTGGCTAGGGAGGCTGCAACACAGCCACTGTAAACAAAATAGCCTAGTACTGGCATAAAGACAGACACATAGATCAATGGAACTGAATAGAGAGCCCAGAAATAAACCAAGTCTCTATCATCAATTAATATTTGACAAAGAGGACAGAAGCATAAAATGGAGTAAAGTAGTATCTTCAACAAATGGTGTTGGGAGAGCTGGACAGCTACATGCAAAAAAAAAAAAAAAAAAAAAAGGCAACTAAACCATCAATTTACACCATACACAAAAATAAACTCAAGGTGAATAAAAGACTTAAACATAAGTCATGACAGCATAAAAGTCATAGAACCAAACTTAGCAGGAAAATGTCAGATATCCTACACAGCAATATTTTCACTGGTATATGCCCTAGAGCAAGGGACTTAAAGGATAGAATAAACAAATGAGCATCATCAAAATAAAAAGCTTGTGCATGGCTAAAGAAAACATCAAAAAAATGAAAAGGGAACCAACTGCATGGGAAAACATATTTGCCAGTGATATCTCAGACAAGGGTCTGATCTCCAAAATATATAAAAAACTCACACAACTCCACTGCAGGAAAACAAATAATTCAATTGAAAAGTAGGTAAAGGGAAGAATCAAGATGGCGGAGGAGTGAGTGGAAGTTACACTGACCTCCTGCAAGGACCAATCAGGAATTACAACTAAATTGTGGAGAAATCACCTGGAACAAAGAACTGAACAATAGAGAGAGAGGAGCCTTATAACTTTGGACAGACAGAAGAAACAGCTTTAGCACAACCTAACCGGTAAAGAGTGTGGCAAAGACTCGAGAAAGTGGGTGGAGTGCTCACAGACTGCAGCACCAGAATAATATTGAAATGGCAAATTAGATCCCCTTGAGATGAGTGAAGTCTAAAAAATAAAGGAGATCTCCAGCCTACAGCACCAGAGCCCAAAAAACACACATAACCTCAGCCATGAAAAGTGACAGGGTTGCTTTCTTCCAGAAATAGGAGGCTGGAGACACAAAGAGTCATTTAAAGGATCAATGCATAAATTTTTGTTTGCAGCCACTTACCCTTGTCTTTGGTGACATTGGGAGCAGAGTGGGCTGTAGACACCTGAGGAGAGACTGGGGATGGAGGTTTTGGGGAGAGAACTGAGAGAGTAGCTGGCGGGATCCCGGTGCTGACTCATCCCCTATACAGCAGCAACCATATTGCTCAGGCAGACCACACCTCTGAGCGACAGCAGTGTGAGAGGATCCAATAGCCCCGCCCCCAGGAGACTCAGCCTAGGACTGGTAACACTAAAACCTGAAGGCTGAGTACAGAATGGCAGTCACAGGTAGTAGATCCCTGGCTAATGCGGGCACAGAGTGGTCTAGAGACACTTGTGGAGAGACTGCAGACAAAGGCTCTGGGGAGAGAACAGAGAGAATACCTGGTGGGATTCCAGTGCTGACTCCTCCCCCATATGGCAGCAGCTATCTGGCCCAGGCAGGCCAATCCCCTGAGTGGCAGAAGCGTGAGAAGACCCAACAACCCATTCCCAAGGAGGGACTCTGCCCTTCCCTGTAGTGTCTAAGCCTGATTGGTGAGTGCAGAGTGACTAGATTAACAGCTGAAGGAGATAGCCACAGACAGTAGATTCCTGGAAGTATTGAACATCTCTAAGGTCAGACTGAGATGACATCTGACATCATCAGAGGTGGATGCAGAAAGTAAAAACAGCAGTCTTCTACCATAGACGTTCTCACCACAAAGTCAAGAAATCAAGACAGATCAATTTATGAAGCAGAAGAGAAAAATAAGAGTCTTTGAAATAATAGGAAGACAAAGAAACATCCCCTACTCAAAAGAAAAGGAGGAATCCCCAGAAAGAGAACTAAATGAAATAGAAGAAAGTAAACTATCAGATATTGAGTTCAAAACAATGGTTCTAAGGAAGCTCAATGAGCTTTATGAACTCAAAAAGAATTATAAAAATCTACAGGAAAAGTATGAGGAACTTACTGCAAACTATATCAGCATGAAAATGGACATAGAGACTATCAATAAGAGACAAGAGGAAATGAAGAATACAGTTTCTGACTTGAAGAACACAGTAGAAGGAATCAAAAGCAGACTAGATAAAGCAGAGGATCGAATCAGTGAGCTGTAGGATAAGGTAGAAAAAAGATCCCATAAAGAACAATAAAATGAAAAAAGACTCAAAAGGAATGAAGAGACATTGAGGGACATGCAGGACAACATGAAATGTAAAAATATCCATATAACAGGGATACCAGAAGGAGAAGAGGAGGAGCAAGAGATAGAGAACCTTTTTGAAAATATAATGATGGAAAACTTCCCTAATTGGAAGAGAGAAAAAGTCACACAAATCCAGGAAACAAAGAGGGTCCCATTCAAGAGGAACACAAGCGGGCCCACTCCTAGACACATCATCATTAAAATGGCAAATATCAAAGACAAAGAGATTCCTAAAGGCAGCAAGGGAGAAACAGGTAGTGATATATAAGGGAGCCTCAATATGGCTAGCAGCTGACTTCTCAACAAAAACATTACAAGCCAGAAGGGAATGGCAAGAAATATTTCAAGTCATGAAAAGCAAAGGCCTGCAACCAAGAGTGCTCTATCCAGCAAGGCTGTCAATTAAAATGGCAGGCAAATAAGGAGCTTCTCAGTAAAACAAGGCTGAAAGAATACACCTCCACCAAACCAGCTTTGCAAAATATGCTAAAGGGACTGCTTTAACAAGATGAAGAAAAAGAGTCTATGAATACTCAGTTCCTTTCACAGTCACCAATACTTGATATTACCAATATTTTTAATATGTTTTAATCTGATTGTGACAATGACATGTTATTTTAATTTTTACTTTATTATTTGTTGAAACTTAACCTGTTTTTGATATTTCTTGCCTATTTCTATTTTTAAAAAAATCTTTACATGAATTTTTGTATTCCTTATTCATTTTTTGATTAAATGTTTGTAAAATTTTTCCCTAAAACAAACAAAGAAACAAACAAAAAACCTAAAAACAACTATTAAGAATTTTGTAGATGTGTTGCAAATAATTTCCTATTCTATATTGGTCCTTTAACTTTTTTTACATGAATATTACTGTATGGCCTTACATGTTTAATGTAGTCATATTGTCAATATTTTACTTTATAGCTTCTGGGTTTGAATATGTTACTTCAGGGTAAGAAAATTATTATTTTGTATTTTTGCCTAAACTCCTTAGATTTTACATATTGATTTTAACTTACCTGAATATTTGTTGTATAATGTGGGAAGTAGGGCTCTATATTTGTTTAATTTCAAGTAATAGTGATCCATATACCTTATATGTTGAATAAGCCTTATTTTCCCAATTGACTTGAAATATCAATTTAATCATATATTACATTGCCAGACACACACACACACACACACACACACACACACACACTTGTTTCTGGAATGATCATTTTATTTCATTCATCTACTTGTTACTGTGCAGCTGTCATGATTGCTGAGACTTTAAAATGGTTTTAAATTTTTTAATAGTTTATAATGGATCTTGACATAAAAAATAAATAAAATCAATGTTCATAAAAAAAGAAAGAAGGAACTCCTACCTTTTGCAGCAATATGGATGGAACTGGAGAATATTATGCTGAGTGAAATATGCCAGTCTGTGAAAGTCAAATACCATATGATCTCACCTATAAGTGAAATCTATTCAACAAAATAAATTAAGCAACAAATTAAACCACAGGTGAGGAAACATGGAGTATACTAAAAATGATTGGAGGGGATGAGGAAGAAGGACAATGGTGGAAAGAAGGAGAAGGAACTAAACAAAGAACATGTATGAATGACTCATGGACATGGATAACAGTGGGAATTGGCTGTGGGGGGGTGAGATGTGTGGAGGAGGGCAAAGGGGGAAAAATTGAGACAACTGTAATAGAATAATCATAATTTAAAAATAAAAAAATAAAAAAGTATCAGATGAAATATAAAAAAATAAAAATAAAAAGTAGGCAAAGGACCTGGGCAGACACTTCTCCAGGGAGGATGTAAAGAGGCCCCAGAGACATTTGAAAGGCTACTTAGGCTCACTAGCCATCAGAGAGATACACATTAAAACCACAATGAGATACCACTTCACAGCGGTGCAAATGGTCATCATAAAAAAAAATCAACCTACAAGAAGTCCTTGGAGAAAAGGGAACCCTAGTACACTGTTGGTAGGAATGCAGACTGGTGCAGCCATTGTGGAAAGCAGTGTGGAATTTCCTCAAAAAGCTGGAAATGGACCTGCCTTTGATTCAGTGATTCCCCTGCTGGAACTATACCCTAAGAATCCCAAAACACCAATTCAAAAGAACCTAAGCACCCCAATGTTCATAGCAGCACAATTTACAATAGACAAGTGTTGGAAGCAACCTAAATGCCCACCAGTAAATGAATGGATCAAAAAACTATGGTACATTTACACAATTCCATTTACACAATAGAATATTATGGAGCAGAAAGAAAGAAGGAGCTCCTACCCTTGATGGAACCTGGAGATCATTATTTTAAGTGAAATAAACCAGGTGGTGAAAGACAAATACCATATGATCTCACCTATAACTGGAACTGAGTCAACAAAACAAGCAGACAAGCAAAATTGAACCAGAGACATGGAAATAAAGAACAGCTGACAGTAACCAGAGAGGAGGGGGGAGAGGGATAATGAGGGAAAGAAGGGGAAGGTTGTCAAGGAACAAAAATAATGGATACATGGACAAAGCCAAATTGGATATGATCAAGGTGGGAGTCCAGGATGGTTGGGGCTGGGGAAGTGGTGGTGGGGAAATGGAGACAACTGTACTAGAACAACAATAAAAAAAAATTGTGGTACATTCACACAACAGAATACTATGCATCAGAGGGAAAAAAGGAACTCCTACCTTTAGCACCAGCATGGATGGATCTGCAGAGCATTAATCTAAGTGAAATAATCCAGGCAGTGAAAGAAAAACACCATATGATCTTGCTTGTAAGAGAAGCCTAATGAACAAAACAAAGGAGTAAAACAGAACAAGAGGCATGGAAATAAGGAATGGACTGACAGTGACCTGGGTGAGGGGGTAGAGGGATAGGGTGGAAAAAAGAGGAAGGGACTAATTAAGGGACAAGCATGAATGACCCATGGACATGGACAACAGGCTGTGGGTTGTCTCTGGGATTTAGCAGAGGAGAGTAAAGTGGGGAAATTTGGGACAACTGTAACAGAGCAGCAATAAAATATTTAATAAAAAATAAAGAAATAAGAGCACAGTTACACTATGAAATCAAAGTGCATGAATTTTTAAAATAAAATCTATCATCAAAAAAGAGAAAAGTTGGGTAGAGAACCTGAATAGACACCTCTCCCAAGAAGACAAATAAATGGCCAATAGATATTTAATAAATGCTCAACCTCACTAGCTATTTGGAAAATGCAAATCAAAACTACTGTGAGATATCACCTCGCACCTGTTACAATGGCTACTATCAACCAAACTGTTAATAAAAAATTTTGGAGTTATTGTGGAGAAAAAGGAACCTTATTTACTGACAGTGGGAATAAAACTGGTACAGTCAGTATGAAAAACAGTATGTAACAACATGGGTAGACCTTGAGAATATTATGCTAAGAAAAATAAGTAACTCAGAAAAGGCTAAAAACCATATGACTTCACTCATATGTGGGACATTGAACTGAAATTCATAGACACACACAACAGTAGATTGGTTACCAGAGAGAAGGACATGTGTAATGGTGAGAGGTAAAGGAGGCAGAATATGGGATAATGGCAGATAGTTTGTGGGTGGTGAGTACATAATGCCATATACATATCATGTATCATACAAGTATGTACTTGAATCCTATATGATTCTATTAACCAATGTCACCCCAATAAATTTTATAATAATAAAAAATAACATAAAAAATGCAAAAAATTTTATTGTGATTACATAAGTTTCAAGTGTACATTTCTGTATGTGGGACATAAAACTGAAAGCAACAAATGAGCAAACAAGACAGACAAACAAAAACATACAGACAAGTGTGGTGGTTACCAGAGGGAAAAGGAGGTGCATAGGTAGTGAAAAGTAGAGGGTGTTGAGTGTATGGTAAAACACAGAAACAGAGACTTTCTCTTCTGCATTCTGATAAATGTTAAGTAATTTAATGTGATTTTTCTGTTGCTCTGAGGAATTAAGCCTCCAAAAATATTTCATCACCTCTATGAGGGCTTGTCTGCCTTGAAAAGGATCCTAAAGGTTTGTCATGGTCCTGACTCCAGTTACTTTCTCATATAACTAGAGATACTTCATTTATATGTATATGGTGTCTTCAGACTTCTACCTGAAAATGTAAGGTTCTTTCTCATGCCTCACTCCATGCCACATTAATATACAAAGTATAGTTCTTGTATTTAGTTGAGGTTTGAAAAGATTTTCTGTTCAATCCTGAGAGTTTGATGGCTAATTTCTGTCTAGCTAGCAACTATCTCTCTGGCTAAAATCTCTCTCCAGCTCTCTCCCATCTCTCTCTCTAACATCTTTCTATCCTCTATCCATGCATATATATGTATGTAAATATAAAAGCCATGTCCTTATTTTTAGCAAAATTTGGATTAAAATAGCACTTTTTATTAGACTGATTATAAAGTAACCTTAACAAAAATTTATGAGAACAAGTCACTATATACAAAGAAAACCAGTATCAGCAAAACCAACGAAGAGTTTGAAATAATTGTACTTTAAAATGTTCTGGGTTTATTTCTACACTCAAAATAATTTTTTTTAAATTTGAAAAGATTTGATGGAGGGAAAATTACTGATTTTTTTTCCTGCTATGTAGTTAAAGAGCTATTCCTTCTTTTCCCATTTGTAATTCTTCCATAAATCTTGGCAAATAGGCCATGGGTCCTAATAAACATCGAATTCTATGGGTTGAGAAAAATTAATATAATTCAGAATTTTGTTCAAATTGGGCAATATACCATCTACATTAGGGAGACTAAAAAGAGGTTTTAAAGTGTGTTTCCGTGTAATATCTGTTCTATTTAGAAAGCTGATTTGTTACTGGCTTTAGGTACTATTCCTAGCCTTGGTTTTGTGTTAATTCTGTTTCCTAAGTTTTTTATACCTAAATTATATGTATGTCTTTGTATCCACATCATTTCTCAGTGAAAACAGAATTCCCAAGTCCTTCATCCGTTCTTTTTTCCCCTCTTGCCTTTACCTCCTTGGTCTAATTGTGTAAAATGACTTCAAGTAAAAATGAAAATTTTAAAACAAAAAATTCCATGGAGCTTTCAGTGAACAATTGACTAGGTTTCCCCCACCTCTTTTGCCTTCAAGAATTCAAATTCACTTGGAGTGGTATACAGTTGGCTAGGCCTGAGATTTCTGGAAGCTGTAGCTGTGTCTCACTAATTCTTACAGGAATGGAAGGTATCTACAAGGGACATGCAACTAGTTGTTTGTCAATGAAGAGAGCAGTCAATCAGCAGACAAAGGGTGGGCTAAGGCCTGCTAGACTGTAAGGAAGTGCTAGTGCTGTCCTAGGCTCCAGGAATGCACAGGACAGGCCTGCCCATTGCACAGACTGTGCCTTTTTATGAAACCAGCTCTCCCCCGATCTTAAAATTGGTGTGGTATGTTTTTATTCAAACACTTGAGAGATTCCCAAGTATCCTGCTATGGGATTGTTATACCATGCAGTTTTCTTACCTCTTATTATCTGGTATAGACATTTTTTTTTTCTCTCACTACTCAAATAAACCCAAATACACAACAAAAAAGCAAAAATAAGGCATAAATCAACCTACAGTAAAAAAGAAAGAGAAAAAAACATAATACTGTTTTACTAAAGAATATTATAGATAGAGGTCCTTAGCTAACCCCTCTGTCATCAGAAAGTAAATGAGTGTGGAGACCAAACATGTTTAAATAAGTCTCTGTGTTATCATTCAGTTGCACCCTTCATGTTCATCTCTATTAAGTGAACCTTTATACGTCAAAATGGAGGTGGTTTAAATTCATGTTAAGTGTGTACAGATAAGCATATGAGCTTCAAATGCTGTAGGTCTGATAGTTGTTAGTACTTCAATTGAGTCATTTTTTTTTGTTTTTGTTTCTTTTGTGAGAAAGTTTTGTTAAATTACTTTGGGGCTTTTAATACAAAAGTTAACCCATCAGTATAAGGTTCCTTTTTCTGGGCTACATAGACCTTATTACCCTTATCTAGAAAAACTATGTGAAAGTTACAGATGGAATCCTGTAAAATGTTGTAAATGTGAAGTGATGGTTATATAAGAAAATAAATTTATTAATAATACATTGCTCTGGGGTAATTCTGAGCTCAAGCAAACATTTATTCAAATAGAATGACATCTCCTAAGCAAAGCATACAATTGGAATAAATAAGGAACGATTACACTTGCTTTTTAAGAGTGAAATTAAATTAATAATTTCCTGAGTAAAGTACAGGCCTGAAAATAAAGGTAGGATTTATTTCCTCCTTTTAAATATGTTTTATAGTCTTGGGATTCACAATGGAAACAAAGAGAATGAATTCTCTTAGGCATTATATCAGAAAATTATACATTGTATATAATATTATATATTGCATATATTACATATTTGAATAATTAGCTTAAATTTTCAAATATTTGAAACATTTTCTATTCCAAGGTAAAGAATAACATAGTAGAAAATGAAAATTACAAATGATAGGCTACGTTTATCAGCAGAATCCTTCTTATCAATTAATAAGGAGAAGTAAGCCCATTCTATCTTCTTTTTATGTTATTTAGATGTTATTCTCCAAAGAAATATTACATTAGAAACAACACAGTGTTGCCTTTTTTTTTTTAGTGACATGCTATATGCATTATTTCAGAAAATGGACCTCACTGAGTGGGAGTCTCAACAATCATCAACTTGTTCAATCAAGAGAGGTGCCTTCTGAGCCTCAGTTTTCCCTTCTGTAAAATAAGGATTTTTAATCTAGGTGATTTCCAAATTTTTTTAACTGTGCTCTTTTTGACTCCTTTGGAAAAACAGTGAAACTATCTCAAGTGTTTTTGTGTGTGTGTCCTGGAATTTAAACAGTATTTACACGCTATGGAAACAATTATTTGGGTTCTCACCTGCTGTCTCTGCTGCTATAGGCTATGGCATTGTTAGAGACTGATGTCATCATATTACTTGTGAAAGGGCTTCCATTCCAAAAATTTTTCCTCCTCATCCTGATTTGCCTGGTTACCAAAAATGTACCTTGTTTCCTAGTGAATAAGACTCCTTGATGTTTCTGGAGATTGTTTTAATTCCTTTGGTCTTTTTCATAGCATGTTGTTGGCCTGCTTGCATCTGTAAGTGACCTGCTGGGGTGGCTTTTAATACACTGTATTATAAGTTTACTTCAAGACCCTCTGTAAGACTGAGAGATTTGTGGCTGGCTGCATAGTGCTTTATAAAGAAATATGCTGTGGAGTACATTTTAGAATCATCAACATGGTCAGTTTCTCATCAGGAATGATTTGGTTTAACCTCAACCCTTAATCTCCTCGGGAAAAGAGTGGTTCACACACAGTGTGTTCATGCCCACTCCTGGCTGGAATTCCAGGTCTTTCACAGCTCAATGGTCAGCCCAGTCCCTTCAGTTTCTAGGTCTTAATGTGACCAATTTCCTTCTTCCAAGTCTTTAATAACCTTTCAAATATTAGGGATCATTTCTACTGTTAAGATTGTACTGGGCAAAGAAAGTCGTTCTGTTTGTTTCAGCCAAGATTTTCTTCAGGATCTGTATAACCTTTAAAAAAACAGTAAATGATAAATATGCTTATTACATATTTATAGCTCAGAGTCAGAAATTCTTTTTTTCTTTCTTCTCTTTAAATTAATTAATTATTTTTTCCAAATACATTTGTCTCCACTGTCCCCCAAATACTGTCCCTGCCCTCATCCCACCTCTCCCTCCCTCAATCCTTCCCGACTTTCGCTTTGTCCATGAATCCTTGCTATATGTTCCTTGACTTGCTCCTTTGCTTCCTTTTCCACCAGCCAACCCTCCCTCCTTCCCTCTTGTCTCTGTTGGTTTCTTTTTCCTTTCAGTACTAGTGGTCTTATTTTTCCTTGCATCTTTGTATTGTTGGTTAGGTGCCACTTATAGGTGAGATCATATGGTATTTGTCTTTAGCCCCCAGCTTACTTCGCTTAGCATAATGCTCTCTAGTTCAATCCATGCTGTCACGAAGTGTAGTAGTTCTGTTTTTCTTTCTGCTGTGTAGTATTCCACTGTGTAAATGTACCATAATTTTTCATCCAATCATCTACTGATGGGCATAAAGGTTGCTTATAACACTTGGCTATTGAAAATTGTGCTGCTATGAACATTGGGGTGCATAGGTTCTTTTGAATTGGCATTTTGGGATTCTTAGGGTATAGCCCCAGCAGGGGAATCACTGGATCAAAGGCACTTCCCTTTCCAGCTTTTTGAGGAAATTCCACGCTACTTCCCACAATGGCTGCACCAGTCTGCATTCCCACCAACAGTGTCCTAATGTTCCCTTTTCTCCACATCCTCGCCAGCACCTGTTGTTTGTTGATCTGTTTATGATGGCCATTCTGACCGGTGTGAGATGGTACCTATGGTGGTTTTAATCTGCATTTCTCTGATGGCTAGTGATGCTGAGCATCCTTTCAAATGCCTCTGGGCCCTCTGTATCTCCTCCTTGGAAAAGCAGCTGCCCAGGTCTTTGTCCATTTTTTGATTGGATAATTTGTCTTCTTTGAGTGGAGTTGTGTGAGTTCTTTATATATCTTGGAGATCAAATCTCTATCTGATGTATCATTAGCGAATATATTTTCCCATAGGGTTGGCTCCCTTTTCATTTTGCTGATGTTTTCTTTAGCCATGCAGAGGCTTCTTATTTTGATGAGGTCCCACTTGTTTATTCTTTCCTATGTCCCTTGCTTTAGGAGACACATCGGTGAAAAAATTGCTGAGTGGGATATCTGAGAGTTTCCTGCCAATATTCTCCTCTTGGATTTTTATGGTGTTGTGACTTCTATTTAAGTCTTTTATCCGTCTTGAGTTTATTTTTGTGTATGGTGTCAGCTGATGATCCAATTTCAATTTTTTGCATGTAGCCGTCCAGCTCTCCCAACATCATTTGTTGAAGAGGCTATTATTACTCCATTTTATGCTTCTGCCCCCTTTGTCAAATATTAGATGCCCATATAGACCTGGGCTAATATCTGGGCTTTCTATTCTGTTCCACTGGTCTATGGGTCTGCTCTTGTGCCAGTACCAGATTGTTTTGAGTATAGTATCTTTGTAATATAGTTTGATGTCTGATATAGTTATCCCTCCTACTTTGTGTTTCTTTCTCAAAATTGCTGAGGCTATTTGGGGTCATTTATGGTTCCATATACATTTTTGAAATGTCTGTTCTATGTCTGTGAAATACCTCATTGGTATCTTAATAAGGATTGCATTGAATCTATAAATTGCTTTGGGTAGTAAGGACATTTTGATGATGATAATTCTTCCAATCCATGAGCACGGTATATGCTTCCATTTATCTGTGTCTTCCTTAATTTCTTTCTTCCATGTTGTATAGTTTTCTGCATCCAGGCTTTTTACCTCCTTGGTTAAATTTATTCCTAGGTACTTTATTTATCTTGTTGCTATATCGAATGGTATTTCTTTTCTGATTTCTTCTTCTCTATTTCATTGCTTGTGTATAAAAATGCCTTTGATTTCTGAATGTTGACTTTGTATCCTGCTGTTTTGTCAAATTCACTTATTAGGTTGAGGAGTTTTTTTCTAGAGTCTACAGGGTTTTCTATGTACATTATCATGTCATCTGCAAACAATGCTAGTTTTACTTCCTCCTTACCTATTTGGATGCTTTTTATTTCTTTTTCTTGTCTTACTGCTGTGACAAGGACTTCCAATACTACATTGAATAAAATTGGTTGAAGCAGACATCCTTGTCGTGTTCCTGATCTTAGTGGGAAAGCTTTTAGTTTTTGCACATTGATTATGATGTTGGCTGTAGGTTTTTCATATATGGCCTTAATTACGTTGAGGAATGCCCCATTTATTCCCATTTTTCTGAGTGATTTGATCATAAATGGGTGCTGTACATTATCATATGCTTTTTCTGCATCTATCGAGATGATTATGTGGTTTTTGTCTTTCCCTTTGTTTATGTGATGTATTACATTTATTGACTTGCATATATTGAACCATCCCTGCATCCGTGGGATGAATCCCACTTGATCATGGTGGATAATCTTTTTAATGTATTGCTGGATGTGGTTTGCAATATTTTGTTATGGATTTACCATCTATGTTCATTAGTGAAATTGGCCTGTAGGTTTCTTTCTTTGTAGGGTCTTTATCTGGTTTTGGGATTCGGGTGATGCTGGCCTCATAAAAAGAGTCTGGGAGTCTTTTCTCCTCTTGGATTTTTTTGAGTAGTCTGAGAAGGACAGGGGTTAGCTCTTCCTTAAATGTTTTGTAAAATTCTCCTGTGAAACTGTCCAGCCCAGGGCTTTTGTGTATCAGGAGTTTCTTGATTATTCCTTCAATTTCTCTATCTGTTTTCGGTCTCTTCAAGCTTTCTGCTTCTTCTTTCAGTGTTGGAAGTTTATACATTTCTAGAAATATGTCCATTTCACTGAGGTTTTCAAATTTCTTGACATATAATTGTTCATAGTAGGTTCTTACAGTCCTTTGTATTTCTGTGGTATCAGTAGTTATTTCTCCTCTTTCATTTCTGATATTATTTATTTGGGTCTTTCTCCCTTCTTTTCTTGATGAGTCTGCTTAAAAGCTTGTTCATTTAATTTATTTTTCAAAGAACCAGCTCCTAGATTGGTTTATCCTTTGAATTGTTTGTTTCATCTCTATGTCATTCAGTTCTGCTCGACTTTGATTATTTCCTTCCTTTTACTTGCTCTGGGGTTTGTTGGTTGTTGTTTCTCCAGTTATTGAAATGGTAGGGTAAGGTCATTTATTTTAAATATTTCTTTCTTTTTTAGGTAGGCCTGTATTGCTATGGACTTTCCTCTCAGGACTGCCTTTGCTGTGTCCAATAGGTTTTGGACTGTTGTGTGTTCATTTTTGTTTCTTTCCAGAAACTTTTTGATTTCTTCTCTTATCTCATTATTGACCCATCTTTGTTAATAGTTTATTATTCAGTCTCCATCAGTTTGCAAGTTTATGAAATTTCTCTTTGAGGTTGATTTCCAGTTTCACACCTTTCTGTTCAAGAAAATGCTTGGTATTATTTCAATTTTCCTGAATTTGCTGAGGCTTCCTTTGTGTCCTATCGTGTGGTCTATCTTTGAAAAAGTTCCATGTGCATTTGAAAAGAATGTGTATTTTGCTTCTTTGGGATGTAAGGTTCTATACATGTAAGTTAAGTCCATTTGATTTAATGTGTCATTTAACTCCACAATATCCTTGTTGAGGTTTTTTTTGGAAGATCTGTCCCTTTTTGCCAGTGGGGTGTTGAAATCCCCTACTATCAGTGTGTTATTGTCTATATCTTTTTTGGAGTTGTCCAAGATTTTCCTTTTATATTTGGGTGATCCTATGTTGAGTGCATATAAGTTTACAATGTTTATGCCTCCTTGATGGATTCTTCCTTTAAGATGTCCCTTTGAGTCTCTCTTTATGGCCTTTGTTTTTTATTTTGTCTGGTATATATATTGCTACCCTTGCTTTCTTCTGTTGCCCATTTGCTTGAAATATTTTTTCAATCTCTTTACTTTCATTCTGTGTAGGTCTTTATTCTGAGGTGGGTCTCTTGTAGGTACCATATTTGTGGGTCATGTTTTCTTTTTCATTCAGCTATCCTGTGTCATTTGATTGGGGTATTTAGTCCATTTACATTTGGAGTTATTAATGATAGGTACTTATTCATTTTTTCCCTTTGTATCTGTGTTCTCTTTCTCCCTCTTTTTCTTCATCTTCTCAACGTAGTCCCTTTAACATATCTTGTAGTACTCATTTGGTGTAGATGTATTCTTTCAGTTTTCTTTTGTCTGGGAGCCTCTTTATTTCACCCTCCATTCTAATTGAGTGCCTGGCTGGGTAGAACTGTCTTGGTTGTAGGCCTTTGCTTTTCATGACTTGGAGTATTTTTTGCCATTCCCTTCTGCCTGTATTGTTTCTGTTGAGAAGTCAGCTGCTAGATGTGTCAGGGCTCCCTTGTATGTTACTACCTGTTTCTCCCATTCTACCATTAGGATTCTTTCCTTGTCTTTGATATATACCATTTTAATGATGGTGCGTCTTGAAGTGGACATCATTGGGTTTCTCTTGAATGAGGCCCGCTGTGCTTCCTGCACCCATGAGACCTTTTCTCTACTCAAATTGTGGAAATATTCCATCATTACTTTTTCAAACAGGTTCTCTATCCCTTGCTCCTCCTCTTCTCCTTCTGGTATCTCTATTATGCAGATATTATTACGTTTCAGGTTGTCCTGCATTTTCCTAAATGCCTCTTCATTCTTTTTGAGTCTTTTTTCCATTTCTTTTTCTTTCTGGGAGTTATTTTCTACCTTGTCCTCCAGCTTGCTGATTCGATCCTCGGCTTCATCTAGCCTGCTTTTGATTCCTTCTACTGTGTTCCTCAATTCAGAAATGGTATTCTTCATATCATCTTGTGTCTTCTTGATAGTTTCTATTTCGTTTTCCAAGTTGATATAGTTCACTGTAAGTTCCTGATGCTGTCCCTGCAGTTTCTCATAGTTATCCTTGAGGTTGTTGAGCTCATTGAGCTTCCTTATAGCCATTGTTTTAAATTCAATATTTGATAGTTCCCTTGCCTCTATTTCATTTAGCTCTCTGTGGGGATTCCTTCTTTCCCCTCATTTGGGGGAACTTCTTTTTCTTCCCATATTTTGAGAGTCTATTTATTTATTTATTTATTTATTTATTTATTTATTTATTTTTGCTTCTGCTTCAATTGATCTGTCTAGATTTCCTGACTTTGTGGATTAAACTTCTATGGTAGTAGGCAGGTCTTTTTATTTATTTTTTATATCCTTTTTTTCTGGGTTTGCCTCTGATGATGTCTGTTGTTGACACTCTCTCATCTTGGGTCTTTTGTTTGAGCCTTCCAGGAATCTACTGTCAGTGTTTGTCTCTTGTAATTGTCAATCTGGTCTCTCTGTCCCTATCTGTCAGGCTTAGGCACCACAGGGCAAAGCAGTGCCTCGTGATGGCAGGCCTATTGTGTCCTTATAGGCTGCTGTCACTCAGGGGAATAATCAGCCTGACCAAGATGGATAACGTGGACTGGGGGAGCATTCAGCACCAGGACTTCCTGGTTACTCTTCCAGTTCTTTCCCCAATACCTCTGTCTCCATTCTCTCCTCGAGGGTCTCTGAGCATCTCTGTGACCCCTTCATCCAGGGATCCATTATTTTTGCAGGCCACATTGTAATTGTGAGCCATCCAGCTTGTGTGCCAGCTTCTGCCTCTGGGAGGCGTGGCCTTCCTGTGCTAAATGGAGACTACAGAATCGGAGGGTGTCAGCTTCAGGATTCCTGGCTAATCCTCCAGTTCTTTCCTCAAGGCCTCCATCCAGGCTCTCTTCAATGGTCTCTAGACAGCTGTGTATCCCCTTTGGCCAGGGATCCTCTATTTCTTCCAGCCAGTCTGCACTCAGCCACTAGCCCACATGCTCACAAGCTGTGTGCCGAGCATGCAAAAGGCAGGTGTATTGATTCACTTATGCCTGAGCAAGATGGTAGCTACAGAGTGGGAGGTGAGTTATTACCATTGCTCTGTTGGCCACCGTCTCAGTTCTCTTCACAAAGTTTTCCTCACCAATCTTTCCTCGGGCACCAGCCCACTCTCCTGTTGCCTCTATCCAGAGATCAAGGAAGGCAGCTGCCACTGCAAATTTTAGTGTTGGCCCTTTAAATGTCTCTTTGCATCTCCAGCCAACTGTCCCTGGCAGAGAGCCCCCCTCAGCTTCTCAGGGTTGCATTTTGTCTGTTCATTTTCCTAATTACAGCTGCTCTAGTCTAGGGGTCCCCGTTTATGATTCAGACCCTGTTCTTCTCAAGGAGATGCACTGGTTGTTTCATGTCCTTCTGGTGCTGGTGCCTGTGGGCACCCAGCCCATCCTCTTGAGCCTCCACCGCATTTCTCACCCGTTGGGATATGTGATAGTTGAATCCACTTTCTGTCTGCAGCTCCAAGGCTCCTCTCCCTTTCTTGTTCCATTGTTTTCCAGGTGATTTCTCCACTATTTAGTCACAATTCCTCTTTGGTCTTGGGAGGAGGTCAGTGTGACTCTCATTCACTTCTCCACCATCTTTTCTCCCCTCAGAGTCAGAAAATCTTATGTCAACATGGACCAGGCAGATAAGTTGGAGTCAAGTGAGCTGGATAGAAAATTATAGAAGGCAGTGGGAGACCGCATAGCACTCATGACTACAGGCCTCTGTTAAAGAGGGTGGCCTGTGTGCAGTTCAGCTGGTTATCTCCACATAGGGACACAGCTTGATGTTGTCAGAGCTTCTCATTTTTAAAAAAAGAAATTGGAAATGTAGGCTTCATGTGACTCCATCTATTTTTTAAATATTAGTTCATAAAAATTGATACACTGTCCTGGCCAACTAAGTTTCATCTATGTCCACATCAGTCACTGGGTTACCAGCCAGTCACCATGGCATTATGCCGTAGCAAGTGTAGTTTTCTTCCATTAGGAGTAAATGGGGAAGGTGGCTTATCTAGAAATCCCTCCAGCTCTTTAAGATTCAGATGCTCAAGATACATTTAGACCTCTTCTACTGATTAAATAAAAACAATTTGATTGAATTCTGTGAAGAAGTTTGGATATTTCATTCTGGAAGGAAGGCACTTTTGCACATATTTCAGTTGGTCTTCTACTTTTTATTTACTTATTTTTTATTTAAAAATATTTTAATTTTAAAATGATAAGTGACATACAGTATTTTTTAAACTATTTTCTTTTATATTTTTAAATTTTATTTTAATTTATTTTTTTAAAATACATTTGTCTCTGCCTCTCCCCTACCACTTTCTCTTGCCGCCTCCCTCCTTCCCTCCCTCAGCTCTTCCCCTTTGGTTTTGTCCATGAGTCCTTGCTATATGTTCCTTGACTTTCCCCTTCCCTTCCTTTTCCCCGCCTGCCCTTCCCTCTTGTTTCTGTTGATTTCTTTTCCTTTCAGTGTTGCTGGTCTTATTTTCCTTGCATCTTTGTATTGTTGGTTAGGTGCCACTTATAGGTGAGATCATATGGTGTTTGTCTTATGCCCCCTGGCATATTTCACTTAGCATAATGCTCTCCAGTTCCATCCATGCTGTCGCGAAGTGTAGTAGTTTTGTTTTTCTTTCCTCTGCATAGTATTCCATTGTGTAAATGCACCATAACTTTTTGATGCAATCATCTACTGATGGGCATTTAGGTTGCTTCCAACACTTGGCTATTGACAATTGTGCTACTATGAACATTGGGGTGCATAGGTTCTTTTGAATTGGTGTTTTGGGATTCCTAGGGTATAGTCCCAGGAGGGGAATCACTGGATCAAAAGGCAGGTCCATTTTCAGCTATTTGAGGAAATTCCACACTGCTTCCCACAATGGCTGCACCGTCTGCATGCCCACCAACAGTGGACTAGGGTTCCCTTTTCTCCACAGCCTCACCAGCACCTGTTGTTTGTGGATCTGTTTATGATGGCCATTCTGACCGGTGTGAGGTGGCACCTCATGGTGGTTTTGATCTGCATTTCTCTGATGGCTAGTGATGCTGAGCATCCTTTCAAATGCCTCTGGGTCCTCTGTATCTCCTCCTTGGAAAAGCGTCTGCCCAGGTCCTTTGCCCATTTTTTGACTGGATTGTTTGTCTTCTTGGAGTGGAGTTGAGTGAGTTCTTCATATATCTTGAAGATCAAACCTCTATCTGATGCATCATTAGCAAATATATTTTCCCATACGGTTGGCTCCCTTTTCATTTTGCTGATGTTTTCTTTTGCCGTGCAGAAGCTTCTTATTTTGATGAGGTCCCACTCGTTTATTTTTTCCTTTATGTCCCTTGCTTTAGGAGACATATCAGTGCAAAAATGGCTGCGTGGGATATCTGAGTGTTTCCTGCCAATGTTCTCCTCCAAGACTTTGATGGTGTTGCAACTTATATTTAAGTCTTTTATCCATCTTGATTTTATTTTTGTGTATGGTGTCAGCTGATGATCCGATTTCAATTTTTTGCATGTAGCCGCCAAGCTCTCCCAACACCATTTGTTGAAGAGGCTATTATTTCTCCGTTTTATGCTTCTGCACCCTTTGTCAAATATTAGATGCCCATTGAGACCTGGGCTAATTTCTGGGCTTTCTATTCTGTTCCACTGGTCAATGGGTCTTTTCTTGTGCCAGTACCAGGTTGTTTTGAGTATGGTGGCTTTGTAGTAGAGTTTGATGTTCAGTATTGTGATCCCTCCTACTTTGTGTTTCTTTCTCAAAATTGCTGTGGCTATTCAGGGTCGTTTATGGTTCCATATACATTTTTGAAATGTCTGTTCTATGTCTGTGAAATACCTCATTGGTATTTTATAGGGATTGTGTTGAATCTATAAATTGATTTGGGTAGTACGGACATTTTAATGATGTTAATTTTCCAATCCATGAACACGGTATATGCTTCTATTTATTTGTGTCTTCCTTTATTTCTTCATTGTTGTATAGTAGTCTGTGTATAGGTCTTTTACCTCCTTGGTTAAATTTATTCCTAGGTACTTTATTTTTCTTGTTGCTATTGCAAATGGGATTTCTTTCCTGATTTCTACATCCGATATTTTATTGTTAGTGTACAAAAATGCCTCTGATTTCTGAATACTGACTTTGTATCCTGCTGTTTTGCCAAATTCACTTATTAGGTCAAGTAGTTTTTTGGTGGAGTCTGTAGGGTTTTCTATGTACACTATCATATCATGTGCAAACAATGATAGTTTTACTTCTTCCTTTCCTATTTGGATGCCTTTTATTTTATTTTATTTTATTTTATTTTATTTTATTTTATTTTATTTATTTTATTTTATTTTATTTTATTTTATTTTATTTTATTGTCTGACTGCTAGGGCTAGGTCTTCCAATACTATGTTGAATAGAAGTGGTGAAAGAGGACATTCTTGTCCTGTTCCCAATCTTAGTGGGAATACTTTCAGTTTTTGCCCATTGAATATGATGTTGGCTGTAGGTTTTTCATATATGGACTCTGTTATGTTGAGGTATGCCCCCGTTATTCCCGTTCTGCTGTTTTTATCATACATAGGTGCTGTACCTTATTGAATGCTTTTCCCACATCTATTGAGATGATTGTATGGTTTTTTTCTTTCCTTTAGTTTATGTGATATACTACATTTATTGATTTGCATATATTGAACCATGCTTGCATCCCTGGGATGAATCTCACTTGATCATGATGGATGATCTTTTTAATGTATTGCTGGATGCGGATTGCCAATATTTTGTTGAGGATTTTAGTGTGAATGTTTATCAGTGATATTAGCCTGTCATTTTCTTTTCTTTGTAGTGTCTTTATCTGGTTTTGTGATTAAAATGATGCTGACCTCATAAAAAGAGTTTGGAAGTCTTCCATCATCTTGGATTTTTTGGAATAGTATGAGAAGGACAGGGAATAACTCTTCCTTAATTGTTTGTAAAATTCTCCTGTGAAACCATCCAGTCCAGGGCTTTTGTGTGCCCAGAGTTTTGATTACTACTTTAATTTCACCAGCTTTGATCAGTCTGTTTAGGCTTTCTGCTTCATCTTCATTCAGTGTTGGGAGATTATACATTTCTAGAAATTTATCCATTTCATGGAGGTTTTCAAATTTTTTGGCATATAATTGCTCATAGTATTTTCTTACAATTATTTGTATTTCTGTGGTTTCAGTTGTTATTTCTCCTCTTTCATTTCTGATATTATTTATTTGGGTCCTCTCCCTTCTTTTCTTGATGAGTTTTCTTAAAGGCTTGTCGATTACTCTTATTTTTTCAAAGATCCAGATCCTGGACTGGTTGATGCTTTGAATTTTTTTTTTAATCTCTATGTCATTCAATTCTGCTCTGATCTTTATTATTTCCTGCATTCTTCTTGATCTGGGATTTGTTTTTTTTCTTATTTCTCCAGTTCTTGAAGTTGTAGTGTTTAGTCATTTATTTGAAGTGTTTTTATCTTGTTTTGGTAGGCCTGTATGGCTATGAACTTCCCTCTCAGGACTGCCTTTTCTGTGTCTCATAGGTTTTGTACTGTCGTGTGTTCATTTTCATTTGTTTTCAGAAACTTTTTGTTTAATTTTTTGGTGTCATTATTGACCCATTCATTGTTTAATAGTGTGCTATTCAGTCTCCACTCTTTTGAATGTTTTTGAGATTTGTCCTTGAGGTTGGTTTCTAGTTTCAAGTACTTGTGGTCTGAGAAAATGCTTGGAATTATTTCTATTTTCCTCAATTTGTTGAGTGTTGTTTTGTGTTTTATCATGTGGCCTATATTTAAAAATTTTCCATGCACATTTGAAAAGAATGTATATTTTGCTTCTTTGGGATGAAAGGTTCTATATGTCAGTTAAATCCATTTGATCTAATGCATCACTCAGTTCCACAATTTCCTTGTTTATGTTATGGATGGAAGACCTATACAGTTTTGATGAGAGGAGGGGGTTAAATCCCCTGTTATCAGTGTGTTGCTCTCTCTATCTTTCTCGATGTTCTCCAAGATTTCCCTTATATATTTGGGTGCTCCTATGTTGTGTGCATATAAGTTTACAATGTTCATATTTTCTTGATGGACTCTTCCTCTGAATATTGTGAAGTGTTCTTCTGGTTTTTTTTTAAAGCCTTTGTTTTGAAATCTATTTTGTGTGATGTAAGTCTTGCTATGCCTGCTATTTTTTTCCTGCCTATTTGCTTGGAAGATATTTTTCCCATTCCTTTACTTTCAGTCTTTTTCAATCCTTTGTTCTGATGTGGGTCTCTTGTAGGCAGCATATGTCTGGGTTATGTTTTCTTATCCATTGAGCTATCCTGTATGTTTTGATTGGGGCATTTAATCCATTTACATCTAAAGTTATTGATCGGTACTTATTAATTTTTTTCCCTTTGTACCTGTGTTTTTCTCTTTCTCAGTCTTTTCCTTCATCTTCTAAAATGAGACTCTTTAGCATACCTTGTAGTGTTGGTTTGGTGGAGATATATTCTTTTAGTCTTTTGTCTGGGAAACTCTTTATTTCATTTTCTGTTTTAAATGAGAGTCTTGCTGGGTATAGCAGTCTTGTTTGTAGGCCTTTGCTCTTTATGACTTGGAATATTTGTTGCCATTCCCTTCTGACTTGCAGTGTTTCTGTTGAGAAGTTAACTGATAGCTTTATCAGGGCTCCCTTATATGTTACTACCTGTTTCTCCCTTGCTTGCTTTAGGATTCTCTCTTTGTCTTTGATATTTGCCATTTTAATGATGATGTATCTTGGAGTGAGCCTCACTGGGTTCCTCTTGAACGATGCCCTCTCTGCTTCTTGGACTTGTGTGACTTTTTCTCTCTTCCAATTAGGGAAGTTTTCCATCATTCCTTTTTTAAACAGGTTCTGTATCCCTTGCTTCTCTCTTCCTCCTGGTATCCCTATTATATGGATATTATTATGTTTCCATTTGTCCTGGCTTTCCCTAAATGCTTCTTCGTTCTTTTTGAGTCTTTTTTTTTTCATTTTTTGCTCTTTCTAGGAGCTTTTTCTATCTTGATCTCCAGGTCACTGATTCGATCCTCTGCTTCATCTAGCCTGCTTTGATTCCTACTACTGTGTTCTTCAATTCAGACATTGTATCCTTCTTTTATTCTTGTCTCTCATTAATAGCTTTTATGTCCTTTTTTATGCTTATATAGTTTGCCGTAAGTTCCTTGTAGTTTCTCTGTAGTTCTTCATAATTTCCTTGATCTCGCTAAGCTCTTTGAGCTTTCTTAGAACCATTGTTTGGAACTCAATATCTGATAGTTTACTTGCCTCTCTTTCACTTATTTCTCTGTGGGTATCCCTCGTTTTCCCTCATTTTCCTTGGGCATGTTTCTTTTTCTTCCCATTATTTGTGAGACTCCTTTTTTTTTGCTTCTGTTTCTTAAATTGATCTGCCTTGATATCCTGACTTTGTTGTGTGAACTTTTATGATTGTAGACAACTTTTTTTTTTTCTTTCAGGGTCTGCCTCTGATGATGTCACACTCTGACTCCATCTGTTCTTAGGCAGTTTCTTTGAGAGTTCCGTGATTCTACGATCTGCGTCCGTCTCCTGCAATAACTAATATGGTTGCTCTGCCGTCAACCATCAGGCTTAGGCACCACAGGGCATGGCAGTTCCTCCTAAGGGCAGGGCTATTTTGTCCTTACAGGCTGCTGCCATTCTGGGGACTGGTCTGCCCGAACAAGATGGAAGCTGAGGAGTGGGGGAGGAGTCAGCACTGGGATTCCCCTGGCTACTCCCTCAGTTCTCTCCCCAAAGCCTCCATCTTCAGTCTCTCCTCAAGTGTCTCTAGACAGCTCTATGTCCCTTTCAGTCATGGATATACTATCTGTGCCAGGCACTCTGCATTCAGCAGCCTGGCTTGCGTGCAATTCCTGGCCAGAGAAAAGCGTCCTGAGGGCAGTACTATTGTTTTCTTTATGACTGAGAAATATGGAAGCTGTGGAGTTGGAGGTGAGTCATCATTGGGGCCCCACTGGCCACTGTCTCAGTTCTCTCCCCAAAACTGTCCTCACCAATCTCTCCTCAGGTGGCTCCAGCCCACTCTTCCTCCACCTTTGCCTAGATACCAAGGCAAGTGGCTGCCACTGAAAATTTTTGTGTTGGCTCTTTAAACAGCTCTTTGTGTCTCCAGCTGCCTGTCTCTGGCAGGGAGCACCACAGCACCTTTCTCTGCTGTGTTTTTGTCTGTGTGCTTTTTGGTCTCTGGTGCTATAGGCTGAAGGTTTCCTTATGATTCAGACCCTGCTGTTCTTAGGGTGATCGAACTGGCCATTTCTATATCCATCTGGCACTGTTGCCAGTGGACGCCCAGCCCACCTTCCTGAGCCCCCGCTTTACTTCCTACCTGTTAGGTTGTGCGAAAGCTGATTCCACTGTCTGTCTGAACTTTAAGGTTCCTCTCTCCCTATTGTTCTGTTGTTTTCCAGGTGATTTCTCCACAATTTAGTTACAATTCCAGCTTGGTACTGGGAGGAAGTCAGTGTGACTTCCACTCACACCTCCACCATATTGAACTGTCATACCAGTGTTGCTCCACTCATTTACTGATGGGCACTTAGGTTGTTTCCAGCACTTGACTATTGTAAATAGAGCAGCTATGAACATTTGGGTGCATATGTTCTTTTAAATTGATGATTCAGGATCCTTAGGGTATAGTCTCAGGCAGTTCCATTTTTAGCTTTTTGAGGGAATTCCAAACTGTTTTCCACAGTGGCTTTACCAGTCTGCTTTCCCACCAACAAGTACTACGGTTCTCTTTTCTTTACCACCTTACCAGTACTTATTGTTTGTTGATTTGTTTATGATGACCATTCTGACTGGTGTAAAGAGGTTTTAAATGTGCATCTTTCTGGTGGCTAGTGATGTGGAGCATTTTTTTCATGTGTCTATGCACCCTCTCTATTTATTCCTTGGACAAGTGTCTGTTCAGGTCCTTTACCCATTTTTCAATTGGATATTTGTCTTCCTGGAGTGGAGTCATGTGAGTTCTTTATATATTTTGGAGAGCAAACCCTTGTCTGAAGTATCATTGACAAATATGTTTTCCAATATGGTTGGTTCCCTTTCCATTTTGTTGGTATTTTTCTAGCCGTGTAGATATTTTTAGTTGATGTAGTCCCATTTGTTTATTCTTTCCATTATGTCCTGTGTTCTAGGGGATGTATTGGTGAAAACACTGCTGAGGGATATCTGAAATTTTACTGCTTATGTTTTCCTCTATGATTTTTATGGTGTCATGTCTTATATTTAAGTCTTTTATCCATCCTGTTTATTTTTGTATATGGTATAAGTTGGTAGTCTAGTTTCATTCATTTGCATGTACTTGTCCAGATTTCCCAGCACTGTTTATCAAAGAGGCTATTTGTACTCAATTTTATGTTCCTGCCCCTTTTGTCGAATATTAACAGACCATATTGACGTGGGTTTATTTCTGGGCTTTGTATTCTGTTAATTGGTCTATGTGTCTGTTCTTATGCCAGCACTAGACTGTTTTGATTACAGTGGCCTTGTAATATAGTTTGATATGTGGTATTGTGATCCCCCTACTTTGCTATTCCTTCTCAAATTGCTGAGGCAGGAAGGAGGGAGGGGGCAAGGGAAAGAGGTTGGGGGGAGGCAGAGACAAATGTATTTAAAAAAATAAAGAAATAAAGAAATGCTTGAAAAGAAAAAAACAAAAATCAAATTGCTGAGGCTATTTGGGGTCATTTTTAGTTTCATATAAATTTTTTGAAATATTTTTTCTATATCTGTTAAATATGTCATTAGTATTTTGATAGGGATTGCATTGAATCTATAGATTGCTTTGGGTAGTTTGTACAATTGAATGATGTTAACTCTTCCAGTCCATGAACATGGTGTATGCTTCCATTTATTTGTGTGTTCCTTAATTTATTTTTTCAGTGTTGTATCATTTTCTGAGTACTGATCTTTTACTTCCTTTGTTAGGTTTATTTTAAGTATTTTATTTTTCCTGTTGCTATAGTAAATGGGATTTTTTTCTAACCTGTTCCTGATATTTCATTGTTTGTGTACAAAAATGCCTTCAATTTCTGAATGTTGACCTTATACCCCTCTGTTTTCCTAAATTCATTTTTTAGGTCAAATAGTTTTTTGGTGGAGTTAATAAGGTTTTCATGTATATTTTCATGTCATCTGTTTTTTTAATTTATTTTATTTTTTAATTAATTTATTTATTTTTTCAAATACATATACACAATGGAATACTACACAGCAGAAAGAAAAAAAAGAAGTACTAAACTTTGCGACAGCATGGATGGAACTGGAGAGCATCATGCTAAGCGAAATAAGCCAGGGGGTGAAAGACAAATACCATATGATCTCACCTATAAGCGGAACCTAACCAACAATGCAAAGAAGCAAGGAAAATATGACCAGCAACACTGAAAGGAAAAGAAATCAACAGAGACAAGAGGGAAGTGGGGGCGGGGAAAAGGAAAGGAAGGGGAAAGTCAAGGAACATATAGCAAGGACTCATGGACAAAACCAAAGGGGAAGAGCTGAGGGAGGGAGGGAGGGGACAAGGGAAAGAGGTGGGGGGAAGACAGAGACAAATGTATTTAAAAAGTAAATAAATTAATAAAAAAAAATACATTTGTCTCTGCCTACCCCCCACCACTTTCCCTTGCCCCCTCCCTTCCTCCCTCAGCTCTTCCCCTTTGGTTTTGTCCATGAGTCCTTGCTATATGTTCCTTGACTTTCCCCTTCCCTTCCTTTTCCCCGCCCCCTCCCTCCTTCCCTCTTGTCTCTGTTGGTTTCTTTTCCTTTCAGTGTCATCTCTTTTACTTCCTCCTTTCCAATTTGGATGCCTTTTATTTCTTTCTCATGTTTGATGCTGTAGCAAGAACTTCTAATACTATGTTGAATAGAATTGGTGAAAGTGGATGCCCTTTTCTTGTGCTTGACCTTAGGGGTAAATCTTTTAGTTTTTTCCCATTCAGTATGATGTTTGCTATTGGTTTCTTATATATGGTCTTTATTATGTTGAGATATGCTCTCTTTATTACCACTTTTCTGAGTGTTTTTTATCATAAGTAGGTGCTTTATCAAATGCTTTTTCCACATCTTTTGATAGATCATGTGGTTTTTGTCCTTCAAATTGTTCATGTGATGTATTACTTTATTGATTTGCAAAAATTGCACCATATTTGCATCCTTGGGATAAATTTCACTTGATCAGGGTGTATGATCTTTTCAATGTAATAACTGTATCTGGTTTAGTAATATTTTGTTGAAGATTTTAGCAGCTATGTTCTTCAGCAATATTGACTTATAGTTTTCTTTTTTTGGTGTGTTTTTATCTGGTTTTGGTGTTAGGGTAATACTGGACTCGTAAAAAGAGTTTGGGATTTTCCCTATTTTTTTTTCTTGGATGTTTTGGAATAGTTTGAGAAGTTTGGTTTTAGGTCTTCTCTTAATGTTTGGTAAAAATCTCCTGTGAATCTGTCTGGCCCTGGGCTGTTGTGTGCATGGAATTTTTTTGAATACTGCTTCAGTTTTACTAGCTGCTACCAGTGTATTCATGTTTTCTGTTTCTTCTTGACTCAGGTTTGGAGGATCATATGTGTCTAGAAATTTGTCCATTTTGTCCTGGTTTTCAAATTTCTTGGCATATAGTTCATACTAATTTCTTATGATCCTTTGTTTTTCTGTGGTATTGGTTGTAATTTTGCCTCTTTGTTTCTGATTTTCTTTATTTCTGTCCATTCTCTGTTTTTCCTGATGAGTCTGGTTAAAGGCTGGTCGAGTTTGTTTTTCTCTTCAAAGAACTAGCTCTTGGATTTATTGATCCTTTGGGTTGCTCTTTTAGTCTCTATGTCATTTAATTCTGCTCTTATCTTGATTATATTCTTCCTTCTACTTGCCCTGGGCTTTGTTTATTGTTGTTCCTCTAGTTTTCGTAGATGTAGGGTTAGGTAATTTATTTGAAATGTTTCTATCCTTTTTAGTTGACATGTATTGCTATGAACTTCCCTGTCAGGACTGCCTTTGCTGTGTCCCATAGGTTTTGGACTGTTGTGTGTTCATTTTCATTTGTTTCCAGCAACTTTTTTATTTCCTCCTTGATCTCATTGTTTACCCATTCATTGTTTTTTTTTTTTACCCATTCATTGTTTAATAACATGTTATTCAGTCTCCATGTATTTGACTGTTTTTGAGTTTTTCCTTGAGGTTGGTGTCTAGTTTTAATCCATTGGGATCCAGGTCTTTAAATTTTAGGTTAGTCTGCTTTGTTTGCTTATTTGTTTAATTCTGAGGAGTTGTGTGAGACCACAACATGCAGTTCCCATATATTATGCAAAGGTAGTGAAGATGTTATTCAACTATACCTGGACTTGCTAGGCCAAAAGGGCATTTAAATGTCAAATATATTTTATCTTTAATCCTCTCACCACCTTGTGACATTCTCATATTTTACTTTTGTAGAAGCCAAGATTTTTCACAAAGCTAGTAACAGCTGGAGTAAACTCAAGGTCTCCTTGACTCCAAGGTACATGCTCTTAACTCTCTGCAGGATCACTTGCCTGCAGAGTGATCTTGAAGGTTCTCTCACTTGATATTCCAACATTTGAAATTGGACAATAAGCCCCAGAATAGCATAGTCACTTTCTATTTTAAAAGAACTATATTTTTTAATTAATTAATTTATTTTTTCAAATACATTTGTCTCTGCCTTCCCCCCACCACTTTTGCTTGCCCCCTCCCTCCCTCCCTCAACTCTTCCCCTTTGGTTTTTTCCATGAGTACTTGCTATATGTTCCTTGACTTTCTCCTTCCCTTCCTTTTCCCCCGCCCCCCTCCCTCCTTCCCTCTTGTCTCTGTTGGTTTCTTTTCTAAAAGAACTATAATTTTAAGAATTGATGCTTTTGTAAGATATTTGATTGAATGGCCTCAGAGTAAGTGTAGAGAATTCCTTCACAGAATTCCTGAGGAAAGCCTTTTTTTCCTGAAGGTCTTTAAGCATAGAAAGCAGGAAGGCAGGTCTTTTTCCTTTAGTTTACTGCATGGTCACAGGCTATGTGTGATTCAGTTGGGCTGCCAAGGGACTACTGCCATTTCCAAAATAGTTCCATCAGCACACTACTACATTATTAGACATTCTCACCATTACAAATTCATTCCTTTGGGTTAAAAATGGTCTCTAGAGTTTCTTGATTTTCTACAAGTGAAAGGAGACTGGATGAAATAACATCAAAACTTTAGCCTGAATGATTTGGTAATATTAACAAAACCTTAAAATAATAGGAAAAAAACCAGATGAATTATAAGGTGTACAAAGATATTCACAGTGCTTAGTATATAGTAAAATAGCCAAACACTGGAAAATAAGGGATGGGATTTTGGGTGACTCTATAGGAATTAAGGTAACTCAGTAGGAAATAAGGACAGGAAGGTAAAGAAAGGGAGAAGGTTGAATTTGACCTCCATGACAGGTCAAATTCAACTGCATGCTCTCTTTCTGTTATCATAGCAGAAATCAGGCAGAAATGACCACTGTCTGACATCTATGGGTACTCTCTAGTTTCATGGTCTTAGGACATACAAAATTTCACTTATTTCAACTTACACATGTCAAATAAGATGATCACAAATTTAAGAAAAACAGAGAGAAATGTGATACTAAAATGAATAAATAAAAATTCCACACTACTTTCTTTGTAAAAACATGGAAACCATAAGGTCAGAAACCCAAATTCTAGTAAAATCAACTATAATGGGTTGTTCAGATAGCGTGAAATTTATGTGCACCTTAAGCACCTACTAGCTTACTGTAGTTCCTGTTTCCAAATAGTGTTTTAAATTGAAACAGTGCTTGGAAAAGGTAAATTATGCAACACTGCAAACTTCCTTCCTAATTTACTTATGATTAAGAACTATTATTTGCATCTGTATTACAGAACTACTATAGAAATACACCAAATGTTGAAGGACAAAAGACACACAGACTTGAAAAGAGCCAAAGCAAATGTGAAGGTACTAATAAGAGGAACCTTTAGAAAGAACAAGAGATACAGAGTTGTGGAACCACATGAACCTGGATTTTTGCAAAATAGGCCACTGTAGTTTTGGATATAGTATAGGTTAAAGCACATGGTTAAAGTAGAACTGGGTTCTCTTGTGCATGATGCAGGCTCTGGTCCAAATTGGGCCCATTAGTGCTTGGAGGACATGATGGGTCCAGGGAGCCATGCACCTGACCAGAGTCTTAAATGGGCTTCCAGGGGTGTGGACATGGTGACATCATCTCCCTGTGAGGTGTAACCTTTTTTACCTGAATTACTTTTTGTTGAAGACTTTCAAAAACTTGAGTTTGAATGGTGGGAACATGAGTGAGCGAGGGTTACCACTGAATTATTGTCTCAGGATGCATATCAGAATGTGCTCAAAGTCCACTTTTTCACTCCCTAAGCCTTCATTTGGCTGCCACAATGGGGAGCAAATGTTGGTTGGAAGAGAGTAGTAGAGGAAGACCAGATCCTTGCCTGTTAGGAGCAGTCAAGGCAGAGAATAACTTCAGGCAATGTAGGATCAAAGCAAAATTACATGTGTAGACCCTGGTCTTTTCAATGTAATACATATTTAGAATGAAAATGTATGTATCTTTGCTTTTGGGTGTGCTCTCCAAATGGAAGAGCCATAAAGTTTGAATTCAAGGGGAAAGTCAAGGAACATATAGCAAGAACTCATGGACAAAACCAAAGGGGAAGAGCTGAGGGAGGGAAGGAAGGAGGGGGCAAGGGAAAGTGGTGAGGGGGAGGCAGAGACAAATGTATTTAAAAATAAATAAATAAAGGAAAAAAATATTTGTTAAATTGAAAAAAATTTCTTTTGTATTTAACTAGATTCCAAATTAAGGGTGAAGACTAGGAATAAAACTCAATTACCCCAAATTTGGATCAGATTACAAAATGTTACTTCAACCTTTTGAAGGGCAAGGCTGGAGGATGAGGGTGGGTGTTAGGTGCAGGGTCCTTTTCTCTTCTCAGGTGCTGACAGTTTGCTCTCTTTCTGAGGTTCAGTGAATGAGTGGTTATTAGTGGAAATGTGCACCTGATATGTAATGAAAACTCAGCTGCATGTGTTTAGCAAGCTTCTGGCTTATAAATCTGTGATTGGAGTTAGAGACTTTTAGGAACCACCACCTAAGTAGAACAGGGGAGGAAAACTTATGTAGCTCTGCATGTCTACTTTTCATTTTAATCAGTGGCTCTGGGGGACAAGAGGGCTGCTAAACCATTTATTTTTCAGATAATGCCAGGAACTGACTAGAAATACATTCAGAAGGAAAACACAGTAATTAATTTGTCATTAAAATCTAAGGGGTCTGGTTCCACTTATAGGTGATAATGAATGTTTTGCATGTAATTAGCAAGAATAATTAACACATTGCTGGTAACAAATAAACTAAATGATCCTCTGCACACAAATTAATTGTGCTAAAAGAGGCAATTGTGTCTCCTTATTGTCTGATTCTGTCCCTGTTTGCACTCATACCTCATACATACTTTAGACCTCTGCAGCTTTGTGTAGCTAGGAAGAGGAATCTACAATGGTCTACTTCTCTACCTCTTCCATCTGCTTCTCAGAAATTTCAGGACCACCACAGGACTTGTTTGTCAAAACTTGTTAAAAAATTTATAATCTTTAACATGTGTTTTACTGTCTTAATAGATGAACTGTTCAAATCAACTCTGGTTAAGCTGGGAAAGTGACTCTAATCAATCAAATGCTGACATTTTAAACTCAGAACTTTTTAAAAACCTTCCCTGGAAAAGGAATATATAAAAACATTAAACTACAAGTAAGAGAAGGAAAACGTCAAGTTAAGTTCTCCTGATGCACTGGAGATGATTTCCGTTAGCTCAGGTATGTCTGCGCTGGTTGTGTTTGTCGGGTTGCAATTGTGATGCTAAGATGAAAGAGGGTGGGATCCAATTTAAACATTTACACAAGTAATATTTATACACACCATAGGCTTCTTTCTCTGTAACATTGAACCATATCTTTTAAACTTCTAAAACTTACTATATTGAAAAATAATTTTATTGAACATGAATATTCTATCTTAGGATATTTACAGAAGCTGAGAAGGCCATGACAACTTAGGAGAGAGCATCCTCTAACAGAATTGCATCCCTGGGAGTACTCATTAAATGATCGCATAAACTGAATGGAAGCTGAATTTAGGCAGCCAGTGGTTACCAGCAATTTCTTTTCAAACACTAATCTGGCTTTCTTTGGGGAGCAGAGTAGGGTGAGACTGGCCTTGTGCTTGAAGTGAGGACATGTGTATGTCTCTTGGTTGACCTACCTGAAGTGGCTCTCATGAGTGATTACTAATCCTTCTGGAAAATTCCTGTTCCTGGGTTTCTGTGACTGTTTTCTCCCAACTCCCCTCCCATAGCCTTCAGTTCCCCTTTAACTTCTGCCCTTATGTTGTACACCTGGCCTTGGGATGGCTCTCTTCTACTTTCTGGGGCCTCAGTTACAACTTTCAGGGCATACAAAGGTCTATGGTGTCATAACTTGATTTCCATTTCTGTCTCATATATTCAACTTTGTTAATTACTTCAGTCAGATGTACAACTTTCTTCTCAAATACCAAAATGTTTATCTGTAATAGAATTAATTTTCATCTCGAAGTCTCTATTTCTATTCATGAACCTACTGTTTTATCAGCCATGGAGTCTGGATATCTTGGAATATCTCTGTTTTCTCCAATTCCAACCAATTACAAAGTCATATTCAGTATTTTCTGAATCAAATATCTTTGTTCTTTTATTCCATCCATCACTACCCTACTTAAGCTCTCATTTGGGCAATTCTGTGAGCCTCTTCAATGATTTTACAGTTGTCAGGAATTGAGTCCCCTATGACTTCCTCTATTCAAACTCATCTTCCCACACTGTCCTTGACCTTAAGCAAAGAGAGATCCTTGCTTAAAGTCTAGTGGCCAAACTCCTTCACTTTTAGTTCAAAATTCACCATAGTCTCAGTCTAGTAGATCTCTGTTAAAGTATGCTCTAGCTAGACATGCTGTTTTCAGACAAATTTTGCAGACTCTAGCTTTTCATGAAAACCCCTGGCCTGCCATTTCCTTCCTTCTTTTTTCTAAATCCAGTTGTCAAAACCCTGCTTATGTTTATTTTGTTCACTCAACCTTCTCTCACCACCAAATGCTGCAGTAAAATTCTTATCTGAATACTCTATCACTTCAATCTGATCATTAGTTAGGGCTGAACATATATTGCCTACTATTGACATTTACCTTTTCCAAATATTTCCTGTTTTCTACATTTAAGTTTATCAAGACTGAGGACTATGTCATTTTAAAGTTGATAATTCAATTTTGTATCAGTCATGTTTTACATTTGTTTCAAAACTACTTTTCATTAAAATTCTTTTTTTATATTTCTAGTTTTTCTGTTCCATTTATTAAAAATCCATTTAAATAGAGTGAATCCTCAATTATTTGTAGAATTAAGGTTTGAGGGTAACAGTAGAATGTTGAAAGATTTTAGTGTTCTTTTTTTCCAAATACATATTTCTCCACTTTCCCCCCACCACTTTCCCCTGCCACCCTCCTGCCTCTCCCTCTCTCAATCCTTCCCAACTTTGGCTTTGTCCATGAGTCCTTGTTATATGTTCCTTGACTTGACCCTTCCCTTCCTTTTCCCCGCCCCGCCCCCAGCTCCTTCCCTCTTGTCTCTGTTGGTTTCTTTTTTCTTTCAGTGTTGTTGGTCTTATTTTCCTTGCATCTTTGTATTGTTGGTTAGGTGCCACTTATAGGTGAGATCTTGTGGTATTTGCCTTTCGCCCCCTGGCTTATTTTGCTTAGCATAATGCTCTCTAGTTCCATCCATGCTGTCGCGAAGTGTAATAGTTCTTTTTTTCTTTCTGCTGTGTAGTATTCCATTGTGTAAATGTACCATAATTTTTCATCCAATCATCTACTGATGGGCATTTAGGTTGCTTCCAACACTTGGCTATTGTAAATTGTGCTGCTATGAACAATGGGGTGCATAGGTTCTTTGACTTGGTGTTTTGAGATTCTTAGGGTATAATCCCAGCAGTAGAATCACTGGGTCAAAAGGCACTGCCATTTTTAGCTTTCTGAGGAAATTCCACATGATTTTCCAGAGTGGCTGCATGAATCTTCATTCCCAACAGCAACGTACTAGGGTTCTCTTTTCTCCACAGCCTCGCCAGCACCTGTTGTTTGTTGATTTATTTATGATGGCCATTCTGACAGGTGTGAAGTGGTATCTCATTGTGGTTTTTATTTACATTTCTCTGATGGTTAGTGATGCTGAACATCCTTTCATGTGTCTTTGGCCCTCTGTATGTCCTCCTTGGAGAAGTGACAGTTCAGGTCTTTGCCCATTTTTTTTAATTGGATTCTTTCTCTTCCTTGAGTGGAGTCATGCAAGTTCTTTATGTATTTTGAGATAAAACCCCTGTGTGAGGTATCATTGGCAAATATATTTTCCCATATGGTTGGCTCCCTTTGCACTTTGCTGACGTTTTCTTTAGCCATGCAGAAACTTTTTATTTTAATGATGTTCCATTTGTTTATTTTTTCCTTTTTCTCTCTTGCTCTAGGGGACATATCGGTGAAAATATTGCTGCATGGGATATCTGGGAGTTTCCTACCTATGTTCTTCTCTAGGACTTTTATGGTGTCGCAACTTATTTTTAAGTCTTTTATCTATCTTGAGTTGATTTTCGTGTATGGTGTATGTTGGTAGTTGAATTTCAATTTTTTGGCATGCAGCTTTCCAGCTCTCCTAACACCATTTGTTGAAGAGGCTATTTTTACTCCATTTTATGCTTCTGTGCCCTTTTCAAATATTAATTGAGCATAAAGACATGGGCTTAATTCTGGGCTCTCCTGTTCCATTAATCTCTGTGTCTGTTCTTATGCCAGTACCAGACTCTTTTGATTGCAGTGGCCTTGTAACACAGTTTTATGTCAGGTATTGTGCTCCTTCATACTTTATTTTTGTTTCTCAAAATTGCTGTGGCTATTTGGGGTCTTTTATGGTTCTGTATAATATTTTTACATGTTTATTCTATGTCTGTCAAATATGTATTCAGTATTTTAATAAGGATTGCATTGAATCTATAAATTGCTTTGGGTTATATTGAAAATTTTATAACTCTTCCAATCCATGAACACAGTACATGCTTCCATTTATTTGTGTCTTCATTAATTTCTTTCTTCAGTGTTGTATAGTGTTCTGCATACAGGTCTTTTACCTACTTGGTTAAGTTTATTCCTAGGTTTTTTTTTTTTTTTTGTGCTACAGCAAAGGGGATTTATTCATGATTTCTGATTCTGATATTACATTTTTGGTATACTAAAATGCATTCGATACCTGAATATTGACTTTGTATCGTGCTGATTTGCCAAATTCATTTATGAGGTTGAGTAGTTTTTTTGTAGGAGTCTATGGGGTTTTCTATACACTATCATGTCATCTGCAAACCATGTTAGTTTTACTTCCCCCTTTCCAATTTGGATGCCTTTTATTTCTTTCTCTTGTCTGATCATTGTGCATAGGGCTTCCAATACTATGTTGAATAGAAGTGGTGAAAGTGAATATCTATGTCTTTTTCCTGATTTAAGTGAGAAAGCTTTTAGTTTTTGCCCTTTGTGTATGAGGTTGGCTGTAGGTTTTTCATATACTCCTCTACTATGTTGAGGTATGCCCTTTTATTCCCAATTTGCTGAGTGTTCTTTTCATAAATGGGTGCTGTACCATATCAAATTCTTTTTCCACATCTATTGAGATGATCATGGGGTTTCTGTCTTTCCTTTTGTTTATGTGATGTATTATGTTTATTGATTTGCAAATATTGAACCATCCTTTTATCCCTAGGATGAATCCCACTTGTTCAGGGTGCATGATCTTTTTAACATACGGCTGAATGCAGATTGCCAATATTTTGTTGTGGATTTTAGCATCTATATTTATCAGTGATATTGGCCTGTACTTTCTTTCTTTGGAGTATCTTTATCTGGCTTTGGGATTAGGATGATGTTGGCCTCATAAAAAGAGTTTGGGAGTCTTCCCTCATCTTGGATTTTTTGGAAAAGTCTGAGAAGGACAGGGGTTTAGCTCTTCCTTAAATGTTGTATAAAATTCTTCTGTGAAACCATCTGGTCCAGGGCTTTTTTGTGCTGGGAGTTGTTTGATTACTCTTTCAATTTCACGAGCTGTTATTAGTCTGTTCAGGCTTTCTGTTTCTTCTTCATTCAGTGCTGGAAAGTTATATTTTTCTAAAATTTTGTCCATTTCATGGAAGTTTTCAAATTTCTTGACATATAATTGCTCATAATAATTTCTTACAGTTATTTGTATTTCTGTGGTATCATTTGTTATTTCTCCTTTTTCATTTCTGATATTATTTATTTGGGTCCTCTCCCTTTATTTCTTGATGAGTCTGATTAAAGACTTGTAGATTTTTTTTATCTTTTCAAAGGGTCAGCTCCTGGACTGGTTGATCATTTGAATTGTTTTTTAGTCTCTCTGTCATTCAATTCTGCTCTGATCTTATTTTCTTTCTTCTACTTGCTCTGAGATTGGTTTGTTGTTCTTTCTCCAGTTCTTGAAGCTAGAAGATTAGGTCTTTTATTTGAAATGTTTCTATCTTTTTTAGGTAGGTGTGTGTTGCTATGAATTCCCCTCGCAGGACTGCCTTTGCTGTGTCCCATAGGTTTTGGACTGTTGTGTGTTCATTTCCATTTGTTTCCACAACCTTTTTTTTTCAAAAAATATATAGCCCATTTTATATTTTTAAATTAATTTATTTATTTTTCCAAATATATTTGTCTCTGCCTGCCCCCCACCAGTTTCACTTGTCCCATCCCCCCGCCCCCTCCCTCAATCCTTCTCCACCTTGGCTTTGTTCATGAGTCCTTGCTATTTATGTTCCTTGACTTGACCCTTCCCTTCCTTTTCCTCGCCCACCTATAGCTCTTTCCCTCTTGTCTCTTTGTTTTCTTTTTTCTTTCAGTGTTGTTGGTCTTTATTTTCCTTGCATCTTTGTATTGTTGGTTAGGTGCCGCTTATAGGTGAGATCATATGGTATTTGCCTTTAACACCCTGGCTTATTTCACTTAGCATAATGCTCTCTAGTTCCATCCATGCTGTAGTGAAGTGTAGTAGTTCTTTTCTTTCTGCTGTGTAATATTCCATTGTGTAAATGTACCATAATTTTTTTATCCAATCATCTACTGATGGGCATAGGCCACTTCCAACACTTGGCTATTGTAAATTGTAAATTGGGGTGCACAGGTTCTTTTGAATTGGCATTTTGGGATTCTTAGGGTATAGTCCCAGCAGGGGAATCACTGGATCAAAAGGCACTTCCATTTTCAGCTTTTTGAGGAAATTCCACACTGCTTCCCACAATGGCTGCACCAGTCTCCATTCCCACCAACAGTGTCCTAATGTTCCCTTTTCTCCACAGTCTCGCCAGCACCTGTTGTTTGTGGATCTGTTTATGATGGTCATTCTGACTGGTTGAGGTGGTATTTCATTGTTGTTTTGATCTGCATTTCTCTGATGGCTAGTGATGCTGAGCATCCTTTCAAATGCCTCTGGACCCTCTGTATCTCTTCCTTGGAAAAGCATCTGCCCAGGTCCTTTGCCCATTTTTTTTGACTGGATCATTTTTCTTCTTGGAGTGGAGTTGTGTGAGTTCTTTGTATATCTTGGGGATCAAACCTCTATCTGATGTATCATTAGCAAATATATTTTCCCATATGGTTGGCTCCCTTTTCATTTGCTGATGTTTTCTTTAACCAGCAGAAGCTTCTTATTTTGATGAGGTCCCACTTATTTTTTCTTTCCTTATGTCCCTTGCTTTAGGAGACATACCAGTGAAAAAATTGCTGCGTGGGATATCTGAGAGTTTCCTGCCAATGTTCTCCTCTAGGACTTTGATGGTGTTGCGACTTCTATTTAAGTCTTTTATCCATCTTGAGTTTACTTTTGGGTATAGTGTCAGCTGATGATCCAATTTCATTTTTTTTGCATGTAGCCATCCAGCTCTCCCAACAGCATTTGTTGAAGTGGCTGTTATTACTTCAATTTTATGCCTCTTCCCCCTTTGTCAAATATTAGTTGCCCATATAGACCTGGGCTTGTTTCTGGGCTTTCTATTCTGTTCCACTGGTCAATGGGTGTGTTCTTGTGCTAGGACCAGATTGTTTTGAGTATAGTGGCTTTGTAGTAGAGCTTGATGTCCGGTATTGTGATCCCTCCTACTTTGTGTTTCTTTCTCAAAATTGCTGTGGCTATTCAGGGTCGTTTATGGTCCCATATAAGTTTTTGAAATTTCTGTTCTATGTCTGTGAAATACATCATTGGTATTTTAATAGGGATTGCGTTGAATCTATAAATTGCTTTGGGTAGTATGGACATTTTGATTATATTAATTCTTCCAATCCATGAGTGCAGTATAGGCTTCCATTTATTTGTGTCTTCCTTAATTATTTTCTTCAATGTTGTATAGTTTTCTAAGTACAGGCCTTTTACCTCCTTGGTTAAATTTATGCCTAGGTACTTTATTTTTCTTGTTGCCATATCAAATGGTATTTTGTTCCTGATTTCTGTCTGATATTTCATTGTGGGTATACAAAAATGCCTTTGATTTCTAAATATTGACCTGTATCCTGTTATTTTGCCAAACTCACTTATTAGGTTGAGTAGTTTTTTGTGGAGTCTACAGGATTTTCTATGTACACTGTTATGTCATCTGCAAACAATGCTAGTTTTACTTCCTCCTTTCCTATTTGGATGCCTTTTATTACTTTTTCTTGTCTGACCACTGTGGCTAGAACTTCCAATACCATGTTGAATAGAATTAGTGAAAGCCGACATCCTTGTTATGTTCCCGATCTTAGTGGGAAAGCTTTTAGTTTTTGTCCATTGAGTATGATGTTGGATATAGGTTTTTTTAAAAATTAATTAATTTATTTTTTCAAATACATTTTTCTCTGCCTTCGCCCCACCACTTTCCTTTGTTATAGGTTTTTAATATATGGTGTTTCCAGAAACTTTTTGATTTCTTCTCTTATCTCATTATTGACCCCTTCATTGTTTAATAAAGTACTTTTCAGTTTCCATGAGTTTGAATGTTTTTGAGGTTTTTCCTTGAGGTTGCTTTCTAGTTCTAGCCCTTGTGGTTCGAGGAAATTCTTTTTTTGACTTCTAGTTTCTTGAATTTGTTGAAGCTTGTTTTGTGTCCTGTCATGTGATCTATTTTTGAAAATGTTCCATGATCATTTGAAAACCATGTGTATTTTGCCCTTTTTGGCATGAAAGTCTATACATGTCTGTTGTGTCCATTTGATGTAATACATCATTCAGTTCCCCAATATACTTGTTGATGTTTTGTTTTAAAGATCTATCCTTTTTTGACAGTGTGGTGTTAAAGTCCTTTGATATTAGTGTGTTACTGTTTATATCTTTTTTGAAGTCCACCTAGATTTTCCTTATATATTTGGGTTCTCTTATGTTCAGTGCAGATATGTTTATGCACCCAACAATGTTTATATCTTCTTGATGGATTCTTCTTTTGAGTATTATAAAGTGTCCTTCTGGGTCTCTTTTTTTTTTGGTCTTTGTTTTGAAATTGATTTTGCCTTATATAAGTATTGCTACCCTGGCAATTTTTTCCCTGTCCATTTGCTTGGAGTATTTTTTTCCATCCCTTTACTTTCTGTCAGTGTATGTCCTTTGTTCTGAGGTGAGTATTTTGTAGGCAGCATATGTGTGGGTCATGTTTTTTTTTGTCCATTCAGCTACCTGTTCCTTTGATTGGGGCATTTAATCCATTTACATTTAAAGTTATTAATGATAGATACTTATTCATTTTTTTCCTTTGTACCTGTGATCCTCTCTTTTTCACTCTTTTTCTTCATATTCTTAAAGCAGTCCCTTTAGCATATCTTGTAGTGCTGATTTGGAGAAGGTGTATTCTTTTAGCTTTCTTCTGTCTTTGAAACTCTTTACTCTGCCTTCCATTTTAACAGAGTCTTGCTGGGTAGAGTAGTCTTGTCTGCAAGTCCTTGCTTTTCATGACTTGGAATATTTCTTGCCATTTTCTTCTGGCTTGTAGAGTTTTGTTGAGAACTCAGCTGCTACCCATATCAAGGCCTTCTTATATGCCCATACCTCTTTCTCCCTTGTTTTCTTTAGGATTCTTTTTTTGGCTTTGATATTTGCCATTATGATGATGATGTTTCTTGGAGTGGACCTCATTGGGTCTCTCTTCAATGGGTGCCTCTGTACTTCCTGGACTTGTGAGACTTTTTCTCTCCTCTATTTAGGGAAATTTTCCATCATTACTTTTTGAAACAGATTTTGTTTCCCTTGTTCTTGTTCTTCTTCTGGTATCCCTATTATATGGATGTTATTACATTTTAGGTTGTAATACCTAAATACCTTCATTTTCCTGAATACCTCTTCATTTTTTTTTACTCTTTTATCATTTTCTTGCTGTTTCTGGTAGCTTTATTTTCTACCTTGTCCTCTAGCTTGCTGATTTGATCCTCTCATCAAGTGTGCTCTTGGCTCCTTTTACTGTTTTCTTCAATTCAGAAATTGTATATTTCATTTACTTTTGCCTCTTATTCATAGTTTTTATGTCTTTTTTTCATGCTGATATAGTTTGCAATAAGTTCCTCATAGTTTCCCTGTAATTTTTGGTAATTCTCTTTGAGCTCACTGAGCTTCCTTAGAATCATTGTTTGGAACTCAATATCTGATAGTTTTCTTGCCTCTATTTCATTTACTTCTCTTTGTGGTGATTCCTCCTGTCCCTTTGATTGGTGGGGTTTTTATTTTTCTTTCCATTATTTGTAAGACTCTTCTTTTTTGCTTCTGCTTCTGAAATTGATCTGTCTTGACGTTCTGACTTTGTGGTGTGAACTTCTCTGGTATATAACTGCTTTTTTTCCGTTTCTCTCTGGATCGGCCTCTGACGTTGTCAGCTGTTGACCTCATGTGACCTTAGGCACTCTTTAAGAGACTTCTTGGAATCTGCTGTCTGTTTCTGTCTCCTCCAGTTGTTAATCTAGTCATTCTGCCCTCAGCAGTGTGAGGCTGAGTCCCTCCTGTGGGCAGGGCTCTGTGTCCTTTCGCACTGATGCTGCTCAGTGGAGTGGTCTGCCTGAGCAAGATGGCTGCTGCCTTATGGGGGAAAAGTCAACACCAGGATCCACCCCCCCAATACTTTTTCAGTTCTCTCCCCAATGCCTCTGTTGCCAGACTTTTCTCAAGCATCTCTAGACCACTTTGTGTCCCCTTTAGCCAGGGTTCTACTATCTGTGATTGCCTCTGTGTACTCAGCACCTGGGCCTGTACAACACTGGGCTGAGGCCGAGCCTACTGGGAGTGTGGCTATTGTGTCCTTTCATGTTCCTGTCCTGTGGGGGAGTGGTCTGCCTGAGCATGATGGAAGCTGCAGAATGGGGCATTAGTCAGCACATGGAACCCACTGTCCACTTTCTCAGTTCTTTCCCCCAAGCTCTCTTCTCCAGTCTCTCCTCAGGTGTCTCCAGCTCTGTCTTTGCAGGAGCCCAGGGAAAGTTGTTGCCACTACAAATTTTTGTGTTGGTCCTTTAAATGGCTCTTTGTGTCTCCATCCACCTATCTCAGGAAGAGAGCACACTGCCTTTTCATAGCTGGCTGTTATCTGTGCTCTTTTTGGGCTCTGGTGCTGTGGGCTGGAGATCCCTGCTTATGGTTTAGACCCTGCTCTTGTCAGCAGGATCCAACTGACTGTTTCAATATCCCTCTGGCACTGCCTCCTGTGGGTGCCTATTTCACCTTCTTAAGCCTCTACTGCACTCCTTACCTAAAGCCAATTCCTCCATTGGTTTTAAGTTTTAAGGCTCCTCTCTCACTATTGTTCAGTTGTTTTCCAGGTGATTTCTCCACAACCTAGTTATAATTCCAGTTTGGTCCTGGAGGGAAGTCACTGTGACTTCCATTCACTCCTGCACCATCTTGAAGTTTCCTAAAATAGTCTTATAGATATATTTCTTGTCATATAATCAACTCCTTGAGGGAAGAGTCGTGTCCATATGCTATTATCCTTTTATTTCCCACAATGATCAAAGTGTCCTTGAACCAGTGTGTTTTGAATGAATGATCATGCAGAAAGTGTTAGGACCAATCATTTTAATGTGAGTACAGCTATAAAAGGACAAGTGGGACCTCATCAAAATAAGAAGCTTCTGCACGGCAAAAGAAAACATCAGCAAAATGAAAAGGGAGCCAACCCTATGGGAAAATATATTCGCTAATGATACATCAGATAGAGGTTTGATCTCCAAGATATATAAAGAACTCACTTGACTCCACTCCAAGAAGACAAACGATCCAATGAAAAAATGGGCAAAGGACCTGCGCAGACGCTTTTCCAAGGAAGAGATACAGAGGGCCCAGAGACATTTGAAAGGATGCTCAGCATCACTAGCTATCAGAGAAATGCAGATCAAAACCACCATGAGGTACCACCTCACACCGGTCAGAATGGCCATCATAAACAGATCCACAAACAACAGGTGCTGGCGAGGCTGTGAGAAAAGGGAACATTAGGACACTGTTGGTGGGAATGCAGACTGGTACAGCCACTGTGGAAGGCGGTGTGGAGTTTCCTCAAAAAGCTGAAAATGGAAGTGCCTTTTGATCCAGTGATTCCCCTGCTGGGAATATACCCTAAGAACACCAAAACGTCAATACAAAAGAACCTATGTACCCCAATGTTCATCGCAGCACAATTTACAATAGCCAAGTGTTGGAAGCAACCTAAGTGTCCATCAGTAGATGATTGGATCAAAAAATGATGGTACATATGTACAATGGAATACTACACAGCAGAAAGGAAAAAAGAACTACTAAACTTCGCGACAGTATGGATGGAACTGAAGAGCATTATGCTAAGCAAAATAAGCCAGAGGGCGAAAGACAAATACCATATGATCTCACCTATAAGCGGAACCTAACCAACAATACAAAGATGCAAGGAAAGTATGACCAGCAACACTGAAAGGAAAAGAAATCAACAGAGACAAGAGGGAAGTGGGGGCAGGGAAAGGGAAGGGAAGGGGAAAGTCAAGGAACATATAGCAAGAACTCATGGACAAAACCAAAGGGGAAGAGTTGAGGGAGGGAAGGAGGGAGGGGGCAAGGGAAAGTGGTGGTGGGGAGGCAGAGACAAATGTATTTAAAAATAAATAAAGAAAGAAAGAAAGAAAGAAAGAAAAAAATAAAAATTAAAAAAAAAAAAGGACAACGATTTATCTCTCAGTCTTATAGGAGCCTGAAGTTTTGAGCTCTTATTTTTGGAAAGTGAAACAAATATTTTGTAAAAATTTCCTACTTTGGTAAATAGACCAGCAACTTTAAACAGAATAAATTATAGTTACATTTCTAGTCCACAAGCTTCTCATGTGTAAACAGTCTATGAACTTTGCATTCAGGTTGCTTGATATTGACAGCTTTTTACACTGTTGTCTCACATGTCCCCAAGATTCCTATTAATCTAGTTCAAATGATATCATGAAGTTTTGGTGAAAGAGATTGCAATGGAGTGTATATTCTTTAGTAGTCAGTGGGGAGAAGGGAGACCATTCTAAAAGGGAGACCATTCTAAAAGGGAGAATGTTGCATAAGCCAACACTTCAAGAAGGGGAAAGATTAACCTAATATCTGCTTTGTATTGAAGACAAACTGGTTTTAGCTTCCAACTGGCTCTTAAACTTTAATAAATCATAATTTGAAATGATTCCTTACTTTTGAACAAAGCTGGATTTTCATTTCCAGTCTCCACACATTCTTATTTGCAATCATTATTAAATCATAATATGGCATGACTAATTCTTAAAGCAAATAAGAAGATTTTATTAGGGTAAAATTACTAAAATTGTTTTACATTTTTATCTTTTTTTCTTTTTCTTTTTTTAATTAATTTATTTACTTTTTAAATACATTTGTCTCTGCCTTCCCCCCCCCTCTTTCCCTTGCCCCCTCCCACCTTCCCTCCCTCAGTTCTTCCCCTTTGGTTTTGTCCATGAGTCCTTGCTATATGTTCCTTGACTTTCCCCTTCCCTTCCCTTTCCCTGCCCCCCCATTCCCTCTTGTCTCTGTTGATTTCTTTTCCTTTCAGTGTTGCTGGTCATATTTGACTTGCTTCTTTGCATTGTTGGTTAGGTTCCGCTTATAGGTGAGATCATATGGTATTTGTCTTTCGCCCCCTGGCTTATTTCGCTTAGCATGATGCTCTCCAGTTCCATCCATGCTGTTGCGAAGTTTAGTACTTCTTTTTTCCTTTCTGCTGCGTAGTATTCCATTGTGTATATGTACCATCATTTTTTGATCCAGTCATCTACTGATGCGCATTTAGGTTGCTTCCAACACTTGGCTATTGTAAATTGTGCTGCTATGAACATTGGGGTGCATAGGTTCTTTTGTATTGGCGTTTTGGTGTTCTCAGGGTATAGTCCCAGCAGGGGAATCGCTGGATCAAAAGGCAGTTCCATTTTCAGCTTTCTGAGGAAATTCCACACTGCTTTCCATAGTGGCTGCACCAGTCTGCATTCCCACCAACAGTGGACTAGAGTTCCCTTTTCTCCACAGCCTCGCCAGCACCTGTTGTTTGTAGATCTGTTTATGATGGCCATTCTGACCGGTGTGAGGTGGTACCTCATGGTGGTTTTGATCTGCATTTCTCTAATGGATAGTGATGCAGAGCATCCTTTCAAATGCCTCTGGGCCCTCTGTATCTCCTCCTTAGAAAAGCATCTGCCCAGGTCCTTTGCCCATTTTTTGATTGGATCGTTTGTCTTCCTGGAGTCAAATCGAGTGAGTTCTTTGTATATCTTGGAGATCAAACCTCTATCTGATGAATCATTAGCAAATATATTTTCCCAAATGGTTGGCTCCCTTTTCATTTTGCTGATGTTTTCTTTAGCCGTGCAGAAGCTTCTTATTTTGATGAGGTCCCACTTGTTTATTCTTTCCTTTATGTCCCTTGCTTTAGGAGACATATCAGTGAAAAAATTGCTGCGTGGGATATCTGAGAGTTTCCTGCCAATGTTCTCCTCTAGGACTTTGATGGTGTTGTGACTTATATTTAAGTCTTTTATCCATCTTGAGTTTATTTTTGTGTATGGTGTCAGCTGATGATCCAATTTCAATTTTTTGCATGTAGCCATCCAGCTCTCCCAACACCATTTGTTGAAGAGGCTGTTATTGCTCCATTTTATGCTTCTGCCCCCTTTGTCAAATATCAGATGCCCATAGAGACCTGGGCTTATTTCTGGGCTTTCTATTCTGTTCCACTGGTCTAGGGTCTGTTCTTGTGCCAGTACCAGATTGTTTTGAGTATAGTGGCTTTGTAGTAGAGTTTGATGTCCGGTATTGTGATCCCTCCTACTTTGTGTTTCTTTCTCAAAATTGCTGCAGCTATTCAGGTCATTTATGGTTCCATATAAATTTTTGAAATGTCTGTTCTATTTCTGTGAAATACGTCATTGGTATCTTAATAGGGATTGCGTTGAATCTATAAATTGCTTTCGGTAGTATGGACATTTTAAGGATATTAATTCTTCCAATCCATGTGCACGGTATATGCTTCCATTTATTTGTGTCCTCCTTAATTTCTTTTTTCAATGTTGTATAGTTTTCTGCATACAGGTCTTTTGTGTCTTTGGTTAAATTTATCCCTAGGTACTTTATCTTTTTTTGTGCTATATCGAATGGTATATTTTTCCTGATTTCTTCTTCTTCTATTGCATTGCTGGTGTAAAAAAACGCCTTTGATTTCTGAATGTTGACTTTGTATCCTGCTGTTTTGCCAAATTCACTTATTAGGTTGAGGAGTTTTTTGGTAGAGTCTACAGGGTTCTCTATGTACACTATCATGTCATCTGCAAACAATGATAGTTTTACTTCCTCCTTTCCTATTTGGATGCCTTTTATCTCTTTCTCTTGTCTGACCGCTGTGGCTAGGACTTCCAATACAATGTTGAAAAGAAGCGGTGAGAGCGGACATCCTTGTCGTGTTCCCGATCTTAGTGGGAAAGCTTTCAGTTTTTGCCCGTTGAGTATGATGTTGGCTGTAAGTTTTTCATATATGGCCTTTCTTACGTTGAGAAATGCCCCATTTATTCCCATTTTGCTGAGTGTTTTGATCATAAATGGGTGCTGTACCTTGTCAAATGCTTTTTCTGCATCTATCGAGATGATCATGTGGTTTTTGTCTTTTCTTTGATTTATGTGGTGTATCACGTTTACTGATTTGCGTATATTGAACCATCCCTGCATCCCTGGGATGAATCCCACTTGATCGTGATGGATAATCCTTTGAATGTATTGCTGGATGCGGTTTGCCAATATTTTGTTGAGGATTTTAGCATCTATGTTCATCAGCGAAATTGGCCTGTAGTTTTCTTTCTTTGTAGGGTCTTTATCTGGTTTTGGGATCAGGGTGATGCTGGCCTCATAGAAGGAGTCTGGCAGTCTTCCCTCCTCTTGGATTTTTTGGAATAGTCTGAGAAGGACAGGGGTTAGCTCTTCCTTAAATGTTTTGGAAAATTCTCCTGGGAAACCGTCTGGCCCTGGACTTTTGTGTGCTGGGAGTTTCTTGATTACTGCTTCAATTTCCCCAACTGTTATCGGTCTGTTCAAGCTTTCTGTTTCTTCCTCCTTCAGTGTTGGAAGATTATACTTTTCTAAAAATTTGTCCATTTCATCAAGATTTTCAAATTTCTTGGCATATAATTGTTCATAATAGTTTCTGATGATCATTTGTATTTCTGTGGTATCAGTTGTTATTTCTCCTCTTTCATTTCTGATATTATTAATTTGGGTCCTCTCCCTTTTTTTCTTGATGAGTCTGCTTAAAGGTTTGTCCACTTTATGAATCTTTTCAAAGAACCAGCTTCTGGATTGGTTGATCCTCTGAATTGTTCTTTTTGTCTCTATGTCATTCAGTTCTGCTCTAATCTTGACTATTTCCTTCCTTCTACTTGCTCTGGGATTTATTTGTTGTTGTTTCTCCAGTTCTTCAAGTTGTAGTGTTAGGTCTTTTATTTGAAATGTTTCTATCTTTTTAAGGTAAGCCTGTATTGCTATGAACTTCCCTCTCAGGACCGCCTTTGCTGTGTCCCATAGGTTTTGGACAGTTGTCTGTTCATTTTCATTTGTTTCCAGAAATTTTTTGATTTCTTCTCTTATCTCATTAGTGACCCATTCATTGTTTAATAGTGTACTGTTCAGTCTCCATGAGTTTCAAAGTTTTTGAAGTTTCTCTTTGCGTTTGATTTCGAGTTTCAAGGCCTTGTGGTCCGAGAAAAAGTTTGGTATTATTTCAATTTTCCTGAATTTGTTGAGGCTTGCTTTGTGTCCTATCATGTGGTCTATCTTTGAAAAACTGTCATGAGCATTTGAAAAGAATGTGTATTTTTCTTCTTTGGGATGTAAGGTTCTATATATGTCAGTTAAGTCTCTTTGATTCAGTGTTTCATTCAGCGCCACGATATGTTTATTAATGTTTTGTTTGGAAGATCTGTCCATTTTTGACAGTGGGGTGTTGAAATCCCCTACTATCAGTGTGTTGCTATCTATATCTTTTTTGAAGTCATCCAACAATTTCCTTATAAACTTGGGGGCTCCTATATTGGGAGCATATAAGTTTACAATGTTGATGTCTTCTTGATAGATTCTTCCTTTAAGTATGATAAAGTGCCCCTCTGGGTCTCTCTTTATGGCCTTTGCTTTGAAATCGACTTTGTCTGATACAAGTATGGCAACGCCAGCCTTTTTCTCATGTCCATTTGCTTGGAATATTATTTTCCATCCCTTTACTTTCAATCTGTGTAGGTCTTTTGCTCTGAGGTGGGTCTCTTGTAGGCAGCATATGTGTGGGTCATGTTTTCTTATCCGTTCAGCTACCCTGTGTCTTTTGATTGGGGCATTTAGTCCATTCACATTGAGAGATATTACTGATAGAAACTTACTCATCTTTTCTCTTTGTACTTGTGTTCCTCTCTGTCTCATTCTTTTCCTTCATCTGCTTAAACCAGTCCCCTTAGCATATCTTGGAGTGCTGGTTTGGTAGAGATGTATTCTTTTAGCTTTCTTTTGTCTGGGAAACTCTGTATTTCTCCTTCTATTTTAATGGAGAGCCTAGCTGGGTAGAGCAGCCTTGGCTGTAGGCCCTTGCTTTTCATGGCTTGGAATATTTGTTGCCATTCCCTTCTGGCTTGGAGTGTTTCTGTTGAGAAGTCAGCTCCTTGGCGTATCGGGGCCCCCTTGTATGTTACTTTCTCCTTCTCCCTTGCTGCCTTGAGGATTCTCTCTTTGTCTTTGATATTTGCCATTTTAATGATGATGTGTCTTGGAGTGGACCTCCTTGGGTCCTTCATGAGTGGGGTCCTCTGTGCCTCCTGGATCCATGAGAGCCTTTCTCTCCTCAAATTAGGGAAATTTTCCATCATTACTTTTTCGAGGAGGTTCTCTATTCCTTGCTCCTCTTCTCCTTCTGGTATCCCTATTATACGGATATTATTGCGTTTCAGGTTGTCCTGCATTTCCCTAAATGCTTCTTCATTCTTTTTGAGCCGTTTTTCCATTTCTTGCTCTTTCTGGGAGCTTTTTTCTACCTTATCCTCCATCTCACTGATTCGATCCTCAGCTTCATCCAGCCTGCTTTGGATTCCTTCGACTGTGTTCTTCAATTCAGAAATGGTATTCTTCATATCCTCTTGTGTCTTCTTGATAGTTTCTATGTCCTTTTCCAGGCTGATATAGTTTGCTGTAAGATCCTGATAGTTTCTCTGCAGTTTCTCATAGTTCTCTTTGAGCTGGCTGAGCTCATTGAGCTTCCTTAGAACCATTGTTTTAAATTCCATATCTGATAGTTCCCTTGCCTCTATTTCATTGAGCTCTCTCTGTGGGGAGTCCCCTTTTCCACTCATTTGGGGGGAACTTCTTTTTCTTCCCATTTTTGTGAGAGTCTGTTAAGTATTTTTGTCCTTTACTTTTCTTTCTGGGCTTGCCTCTGATGATGTCAGTTGTTGACCCTATAGGGCCTTGGGTTGTTTGTTTGAGCCTTTCAGGAGTCTAATGCCTGTGTCTGACTCCTGCTTGGAGCAGCTCTGTGACCCCTTCGGTCAGGGCTGGGCTATTTTTTGGGATCTCTCTGCGCTCTCACGAGAGCTCCTTGAGCGCGTTCCCAGCGCGGCAGGGTCCCCCACCTGCCTGGGCTCGCATGTGTTTGCCCCAGACCAGGGGGCTTATTCGCGACCTCCCGTGCTCATCTGACCTCCCTGGCACGCGAGCTTCGCGGCACTGGTCAGTTTAGAGTCTTCTATTGTGTGTTTTCCCCGCTTTTGGCTCTTTGGGGGCGTTGCTTGCCCTCGCCAAATGGGGACTACGGAAATGGGAGGAAATCAGCTCTCCGGTTAATCCTGTTTCTGGTCTCTCCTCCAGGGACTCTGGGCAGCTCTACGTATTTTGTGGGCTGCTCCACAATCGCGGCGGGTAGGTCAATTTATGCCTGCCCTTGCCCCTCTGTGCAATCCCTCGCAGGCCGTATGGGTGCCAGTCTGTGTGAGGCCTTGCCGGCAGGTGCTAGCGTTCGCCAGCCCGCGTGGGTCACACACACGCTCGCCAACCCTCGCCAGTCACTCGGCGCAAGTGTGCACGCCTGCTCTGGGTGTTTTGGGGGTGTCTATGTGTGCTTTTCGGCTTTTGGCTCTTTGGGGGTGTGGCCTCTTCCCGCGCAATGGAGACTTCGGCAAGGAGAAGGGGTCAGGACTCCCCGGTTCCTCCTCCCGTTCTTTCCCCAATGCCTCCGTTTCTAGTCTCCCCTCAGGGGCCTCTGGGCAGTTCTGTGACCCTTTTGGCTGAGGATCCAACCCCTGTGCGGACTGCGTTTCAATCGCAGTCAGTCTGGTTCATGCGCGCCCCGCTTCTGCCTCTTTGGGGTCGCGCCTTTCCAGCCCACAATGCAGACTACCGAACGGGGAGGGAGTCGGGACTCCCCGGTTCCTCCTCCCGTTCTTTCCCCAACGCCACAGTCTCCAGTCTCTCCTCAAGGCTCTCCCAGACAGTCTGCCCTCAGCCCCGCAGGTCACATGTGCACAAGCTGTGTGCGGAGCGCACAAAAGGCAGGTTAATTGATTTCCTTATGCCTGAGCGAGATGGTAGCTGCAGAGTGGGAAGTGCGTTATCACCCGGGCTCCACCGGCCGCAGAGTCAGTTCTCTTCACAAAGTTTTCCTCACCAGTCTTTTCCCAGGCACCAGCCCACCCTGCTGCCGCCTGTACCCAGCGATCAAGGAGGGTGGCTGCCGCTGCAACTTTTGCGTTTGCCCTTTAAATGTCTTTTTGCATCCCCAGCCACTTGTCTCTGGCAGAGAGTGCCCCTAAGCTTTTTGGGGTTGTGTTTTGTCTGCATTTTCTCGGCTTTAGCTGCTGTAGTTTAGGGGTTCCTGTTTATGATTCAGACCCCGTTCTTCCCGGGGGGACGCTAACTGGCCGTTTCAATGTCCCTCTGGTGCCAGTGCCCGTTCGCACCCAGCCCACCCTCTCGAGCCTCCACCGCAATTCTCACCCGTTGGGATGTGTGAGAGTAGAATCCACTGTCCGCGGCACCAAGGCTCCTCTCCCACTATCGCTCCACTGCTTTCCAGGTGATTACTCCATTATTTAGTTGCAATTCCAGTTTGGTTTTGGGAGGAGGTCAGCGTGACTCCCTTTCACTCCTCTGCCATCTTTTTCTCCTCTCCTATCTTTTTTTCTTGATTTTTTTATTGTTCAATTAAATTTGTCTCCAATTTCCACCACCACTTTCCCTTCCCTACCCACCCCTGGCTCCTTTCCTCAATCCTTCCCCACTTTGGCTTTGTCCATGGGTTGTTTATACATGTTCCTTGACTTGACACTTTTCTTTCTTTTCCCTGTTACCCCCCCTTCTTCCTCTCCTCCCATTACTATTGGTTTGCTTTTTTCTTTCATTGTTGCTGGTTATATATTTTTTGCTTGTTTGTTTTGTTGATTAGGTTCCACTTATAGGTGAGGTCATATGGTATTTGTCTTTCACTTCCTGGCTTATTTCACTTAGCATAATGCTCTCCAGTTCCATCCATGCTGTTGCAAAGGGCCATAGCTCACTCTTTCTTTCTTTTTCATAGTATTACATTGTGTATAAATGTACCATGGTTTTTTTACACACTCATTTGTTGATGGCCTCTTAGGTTCATTCCAGCACCGGCTACTGTAAATTCTGCTACTATGAACATTGAGGTGCATAGGTTCTTTTGAATTGGTGTTTTGGGATTCTTAAGATGTAATTCCAGCAGTGGAATCACTGGGTCAAAAGGCAGTTCTATTTTTAGCTTTTCAAGGAAATTCCAAACTGTTTTCCACAGTGGCTGCACCAGTCTGCATTCCAAGCAACAGTGTACTACAGTTTCTTTTTCTCCACAACCTGGCTAGCTCCCATTGTTTGCTTATTTGTTATGATGGCCATTCTGACCAGTGTGAAGTGGTATCTCAATGTGGTTTTCATTTGTATTTCTCTGATGGCGAGTGGTGATTAGCGTCCTTTCATATGTCTCTGGGCCCTGTTTATGTCCTTCTTGGAGAAGTGGCTGTTCAGGATTTTTGCCCATTTTTTTTTACTGGGTTGTTTATCTTCCTGGAGTGGAGTTGTGTAAACTATTTATGTATTTTGGAGATCAGATCCCTATCTAATGTATCATTGGCAAATATATTTTCCCGTGTGGTTGGTTCCCTTTTCATTTTGCTGATTTTTGTTTAGCTGTGCAGAAGCTTCTTATTTTTATGAAGTTCCGTTTATTTATTCCTTCCTTTATGTCCCTTGTTCTGGGAGACAGGTTGGTGAAAATATTGCTGTGTGGAATATCTGAGAGTTTCCTGCCTATGTTCTCCTCCAGGACTTTTATGGTGTTGTGACTTAGTGTAAGTGTTTTATCCACCTTGAGTTTATTTTTGTGTATGGTGTAAGTTGGTGGTCAAGTTTCATTTTTTTTGCATATAACTGTCCAGATTTCCCAACACCATTTTCTTAAGATAATATTTTTACTCCAATGTATACTTCTTCCCCACTTTGTCAAATATTAATTGACCATAGAAACTTGGGTATATTTCTGGTCTCTCTGTTCTGTTCCATTGATCTATGTGTCTTTTCTTATGCCAGTACCAGACTGTTTTGATTATAGTTGCCTTGTAACATAGTTTGATGTCTGGAATTGTTATCCTTCCTGCTTTGTTCTTTCTCAAAATTGCTGCAGCTAATAGGGTCATATATAGTTCCATATAAATTTTTGAAATGTTTGTTCAAATCTGTGAAATATGTCATTGGTATTTCAGTAGGGATTGTGTTACCGATCAAAAGGACCTGTGGCGGGGGATGCCCAGATGCTATTATCAAAACAATGACCCCTCCTTCCCCAGGATCCCTCAGTTTTGGGTGCTTTGTCTGCTGCCATTGGAATTATGGCTCTACATGTCAGAGTTTGGTGAAAAGGAAAAGGAACTATTTATTCAAAAGTTATACAGGTTTGATTAATGGCTAAATGTCACCCTTAAACCTCAAAATCCCTTCAAAACAATCACCAGCACACACACTGTCCTGCCTTCCCCCCTTTGCCCAGTTAGGCCAATTAGGCCAGTCAGTGGTACCATCCTTCAGAAGAAAAAGAACAGAAGTCCGGGGCTCAGCGAGGCAGGCTTCATGCGGTTCTCACCACCATCCACCGAGTCACTGTCATCTCCAGCTCTTAATCCATAATCGTGTGGCACATTCTCATGGCCCACTAGCAAGAGTCCTTTCTCCCTTCTTTCTTCCTGCATGGTCTTCACACTGTTCCCCAGAGTCTGTGTCCCTTTGTCTCTTCTGCAGACCTCTGTCTCTCCTCTTTCTCTTCCAGTTACATTCTCTAGTAAGTCTTTGAAACCTTCCTGATTAGCTTTGATGATATGCAAAATAACCCTCTTTGCATATGAGGAATGAAGCTATCCTGTTATTGACATACAAAATGACTCTCATGGCCCTGATCAAGGCTCCCATCCCCCATGGCAGCCTGCCCTGGGGTGGGGAGAATATATTTTTCTTGGACACCCCAATCTCTGGACCCCATTACAAATACCTTTTGGGGGGGCCCTGGCTTTGCCCCATTACAATTGCATTAAAAATATAAATTAATTTGGGTGATATGGACGTTTTGATGATGTTTACTCTTCCAATCCATGAAAACGGTATATGCTTCCATTTATTTGTGTCTTCATTAATTTCTTTCTTTAGTGTTGGGTAGTTTTCTGAGTACAGATCTGTTACCTCCTTCATTAGGTTTATTTCTAGGTACTTTAGTATTATTGTTTCCATAGAAAGTTTGTGTGTGTGTGTGTGTGTGTGTGTGTGTGTGTGTGTGTGTGATTTCTGATTCTGATATTTTATTGTGGGTGTACAAATATGCCTTTAATTTCTGAATATTGACTTTGTATCCTGCTGTATTGCCAAACACACTTATTAGGTCTAGTAGATTTTTTGGTGGAGCTAATAGGGTTTTCTATGTACACTATCATGTCATCTGCAAATAATGATAGTTTTAGTTCCTCTTTTCCAATTTGAATGTCTTTTATTTCTTTTTCTTGTCTGGTCACTGTGGCTACAACATCCCATACTATGTTTAATAGAAGCAGTGAAAACAGACAACCTTGTCTTGTTCCTGAACTTTCGAAAAAGCTTTCAATTTTTACCCACTGGGTATGATGTTGGCTGTAGGTTTTTCATTTATGGCCTTTATTATGTTGAGCTATGTCCTCTCTACTCCCGCTTTGCTGAGTGTTTTCATCATAAATAAGTCCTGTACCTTACCAAATGCTTTTTACCACATCTGTTAATATGAGCATGTGGTTTTTGTCTTCCCTTTTGTTTATGTGATGTATTACATTTACTGATTTGTGAATATAGAACCATCCTTGCATCCCTGTGATGAATCCCACTTGATCATGGTGGACGATCTTTTTAATGTGTTGCTGGATGTGGTTTGCCAATATTTTGTTGAGGATTATAGTGTCTATGTTCATCAGCAATATTGGCCTGTAATTTTCTTTCTTGATTTTGTATGTATCCAGTTTTTATCCATTAGGATGATGCTGGCCTCATAAAAAGAATTTGGGTGTCTTCCCGCCTCTGGGATTTTTTTGGAATAGTCTGAGAAGGACAGGGGATAGTTCTTCCTTAAATGTTTTGTAAAAGTCTCCTTTGCAACCATCCAGTCCAAGGCTTTTGTGTGCTGGGAGTTCTTTGTTCTTGCTTCAATTTCATCAACTATTAACAATCTGTGCAGGCTTTCTGCTGCTTCTTCATTCAGTGTTGAAAGGTTATATTTTTGTAGAAATTTGTCCATTTCTTCAAGGTTTTCAAATTTCCTGGCCTATAATTGTTCCTAGTAATTTCTTACAATATTTTGTGTTTCTGTGGTATCAGTTGTTATTTCTCCACTTTCATTTCTGATATTATTTATTTGGGCCCTTTCACTTTTTCACTTGATTATTCTGGTTAAAGGCTTATTGATTTTGTTTATCTTTTCTAATACCATCCCTGAATTTATTCATCCTTTGAATTGTTCTTTTAGCCTCTATGTCATTCAGTTCTACTCTGATCATGATTTTTTCCTTCATTCTACTTACTTTTGACTTTGTTTGTTGTTTGTCCGTTTCTTAAAGATGTAGTGTAAGAATGTTTATTTGAAATATTTCTACCTTTTTCTAGGTAGGCCTATATTGCTATGAGCTCCCTCTCAAGACTGCCTTCTCTGTGTTCCATAGGATTTGGACTGTTGTACGTTCATTTTCATTTGTTACCAGAAACGTATTTCTTCTTTGAGCTCTTTATTGATTCACTCATTGTTTAATGGTGGTTGTGCTACAGGAATTTTTTAATGCTATTCAGTCTCTATGATTTGAAAGTTTTCAGTTTTTTCCTTGAGGTTGCTTTTAGTTTCTAGCCCCTGTGGTTTGAGAAAATGCTTGTTATGATTCAAATTTTCTTGAATTTGTTGAGGCTTGTTTTGTGTCCTATCATGTGGTCTGTCTTTGTAAATGTTCTATGTGCATTTGAAAATATATGTACTTTGCTTCTTTATATATATAAGTTAAATCCATTTGATCTAATGCATCATTCAGTTCCGCAATATATTTATTACTTTGTTTGGAAGATCTATTCTTTGCTGACAGTGGGGCAGTAAAATCCCCTACTATCAGTGTGTTGCTGTCTATAACTTACTCGAAGTCCTCCAACTATTCCTTATATGTTTGCATGCTCCTATGCTGAGTGCATGTAGGTTTATAATGTTTATGTTTTCTTGATGGATTTTTCCTTGAGTATAATGAAGTGTCCTTCTATGTCTCTCTTTGTGCCTTTGTTTTGAAATCTATTTTGTCTGATATAGGTATTGCTACCCTGGCTTTTGTTCCCAGACCTTTTCTTGGAATATTTTTTTCATCCCATTACTGTCAGTCTGTGTAGTTCCTTTGACATGAGGTGGACCTCTTGTAGGCAGCATATATGTAGGTCATGTTTTCTAATCCATTCAGCCACCCTAGGTCTATTGATTGGAGCATTGAGTCCATTTACATTTAAAGTCATTATTGATAGGTTATTATTCATTTTTTCCTTTTGTATCTGTGTTCCTCTCTTTCTCTCTCTTTTTATTCATCTTCTTACAGCATATCTTGCAGTGCTGGTTTGGTAGAGTTGTTTTCTTTTAGCCTTCTTTTGTCTGGGAAACTCCTTATTTTGCCTTCCATTTTAATTGAGAGACTTGCTGGGTAGCACAGTCTTGGTTGCAGGCCTTTGCTTTTCATTATTTGGAATATTTCGGGCCATTCTCTTCTGGCTTGTAGTGTTTCTGTTGAGAAGTCAACTGCTAGCCATATCAGGGCTCCCTTGTATGTTACTACCTGTTTCTCGCTTTCTGTTTTTAGGATTCTCTTTTCTCTTTGATATTTGACATTTTAATGATGGGATGTCTCAGAGTGGGCCTCATTGGGTTCCTCTTGAATGGGACCCTGTGCTTTGTGGACTTGTATGACTTTTTCTCTCCCCAAATCATGGAATTTTCCATCACTACTTTTCAAACAGGTTTTCTCAGCCTTCCTCCTCCTCTTCTCCTTCTGGTATGCCTATTATATGGATATTATTACTTTTCAGCTTGTCGTGCATTTCCCTGAATGCCTCTCCATTCTTTTTGAGTCTTTTTTCATTTTTTGCTTTTTCTGGGAGCTTTTTTCTACCTTGTCCTCCAACTTGCTGTTTCAATCCTCTGCTTCATCTAGCCTGTTTTTGATTCCTTCTACTGTGTTCTTCAATTCAGAAATTGTATTCTTTATTTCCTCTTGTCCTTATTGATAGTTTCTGTGTGCTTTTTCATGCTGATACAGTTTGCAGTAAGTTCCTCATAGGTTCCCTGTAGTTTTTTTTTTTTTTTAATTCTCTCTGAGCTCACTGAGCTCATTGAGCTTCCTTGTACTGGTGTTTTGTACTTAGTATCTGATAGTTGCCTCTAGTTCATTTAGTTCTCTTTATGGGGATTCCTCCTTCTCTTTGTTTGGTGGGTGTTTCTTAGGCTTTCCATTATTTGTGAGACTCTTCTTGTTTGCTTCTGCTTCTTAAATTTATCTGTCTTGATTTCCTGACTTTGTGGTTTGAGCTTCTATGATAGGAGACCTGTTAGGTTCACTTGGTCAGTCTCCTTGACCTCATTAACTTGCTCTTCTTTGGATGCCTTTTATGCCATTTTGTTGATTCTCTGGAAGTAATTGCATTTTGATTGTTTTTAAGGTGTTCTTTGGGTATCCTACCCTCCAGCTGGTTGACTGAGTGTCATTCTTCCCACCACGTCTTGTGTGATTGTGCACGTGTTGCCAGAACAAAACCACCAAACCCAGGAAACAAACCCATATCTGCTAAATTAACTCTCCCTTGCAATCCCATGATCAATAGCAAATGAACCAGTGTTAATAAGGCTGTAAAGAAATTAAGTCTATTTTGAGAAAAGAGAGAAATAAACTATTATTTAAAAACTAATACTTAATATGCAGAAACTTGACAGATCCAAAATGGATGTTAAAAAACTACGTAGTGAAGACAATATAAATCATGGAGATGACCACAGTGGATTTCTTCTTGGTAGCCTCTAGTATTTACCATTGTTTTTTCATTCTGGTTCTGCCTCTGGTGATGTCAGATATTGACTCTGTGTGACCATAGGAAGTCTGTTGAGACTTCTAGAAGTCTACTGTCGGTGGCTGTCTCCTTCAGTTGTTAATCTAGCCATTCTGCACTCAGCAGGCTTAGGCACCACAGGGCAGGGCAGAGTCCCTCCTGGGGGTGGGGCTATTTATTGTGTCCTCTCATGCTGCTGCCACTCAGGGGAGTGGTATGCCTGTGCAAAATGGCTGCTGCTGTATGGGGAATGAGTCAGCACCAGGATCCCGCCCTCTATTCCTTCAGGTCTTTCCCCAAAACCTCTTTCCCTAGTCTCTCCTTAAGCGTCTCTAGCCCGCTTTCCCCCTGCCTTTGCCAGAGCTCATGATAAGTGGCTGGAAACAAAAATCTATATGTTGGCCCTTTAAATGCTTTTTGTTTCTCCAGCTGCCCACCTCTGGAAGAAAATTACCCTGCCACGTTTTGTAGCTGGCTGTTATCTGTGTACATTTTGGGCTCTGGTGCTGTAGACCAGGGTCGCCGTTTATGATTTAGACCCCACTCTTCTAAGGGGGATCTAACTGGCTGTTTAAATATCCCTCTGGCATTGCTGCCTGTGGGTGCCCAACCAACCTTTTTCATTCTCACCCCACTCCTTACCAGTCAGGTTGTGCTAAGGCTGATTCTTCTGTCTGTCTGAGGTTATAAGACTCTTCTCTTGCTACTTTTCAGTTGTTTGTTCCAGGTGATTTCTGTACAATTAGTTGCAACTTCAGATTGGCCTGGGAGGAGGTCAGTGTGACTCCAATTCACTCCTCTGCCATCTTGAAAATCTTTTTTCTTTTTTTTTAGTGTTTATTAAGGATGAGTGAACCAATAAATCTCTCCTTTTTTCTATCTAGGAATGTACTCAAGCTGGGCTTCTACTAGGTGTTCTTGAACAGAAAATAAATGTTTTGTTAGATTTTTTGATAAGAAATAGAAATTATAAGTTTTTTGAATATATATGACAATATACTAGAATTCAGCAGTTTCATGGTCTTAGGTAAAATTATAATTTCAGAAATGCTTTCAGTTGACCTACTTCATCATTTTTGTGTGACCTGTCTGCAGGTTTGGACTTTTCCCTCTTATTTACTTAGCTAGTCTTGTCATTTCTATAACATTGGCTGAGGCAAAATATAGAGTGTTTGTAGCTACCTTAGGTGGAGGATATTCTTGACTGCTGTGGGTTGCTGGACAGCTAGAGGGCTGTTTTTTAGCTTGGATCTTTGCATGAGTATGACAGAAATCCTTTTACATACACAGTAGAGATGAAAAAGGGTCTTTTATGAGTAATAAGACACTATGGAATTTGGTCAGTTGAGAAGAGTGTATTCAGACATATGTGAGTCCTCCTCTTTAGAATTCTGAAACATCTTTAAGTTAGGGGTTTCTGAAAATACACAGAGATAATCAGACTATCCTTAATCTGCAGGGGAGAATATGCTTTCTCTTTATGTGCATTTGAAATCTAAGACAAATGTCCATTTTGTTCTGTAAATTTGTTCATGCTAGTAAATAACCTTTGGGATCCAAGAAGTTAGAAATAGTGGTTGATTTAAATTTGAATCTGAGGTTGCTATTTTAGTATTAGAAGCCTTGTCCTACCAGAAAATTCTTTGTGGAAAAATTTTAGATGACTTTACTTTCTGTTGAGCATTTTCAATTGTTTGTACCTCATTCCACAAGCACAAGGGAATTTTTCTTTCTTCCCATCCAAATTATATATTAACATCACTTCTCAGTATGTGAGCTCCTTGCTATAGTGTAATGAGTCAAGTGTGCTTTTAAGTTCATAATTGTGGCCCTCTCCTTTGTTGCCCTCCCACATCCCTCTGCACCTTGTCTTTTCCCAGCACAGAAACAGTGTCTTGGGCTTAACTTATTAGTGTGATTTTCCCTGAACCAGAGCATTGAAGTCATACAATAATTATAAGGCTGCCTAATTATGTCTCCAGGTGTTTGACCTCTAAACCTTGAAGATGAAACTGGAGTCTTGTCTCGCTGTATTCATTTATGATGAATATTCTTCAGATATTGCACTTAAGTGCTTAGCTGTAGACAGTTTGCACTTCAACTGTGGACATCACTAGAACATGGAAAAAGGCACCTTTTTGTTAATAATTGGGAGGGTAGCCAGTCAGTGGAAGTGGAAATGTTTTCTTTTGAGCTGGTGTGGTCTGATCCCCTCACCCTTTCCATTTTTCTTCCTTTCAAAGTAGGAACTGGTAAAACCCAGCAGTGGTGATTTTTTTGTTTAAATTGTCCTTATGTTGACTGATATTTGAGAACCAACTGCTTTAAAACATTTATATAATGCCATAGTAAGTAAATTTCCAGGAGTAGAACTGTGTGATGCTTATTAATATTCCAAAGATATAAATTAAATCTCCTTGATTCTTGGCATACAAACATTGTCACACTAGTGGACAATTCTATCAATTGCAATAAATAACCTAAATAATTTTTGATCTAGATTTAAATAAGTATCATAATAATATCAAGATTTTTTAAAAGTTGCTTTCTTTTTAAAAAAGTTTTTATTGTTCAAGTACAATTGTCTCCCTAGCTCCATCCACCCCTACTTCCTTCCCTCAATTCTACCCCACTTTGGCTTTGTCCTTTGGTCCTTTATACATGTTGCTTGACAGCCCTTCCTCTTCTTTCCCCCTTTATCCCCCTCCCCCACCCCACTGGTTACTGTCAGTTTGTTCTTTTCTTTCAGTGTCTCTCCTTATATTTTGCTTGCTTGTTTGTTTTATTGATTAGGTTCCACTTATAGGTGAGATCATATGGTATTTGTCTTTCACCACCTGGCTTATTTCACTTAGCATAATGCTGTCCAGTTCCATCCATGCTGTATGAAGGATAGGAGCTCCTTCTTTATTTCTGCTGTGCAGTAGTAGTCAACTGTGGCAGTGTTCTGCAGTTTTTTTTATCCACTCATTTACTAATGGGATCTGGCAATTCCACTGCTGGGATTATACCTTAAAAATCCTGAAACAGCAAAAGAAACTATGCACCTGAACATTCATGGCAGCACAATTTAAAAGTTGCTTACTTATTGATGTAATAATTCTTTTCTGAGAAAGAAGTATTTTGTTGTCTTAAGAATGTCAAATACATTCTACATGTGTTTGGGACATGTATGAGCCACTTCTATGCTCATGTATGTCAAACAAGAGGCTTTGTCTGAGGATGCACTATGCATTCACTATAACCTGACTGGCCAGCTTTGGGAAAGGTAGCACAAAACTGGACAGACACATGAAACTGGACAAAACTGAAACTACATGAAAACAAATTCAGAAGAAAATCATTAGCTTAAATTTTAGGAAAGTCTATAGCATTGGTCCTAAGCTTTGAATTTACTAGGGTTCATGAGACTCCTAGCATCTCTGTTTTTTTCATGTTTATATGCTCCACTGGAATCTATATGATATTGTTGGTTTCACAAGCGGATTTGAGCTCACTGACTCAACATGTAGCCTGTTTACATTTGATATATACCACTTTGAACTTTAAGCACTTTTCAAAGTCTCTTCTTTGACTACTACTTTACAATCACACCCTAGGAATGGTAATGTGCCCATTGACTGCTAACATTTGCTCAGCACTTGGCAGCTCACTGCAGTCCATGGTGAGGACTTCAGCATCATGTGCACTGATGGTCTTCCCCACCAGACAGGTTCCCTTCTCAGGTTATGGTGTGGTGATGACACCAGGGTCATAATGAATATATATTTCCATTTGATCTTCACAACAACCCTGAGATTAACAGGGCAGAGGTGAAGAAACCCAGGCCCAGAGAGAGAGCATGCCCTGCTTACAGCCTTATTGAAGTGCAGGGGCTCAACTCAAACACAGGCCTTCTGACTTCAACTTAGGACTTATTTCATGCCACTACCACCAATGAGGCAGTGTCATTAATGATTTAAACAGTTGGTTAGACAAGCATACAGGATGTTCTGGGAGAGCCCCTATATCTTAATTTCCTCTTTGTCAACCATTCCCACTGATGATGAGGTGAAACCTGATGAGCCAGCTGACTAAGAGTGACCATGTGTCATGTTCTGTTCTCTAACCATTGACTTCTATATTCACACAGCAACCTTAGGGGCACATATGATCATTACCCTCATGTAACAGATGAGGAAACTGAGGCACACAGAGATGAAGTGACTTGCCTGAGTTCTTCAGTTAGTGAGTGGCAGAGTTGAGATGTGGCTCCAGGCCATCTGTTGCTAGAACCTATACTCAATTCAGGAGACCTCATGCTTTCATATATTTTAGCTAATAGAGTGCTACTTGTACAGTATGAGCCTTACGAATTCACTCTTACGAGAAAACTAACATGTAAGTTTAAGGTTTTCTGTGGGGATTCTGGCCCAGTTAAAAATCCCATCAGGATGGATCTCCCCTGCCTGCACATAATCAATGCCTTCACCTTCAGTGCATGAATCTCCCTTAGTCTCTCCCTCTTGAGGCACAGAGGAATCCACTTTTCTAGACGTGGAGACAGAAATCAGGTTCTCCTTTGCTTTCTGCCTCCAGGGAAAATACCACTGTCCCATTTATTTTGCTTAGACCTGTTTTCTACACCTTGCTTAGTCTTTAATCTTTTTCTAGATCTTAATTTTTGTGTTCACAACCCTCTTAAAATGTGGAGACAAAAACTGGACATGATACCTTTAATAGTCAACTGACTTTAGTACATTGGAGCTCTGACCTGTTTCTAGCCCCTGCCTGTTGTTCCCCATGGTCACATCTCAACTCCACACTAAAAAAAATTTAGTGTGGCAACACTGGCTTACATTCAATGTGGGAGTATTTTACTCCTGGGGTCTTGCCAGTTATGTTAGTGTGAACTTCTTGTTTCAGTGTTAACCTCCAACCCATATATACTTTGTAAATTATGTTATTTAGCATAGAAACCTAAACACAAAAAGAGACTATACAGTCTCTTGAGCTAGCTGACCTATTGGATTACACACACACACACACACACACACACACACACACACACACACATTGGACCAAATTTCCACCCCCCAGAGTCCAGGCTAAATTGTAGCAAAATCTAGATACAGCTTTGTTTTCTACTATGCTATGAAAGGAAGTGGTGAAAAGTCCCACTATTTAAGACTGAGCTGGAAAAATACTGGAAAATACAGAGAATTGCTGTATATTGGCATAAAGACAAGTAGATAATTCAGAAAGTTGTTGTGGTATGTTGTACAAGTGTGAGATTCTTTTTGTCAAAAATTTTCTGTTCAAATTTAATACTATTCATTGGCCTACACAGAAATATGTTTTTTATTGTATAGCTATAATTTGACCATAAGCATAATATTTTAATGTAATAAACATTTCACTGTCTGTTTAGAGAGAGAGAATTTTATAGTTATAAAATTACCATAAATGGATTCTCAAAGTATATAAATGAATTCATTTCTCTTTTTTTTCCAATTAGCAAAAGGTTTATTTTCATTTCAGACAACAGCCCAGTTTGTTGAAACAAGTTCTTACTGCAAATTCAGAATGTTTATTACTGTTCTTTTAAATGTTGGAGAAATTTGCAAAGATGATTTTTTTTCTTTGAATTCAGTTTTTTTATTTAATTTTATTTTTTCAAATACATTTGTCTCTGCCTACCCCCCACCATTTTCCCTTGCCCCCTCCCTCCTTACTTCCCTCAGCTCTTCCCCTTTGGTTTTGTCCATGAGTCCTTGCTATATGTTCCTTGACTTTCCCCTTCCCTTCCTTTTCCCCGCCCCCCCTCCTTCCCTCTTGTCTCTGTTGATTTCTTTTCCTTTCAGTGTTGCTGGTCTTATTTTCCTTGCATCTTTGTATTGTTGGTTAGGTTTCACTTATAGGTGAGATCATTTCTCAGGACAGATTTAAGCAGAGAATAGTATTTGAATAATGTAAGCCCTTAAGAATTCACTTAATTATTTCAAAGAAATTTAACATTGATGGGCTTGTTTCCATGATTCAAAAATTGGAAAGAGTGCAAGAAATACAAAATAGGATTAAAATAAAACTGAATAAGGACATTTGGTTGTTGTTAATTGCCATGTTCAAATAATTATTTTGCTAGTAGACATGTTTGTCATTTTGGTATGTGTATATATGTGGTTAGTGTGCATGCATGTGTAGTGTATGTGGTGTATGTATATACACATGCATGGCAGGTGTGTGCAAGCATGCATGTTGTGTGCCTGCACGTTCAGATGCATAGGTATATGGCAGGCTGTCGTGTGTGCACACGGTGCATGTACATGTATATGTGCACACATGTATATGACATGTGTCTGTATGTGTACATATATATGTGCCCACATTTAGTGTGTGCATCTCTGTGCATTTTGTGGTATATGTGCATATGTGTTATGTGCATGCATTGTGCTTTTATGTGCATGTGTGTATGTGTATTTTTGAATTTTGAAGCCAGAAACAGTGTGAGTTTAGGCCTATGCTCTGGTAATTTTTTCTGCCTTCCTGGACCTTGAAGTGTTTTGACACTCTGAAACAGAAGCTTTATTGCCTGAGGACTTCTAATTGCACAGACCACATTTTTCTCACTGAATTTCTCATGACATTGCTGGTGACACACAACATTAATGTCTAAACTTTGAAAAAGTATTTCTTAATGAGACAAATGCACATGCAGCTGTTTTCAGATACAGATGTTTTCTCATGGTAACTGTTGACTTCCAGCTAGACATCCTGGAGGGACAAGAGAGGCGAGGAGGAGATGGGATACTCAGGAAGCTGGAAGACTTCCCCAGCTAGCCTGCCTGTGTTCTGCCCTAAGACACTTGTATCTCATCTTTGCTGTTCTGTCTCAGACTTTGCTCATTTTTCTTTTCCTATTTTCTGTCCTTTTTACTTTTCACCTTCCCTAGTTTAACCCACCTATTCCTCAAATTCAATGGTTTTCACCTGCTCCAGGTCCCCCAGTCTACTCTACACTAATAATCATTAATTTGTGTCCATTCTATAGGCCAGGTGCTGTTGTTAAGCACTTTATATATCTTATGTCATATAATCATCACAGTAACTCTAATGAAGGAGGTATTATTATTATTATTATTTCAATTTTATTGCTTTGGAAAATAAAGTTCAGGTTGAATATTTGCCATGATCACACAGAATCTGAGAAGATTGGGGAAACCATATTATGCCTGCTGCCACTGCACCACACTGCCTCCCATTTTTCTCCTCTCTACACATTTTTAGTATCTATATTAGTAATGCATAATCTAATTTTTAGAAATAGTTCTTTGCTCTATGACCTCACTTGGTTTCCTGTGACTAGACACCACTCATCCAAAGAGATTGTGATCATCTTGTGTGTCTCTCTCTTTCTCTTTATTTTTATTGTTGACAGCATGGATGGACTTGGAGATTACTATGTATGCTAAGTGAAATAAGCCAGTCAGAGAAAGACAAATGCCATATGATCTCATTTATATGTAAACTAAAGTGAACAAAATAAACTGAAAAACAAAATAGAAACAGAGGCATGGACACATGGAACAGATTGATAACTCTTAGAAGAAGGAGTAGGGAGAACTGGGTGAAAAAGGCAATGGGATTAGCCAATGGACATATATGCATCCTGTGTCCCTTACCTGGTGAATTTATCTATGTATCTTTGAATTTTTCTACCATTTTATTTGGTTGTTGCTTGTCCTACTTTTATTATGCATCACCCAACCCCTTCCTTTTTGCTGTCTTTTGTACCCCTATCTCTCCATTTTTTTCTCACCTACTGTGTGGAAAATAAACTTTATTTCTATTATTTATTGGTTTCTTTTGAGGTTGTGCTTGTTTAATGTAAAGTATATCAGTGCTTTCTTTCTCCTCTATAAAAATACAAGGACTTATAACTGAACTCCAATCATCCATACATGCCCATATGCTATCGTTGCCTAGTTTTTGAGACACATTTTCTAAACCTGATAAAGTAGATGTTTCCAATGTTGTTGCTTTTATTTCTTATGTTTAATTTATTTCACATGTTTACCAACTTCTTTGCTGGACATTTTCTTTTATATCATAGATTTTCTTTCTGGAATCATTTTCCTTCATAAAGTTCTTTCATTAGCAGTTTGTCAGTTTTTCATTAAATCTGAAAATGTTTTGATTGTTATTTTTTTTGAAAGGGAGCTTTGCTTGATCCACCATTCTACACTGACAAGAACTGTCTCACCATTTTGAGGATATCCCACTCCTGTTTATCTCTCACTATTGCTACTGAGAAGTCTGCTGTCTAATTCTTCTTTTGTAGGTCATGTAGCTTTCTTATTGAGTGCTTCTAAGATCTTTGAAGAATTAATATTTTCCTTAATGTTTACTTTCTTGGTATACTTTGTGTTTCCTTTTTTTTGTGGATTCATGATTTTAAAAGTTTCATCTATTACTTCCTTACATATTTCCTGTACTCTATACCTCTACTCTCTTTTGCTAACATTTCAATTTGGTATAGCATAACCTCTCATATTTTCCCTTCTTCTTCTCTTCTGTGCTGTATCCTAGAATTTATTCACTTTTATCTTCCAGCCTAACTGGAACTTGTATTTAGTGTTTTTGGGATAGTCTTTTCATTTATTTTCTTATTATCCTACCCTTCAATTTCCCTCTTACATTTTAACCTCTAAGAATCACTAGCAAGTATGTATGTATGAGGCTGAGAATGTTGAAATAAATGCAGCTGTTCTTACTTCAATAATCAGGCATGTGAATACTGGCCCAGATTTTCATCTATATAACTTCATGGGAATTCTCCCAAGACATGATTCGGATGACTGCCCTTAAATGACCACCTCCCTGTTCATCCATCAATCATTCACAAATTAATCTGTTTCTGAGTAGGTTACTGCAATTGCACCAAAATACCTAGCATCTACAGTCTCAGGGGAAATGTGTTGCAATCCTCATCAGTGGTACTTTTCTTTAATGAAATGTTAGTACAGAAAACAAGCCTTTCATAATAAATTGTAAGTATGGCTGCCATTATTAGTACCTACTTCAGCAAAACCAGGAACTAGGATTATGGTGATTTGGACAACACACAATGGAACTAGTAGTTTATTCAAGAAGGAAAAATGTTTTTGAGATGAAAGAAAAAGCTCCATATTTACCACTTGCTTATGCCTTGACCATCAGTGTGGTGTTGTAACTTTTGTTTTGTTGAGTTACTATGCTTGCCTCAGATTGCTGAGTTGGCAGGTTGTTTACTTCAGTCGAGTCTGTATATCTTCATTCAGGCAGTGCCTTTGGGTAGCTTATATTCAGGTGTATGTGTATGTGTCTGTTGAGTATTCAGTGGCAGTAAAGGGCACAGGAAGAAAGGATAAAAAAGACATGGCTACTGTCTTCATCTTCTCTTTCATAATTACACCACTTTTAATTAGGATTTCATTTGGAAATTAAATTAAGCCACAATCCCCCCAAAATTCAACAATCTCAGGAGCACAAGAACCTACCATTTCTACAGGTTCTGCTTATTCCTCTTCCTCTTTTATCTCCTTAACTGTGGCACACCTCATAAGCCTTCTTCATTAGTGTCCAGATCCTTCCTTTTCAATTCACTTCCTTGAGGAGATCATTCACTTTCATGGTTTTAAAAAACACCATTATGTTATTGATTTTCAAATATGCATGGACCTAGATGCTACATTGCAAGTTACTGGCCATCTTCAAATAGATTTCTTTAGTCAGTTGAAGTTCTACAGGTACAAAATAAAAATTGTCTTTCCCTTTAAATTAATTTCTCTTTGTAACCTCTTCATTTCTTTTAGAGATATTACCATCCTTCCAGATTCTCTTGTTAAAACTTTGCAATCAGTTAAAACTCTTATCTTCCTTTTGTTCCCTCAGCAAGGACTAATATATCCATTAGGCACAGTAAGTGCAATGCTAGGGCCTATGATAGTTTTAGGTGCCCATGAAAATGTTTTGATGTTTTTAAAAAATTATTTTCTTTTTTTTAAATTTTATTTTAATTTATTTTTTCAAATACATTTGTCTCTGCCTTTCCCCCACAACCTTCCCCTGCCCCCTCCCCCCTCCCTCCCTCAATCCTTCCCCTTTGGTTTTGTCCATGAGACCTTGCTACACATTCTCCAACCCTCCCATTCCCTTCCTTTTCCCCTGCCCCCCCACCTCTTGTCTCTGTTGGTTTCTTTTTGTTTCAGTGTTGCTGGTCTTCTTTTCCTTTCATCTTTGTATTGTTGGTTAGGTTCCACTTATAGGTGAGATCATATGGTATTTGTCTTTTGCCTCCTGGCTTATTTTGCTTAGCTCAATGCTCTCTAGTTCCATCCATGCTGTCGCAAAGTTTAGTAGTTCTTTTTTCCTTTCTGCTGCATAGTATTCCATTGTGTAGATGTACCATAGATTTTTGATCCAATCATCTATTGATGGGCATTTAGGTTGCTTCCAACACTTGACTATTGTAAACTGTTAACGTATGAAGAAAAATTTAAGGTAAAATACCCTGTTCTAATATATAATACTGGTGTGTGTGTGTGTGTGTGTGTGTGTTTGTGTGCGCGTGCGCGTGTGTGTGTGCATAGAAGAAGCATATATATATTCTTCTTTCCAGAATGTATTCAGCCATGTAATATGAAAAAGAAAGATATTTATTGAAGAAGAGAGAAGATACAAGAAACATTGTACATAGGATGATGATGTGTCAGTCTCCTTCAAAGCAGGCACCTTGGGACTTCACACAGTTCTCCCAATTGCCTTCAGCTGCCCCATTGTATTTTCCTGAATCTCATCAATGGTCTGAAATCTCTCCCCTTTCAAATGTGACTTTAATTTTGGGAAAAGCTAGAAGTCACAGGGTGCCAAATTGTCTTGAAATCAAGAAAACTAGTGGTTTTGATATTGATAAATCTGTGTCTTGATTTTCTGACTTTTAAGTTGGTTTAATAGTCACTCTACCTTCTTGGCAGTGGTTTTCTGGGGACAAGAAAAAGTTGTGGAATTGAAATAATTGTTTAAACTTCAAAGTAAGGAAGCTCTGCTTTCTTTGTGTGAATTCTTGAACCAACATTGTACAGAGTTTTCCTGTATTTATCAAACCCGTGTTCTGACTGACTTAAGGCTCTCTTTAAATTGGTTCCATTCTCCTTCCACCCTATTCCTCACCAGACTTTCATGAGCTGATCTCTCACTACTCAGTCATTCTCACATCCACACTTTGTCTAATAATAACCCAATCATTGAAATGCTTTTTATGGCCATCACTAATTATGAAATGTATTGCTCACTATGCGTGTATTTTTCCAATTAGTTTCCATCCTCCTTAAAGACAGATTTGATTCTGTCTATTATATTACAGAATGTGGAGCAGTATCTTACATCTATTTTATGCAATAAGTTGATTCCCATGCCTTTTTATATGCTGCTCCTCCAACTATAATGTCTTCTCCTTCCTAGCTACATCTGCACAGCCCACTTATCTTTCAGAGTCTCACTCAAGGCCTGAATTCTTTGTAAAGCATTTTCACTACTGCACCCCTGGGACTCCTTTCTTTGCTGAACTTTAGTTGCACTTCCTGAATAGTTTAGCACCTGGCTGCACAGCCTGTGCCTTTCGAGGAGTGAAAGAAGAGAATGTGCTTAGGTGAAATCATGTTATAAGGGGATTAAAAATATTTTGGATTGGCATTTTTTGAGCTTAGTATATATTTTGTAGGATGAAAAATGTCTAATGGAAAATAATCTTCATTAAGAAATGCTATATAGAGGAGAGCTAGGTGACCCGAATGCAGTTTAATGCAGTATTTTTTATTGTCATTGTTGAGAAAATAGCAGTTCAAGATTTAAAAACTACCAAAGAAATTAAAATGTAGACACCCAAGCTCCCAATATGGCCTTAAAGAAGTCGACAACAATAAGATTCTGTGTAATCCACATGTGGTAACCTAACTCTGCTTCAGGAACTGTGAGCCAGTCTGACATCTCTCTTCCATGCCAAATTAGTATGATTAATTTTTGCACTTGTAACACAATACTTGGGTCTGCAGTGTAACAGTGACCCAAAGGTCTCAAAGCTGTTCAATTCCTGAGTAACTAAAGAAATTAATGAGTGACCTGAGGTGCTGAATAGCCTTTGTGAATAGCGACTGTGTGTATGGGTTGAATGTGAGATATTTCTGGATTCCTGATGGTATAGGTACGGTGTATGAATTCTTTCCATGGTATTAGGGAAGTGCCTAATGACAGAAAATTGCTTATTTTGGATCATTTTGAACCTGGTTTTAACATTAGGGGAAAAATACACCACATCTGCTAAGAGCTAGACAAGGCATTTTATTGCAGTTTGCGTCCCAGTGAATGCCTGTAGCCCACCTCAATCTTCCAGTCCAAAACTGGAGGAACATTATTAACTGACAGATAAGCCACACAGGATGAGTTCTCTAGGGTACACATCAGCACTGGGATGGGAAACTACAGATTTCTGGTGAGGGGTGCACAAGAAAGTACAATTGAAGAGATCATTGCCAGATTTAACTGAATGTGACCAATGATATACTGCCCTTTGGGGTCACTTGGACATTTTAAGTAGCAGGATAGGAAGGTTGGATAAATTGGCAGCCTATAGACATAGATATAACTTCCCTCCACCCATAAACACCCTTTAAAATAACCAATTTTTCTCTTTCTCTCTTCCTCTCTGAGTCCTTCCCCTTTCTACCAATCTCTCTTGTGTGCACACATGCCAGAAACCTAGAGACATTTCTGCTAAATATTTGCCAGGGGGCTTAAAATAAAAGAAAAAGCTCCCAAATGACAAAATAATGACACTCATAAGGGAAAGATGGCTTACCAGTAAGTTAGAGAAGTGCCCACTGTAGCTTACTGATAACTCTTGCCATTGGAAGGTGACAGTGTCCTGATCTAAGACACAGGTAGTAAATGGAAATAGATTGCCATTTGGAACTTTGGGATGTTCACTTTTAGACTTCTCCTGACCTCTATGAACCAGTATCATTAGGATACTAACAGTTTTTAAAGTCCCCTTGCTTGATCCTGAAAATACTGTCTTATAAAACGGAGACTTGGGCATGGAGAGGTCTTTGTTTGGGATCCATCTCTTTCATGGAAAGATGCTATTCCATGCTTTCCAAGGCAGCTATTCTGCCAGGGTTGACAGTGGAGTATCTAACTTCCAAGCCACAGTGGAAGATAAGAAAGAATGAAAACATCAAACCTCCTCCCTCACCCATCATTCCAAATAAAACCAATTTGTACAAAAAGAGTTTGTACTGGTTCAATTTTCCTTTTCTTCGACTAGAGGTTGCTGTGTGAATTTGGAACACAACCATGCTTCACTTCTATTTGGCAATACTGAATAATTGGCATGCATAGTTTTCTCTATGAATGTCAGAACATAAAAAAATATATTGCTATTCTTTTTTTGATTAATTTTTGAAGTGGCTGCATATTTCTGAAGTTATTATAAAAAACAGGAAATTCAATGAATGCAGTGACTAGATTACAAAATAAAGGAAATCAAATCAATGACACAGAAAGCAAACTGGAAGAATTTTTGGAAAACAAAAAGAAGAAAGGATGAAAACATAAAAGAAAATAATAGTTATGGAAGGTATTTATCAGAGCTGTAATCAATGTAAAAATAATAGGCTTGTTAACTAAAAAACAAATTTAATATAAATTATAAGAAAACAGCCTGGACAGTGTGGCTCAGTGGATTGAGCATTGGCCTGTGAACCAAAGGGTCCTTTGTTCAGTTTCCAGTCAGGGCACATGCTTGGGTTGTGGACCGTGTCCTCAGTAGGGGGCATTCAAGAGGCAACCCACACATTGATGTTTCTCTCAATCTATTTATATCTCTCTGTAAAAATAAAAATAAAAAAATCTTAAAAAGAAAACATTAAAGAAAAGTACCTTACCCTAAATGAATACTTCAATAAAAATATTTAAAATTATCTAGGTAAAATTCATGAAGACCCATTTCTAGAAATCATAGTGAAAATATTAAATACTGAAGAGAAAGAAAGCTATCTGGCCAACTGGGCACTCATTGTTATGCCTTTAAAACAGTAGCTACCAGAAAAGAATTTGCCCTGTATAGAAAACTTGTAAGGAAAATATTCAGACCCAGGGAGGAAAAACCAATCATTATCCTGAGTTCTCATTGCTCCATTCTTCCTTTTTGAAACAGAAGACATTGGTTTTAGCTGAACACCTGGTATTCCAGCTAAATGCTACATTTTACAGCCTTACTCCAACTTGGGTGTGGCCATATGACAGTGCAAGCCAGCAGGATGGCATCAGAAGTGACGGGTCCAGTCACCCTTTGAAAGATGAGCCTACTTGAGTTGAGCTCTCCTGTTTCTTCTCCCAGATTGAAATGTCAGCCTGGACTATTGCGAGGTCAGAATCTGAGGAGATGGTGGAGCAGTACACCGAAGAGGCCTGATTCTCTGAGTTACCATGGGCTGTGGAGACTCCTAACAAGTCCTGAGTATTCCTGTTGGACTGTTACTTTTAAGAGAAATAGGGATGTGAAATGGTACAGTTACTCTGGGAAAGAGTTTGCAAGTTTCTGATCTCATTTATATGTGGAATATAATGAACAAAATAAAGTGATGCACAAAATAAAACCAGAGACATGGATACATCGAACATACTGATAGATCTCAGAGGGAGGGGGTTTGGGGGATGGATAAAAGACATTGAAAGGATTAACCAAAGAACATCTACACATAGGCCATGGACACAGAGAAGAGTGTGGTGAGGGCCAGGGGAGAGCTCTGGGAACTGGGTGGAGGTGGGCAAAGGGGGAAAAGTGAGGACATCTGTAATAGTGTCAACAATAAAAAGGCTAGAGATGTTACCTACAACTGAACAATTGCACTCTTAGGCAGTTATCTCAGAGAAATAATAACTTATGTTCATACCAAAGCTTGTACACCAGTGTTCATAGCAGCTTCAATTGTAATAAATGAAACCCGGAAATAACCTTGATGTCCTACAAGAGGTGAATAGTTGAACACATGATATAATATTCATACTACAGAATATTACTCAGCAATAAAAAAGAACACATTATTAATGAACTCAACAATTTGGATGAATCTTTGGGGATTTATGCTGAATGAAAAGTCAATCCCCAAATGTTATATGATTCCATTTATATAACATTTTTAAATGTGGAAATTTTAAAATAGAGAGGGAGGTGGTTGCCAGTGATTAAGGACATGGTGTGAGAGTGAGACAGGTATAATTATAAAATGGAAAAACTAAGGATTCTTATTATGATTGTGCTGTCCAATATATATTTCTTCTTTTGTTTATCCTAGATAAAGGTGGAAGGAGAAAGAGAGGAAGACAAACATCATTCAGTTGCCTCTTGCATGTCCCTGACTAAGGACCAAACTCTCAAGCCAGGTATTTGCCCTGACTGGGAATTGAACCTGTGACCTTTTGGTTTGCAGAACAATTCCCAACCAACTGAGCCATGCTTGCCAGGGTGAGTTGCTCAATATTTTGATTGTGGCAGTAGGTACATGAATCTAACATGTAATAAAGTTGTAGAGAGTGCATGTGTATACACATACACAGGCACGAGTAAAACTGATGAAATTTGAATAAGATTGGTAGATTCCTTTAATGTCAAAATCCTGGTTTTGATGTTGTACTTCCATTTTGCAAAATGTTACAATTGAAGAAACAGTGTAAATAGTACACAAAATCACTCTCTATATTTTTTCTAGCAACTGCATGTGACCTTACAAATATCTGAATAAAAATTTCAATTAAAAAGCAAAGTGACCCAGGAAATATGAAACTCCTTACCTTAGGAACTAATCAAAAAATATTAAACAATAAAAAGTGAGCTGTGACATATGCTGCCTACAAGAGACCCACCTCAGAGCAAGAGACCTACACAGATTGAAAGTAAAGGGATGGGAGAAAATATTCCAAGCAAATTGGCATGAGAAAAAGGCCGGGGTTGCCATACTTGTATCAGACAAAATAGATTTCAAAACAAAGGCCATAAAGAGAGACCCAGAGAAGCACTTTATAATACTTAAAGGAAGAATCTATCAAGAAGACATCAACATAGTAAACATATATGCTCCCAATATAGGAGCCCCCAAGTTTATAAGGAAATTGTTGGATGACTTCAAAAAAGATATAGACAGCAACACACTGATAGTAGGGGATTTCAACACCCCACTGTCAAAAGTAGACAGACTTTCCAAAAAAACATTAATAAACATACTGTGGTGCTGAAGGACACACTGAATCAAAGAGACTTAACTGACATATATATAACCTTACATCCCAAAGAATAAAAATACACATTCTTTTCAAATGCTCATGGCAGTTTTTCAAAGACAGACCACATGATAGGACACAAAGCAAGCCTCAGCAAATTCAGGAAAATTGAAAAAATCCAAACTTTTTCTTGGACCACAAGGCCTTGAAACTGGAAATCAACCTCTAAGAGAAACTTCAAAAACTTGCAAACTCATGGAGACTGAACAGTACACTTTTAAACAATGAATGGGTCAATAATGACATAAGAGAAGAAATAAAAAAATTTCTGGAAACAAATGAAAATGAACAGACAACAGTCCAAAACCTATGGGACACAGCAAAGGCAGTCCTGAGAGAGAAGTTCATAGCAATACAGGCTTACCTAAAAAAGATAGAAACATTTCAAATAAAAGACCTAACACTATACCTTCAGGAACTGGAGAAACAACAACAAATAAATCCCAGAGCAAGTAGAAGGAAGGAAATAGTCAAGATTAGAGCAGAACTGAATGACATAGAGACAAAAAGAACAATTCAGAGGATCAACCAATCCAGAAGCTGGTTCTCTGAAAAGATAAATAAAATTGACAAGCCTTTAAGCAGACTCATCAAGGAAAAAAGGGAGAGGACCCAAATTAATAATATCTGAAACGAAAGAGGAGAAATAACAACTGATACCACAGAAATACAAATGATCATCAGAAACTATGATGAACAATTATATGCCAAGAAATTTGAAAATCTTGATGAAATGGACAAATTTTTAGAAAAGTATAAACTTCCAACACTGAAGGAGGAAGAAACAGAAAGCTTGAACAGACTGATAACATCTGGGGAAATTAAAGCAGTAATCAAGAAACTCCCAGTACACAAAAGCCCAGGGCCAGATGGTTTCACAAGAGAATTTTACAAAATATTTAAGGAAGAGCTAACCGCTGTCCTTCTCAGACTATTCCAAAAAATCCAAGAGGAGGGAAGACTCCCAGACTGTTTCTATGAGGCCAGCATCACCGTAATCCCAAAACTAGGTAAAGACCCTACAAAGAAATAAAACTACAGGCCAATTTTGCTGATGAACATAGATGCTAAAATCCTCAATAAAATATTGGCAAACTGCATCCAGCAATACATTAAAAAGATTATCCACCACAATCAAGTGGGATTCATCCCAGGCATGCAGGGATGGTTCAATATACGCAAATCAGTAAACGTGATACATCACATAAATAAAAGAAAAGACAAACACCACATGATCATCTCGATAGATACAGAAAAAGCATTTGACAAGTAACAGCACCCATTTACGATCAAAACACTGAGAAAAATGGGAATAAATGGGGCATTCCTCAACATAATAAAGGCCATACATGAAAAACCTACAGCTAATATCATACTCAACGGGCAAAAACTGAAAGCTTTCCCAGTAAGATCGGGAACACGCCAAGGATGTCCGCTCTCACTGCTTCTTTTCAACATCGTATTGGAAGTCCTAGCCACAGTGGTCAGACAAGAGAAAGAGATAAAAGGCATCCAAATAGGAAAGAAGGAAGTAAAGTTATCATTGTTTGCAGATGACATGATAGTGTACAGAGAGAACCCTGTAGACTCTACCAAAAAACTCCTCAACCTAATAAGTGAATTTGGCAAAACAGCAGGACACAAAGTCAACATTCAGAAATCAAAGGCATTTTTGTACACCAGCAATGCAATAGAAGAAGAAGAAATCAGAGAAAAAATACCATTCGATATAGCAAGAAGAAAAATAAAGTACCTAGGCATAAATTTAACCAAAGACGTAAAAGACCAGTCTGCAGAAAACTATACAACATTGAAAAAAGAAATTAAGGAAGACACAAATAAATGGAAGCATATACCGTGCTCATGGATTGGAAGAATTCATATCATCAAAATGTCCATACTACCCAAAGCAATTTATAGATTCAACGCAATCTTTATTAAGATACCAATGACGTATGTCACAGAAATAGAACAGACATTTCAAAAATTCATAGGGAACCATAAACGACCCCGAATAGCTGCAGCAATTTTGAGAAAGAAACACGAAGTAGGAGGGATCACAATACTGGACATCACACAAAGCCACTATACTCAAAACAATTTGGTACTGGCACAAGAACAGACCCATAGACCAGTGGAACAGAATAGAAAGCTCAGAAATAAGCCCAAGTCTCTATGGGCATCTAATCTTTGACAAAGGGGGCAGAAGCATAAAATGGGGCAATAATAGCTTCTTCAACAAATGGTGTTGGGAGAGCTGGATGGCTACATGCAAAAAATTGAAATTGGATCATCAGCTGACACCATGTACAAAAATATACTCAAGATGGATAACAGACTTAAATAGAAGTCGCAACACCATCAAAGTCCTAGAGGAGAACATGGGCAGGAAACTCTCAGATATCCCACGTAGCCATTTTTTTACTGATATGTCTCCTAAAGCCAGGGACATAAAGGAAAAAATAAACAAGTGGGACCTCATAAAAATAAGAAACTTCTGCACGGCAAAAGAAAACATCAGCAAAATGAAACGGGAGCCAACCACATGGGAAAATATATTCGCTAATGATACATCAGATATAGGTTTGATCTCCATGAGATAGAAAGAACTCACTCGACTCCACTCCAAGAAGACAAACGATCCAATCAAAAAATGGGCAAAGGACCTGGGCAGCTGCTTTTCCAAGGAGGAGAGACAGAGGGCCCAGAGGCATTTGAAAGGATGCTCAGCATCACTAGCCATCAGAGAAATGCAGACCAAAACCACCATGATGTACCACCTCACACCAGTCAGAATGGCCATCATAAACAGATCTACAAAGAACAGGTGCTGGCGAGTCTGTGGACGAAAGGGAACCCTAGTACATTGTTGGTGGGAATGCAGACTAGTATAGCCACTGTGGAAGGTGGTGTGGAGTTTCCTCAAAAAGCTGAAAATGGACATGCCTTTTGATCCAGTGATTCCCCTGCTGGGACTCTACCCTGAGAACACCAAAACGCCAATACAAAAGAACCTATGCACCCCAATGTTCATAGCAGCACAATTTACAATAGCCCAGTGTTGGAAGCAACCTAAATGCCCATCAGTAGATGATTGCATCAAAAAATAATGATACATATACACAATGGAATACTACGCGGCAGAAAGGAAAAAAGAACTACTGAACTTCCCGGCGCATGGATGGAACTGGAGAGCATCATGCTAAGCGAAATAAGCCAGGGGGCGAAAGACAAATACCATATGATCTCACGTATAAGTGGATCCTAACCAACAATACAAAGATACAAGGAAAATAAGACCAGCAACACTGAAAGGAAAAGAAATCAACAGAGACAAGAGGGAAGGAGGGAGGGGTGGTCAGGGAAAGGGAAGGGAAGGGGAAAGTCAAGGAACATATAGCAAGAACTCATGGACAAAACCAAAGGGGGAGAGACGAGGGAGGGAAGGCGGGAGGGGGCAAGGGAAAGTGGTGGCGAGGAGGCAGAGACAAATGTATTTAAAAATAAAGAAAGAAAGAAAGAAAATAAAAATATAAAAAAAATAAAAAAATAGCTGTGAAATTATAGCTAATTAAAAGTCATTGTTTTATATACAAAGATATTTTTATTAATTTTTTTATTTTAAATCATTTTATTCTATTGCACTTGTCTGAATTTTTTCCCCCTTTGACCTCCTCAACCAATCCCAGCCCACCCCCATCACCCACAGTCAATTCCCACTCTGATGTCCATGTCCATGGGTCATTCATACATGTTCTTTGTTTAGTCCCTTCTCCTTCTTTCCACTATTGTTCTCCTTCAACATCCCCTCTGGTCACTTTAAATCTACTCCATGGTTCCGTGCCTGTGGTTTATTTTGTTCATTAGTTTATATTGTTGAATAGATTCCACTTATAGGTGAGATCATATAGTATTTGTTTTACACCAACTGGCTTATATCACTAAGTATAATATTCTCCAGTTCCTTTAATGAGGTTGGAAAAGGTAGGAGGTCCTTCTTTCTTTCTTTCTTTTTTTTAAATTAAGATAGATTTTATTTATTTATGTTTTAAATGTCAAAATCCATGATAAAACATTAAAAAATTTAAATCCATCATAAAGTCTCAGCAATTAAAACATCACACCAGCAAAACTATCATGTACATCAATAAAAATGAGCATTCTAGAAACAAATGTGTATATATATGTCTAAAAATTTAGTATATGATTTAACTAATATTTTAAATCAGTGGGGAAAATAAGTCATATTCAACAAATAAGGTGTTGGACCACTATTACTTGAAATAAAAAAAAATATAGAGCCCTATTTCACACATTCTGCAAGAAATATTCAGGTGAGTTAAAAATCAATGTGTAGAATCTAAGGAGTTTTAGGAGAAAATTCAAAACTATTTGAATTTTGAATTCAAACCCAGATGCTATAAAGTAAAATACTCAAAATAAGACTATCTTAAGCATTTAAGACTGTATAGTAATATATTTATAAAAAAGCTAAAGGACAAGTAATAGAATAGGAAAGTATTTGTAACACATCTAAAACAGGGTTAATAGTTTTTTTATGGCAAAAATTCTACAAACCTTTAATCAATAAATGGATAAAGAATGCCAAAAAAGTCATTTAAAGCTTTTTAACAATAATAAATATAGGTAAGAAAGATGGAAAAACAGGCTTAATTTAAAAATAATAAAGTAACAATTAAAATAACATATCATTGTCATAATCAGATTACTAAGTATTAAAAATATTGGTAATACCAAGTATTGGTGACTGTGAAAGGAACTGGGTATTCATAGACTCTTTTTCTTCATCTTCTTAAAGCAGTCCCGTTAGTGTATTTTGCAATGCTGGTTTGGTGGAAATGTCTTATATTAGCCTTCTTTTGTCAGGGAACCTTCTAATTTCACCTTCCATTTTAACTGAGAACTTGCTGGGTAGAGAAGTCTAATTTTCAGACCTTTGCTTTTCATGACTTGGAATATTTCTTGCCATTCCCTTCTGGCTTGTAGTGTTTCTGTTGAGAAGCCAGCTGATAGCTGTGCCCGGGCTCCCTTGTATGTTACTACCTGTTTCTCCCTTACTGCTGTTAGTATTCTCTGATTGTCTTTGATGTTTGCAATTTTAATGATGCTATGTCTTGGAGTGGGCCTCATTGGGTTCCTCTTGAATGGGACCCTCTGTGCTTCCTGGACTTGTGTGACTTTTTCTCTCCTCAAATTGGGGAAGTTTTACATCAGTACCTTTTCAAACAGGTTTTATATCCCTTGCTTCTCTTCTTCTCCTTCTGGTATCCCTGTTACATGGATATTATTATGTTTCAAGCTGTCCTGCATTTCCCTCAATGCTTTTTTATTCTTTTTGAGTCTCTTTTAGTTTTCTTGCTTTTTCTGGGAGTTTTTTTCTACCTTTTCCTCCAGCTCACTGATTCAGTCCTCTGCTTCACCTAGCTTGCTTTTGATTCCTTCTACTCTGTTCTTCAATTCAGAAATTGTGTTCTTCATTTCCTCTGGTCTCTTATCAATTGTTCCTATGTCCCTTTTCACGATGATATAATTTGCAGTAAGTTCCTCATAGTTTCACAGTAGTTTTTTGTAATTCCTTCTGAACTCACAGAGCTCACTGAGCTTCCTTAGAATCATTGTTTGTAACTGATATCTGATAGTTTACTTGCCTCTCTTTCATTTATTTCTATTTGTGGGGATTCCTCCTTTCCCATTAATTGGGGGTATTTTTTGTCTTCCCATTATTTGCGAGACTCTTCTTTTTTGCTTCTGCTTCTTAAATTGACCTTTCCTGATTTTCTGACTTTGAGTTGTGAACTTCTATGGTAGCAGACCACTGTATTTACTTTCTGGATCTGCCTCTGATGATGTCAGATGTTGACCCTGTCTGACCTTAGGCAGCCTTTTTGAGACTTCCAGGAATCTACTGTCTGTGGCTGTTTCCTTCAGGTATTAATCTAGTTCCTCTGCACTCAGCAGGCCAGCTAGGAGTCACCATGGGATGGCACCAAGGTTCTCCTTGGAGCAGGGCTATTGGGTCCTATCATGTTATTGCTGCTCAGGGGAGTGGTCTGCCTAAGCGAGATGGCTGCTGTCATCTGGGGGATGAGTTAGCACTGGGATCCTGCCAGCTACTCTCTCAGTTCTCTCCCCAAAGCCTCCTACCCCAGTCTCTGCTAAGGAATCTCCAGCCAACTCTGTCCTGCCTTCGCAGAAGCCCAGGGTAAGTGACTGCAAATAAAAATTTATGCATTGGCCCCTTAAATGGCTCTTTGCATCTCCAGCTGTCTGTCTCTGGCAGAAAGCAACCCTGCCACTTTTCACAGCTTGGCTGTTATCTGTATACTTTTTGTGCTCTGGTGCCACAGGCTGGTGATCCCCGCTTATGGTTTAGACTCCACTCTTCTCATGGGTATTCAACTGGCCAGTTTCAATATCCTCCTGGTGCTGCCACCTGTGGACATCCCGTCTGCTTTCTCAAGTCTGTACTGCACTCTCTACCATTTAATTTGTGCTAAAGTTGATTCCTCTGTCTGTCCGAGTGTATAAGGCCCCTCTTTTGCTATTGTTCAGTTGTTTGTTCCTGGTGATTTCTCCATAATTTAGTTGTAATTCCAGACTGGTCCTGAGAGGAGGTCAGAGTGACTTCCACTCACTCCTCCATCATCTTGGTTCTCTTTATACAAAGGTATTTTAAAGAGACAAGCTGTATTTATAAAATATGGTATTATATACAAAATGAAATTTAGAAAGACTGTGATAGATGGTGGAATGGTACCAAAGTTCCAAGTTTCTTATCATCTATAAAGACAAAAAGAAATTCTTTGTTATTGCTGTTGACTATTAAATATACGTTTAAGAATTATTTTGCAAAACTTTGATGCCACTAAAAATTGTAATATTTAGGAGGAGAATATGGCAGAGGAGTGAATAAAAGTCACACTGAGGAAATGAAGAATACAATTTCTGATTGGAAGAACACAGTGCAAGGAATCCAAAGCAGGCTAGATGAAACAGAGGATCAACTCAAGGAGCTGGATGGAAAGGTATAATAAAGCTACCAGAAAGAGCAAGAAATGGAAGAAAAACTAAAAAAGAATGAAGAGGCATTGAGGAAAATACAGGACAACCTGTACTTTAATAATATCCATATAATAGGGATACCAGAAGGAGAAGAAGAGGAGCAAGAGATAGAGAATTGTTTGAAAAAGTAATGATGGAAAACCTCCCTAATTGGAGGAGAGAAAAAAGTCTCAAAAGACCAGAGAGCTCAGAGGGCTTCATTGAGAAAGAACCCAATGAGGCCCACTACAAGACATATTATCAATAAAATGGCAAATATCAAAGACAAACAGATAATTATAAAGGCAGCAAGGGAAGAATAGCTAGTAACATGCAAGGGAGCCTTGTTCCAGCTTGGAGATGATTTCTCAACGCAAATACTACAAGTCAGAATGGAATGGCAAGAAAAATTCCAAGTCATGAAAAGCAAAGGCCTACAACTAAGACTGCTGCACCCACCAAGGCTCTCAATTAAATGGAAGGTGAAATAAGGAGCTTCATGGAAAAAACAAGACTAAAAGCATACATCTCAACCAAACCAGCACTACAAGATATGCTAAAGGGACTGGTTTAAGAAGATGAACAAAAAAAGGGAGAAAGAGAACACAATTACAAAGGGAAAAAATGAATAAGTAAGAACCTATCAATAATAATATTAAATGTAAATGGGCTAAATGCCCTCATCAAAAGACACAGGATGGCTGAGTGCATAAGAAAACATGACCCACACATATGCTGCCTACAAGAGACCCACCTCAGAACAAAGGACATCCACAGACTGAAAGTAAAGGGATGGAAAAAAATATTCCAAGCAAATGGAGAGGAAAAAAAAAAGAAGGGTAGTAATACTTATATAAGACTAAACTAGATTTAAAACCAAAGGCTGTAAAAAGAGACTCAGAGGGATGCTTTATAATACTCAAAGGAAGAATTCATCAGGAAGACATAAACATTGTAAACTGATATGCACCAAACATAGGAGCACTGAAATATATAAGGAAAATCTTGGATGACTTCAATAAAGATATAGACAGCAACTTATAGGAGGGGATTTTAACACCCCACTGTCAAAAATGAATAGATCTTTCAAACAAATCATCAACAAGGATATTGTGGAGCTGAATGATGCATTAGACCAAATGAACTTAACTGACCTGTATAGAACCTTTAATCCCAAAAGCAAAATACACATTCTCTTCAAGTGCACATGGAACATTTTTGAAGAGAGACCACATGATAGGACACAAAGGAAGCCTTAAAAAATTCAGGAAAATTGAAATAATAACAAGCATTTTATCAGACCACAAGGACTTGAACCTGGAAACCAACCTCAATGAAAAAACCTCAAAAACTTTCAAAAGTCATGGAGGCTAAATAGCACACTATTAAAAAATGAATGAGTCAACTTGAGATAAGAAATAAATTAAGCAGTTTCTGGAAACAAATGAATGAATACACAAAAGTCCAAAATCTGTAAGACACAGCGATGGCAATCCTGAGAGGGAAGTGGATAGCAACACAGGCCTGCCTAAAAAATATAGAAACATCTCAAATAAATGACCTAACCCTACAACTCCAAAAACAGGAGAAACAACAACAAACAATGCCACATCAAGTGGAAGGAAAGAAAAAATCATAATCAGAGAGAATTGAATAACATGGAGGCTCAAAGGGTAATTCAAAGGATCGACCAATCCAGGAGCTGGTTCTCTGAGAAGATAAACAAAATTGACAAGTCTTTCTTTTTAAAATTTTATTTTAATTAATTTTTTCAAATACCTTTGTCTCTGCGAACCCCCACGACTTTCCCTTGCCCCCTCCCTTTTTCCCTCCCCCGGCTCTTCCCCTTTGGTTTTGTCCATGAGTTCTTGGAATATGTTCCTTGACTTTCCCCTTCCCTTCCTTTTCCCTGCCCCCCCTCCCTCCTTCCCTCTTGTCTCTGTTGATTTCTTTTCCTTTCAGTGTTGCTGGTCTTATTTTCCTTGCATCTTTGTATTGTTGGTTAGGTTCCACTTATAGGTGAGATCATATGGTATTTGTCTTTCTCCCCCTGGCTTATTTCGCTTAGCATAATGCTCTCCAGTTCCATCCATGCTGTCACGAAGTTTAGTAGTTCTTTTTTCCTTTCTGCCGCGTAGTATTCCATTGTGTATATGTACCATTAATTTTTGATGCAATCATCTACTGATGGGCATTTAGGTTGCTTCCAACACTTGGCTATTGTAAATTGTGCTGAGATGAACATTGGGGTGCATAGGTTCTTTTGTATTGGCGTTTTGGTGTTCTTGGGCTATATTCCCAGCAGGGAAATCACTGGATCAAAAGGCAGTTCCATTTTCAGCTTTTGGAGGAAACTCCACATCACCTTCCACAGTGGCTATACCAGTCTGCATTCCCACCAACAGTGTACTAGGGTTCCCTTTTCTCCACAGCCTCACCAACACCTGTTGTTTGTTGGTCTCTTTATGATGGACATTCTGAATGGTGTGAGGTGGTACCTCATGGTGGTTTGGATCTGCGTTTCTCTGAGCATCCTTTCAAATGCCTCTGGGCCCTCTGTCTCTCCTCCTTGGAAAAGCAGCTGCCCAGGGTTCCCTTTTCTCCACAGCTACAGTGTTTTTGTCTCTTTTGATGGCATTTGAATGGTGTGAGGTGGTACCTCATGGTGGTTTGGATCTGCGTTTCTCTGAGCATCCTTTCAAATGCCTCTGGGCCCTCTGTCTCTCCTCCTTGGAAAAGCAGCTGCCCAGGTCCTTTGCCCATTTTTTGATTGGATCGTTTGTCTTCTTGGAGTGGAGTCGAGTGAGTTCTTTATATATCTTGGAGATCAAACCTCTATCTGATGTATCATTAACGATATATTTTCCCATATGGTTGGCTCCCTTTTCATTTTGCTGATGTTTTCTTTTACTGTGCAGAAGCTTCTTATTTTGATGAAGTCCCACTTGTTTATTCTTTCCTTTATGTCCCTTGCTTTAGGAGACATATCAGTGAAAAAATGGCTGCGTGGGATATCTGAGAGTTTCCTGCCCATGTTCTCCTCTAGGACTTTGATGGTGTTGCGACTTCTATTTAAGTCTGTTATCCATCTTGAGTTTATTTCTGTGTATGGTGTCAGCTGATGATCCAATTTCAATTTTTTGCATGTAGCTGTCCAGCTCTCCCAACACCATTTGTTAAAGAGGCTATTATTGCCCCATTTTATGCTTCTGCCGCCTTTGTAAAATACTAAATGCCCATGGAGACCTGGGCTTATTTCTGAGCTTTCTATTCTGTTCCACTGGTCTATGGGTCTGTTCTTGTGCCAGTACCAGATTGTTTTGAGTATAGTGGCTTTGTAGTAGAGTTTGATGTCTGGTATTGTGATCCCTCCTACTTTGTGTTTCTTTCTCAAAATTGCTGCAGCTATTTGGGGTCATTTATGGTTCCCTATGAATTTTTGAAATATCTGTAATATTTCTGTGAAATACATCTTTGGTATCTTAATAGGGATTGCGTTGAATGTATAAATTGCTTCAGATTGTATGGACATTTTGATGATATGAATTCTTCCAATCTATGAGCATGTATATGCTTCCATTTATTTGTGTCTTCCTTAATTTATTTTTTCAATGTTGTATAGCTTTCTGCAAACAGGTCGTTTTATCTTTGGTTAAATTTATGCCAAGGTACTTTATTTCTCTTCTTGCTATATCAAATGGTATTTTTTCTCTGATTTCTTCTTCTTCTATTGTACAAAAATGCCTTTGATTTCTAAATGTTGATTTTGTATCCTGCTGTTTTGCCAAATTCACTTATTAGGTTGAGGAGTTTTTTGGTAGAGTGTACAGGGTTCTCTCTGTACACTATCATGTCATCTGCAAACAATGATAACTTTACTTCCTTCTTTCCTATTTGGATGCCTTTTATCTCTTTCTCTTGTCTGACCACTGAAGCTAGGACTTCCAATATGATGTTGAAAAGAAGCGGTGAGAGCGGACATCCTTGGCATGTTCCCGATCTTACTGGGAAAGCTTTCAGTTTTTGCCTTTTGCATATGATATGGGCTGTAGGTTTTTCATCTATGGCCTTTATTATGTTGAGGAATGCCCCATTTATTCCCATTTTGCTGAGTGTTTTGATCATAAATGGGTGCTGTACCTTGTACCTTGATAGATGCTTTTTCTGCATCTATTGAGATGATCATGTGGTTTTTGTCTTTTATTTATGTGATGTATCACGTTTACTGATTTGTGTATATTGAACAATCCCAGCATGCCTGGGATGAATCCCACTTGATTGTGGTGGATAATGTTTTTAGTGTATTGCTGGATGCGGTTTGCCATATTTTGTTGAGGATTTTAGCATCTATGTTCATCAGCAAAATTGGCCTGTAGTTTTATTTCTTTGTAGGGTCTTTACCTGGTTTTGGGATCAGGGTGATGCTGGTCTCATAGAAAGAGTCTCGGAGTCTTCCTTCTTCTTGGATTTTTTGGAATAGTCTGAGAAGGACAGGGATTTGCTCTTCCTCAAATGTTTTGTAAAATTCTCCTGTGAGACTGTCCGGCCCTGGGTTTTTGTGTGCCGGGAATTTCTTGATTACTGCTTAAATTTCCCAGCTGTTTTTGGTCTCTTCAAGCTTTCTGTTTTTTCCTCCTTCAGTGTTGGAAGATTATACTTTTCTTAAAATTTGTCCATTTCTTCAAGTTTTCAAATCTTGGCATATAATTGTTCCTAGTAGTTTGTGACAATCCTTTGTATTTCTGTGATATCAGTTGTTATTTCTCCTCTTTCATTTCTGATATTATTAATTTGGGTCCTATCCCTTTTTTTCTTGATGAGTCTGCTTACAGGCTTGTCAATTTTATTTATCTTTTCAAAGAACTGGCTTCTGGATTGGTTGATCCTCTGAATTGTTCTTTTTGTCTCTATTTTATTCAGTTCTGCTCTAATGTTGACTATTTCCTTTCTTCTCCTTGCTCTGGGATTTATTTTTTGTTGTTTCTCCAGTTCTTGAAGTTGTATTTTTAGGTCTTTTATTTGAAATGTTTCTATTTTTTTTAGGTAAGCCTGTATTGCTATCAACTTCCGTCTCAGGACCGCCTTTACTGTGTCCTATAGCTTTTGGACTGTTGTCTGTTCATTTTCATTTGTTTCCAGAAATTTTTTGACTTCTTCTCTTATCTCATTATTGACTCATTCTTTGTTTAATAGTCTACTGTTCAGTCTCCATGAGTTTGCAAGTTTTTGAAGTTTCTCTTAGAGGTTGATTTCCAGTTTCAAGGCCTTGTGGTCCAAGAAAAAGTTTGGTATTATTTCAATTTTCCTGAATTTGCTGAGGCTTGCTTTGTGTCCTATCATGTGGTCTATCTTTGAAAAACTGCCATGAGCATTTGAAAAGAATGTGTATTTTTCTTCTTTGGGATGTAAGGTTCTATATATGTCAGTTAAGGCTCTTTGTTTCAGTGCATCATTCAGCTGCACAATATGTTTATTAATGTTTTGTTTGGAAGATCTGTCCATTTTTGACAGTGGGGTGTTGAAATCCCCTACTATCAGTGTGTTGCTGTCTATATCTTTTTTGAAGTCATCCAACAATTTCCTTATAAACTTGGGGGCTCCTATATTGGGATCATATAAGTTTACAATGTTGATGTCTTCTTGATAGATTCTTCCTTTAAGTATTTAAAGTGCCCCTCTGGGTGTCTCTTTATGGCCTTTGTTTTGAAATCTACTTTGTCTGATACAAGTATGGCAACCCCGGCCTTTTTCTCTTGCCCTTTGCTTGGAATATTTTTTTCGATCCCTTTACTTTTAATGTGTGTAGGTCTCTTGCTGTGAGGTGGGTCTCTTGTAGGCAGCCTATGTGTGGGTCATGTTTTCTTATCCATTCAGCTACCCTGTGTCTTTTGATTGGGGCATTTAGTCCATTCACATTGAGAGATATTATTGATAGAAACTTACTCATCTTTTCTCTTTGTACCTGTGTTCCTCTCTGTCTCATTCTTTTCCTTCATCTGCTTAAACCAGTCCCCTTAGCATATCTTGGAGTGCTGGTTTGGTACAGATGTATTCTTTAGTCTTCTCTTGTCTGGGAAACTTCTTATTTCCCCTTGTATTTTAATGGAGAGCCTTGCTGGGTAGAGCAGCCTTGGCTGTAGGCCCTTGCTTTTCGTGGCTTGGAATATTTGCTGCGATTCCCTTCTGGCTTGTAGTGTTTCTGTTGAGAAGTCAGCTCCTAGGCGTATCAGGGCCCCCTTGTATGTTCCTTTCTCCTTTCCTTTGCTGCCTTGAGGATTCTCTCTTTGTCTTTGACATTTGCCGTTTTAATGATGATGTGTCTTGGAGTGGATCTTTCTGGGTCCCTCTTGAGTGGGGTCCTCTGTGCCTCCTGGATCCATGAGAGCCTTTCTCTCCTCAAATTAGGGAAATTTTCCATCATTACTTTTTCAAGGGGGTTCTCTATTCCTTGCTCCTCTTCTTCTCCTTCTGGTATGCCTATTATACGGATATTATTGCGTTTCAGGTTGTCCTGCATTTCCCTAAATGCCTCTTCATTCTTTTTGAGCCGTTTTTCAATTTCTTGTTCTTTGTTGGAGCTTCTTTCAATCTTATCCTCCATCTCACTGCTTTTATCCTCGGCTTCATCCAGCCTGCTTTCGATTCCTTCTAGTGTGTTCTTCAGTTCAGAAATGGTATTCTTCTTATCCTCTTGTGTCTTCTTGATAGTTTCTATGTCCTTTTCCAGGCTGATATAGTTTTCTGTAAGATCCTGATAGTTTCTCTGCAGTTTCTCATAGTTCTCTTTGAGCTGGCTGTGCTCATTGAGCTTCCTTAGAACCATTGTTTTGAATTCAGTATCTGATATTTCCTTTGCCTCTATTTCATTTCGCTCTCTCTGTGGGGAGTCCCCTTTTCCACTCATTTGGGGGGAACTTCTTTTTCTTCCCATTTTTGTGAGAGTCTGTTAAGTATTTTTGTCCTTTACTTTTCTTTCTGGGCCTGCTTCTGATGATGTCAGTTGTTGACCCTATAGGACCTTGGGTTGTTTGCTTGAACCTTCCAGGATCGAATGCCTGTGTCTGACTCCTGCTTGGAGCAGCTCTGTGACCCCTTCTGTCAGGGCTGGGCTATATTTTGGGATCTCTCTGCACTCTCACATGGGCTCCTTGAGCGTGCTCCCAGCATGGCAGTGTCCCCCGCCTGCCTGGGCTCGCATGTGCTTGCCCCAGACCAGGAGGCCTATTCACGACCTCGTGTACTCATCTGGCCCCCCTGGTCTGCGAGCTCCGTGGCCCTGGTCAGTTTAAGGTCTATTTTGTGCTTTCCCCGCTTTTGGCTCTTTAGGTTCGTTGCTTGCCCTCGCCAAATGAGGACTACCGAAATGGGAGGAAATCAGCTCCAGGACTCTCTGGTAAATCCTGTCTCTGGTCTCTCCTCCAGGGATCCTGGGAAGCTCTACTAATTTTGTGGGCCACTCCGCAATCGAGGGCTGGTGGGTCAATTTACACCTACCCTTGCTGCTCTGTGCACTCCCTCGCAGGCTGTATCAGTGCCAGTCGGCGGGAGGCCTTGCCGGCCGGTGTAAGTGTTCTCCAGCACACGCGGGTCACACACACGCTCGCCAACCCTCCCCGGTCACTTGGCGCAAGTGTGCGCACCTGCACTAGGTGTTTTGGGGGTGTCTATGTGTGCTTTTCGGCTTTTGGCTCTTTGGGGGTGTGGCCTCTTCCCGTGCAATGGAGACTACGGCAAGGAGAAGGAGTTGGGACTCCCCGGTTCCTCCTCCCGTTCTTTCCCCAATGGCTCTGTTTCTAGTCTCTCCTCAGGGGTCTCTGGGCAGTTCTGTTACCCCTTCAGCCAAGGATCCACCACCTGTGTGGACTGAGTTTCAATGGCAGGCAGTCTGGTTCCTGCGTGCCCCTCTTCTGCCTCTTTGGGGGCACACCTTTGTAGCCCACAATGGAGACTACGGAAAAGGGAGGGAGTCGGGGCTCCCTGGTTCCTCCTCCCATTCTTTCCCCAATGCCTCCATTTCCAGACTCTCCTCAGGGGCCTCCGGGCAGTTCCCTGACCCCTTCAGCCAAGGATCCACCCCCTGTGCAGACTGCGTTTCAATTGCAGGCAGTCTGGTTCATGTACGCCCCGCTTCTGCCTCTTTGGGGTCACGCCTTTCCAGCCCACAATGGAGACTACAGAACGGGGAGGGAGTCAGGACTCCTTGGGTCCTCCTCCCATTCTTTCCCCAATGCCTCCATCTCCAGTCTCTCCTTAAGGCTCTCCCTGCCAGTCTGTACTCATCCCCACAGCTCACACGCGTACACGCTGTGTGCAGAGCACACAAAAGGCAGATTAATTGATTCCCTTATGCCTGAGCGAGATGGGAGCTGCAGAGTGGGAGGCTTGCCATCACGGGGGCTCCACTGGCCGCCTTGTCAGTTCTCTTCACAAAGTTTTCCTCACCAGTCTTTTCCCAGGCACCAGCCCACCCTGCTGCCGCGTCTACCCAGAGATCAAGGAGGTTGGCTGCCACTGCAACTTTTGCTTTTGCCCTTTAAATGTCTCTTTGCATCCCCAGCCACCTGTCTCTGGCAGAGAGCGCCCCTAAGCTTTTTGGGGTTGAGTTTTGTCTGTATTTTTTTGGCTTTAGCTGCTGTAGTTTAGGCGTTCCTGTTTATGATTCAGACCCCGTTCTTCTCTGGGGGAGCTAACTGGCCATTTCCAGGTCCCTCTGGTGCCGGTGCCCGTGGGCACCAAGCCCCCCCTCTTGAGCCTCCATTGCACTTCTCACCAGTTGGGATGTGTGAGAGTAGTATCCACTGTCCGCAGCACCAAGGCTCCTCTCCCACTATCGCTCCACTGCTTTCCAGGTGATTACTCCATTATTTAGTTGCAATTCTAGTTTGGTTTTGGGAGAAGGTCAGCGTGACTCCCATTCACTCCTCCACCATCTTGATATCAGGTTTTGTGATCCCTCCTACTTTGTTCTTCTTTCTCAGAATTGCTGTAGTTATTCATGGTCATTTATGCTTCTATGTAAATTTTTGAAATGTTTGTTCTATATCTGTGAAATATGCCATTGGTATTTTAATAGGGATTGTGTTGAACCTAGAGATTGCTTTGGGCAATATGGACATTTAGATTATATTATGTCTCCCAATCCATGAACATGGTACATGCTTCCATTTATTTCTGTCATTCTTAATTTCTTTTTAGTGTTGTGTAGTTTCCCAAGTACAGGTTTTTTACCTCCTTCATTAGGTTTATTCCTAGTTCCTTTATTTTTTTGTTTCTATAGCAAATAGGATTATTTTCATGATTTCTCTTTCTGATATTTCATCGTTGGTGTACTAAAATGTCTTCTATTTCTGTATGTTGACTTTGTGTCCCCTTGGTTTGCCAGATTCACTTCTTAGTTTGAGTAGTTTTTTGGTGGAAGTGTATAGGTTTTTCTACTTACACTATTATGTCTTCTGCAAACAATGACTGTATTACTTCTTTCTTTCCAATTTGGATGCCCTTTATTTTATTTTATTTTATTTTTTTCCTTGTCTGATTTCTGTGGCTAAGACTTCCAATACTATGTTCAATAGAACTGGTGAAAGCTGACATACTTGTTCCTGATCTTAGTGGGAAAATTTTTAGTTTTTGACCACTGAATATGATGTTGAATGTAGGATTTTCATTTATGGCCTTTATTATGTTGAGGTATGCTCCCTCTATTCCCACTTTGCTGAGTGTTTTTTATCATTAATGGGAGCTGTAGGTTATCAAATGTTTATTCCACATCTATTGATATGATCATGTGATTTTTGCTTTTACTTTTGTTTATATTATATAGTACATTTATTGATTTGTGAATATTGTACCATCCTTGCACCTCTGTGATGAATCACACTTGATAATGGTGGATAATCTTTTTGTTTAATTTTTGTCCAGAAGTTTAAATATTTTATTGTTGTTCTATTACAGTTGTCCTAATTTTTCCCCCTTAGCCCTCCTCCTCCCGGTTTACTCCTTGCCCCCATAGTCAGTCTCCACAGTTATCCATGTCCATGGGTCATTCATGGACATGACTAGGTTCTTTGACTAGTACCTTCCTGGTCTTTTCACCATTATTCCCCTCTGCCCTCCCTCCTGGTCACTGTAAGACTGTTCTGTGTTTCCATGTCTCTTGTTCTATTGTGCTCATTAGTTTGTTTTTGTTTACTAGGTTCCTCTTCTAGATGACATCATATGATACTTGCCTTTCACCGACTGCCTTGTTTCACTTGGAAAAATATTCTCCCTTTCCATCCATGCTGTCGTGAAAGAGAGGAGTTCCTTCATTCTTTTTGCTGTGTAATATTCCACTGTGTAAATGCACCACAGTTTTCTAATCCACTCATTTACCGATGTCACTAAGGCTGTTTCTAGCACTTGACTATTGTAAATTGTGCTGCTATGAACACTGAGGTGCATAGGTTCTTTTGAATTGGTGTTTTCTGGATTCTTAGGGTATAACCCCTGCAGTGGAATCACTGGGTCAAAAGGCAGTTCCATTTTTAGTTTTCTGAGGAAATCCCATACTGTTTTCCACAGTAGCCGCACCAGACTTCATTCCCATCAACAGGGTACTAAGGTTCCCTTTTCTCCACAACTTTGCAGCACTTGTTGTTTCTTGATTTGTTAATGATTACCATTCTGACCTGTGTGATGTGGCATCTCATTGTGGTTTTAATTTGCATATCTTTGATGGCCAGAGATGTTGAGCATCCTTTCATATGTCTCTGGGCCTTCTGTAAGTTCTCCTTGGAGAAGTGTCTGTTCAGGTCCTTCATCCATTTTATAATTGGGTTGTTTGTCTTCCTGGTGTTGAGTCATATGAATGACATGATAGTGTACATAAAAAACCCTACAGTCTCCACCAAAATACTACTTGACCAAGTAAGTGAATTTGGATAATCTTTTCAATGTATTGCTGGATGCTGGATGCAGTTTGCCAATATTTTGTTGAGGATTTTAGTGTCTGTGTTCATCAGCAATATTGGCCTGTAGTTTTCTCTCTTTGCTGTGTCTTTATCTGATTTTGGTATTAGGATGATGCTGGCTGGCCTCATAAAAAAGAATTTGGGAGTCTTCCTCCTTATTGGATTTTTTTGGAATAGTCTGAGATGGATAAGGGTTAGCTCTTCTCTAAATGTTTGGTAAAATTCTGGGAGGGGGGGTGCCAACCTCCCAAAAAGAGGGAGGAAATGTCCTTTGAAAATCTGAATAGGAGAAAGGGCCAAGAAACCTGTCTACAAGGGATAGGTGGGGACTGGAAGGGTGACTGTCCCCTTGTGAGTATACTGTTTAGGTGTCCCCCACTCCTGAGTGTATCTTGGACCCCATGTGGGGGCCTGCTAAGACTCTGTGGGGATATGCTGAGCATCCCTCCATAGATCAGAGTAGCCAGTGAACAGAACTGCGTGCGGTTGGGGCTCATGGCTGCAGCTGAAGCACTGACCCCGACTATTTGTACAGATAGTTGGGTGGTGTACCAAGGGTTATATTTTGAATCTCTATATGACATACTAATAAATAAATAAGTATGAAAAGGCCATTATGGGTGACCCTTAATCATTGAAAGTGGTCAAGGGATGCAGTTTGCTGAAACCAGGCATGGAAAAACAGGGAAATACCCTCTAGTCTGCTCCTGAGGGCTGGGAGCAAGGGCAAACAGCCACTTGGAAATGGCCTGGGGAAATAAAAGCCCCTCATGTGTGTTAGGTGGCTCTTTATGCCCCATGGGGACAAGGGGTGGAAAGAAACTTGAAAATAGTGTCCTGAGTGATTAGGACATGGCCCCCAGTCTTAAAGGTGACATACCTAGGGCCAGTAGGCCATGAAATGATTATTTGGGGCACCTTTGTCATAACCTTATGGCCCAGTATGAGTTCTCCACCACTGCAAGTAGATGCTGAGTTTCCAGTTGACGAATGAAAAGATGTGGTATTCTTTCCCAGGAAGACCCCCTCTGCCAACCACTGTCTTATCGGCCAACCTATCGGCTTGTTTGTATATTGTCTAAGGGTCATGACTTGCCTTTACTGGTGCCTATAAATGTTCTATCTTTTCCAGTCCCTAGGGTGTAGTGCACTGGGTACATGCCTGTGCCTCCGTGGCTAACCAGTCAGCATTCTGGGTCTGCAAAGAAATACCCCTGAGCATGTCTGCCAGTCTCCCATGGCGTATCTTTCCAGCTTCTGTCTCAAATTGGACTTGGCTTCAAAACCAGTTGAACAGTGGATATCCCTTGTGGAATGCAACCTGGACTGACATCTGTGCTGGGACAGAGAAGCAACATGATTGGCTCCAGTCGTTGAGTGGCTGCTCCATAAGGGATGGCTCAGGATGGCTCACAGCTGAGGTCATGGAGCAGGCTGGACTACCTCCACTTTGAATTTATAAACTTGAAGGACAAGCCTAGGTGGGCTGGACTCTGACAGGTCTGTGTCAGACCCATATTCTTGGACATTGCTCAGAGGCACAGGATAGTGCTTGGTATTCCCACTGGTAACCTCTGAGTGCATGGCTCACATGGGTGGCTTTACTTGCACAGGAATTGGACTAACTGGTGAACCTCTGGGTGGCCTTTTTGATTGCTTGTTGCTGTAGTCTATACTGCATTCTATACTGCATTTATGGTTTATTGGTTTAGGGCTCTGCCCTCTTTGCCAAGGGGCCTTCATGGAAGATATCCTCGCATGGGTTGTATGGTGAGGAACCCAGAAGGGGTGGATTGTAGGGTAAATGGAGGCAGTCTGGCTTCTTCACCCAGATGTCTGGGCAACTAAGGGAAGCAGTTTCCCATAACCTTGAGAATGGGCCTGATAAGCAGTGTTCTCATAGTCTTGAGACTGGGTACAGTAAATGGTTCTCATAGCCTTGAGTGGGCTCACATGCATAGTATGAAATTCTGTTGTATAATATCTATTGGCTTCCTCCCAGCTTTGTTGGTGTTCAGTGTATAAGGGAGATAGGGGCATAGGACAGGGGCCATGTGGTGGGCCACAAGAGAAGGGACAGGTGACATCCAGTATGACAAGAGGGGACAAGCAGCTTGCAGCATGTGTGGATTGCCCATCCTTGAATAAAGGCATGTCAGACACATCAACAGCTCTGTGAATAATCTTCTGTCTGCTCGAATCCCATGAACCTGTTCAGCCTTGTACAGTCGCAACACACTCCCCAAATCTTCTGTCCCCAGTTTCTCCTCATGTGTCTCTAGCCAACTCTACACCCCCTGCCCTTGACAGAGGCCAGGGTAAATGGCTGAAAATGAAAATCTATACATTGGTCCTTTAAACAACTCATTGCTTCTCATGCTCTTCTCTGGCAGACAGCAACTCTGTCACTTTTCACCACTGGTTGTTGTGTGTGTACTTTTTGGGCTCTAGCGCTCTAGGCTGGGGATCCCAGCTGAGGGTTTAACTCCACTCTTCCCAGGGTCATCCAACTGGCTACTTAATTATCTCTTTGGCTCTACTGCTTGTGGGAGCCCACCCAGCCTTTGGGAGTCTTCACTATACTTCTTACCAGTCGAGTTGCACTGAGGCTGATTCTTCTGTCTGTCCAAGGTTATAAGGCTTCTCTCTCACTATTGTTTAGTTGTTTATTCCAGGTGATTTTTCCACAATTTAGTTGTAATTCCAGATTGGTCCCTGGAGGAGGTTAGTGTGACTTCTATTCACTCCTCTGCCATCTTGCTGAATTGAATTTTTCAGAAATTGTTATGACCATTGTTTTCTAGTTAAACCTTAGAGAGAAACATGAAATAGCCAAAAAATAATAGTTTAAGAGAAAATTTATGGTTTGTTGTCATAGCTTTTTACTATATTTTGTTCCTAAAGAGATAAGCAGTTTGTGACAACTTGTAATGAATGTCAGGATTTTGGCTCAAGATAGATTTTTTTAGACTCAGAAAAAAAGGTGTTTGTGTCTAGCTTTAAATCCAAGTTTCTGATTAGATGGATGAGAGAAAATAAAAATAAAATGGACTTTTCTGTTTATTCATTCCATTTCATCTTACTCTTGAGTTATTGCCTTTAGCCTCAATGTATTCATATTTCTATATCATTGCTTTTAAAACTCTTACTTATTCCACAAAACTTTTCTAAGACAACTGGATAGAAATTGATGCCTTCCAATATCCTTTCCCCTTTTACTCCCCTTTGATCCTCAGTTTTGATACGAGTGGAACAAAAGAAGGAGTAATATATTCACTTTGATTTTGCTTTAAAAATTTCTTTTCACTTTAATGCTTCTGAAAGTTTATAAGCAATTTTTATGCCCCTTCTGCTTTATAGAGTCTCACTAAAACTGAGGAAAATGCCCTTGAATGTATTAATTTTTTTCAAATTAATTTCAAACATGTGTTCTTCAAAATGAATTACTCAAACTCTCACCTTTTTGCCTTATGTAATTTTAATCTACATATATCCTAAAGTGTAAAAAAATCATCTTTTCCCTGTGAAATAACCAACCAGACAATTCTGGGCGGGATATGAATAAATAATAACCATCTCAAGTGACACCAACAGGATGGATGCTTGAGAGTCTTTGACAGGTCAGTACTGCAAAAATTGGAGGACCTGTTTGCATTTCCAACTTTAAGTAAGAAGCAAATATTCTCTATAAAATGATGTTAACCCCTCATGTGATGGCTCCACAAGCTCTGCTTACCCTCTGTTCCCTCCCAATTGCCACAAGGTAGAACATGATTTTACAGAAGGAATATAGACACATCAAGATGGGGTCTATCCAGAAGGTATCCATCCGTGTACTATGAACTAAAGAAAATACAAGATACAAGAAACATTGTATATAGGACAATGACACATCAGTTCCCTTCCAAGTAGTTACCTTGGGATCTCACAGAGATCTTCTCCCAATCACCATCAGTGGCCCCATTGTATTTTCCTGAATCTCATTGATGGTCTGAAATATCTTCCTTTTCTTTCTTTCTTTCTTTCTTTTTTTTTATACAACAATGTCTTTTCTTTATTTTTTTAAATTTTATTTTAATTTATTTTTTCAAATACATTTGTCTCTGTCTCCCCCCCACCACTTTCCCTTGCCCCCTCCCTCCTTCCCTCCCTCAGCTCTTCCCCTTTGGTTTTGTCCATGAGTCCTTGCTATATGTTCCTTGACTTTCCCCTTCCCTTCCCTTTTCCTGCCCCCACCCCTTCCCTCTTGTTTCTGTTGATTTCTTTTCCTTTCAGTGTTGCTGGTCATATTTTCCTTGCATCTTTGCATTGTTGGTTAGGTTCCGCTTATAGGTGAGGTCATATGGTATTTGTCTTTCACCCCCTGGCTTATTTCGCTTAGCATAATGCTCTCCAGTTCCATCCATGCTGTCGCAAAGTTTAGTACTTCTTTTTTTCTTTCTGCTACATAGTATTCCATTGTGTATATGTACCATGATGTTTTGATCCAATCATCTACTGATGGGTATTTAGGTTGTTTCCAACACTTGGCTATTGTAAATTGTGCTTCTATGAACATTGGGGTGCATAGGTTCTTTTGTATTGGCGTTTTGGTGTTCTTAGGGTATAGTCCCAGCAGGGGAATCACTGGATCAAAAGGCAGTTCCATTTTCAGCTTTTGGAGGAAATTCCACACTGCTTTCCATAGTGGCTGCACCAGTCTGCATTCCCACCAACAGTGGACTAGGGTTCCCTTTTCTCCACAGCCTTGCGAGCACCTGTTGTTTGTTGATCTGTTTATGATGGCCATTCTGACCAGTGTGAAATCTCTTCCCTTTCAAAGATGATTTTATTTTTGGGAAAAACCAGAAGTCACAGGGCACAAAATAGGGGCTGCAAAGGAGTTGAGTTACATTTGATATTTTACCAAAAACTCTGCATGAGATATGATGCAACAGCAGGCCCATTTTCATGATGCAGCTGCCAATCACCTGCTGCCCATAGCTACAGCCTTATGAAATATCTGAGTAGTTTCCATGGAGAAATATTCAAGCTTAGTGCAAAATTTGATGCAGATTCATTTCTCTACTCAGTCATTTTGAATGTGATGGCCACACACTACCTATGGTCACTCAATGGCATCTACCGCCCCTACTGACTAATACAGTGAAGTCATCATTGTTCACAAATGTACATTTCAGTACATCCTTCTAGGCTGCCAGGTTACATCAATGTCACACAAAACATTCTCATTATATTAACAATGCCTAGACTTTTTCTGGACAAACCTCATAGTTACAGCAATACAGGTTAATGTGCAGAATTTTGCAAGGGTATTAGAGGAGAGCAAACTTCTGTAGAAATGTACACATGAAATGCAACAATCAATTAAGGGTACATGGAAAATGGGCATATGCAAAAACCTAGGAAAGGGGAGCCCATGGGGCCTGGAGTCAGTCTTTGGCCACCTGGAGAGATTTTTACAGACTCTTTCCTGAGAGACCTAGAGACAGGCGTCAACACCCCTTGTAAGTTCTTTAAGGTACATTGAGTACAGTTGACGTAGAGTGCATTTTCTATTATTTCAATTCAGATATTCTAAACAAATTTGTGTTACTTCAAAAATCCCTTATAAACATTCTAGCATTAGCTGCTGTAACACATAACAACTTGAGTTTCAGTAGCATAACGTGCTAGAAGTTTCTTATTCACTTAACGGTCCAATGTAGTTGTTCCTGGACAGCATGGATATTTATGAACTCAACTCCTTCCATCTGTGAATCTGTTCTCTTCAAGAGTTTCAAGCTCTCTGCACTGAAATGCCAGATGCGAGAGAAATGTTTTACTTGTATTGGCTATTGTGGGTGACTCTTCATCATGCAACAGAGCCTCAGTTGTTGACTCTCAACTAATCACATTTATTTTTCTAGTACCTGGTTTAGGGAAGGCCTTGTCTTAGTCCAAATGTATATAACAAAATACCACTGACTGGAGGACACCTAAATAGTAGAAATTTATATATCACAGTTCTGGAGCCTAGAAGTTCAAGACCAGGGTGCCATGGAATGAGGACCCTCTTCCCAGGTGAGGACTTCTCCTTGCATCCACATGTGGTGGAAGGGGCAAGTAAGCTCTCTGGGCCACTTTATTAGGTAGTTAATCCCATCACGAAGGCTTCATCCTCAAGATCTAATCACCTCCTAAAGACTCCACCTCCTAACACCATCACACTTGGGATCAGCATTTAACATGCGTATGGAGTGGGACAGCAAAAACATTCAGAATTTAGCAGCCTGTGAACCATTTTCTGTAGAAAATGACACTTGAAGAAAAATCTGTTGAAAGGGAAACTTCTTCATCTGGAAAGGTTTTCTTTCCTTTTAAGAAAGAGCCAGGAGAGAGTTGTCCTTTCTTCTTCTTTTTCTCTGGATTGTTGTCTGGATATGATGCTAGTGCCTACTGCCAGTTAGGAATAAAGTCAACACTAAGGAGATGGAAAAGTGAAGACATATATAGCCATGTGAAGCATTGTGGTCAGGTTTCTGAGTCAACCTGGAAGCCTCCTTTACTTATGAATTGCTTTTTAAAAAATATGTAATAATTAACAAAAAACCCCTTTAATTTGTGTAACCACTGTGTACCAGGTTTCTACTTATTTACCATCAAGATAACCTTTAAAGAGGAGCCTCTTTTTCATGGTGAAGAGCAGAAGTAAAACTCAATTAAATAAATTTTGCTTGGGCTAGGTTCTGTATTGTGGTGTAGTTGTGAAAAGGCAGAATTCCAAGCACATTTCAGAGGACTAATGTGGAATGGAAATTACTGATGATATTTGTGTTTTCAACAGTCCTCTGGTACTGTCTCCTATGAGCAACTGTTTTGTATATTCTAATCTCCATATTGAAATTCATCCTTTTGGTTTATTACTGAGATTTATCTATTTTCAATTACAAGGAGACATACTAAAAACAGAGCTAAAATAAATCCAGGAACTTTTGTCTAATTTGAAAATATTATAAAAAATAAGCTTGTTTTATTGACAGTTTCACTTTCCATGGCTTCAGTTACCCACAGTCAACTGCAATCTGAAAATATGAGATGGAAAATTCCAGAAATAAACAACTCAGAAGTTTTGAACTGCACGCCATTCTGGTTGTGTGGTGAAATCTCCCTTGTGTTCCATCCTGCCTGGGACATGAGTCACCCTGTTGTCCAGTGTCTCCTTGCTACGTATGCTCCCCACAACTAGTCACTTAGCAGCAGTCTGGGTTGTCAGATCCACTGTCTCGGTATTGCAGTGCTTGATGCTCAAGTCACCCTCATTTTACCTAAGAATCACCCTAAAGTGCAAGAGGTATGATGCTGACAATTTACGTATGCCAAAGAGAAGCTGTAAAGTGCTTCTTTTAAGCAAAAATGTGAATGCAATGAAATAAGGTGTTTTTATTACAGTATATTGTTATAATTGTTCTTTTATTCATTGTTGTTGTTAATCTCTTACTATGCCTAATTTATAGATTAAACTTTATCATTGGTCTATATGTATGGGAAAACACATAGCATATGTAGGTTTCAGTACTATGCATGGTTTTATACACCCACTTATGCCCTTGGAACATGTTCCCCAGTGGATAAAGGGGAACAACTATACCAGTAATACTTTGATATTTTCATGAAAAAAATAATGTGTTTTCTATTTACAAACTCATAACAGATTGCATGTTCAATGTACATAATGAGTAACTTCATTGTCTGTTGAACTAGCTGCTTAAATTGAAATGGTTTATTTTGCATTCATGTTTTTCAGATAAATTTGGTTTAATACCATTTTTTCTCCTTCTTTGTTATGACAGGAGATAATCTGTTGAAACAAGGGATCAGCATTTACTGAGGCATTTGACATAAATGTATCCTAGAATCAGACATTCACCTGTGAAAATTCCAGTATACAAACTGAACTGACCCAGAATATAGCCTTCTTCTTATTACCATTGGTGAACTTGGACAGGAGGAAATTCCATTATTTTCATTGTCTTTCTTTAGAGAAGAATGTTAGGTGAATAGTGGCTATATGGTGTCCCTTACTCCTTACTAAAAATTTTGATTTCACTATTAATTCAGCATTGATCTATTGCTGCATAACCCCTTCCAGTCAATTTAATATTAATGGAAAAGGATTCAGGCTGATGAAGAGTCATTTGAAAAATTCCCATGGTAAAAAATACATTGCTTATTATTATATTATTAAACTATTTACCTATAAAGTGGTAACCTTGTATCATTTATAAATTATATAGATCATTATGATGTTTATTTCTATTTATTTATTTATTTATTTATTTTTGCAGTTAATATATTTCATCATTTATTCTTTTTTTTCAAACATTTCTTTCTTTATTTAGCATAATGCTCTCCAGTTCCATCCATGCTGTCGCGAAGTTTAGTAGTTCTTTTTTTCTTGCTGCTGTGTAGTATTCCATTGTAAAATGTACCATAATTTTTTTTTTTTTTGGTATCAAAGACTTTTTTTTAAAATTTATTTACTTTTTAAATACATTTGTCTCGGCCTCCCTCCCACCTCTTTCCCTTACCCCCTCCCACTTTCCCTCCCTCAGCTCTTCCCCTTTGGTTTTGTCCATGAGTCCTTGCTATATATTCCTTGACTTTCCCCTTCCCTTCCCTTTCCCTGCCCGCCCCCCTCTCCTTCCCTCTTGTCTCTGTTGATTTCTTTTCCTTTCAGTGTTGCTGGTCATATTTTCCTTGCATCTTTGCATTGTTGGTTAGGTTCCGCTTATAGGTGAGATCATGTGGTATTTGTCTTTCGCCCCCTGGCTTATTTCGCTTAGCATGATGCTCTCCAGTTCCATCCATGCTGTCGCAAAGTTTAGTACTTCTTTTTTTCTTTCTGCTGCGTAGTATTCCATTGTGTATATGTACCATAATTTTTTGATCCAATCATCTACTAATGGGCATTTAGGTTGCTTCCAAGACCTGGTTATTGAAAATTGTGCTGCTATGAAGATTGGGGTGCATAGGTTCCTTTGTATTGGCGTTTTGGTGTTCTCAGGGTATAGTCCCAGCAGGGGAATCGCTGGGTAAAAGGCAGTTCCATTTTCAGCTTTCTGAGGAAATTCCACACTGCTTTCCATAGTGGCTGCACCAGTCTGCATTCCCACCAACAGTGGACTAGGGTTCCCTTTTCTCCACAGCCTCGCCAGCACCTGTTGTTTGTGGATCTGTTTATGATGGCCATTCTGACCGGTGTGAGGTGTGTACCATAATTTTTGATCCAATCCTCTACTGATGGGCATTTAGGTTGCTTCCAACACTTGGCTATTGTAAATTGTGCTGCTATGAACATTGGGGTGCATAGGTTCTTTTGTATTGGCATTTTGGTGTTCTTAGGGTATAGTCCCAGCAGGGGAATCCCTGGATCAAAAGGCAGTTCCATTTTCAGCTTTCTGAGGAAATTCCACACTGCTTTCCATAGTGGCTGCACCAGTCTGCATTCCCACCAACAGTGGACTAGGGTTCCCTTTTCTCCACAGCCTCGCCAGCACCTGTTGTTTGTGGATCTGTTTATGATGGCCATTCTGACCGGTGTGAGGTGTGTACCATAATTTTTGATCCAATCCTCTACTGATGGGCATTTAGGTTGCTTCCAACACTTGGCTATTGTAAATTGTGCTGCTATGAACATTGGGGTGCATAGGTTCTTTTGTATTGGCATTTTGGTGTTCTTAGGGTATAGTCCCAGCAGGGGAATCCCTGGATCAAAAGGCAGTTCCATTTTCAGCTTTTGGAGGAAATTCCACACTGCTTTCCATAGTGGCTGCACCAGTCTGCATTCCCACCAACAGTGGACTAGGGTTCCCTTTTCTCCACAGCCTCGCCAGCACCTCCTGTTTGTTGATATGTTTATGATGGCCATTCTGACCGGTGTGAGGTGGTACCTGATGGTGGTTTTGATCTGCATTTTTCTGATGGCTAGTGATGCTGAGCATCCTTTCAAATGCCTCTGGGCCCTCTGTACTTCCTCCTTGGAAAAGCATCTGCCCAGGTCCTTTGCCCATTTTTTGATTGGATCGTTTGTCTTCTTGGAGTGGAGTCGAGTGAGTTCTTTCTATCTCTTGGAGATCAAACCTCTATCTGATGTATCATTAGCAAAAATATTTTCCCATATGGTTGGATCCCTTTCATTTTGCTGATGTTTTCTTTTGCTGTGCAGAAGCTTCTTATTTTGATGAGGTCCCACTTGTTTATTCTTTCCTTTATGTCCCTTGCTTTAGGAGACATATCAGTGAAAAAATGGCTGCGTGGGATATCTGAGAGTTTCCTGCCAATGTTCTCTTCTGGGACTTTGATGGTGTTGCAACTTATATTAAGTCTTTTATCCATCTTGAGTTTATTTTTGTGTATGGTGTCAGCTGATGATCCGATTTCAATTTTTTGCATGTAGCTGTCCAGCTCTCCCAACACCATTTGTTGAAGAGGCTATTATAGCTCCATTTTATGCTTCTGCCCCCTTTGTCAAATATCAGATGCCCATAGAGACCTGGGCTTATTTCTGAGCTTTCTATTCTGTTCCACTGGTCTACGGGTCTGTTCTTGTGCCAGTACCAAATTGTTTTGAGTATAGTGGCCTTGTAGTAGAGTTTGATGTCCGGTATTGTGATCCCTCCTACTTTGTGTTTCTTTCTCAAAATTGCTGCGGCTATTCGGGGTCGTTTATGGTTTCATATAAATTTTTGAAATGTCTGTTCTATATCCGTGAAATATGTCATTGGTATCTCAATAGGGATTGTGTTGAATCTATAAATTGCTTTGGGTAGCTTGGACATTTTGATGATATGAATTCTTCCAATCCATGAGCACAGTATATGCTTCCATTTATTTGTGTCTTCCTTAATTTCTTTTTTCAATGTTATATAGTTTTCTGCATACAGGTCTTTTATGTCTTTGGTTAAATTTATGCCTAGGTACTTGATTTTTCTTCTTGCTATATCGAATGGTATTTTTTCTCTGATTTCTTCTTCTTCTATTGCATTGCTGGTGTACAAAAATGCCTTTGATTTCTGAATGTTGACTTTGTGTCCTGCTGTTTTGCCAAATTCACTTATTAGGTTGAGGAGTTTTTTGGTAGAGTCTACAGGGTTCTCTCTGTACACTATCATGTCATCTGCAAACAATGATAACTTTACTTCCTCCTTTCCTATTTGGATGCCTTTTATCTCTTTCTCTTGTCTGTCCGCTGTGGCTAGGACTTCCAATACGATGTTGAAAAGAAGCGGTGAGAGCGGACATCCTTGGCGTTTTTCCGATCTTAGTGGGAAAGCTTTCAGCTTTTGCCCAATAAGCCAGGGGGTGAAAGGCAAATACCATATGATCACCTAAAGTGGAACATAACCAACAATACAAAGATGCAAGGAAAATATGACCAGCAACACTGAAAGGAAAATAAATCAACAGAGACAAGAGGGAAGGAGGCAGGGGCAGGGTAAGGGAAGGGAAGGGGAAAGTCAAGGAACATATAGCAAGGACTCATGGACAAAACCAAAGGGGAAGAGCTGAGGGAGGGGGCAAGGGAAAGTGGTAGCGGGGAGGCAGAGACAAATGTATTTAAAAAATAAAGAAAGAAAGGAAAAAAGAAAGGACACGAATTGTTCAAAATTATCTGAAATTAAAATAAAGTGTATTAGTAAAGTTGCAAAAAAAAAAAAGAAATTCACATTTAAGATATTGAGCACATCTCAAAAATTTAAAACGCTATAAAATATTTATTTGACAAACTCGGTTTAAAAAAAAGTGTATGTGTTTTTAAAAAAATAAATTCTTTTAATACTTTTTTTTTAAAAAAGCATTTCTTTCTTTCTTTCTTTATTTTAAATACATTTGTCTCTGCCTCCCCCCCACCACTTTCCCTTGCCCCCTCCTTCTTTTATATTTATTTTTTAATTCATTGTTGAATTACAGTTGTCCTTCCTCTTTCCCCATTGCCCTCACTTCTACACTCAATTCCTCCCCATTGTCCCTGCCCATGAGTCTTCTACACACGTTCCTTTGCTCGCACTGTCCCTTTCTTTGCTCCATGTCCCCATGCCCCCTCAAATATGGTCAGTGTCTGTTAGTTCCTTATTTCCAAGTCTCTGGTTCTATTTTGATCATTTCTTTGTTCTGTTAATGAGGTTCCACTTATAGTTGAGAGCATATGAAATTTGTCTTTCACTGCCTGGCTTATTTCACTTAACATAATGCTCTCCAGTTCCATCCATGCAGTCACCAAGGGTAAGAGTTCCTTATTTTTTTTCTGCTGTGTATTCCATTGTGTAAATGTACCACAGTTTTATTATCCACTCATTTACTTATGGACACTTAGGCTGTTTCCTGCTCTTGGATATTGTAAGTAAAGTTGTTATGAACATTAGGGTGCATAGGTACTTTTGAATTGGTGGTTCAGGGTTCTTAGGTTATTGTACCAGCAGTGGGATTGTAGGATCTAAATGCAGTTCCATCTTTAGTTTTTTGAGTTTTAATTCTTTTTTTATTTTTAAATCATGTTTATTCTATTACAGTTGCCTACATTTTTCCCCATTTTCCCTCCTCCACCCATCCCACCAGTACCCCCTGCAGTCAATTCCCACTCTGTTTTCCATGTCCTTGTGTCATTCATACATGTTCTTTCTTTAGTCCCTTCCCCTTCCCACCATTGCCCTCTTTCCCCATCCCCTCTGGTCACTTTCAGACTGCTCCATGTTTCCATGTCTGTGGTTTATATTGTTCATTAGGTTATTTTGTTGAATAGATGCCACTTATAGGTGAGAATTCACTTATATGGTATTTGTCTTTTACTGACTGACTTACTTCATTTATCATAATATTCTCCAGTTTCATCCATGTTGTCGCAAAAGGTAGGAGTTCCATCTTCCTCCTTCCTTCTCTTCTTCCCTCCCTCCCTCCCTCCCTCCCTTCCTTTCTCTTTCTCTCTCTTTCTTTCTGATAGTTTACTTGCTTCTATTTCATTTAGTTTTCTTTGTGGGGATTCCTTCTTTCCCTTGTAGTGGGGTGTATTTCTTTGTCTTCCCATTATTTGTGAGACTCTTCTTTTTTGCTTCTGCTTCTTAAATTGATCTCTCTTGATTGTCTGACTTTGTAGTGTGAAATTCTATGGTAGGAGTTGCTATTTTTGCTTTCTGGATCTTCCTCCAATGATAGATGTTGACCCTGTCTGACCTTAGGCAGTCTGTTCAAGACTTCCAGGAATGTACTGTTTGTCTCCTTCAGCTCTTAGTCTAGTTAGTGCACTCAGCAGGCCTGCTTAGACAGCTCAGGGTGGGACAGAGTCCCTCCTGGGGGCCTGGTTATTGGGTCCTCTCATGCTGCTGCCACTCAGGGGAGTGGTCTCTGCTTGAGCAAGATGGCTGCTGCTGTATGGGGGAAGAGTCAGCACTGGGGTCCTCCCAGCTACTCTCTCCATTCTCTCCCTAAAGCCTCTCTCCTCATGTGTCTCTAGCCCACTCTGCCCCTGCCTTTGTTGGGGACCAGAGTAAGTGTCTGCAAATAAAAAATCATGCATTCGTCCTTTAAATGGCTCTCTGCATCTCCAGCTGCCTGTCTCTGGCAGAGAGCAACCCTGCCACTTTTTGCATCTGGCTGTTTTCCATGTACTTCTGGGCTCTGGTGCTGTAGGCTGGAGATCCCCGCGTTTGGTTTAGACCCCACTCTTCTCAGGGGGATCCAACTGGCCCTTTCAATATCCTGCTGGTGCTTCCCATGGGCATCCTGCCTGCCTTCTTGAGTCTTTACCACACTCCTTACCAGTTAGATTGCGCTTAAGCTGATTCTTCTGTTTTTCTGAGGTTATAAGACTCCTCTCTTGCTATTGTTCAGTTGTTTGTTCCACATGATTTCTCCACAATTTAGTTGTAATTCCAGGTTGGTCCTGGGAGGAGGTCAGTGTGACTTCCACTCACTCCTCTGCCATATTGATTCCAGACCCTGTTTTTCTTAGGGGGATCCAACTGTCCGTTTCAATATCCTTCTTGTGCTCTTGTCTGTGGGTGCTCCACCTGCCTTCTTAAGTCTCTACCTCACTCTTTACAAGTTACGTTGTTCTAAAGCCAATTATTCTATTTTTCTGATGTTGTAAGACTCCTCTCTTGCTACTGTTCAGTTGTTTGTTTCACGTGATTTCTCTACAATTTAGTTGTAATTCCAGATTGGTCCTCGGAGATGGTTAGTCTGACTTCCACTTACTCCTCCACCATCTTGATTCCTCTTTCTAGTGTCTTGAGTTTTTAGTAGTTTAGTATTTTGTTTTCCATAGTGACTACACCAGTCTGTATTCCCACCAACAGTGTATTTGGTTTCCCTTTTCTCCACAACTTCACCATCACTTGTTGTTGTAGGTTTATTAATGATGGCCATTCTGACCAGGGTGAAGTGGTATTTCATTGTGGTCTTAATTTGCATCTCTGATGGTTAGTGATGTGGAGCATTTTTTCATATGTCTATGGGACCTCTGTATGTTCTTCTTGGAGAAGTGTGTGTTCAGGTCCTTCACCCATTTTTTAATTGGATTGCTTGTCTTCTTGGAATGGAGTTGTGTGAGTTCTTTATATATTTTGAAGATCAAACCCTTGTCCAAGTTATCATTGGCAAATATGTTTTCTTATATGGTTGGTTCCCTTTACATTTTGTTGATGTTTTCCTTAGCTGTGCAGAAGCTTTTTTGTTTGATGTAGTCCCATTTGTTTATATTTTCCTTTATATCCTTCACTCTAGAAGATGTATCTGTGAAAGCATTGCTGCTTGGGTTATCTGACATTTTCCTGCCTATGTTTTCCTCTAGGACTTCTATGCTGTCATGACTCATATCCACATATTTTACCCATCTCCAGTTTATTTTAGTGTATGGTGTAAGGTGGCGGTCTTGTTTCATTCATTTGAATGTACTTGTCCAGATCTCCCAGCACTATTTATTGAAGAGGCTATATTTATTCCATTTTATGTCCCTGCCCCCTTTGTTGAGTATTAACTGACTGAGTTACCATCGGGTTACTTCTGAGCTCCCTCTTCTGTTCCTTTGATCTATGTGTCTGTTCTTTTGCTAGTACCAGAGTCTTTTGATTACCTTGGCCTTGTAGTATAGTTTGATATCAGGCATTGTGATCCCTCCTACTTTTTTCTTCTTTCTCAAAATTGCTGCAGCTATTCAGGGTCATTTATGATTCTATATAAATCATCGAAATATTTGTTCTATATATGTGAAATATGTCATTGGTAATTTGATAGGATTTTCACTGAATGTATAGATTGATTCAGGTAGCAGGTACATATTTGATGATGTTAATTCTTCCAATCCATGGACGTGGTATATGTTTCCATTTATTTGTGTCTTCCATAATTTCTTTCTTCAGTGTTATGCAGTTTTCTGAGTACAGGTGTTTTATCTCCTAGATTAGTTTTATTACTAGGTACATTATTTTTCTTGTTGCCCTAGTGAATGGGACTTATTCCTGATTTCATTGTTGATGTACAAAAATGCCTTCAATTTCTGAATACTTATTTTGTATGCCACCATTTTGTCAAATTCATTTCATAGGTTGAGTATATTTTTGGTGGAGTTAGTAGGGTTTTATATGCACACTCTCATGTCATCTACATGAAGTAACAGCTTTACTTCCTCCTTTCCAATTTGGATGCCTTTTATTTCTTTTTCTTGTTGGATCACTGTGGCTAGAACTTCCAATACTATGTTGAATAGGAGTAGTGAAAGTGGACACCCTTTTCTTGTGCCTGATCTTAGTGGGAAAGATTTTAGTTTTTGCCTGTGGAGTATGATGTTGGCTGTAGGCTTCTCATATATGGCCTTTATTATGTTGAGGTACACTCCCTCAACTCCCACTTTGTTGACTGTTTTTTATCATAAATAGGTGCTGTACTTTATCAAATGCTTTTTCAGCATCTGTTGATATGATCATGTGTTTTTTTCATCTCATAATGTTTTTGTGGTATATTGCATTTATTGATTTATGGATATTGTACCATCCTTGCCTCCCTGGGGTGAATCCCACTTGAACATGGTGTATGATCTTTTTAACATATTGCTGGATTCAATTTGCCAATATTTTGTTGAAGATTTTAGCATGTATGGTCATGAGCGATATTGGCCTGTAGTTTTCTTTTTTGTGTCTTTATCTGTCTTTGGAATTAGATTAATTCTGGGAAAATATAAAGAGTTTGGGGCCCTTCCCTCTTGGATTTTTTGGAATAGTTTTAGAAAAATTGGGATTAGTTCTTCTATAAGAGTTTGGTAAAATTCTCCTGTGAATTCATCTGGCACAGGGGTTTTGTGTGCTGGGAGTTTTTGATTACTCTTTCAATTTCACTACCTGACACTAGTCTATTGAGGCTCTGGCTTCTTCTTGACTCAGTTTTGGAGGATCAGATATTTCTAAAAATTTGTCCATTTCTCTCAGTTTTCAAATTTCTTGACTCACAATTCATAATAATTTCTTATGATTCTTTGTGTTTCTGTGGTATTGGTTATAATTTCACCCCTCTCATTTCTGGTTTTATATATTTGGGTCATCTGTCTTTTATTTGGGTCTGGCTAGAGGCTTGTTGGTATTGTTTATCTTTTCAAAGAACCAACTCCTGGATTTATTGATCCTTTGCATTGTTCTTTTACTCTCTATGTCATTCAATTTTGCTCTGATTTTGATTATTTCCTTCCCTCTTCTTGCTCTGGGTTTTGTTTGTTGTTGTTCCTCTCATTTTTGTAGATCTAGGGTTAGGTTGTTTATTTGCAATATTTCTATCTTTTTTAGGCAGGCCTGTATTGCTATGAACTTCCCTCTCAGGACTGTCTTCATTGTATCCCATAGGTTTTGTGATGTTGTGTGTTCATTTTCATTTGTTTCCAGAAACTTGCTGATTTCTCCCTTGATCTCATTGTTTACCTCATTAGTGTTTAATAGCATGCTATTCAGTCTACATGTATTTGACCGTTTTGAGTTTTTCCCTTCAGGTTGGTTTCCAGTTTCAAGCCCTTGTGGTCTGGAAAATGCTTGTATGATTACAATTTTCTTGAATTTGCTGAGTCTTGTTTTGAGTTGTAAAATGTGTATCTTTGGAAATGCCCCATGTGCATTTGAAAGGAATGAGTATTTTGCTTCCTTGGGATGAAAGTTTCTTTGTACCTCAGTTAAGTCCATTTGATTGGAGCATTGTTCCTGCCACAAAATCCTTGTTGATATTTTGTTTGGAAGTTCTATCCATTGTTGACAGTGGGGTGTTAAAATTCTCTAGTATAAGTGTGTTGCTATCTATATCTTTCTTGAAATCTTCCAAGATGTTCCTTATACGTTTGGGTGTTCCTATGTTGTGTGCATATATGTTTATATTGTTTATATCTTCTTGATGGAGTCTTCTCTTGAGTATTATGAAGTGTCCTTCTGTGTCTCTTTTTATGGCCTTTGTTTTGAAGTCTATTTTGTCGGATATAGGTATTACTATCCCTGCTTTTTAAATTTTCCTGTCCATTTGCTTCGAATATTTTATTCTGACTTTTCTCTTTCAGTTTGTGTAGGTCCTTTTCTCTGAGGTGGGTCTCTTGTAGGCAGTGTATGTGCAGGTCACGTTTTCTTATCCGTTCAGCTATCCTGTGTCTTTTGATTGGAACACTTAATCCTTTCACATTTAATGTTACCATTGAAAGGCATTTATTAATTGCAGTATGTCCTTTGTGCATGCGTTCCTCTCTTTTTCATTCTATACCTTCATCTTTTTAAAGTAATCCCTTTAGCATGTTTTGCAATATTGGTTTGGGGGAGGTATGTTCTTTTAACCTTCTTTTGTCTGGAAAACTCCCTATTTCTCCTTCCCTTTTAAATGAGAGCATTGCTGGGTAGAGTTTTTTTTTTTTGGTTGCAGGCCTCTGCTTTTCATTACTTGGAATATTTCATGTCATTCCTTTCTTGCTTTTGTGTTTCTGTTGAGAAATCAACTGGCGGTCTTATTGGAGCTCCCTTGTATGTTATTACCTGTTTCTCTCTTACTGCTTTTAAGATTCTCTGTCTTTAATATTTGACATTTTCATTATGCTGTGTCCTGGAGCAGGCCTCTTTGGGTCCATCTTGATTGGGACCCTCTCTGCTTCCTGAACTTACATGGTAATTCCTCTTGACAAGTTAGGGAAGTTTTCTGTCATTAATTTTTCAAACAAGTTTTCTATCTCTTGCTCCTTTTCTTCTCCTTCTGGTATTTCTATAATTTGAATGGTGTTGCTTTTCATGTTGTCCGAATTTCCCTTTATTTGTCTTCATACTTTTTTAGTCTTTTTCCATGGCTTCTCTACCTGTGTATTTCCTTCTACCTTGTCTCCCGGCTCACTTAATTGGTCCTCTGCCTCTTCCAGCCTGCTTTTAATTCCATCTAGTGTAATGTTCATATCAGATCTTGTATTCTTCAATTCTTCCTGGTTCTTTATACTTTCTATTTCCCGTTTCATGCTATTGTAGTTCCCACTCATTTTCTTGTAGTTCTCAGTGAGTTTCTTGAGCATTCTTATAAGCATTTTTTGAAATCTGTATCTGAATGATTGCTTGACTCAGTTTCATTTTGTTTTTTTTTTCTTTCTGGGGATTCTCCCATTCCTCTTAATTGGGGGTTGTTTCTTTGTCTTCCCATTTTAGGTGACACTTTTTGTTTGTGTCTCTGTATTTGGGTGCTCTGATTTGCCTGCCTGTCTTCATGTGGAGTACTTCTGTGGTAGGAGTTCTGTAGAACTCAGAGGTACAGTCTCTTTGATATCATTGGATGATCTAAAGTTGCCTTTTCTTCTCTTTGTGTGGGTTCTCTTGTTGTACTTGGGTTTTACCTATTGGTGCCTTCTTTGTTGGTGTGTTCTCTCCTCCAGTGGGCTTACTAGTAGTCACAGCTCCCACCTTATCTTGTATGCTGTTGTACAGATGTTGGGTAACAAAGCAGTATTACCAGACCAACAAGCCTATGAGAGCAAAAAAAAAGAAATGTCCCCCCATCATAACAGCAGTCGCAACTGCAATTCAGCAAAGATAAATAAAAGTGAAGAGAGATTATGGATATTATAAGCTATGACAAAGGGAATATGAGATGACTAAAAGAGGGGAAATATTATTGAGTGGTAAGAGAGAGGAGAATAAATAAGGGAGTAGGTATAGAACTGAGGCAATCAATAGGGGAGAACAAAATTTAAAACATAAGTCAAACACAAAAGGGAAATGAGAACACTGTGGTAAGAAAAAGGAAAAGTGTACTATGTGGTTTGGAGTAAAATTGAAAAGATATTAGACCAACAGATATTGCAGAAAGACCATAGTAGTTCTGATATTCATGAGGCTGACTAAAGTTTAACAAAGGTGGAAAGGAAAAATACTGTACAAAAGTGAAAAGTGAATAAGAGATGTCTACCATATTTTAATTTCTTGAGGAAATTCCGTACTGTTTTCCACAGTGGCTACACCAGTTGGCATTCCCACCAATAGTGTACTAGGGTTCCCTTTACTCCATACCTTGCTAGCACTTGCTGTTTGTTGATTTGGTGATGATGGCCATTCTGACTGGTGTGAAGTGGTATCTCATTGTGGTCTTAATTTACATCTCTCTGATGGCTAGTGATGCTGAGCATCCTTTCATATGTGTCTGAACCCTCTGTGTGTCCTCCCTGGAGAAGTGTCTGTTCATGTCTTTTGTCCATTTTTTAAGTGGGTTGTTTGTCCTCTTGGAGTGGAATTGTATGGGTTATTTATGTATTTTTGAGATCAAACCTTTGTTCTACTGTAAGAAAAATGATTTTGAGTGGATAAGGGAAGCAAACTAAGTGTAGGGAGTAAAGCCCGATTGAGAGAGGAAGGAAGAAAGAAAAAAGGAAATAAAATTCCTCACTTAACTGACCAGGAGTAGGGGAAAGGTGAAATGGAGTAAGATGGGGGAGAATAATCTATGAGATTTTAAGTAAAAACAAATAGTGAAGAAATAGGAGTTTCATTTGAGAAGTACAGTAATAACTGTGGCATTTCATCCAACTATTCACTCTTCATAAAATGTGAAAAAGATGTAAGACTTTTATGAGAGGGGAAAAAGGATGGTAGCTGGCTTAAGAAAGAAGAGTGCTTATGTGAGGTTAGATGGAGGAGAAAAAGTGAGTGTAAGGGATAGGAACCTGGCATAGTGTGAGAGAAAATAAAGTTTACAAACACAGTAATAAATCTCCAGAAGATCACAAAATGGATTAAAACCAGGAAATGGTGCTGTGTGGGATTTGGAATAATAACATATTAAGAAATATATTATCTGAATAAAAAGAATAAAAAGTAAAAGATCAAGAGTAGTGAGTTATTTGGAATAAGAGTGAAGTGAAAGAACAAAAATTAAAATGCAATATGAAACAGAAACAAACAAAAATACAAAAAGAGACCTTTCCAAAGAAGGTATACAGGTGGTAAACAAGCATATGAAAAGACACTCAACTTCAGCACCATCATTAGGAAATGCAAATTGAAACATCACTGATTTCCCTCAAAATACTTATTAGAATGACTAAAATTAGAAAAAAAGTGGCATTACCAATTGCTTGCCAAGATTCAGAGCAACATGAACTCTTATTTATTACTGGTGGGAGTGCAAATTGGTACAGGTACTTTAGAAGACAGTTGGACAATTTTTTTATAAAACTAAACATAGTCTTACCATACAATCCGACAATCACTTCCAGGTATTTACTCAACTGATTTGAAAATGTATGTCCACACAAAAACCTGCACTTGATTGTTAATAACAACTTTGTTCATAATTACCAAAACTCAGAGGCAACCAAGATGTTCTTTAATGGGTGAGTTAATAAAGAAAGTGTGTATATCTGTTAAAAAAAAAGAAAACAAAAAGAAGAGAATAAAAAAGCAAACATTCAAGCTCTTATGGAAGAGCAAGGTGAAATTTGTTTCAGTTGTTGGTGTTTGCCTTGTGACTTCTTTCTGGACCTCTCTCTGGTTTTCTCTGAACTCCAGGTCCTAATGTCTTTCTCCTGAAAAAAAAAAAAATCCCCTGGCTGCTTGTTAAACCTGTCCATCCATTTTGAAGGTCTTCCAGGCTTCCACATGCAGTGGTGGGGGGTGAGGTGGGTGTGGGTGGGGTTGGGCTTTTGTTTCTGATGGTTTGGCAAGTATGGAGGTTCAATCTGGGCTTCAGTAATCACAGGTGCCCAGGTCCAGTCCACGCCTTCAGAACACTGTGCGGCCTTACTCTCTAGTTCGCACACTTGCGTTGGGTTGTCATCAAGAAACCACCTTGCTCTGGACCCCTTTAATCAATCCATGAGTGCACCAAGGGAGAGCAAATCATGCCCACAATCCTTCCTTGTTGGCCTGGCAGCTGCGAGTGTAAGGTCCCTGCCCAGTGTCCTCAGTTCCCCTTCTGAGAAAAGTCCTGTTGGTGCCATTGCCACTTTGAGCCACTGCCTGGCTTTCCACACACTCTAATTCTCTGGCAAGTCCAGAGTCTATCTGAGTGATGGCCAATCACAGCCCACCTGTTCTCCCAGCTCCAGGTGCTGCCAGGATGCCCCCAACTCTCTGGCACTATCCCAGCCTATGACTGCCAGCCCAGCTTTGGTCCACTGCCCAACCAGTGTGTTCACTGGTTGTCTTCCCACACCCCCTGCCCAGTGACTTTACCCATTCAAATATCTCCTGGCATGGGCCTGGGATTTCCCCACCCTGGGAGGGGTCAGTGAAGCTAGGCTGCTATCACTGACCAGGTGCTCCTCCAATGTTATCCCTGCAGCAGATTTGTTTTCTGGTGTCATTCCCATGGACCTTTCCTGTCCACCTATAATATCTCCTTACTATCTGTTTTGAAGCACCCTCTGCATACTTTGGCTTCTGAACTTTATATCAGCTAAGATTCTGTTGTCTGTTCACTTTGTTTTTTCAGAAGATTTGCTATGTGTCCCAGTTAGGTGCACACATGGTTAGTCAGCTCTTACTTACTTTGCTGCCATCTTCTCTCCTAGGTCATTATGATGAAGTTTATTTAAATTTATAACTTCACTAAATTGTGTCCTTCTGCAGTAAGAACTTCCCTGTAGAACTCCAATCTTGTGGTCTTTCTGCTTGTGCTTTAGAAGCACTTAGAGCACTTTGCCAGAGGAAATGGTCAAGTCATCTCAGTTGCAACAAATTAGTTAAGTCTATCACTGGAACACCATGTCCAAATTCTAACACGAGGTAGATGTTGCTGTGGTCTTGGAGATGAATACATCTTTATCCTGTGGTATTTTAGCTGTATCTCTCCTGACTTTGACAGAAAATTAAAGCATTCACAGGAATTACAATTATAGGCATTTTTTTCTTCTTCAGCATGTAAGAATTAAATGAATGCCCATTATTTTTGGCTTTGCCATTGATACTTCTTTAGAGCAAAATATAAATATAAGTCTGTGCTTTAGTTTTTCACCCCACAGGACATTCATGAAGCCTAAAAATTTTCCTGAAATTAAATTGAGGAGTGAAGGGTGTGGCCCATTCATTCATTCATTTATTCAGTATTTATCACAGATCTATTATATTATATTCCAGACTGTCCTCTGAGTTCTAGGGGACTTTGAGGGGAGCAAAAACAAGCATTGTCTAACCTCATGGAACATCTAGTTGGAGTTAACATAGAAAAAGTCCCTAAAAATATCAAGCTAATTAATTATGGTTTCCAGGAAAACAGAATAAATGAATCAATTAGCAAGAAATAGCCTAGAGAAAACTGTTACAATAAATGCAGTTAAGAGTGGAGTAGTGAGGGCTAGATTAACAGTTGAACAAGACAGGCACAGACAGTAGGTTCCTGGAAGTCTCAAACAGACTGCCTAAGGTCAGACAGGGTCAACATCTGACATCATCAGAGGCAGATCCAGTAGGAACAAAACAGCAGTCTCCTACCATAGAAGTTCACACCACAAGGTCAGGAAATCAAGGCAGATCAATTTAAGATGCAGAAGGAAAAAAAAAGAGTCTCAAAAATAATGGGAAGACTCACCCCACTAATTGAAGGGAAAGGTGGAATCCCCAGAAAGAGAACTAAATGAAATGGAGGCAAGTAAACTATCAGATATTGAGTTCCAAACAATGGTTCTAAAGAAACTGAATGAGCTCAGTGAGCTCAGAACTACAAAAATCTACAGGGAATGTATGAGGAACTTACTGCAAACTATATCAGCATGAAAAAGGACATAGAAACTATCAACAAGAGACAAGAGGAAATGAATAATACCATTTCTTAATTGAAGAACACAGTAGAAAGGATCAAAAGCAGGCTAGGTGAAGCAGAGGATCAAATCAGTGAGCTGGAGGACAAGGTAAAAAAAGATCCCCAACAGAGCAAGAAAATGAAAAAAAAACTCAGAGAATGAAGGGGCATTTAAAGAAATGCAGGACAACCCGAAACATAATAATATCTGTAAAATGCGGATACCAGAAGGAGAAGAGGAGCAAGGGATAGAAAACCTGTTTGAAAAGGTACTGATGGAAAATTTTCCTAATTTGAAGAGAGAAAAAAGTCACACAAGTCCAGGAAACACAGAGGGTCACATTTAAGAGGAACCTAATGAGGTCTTCTCCAAGACACATCATCATTAAAATGTCAAATATCAAAGACAAAGAGAATCCTAAAGGCAACAAAGGAGAAACAGGTAGTAACATAGAAGGGAGCCCTGCTATGTCTAGAGGCTGACTTCTCAACAGAAACACTACAAGCCAGATGGGAATGGCAAGAAATATTCCAAGTCATGAAAAGCAAAGGCTTGCAACCAAGACTGCTCTACCCAGAAAGCTTCTCAATTCAAATGGAAGGTGAAATAAGGAATTTCCCAGACAAAAGAAGGCTGAAAGAATATACCTCCAGTAAACCAGCACTGCAAAATATGCTAAAGGGACTACCTTAAGATGAAGGAAAAGTTTCTATGAATACCCAGTTCCTTTCACAGTTGCCAATCTTTGATATTACCAATATTTTTAATACTTATTCATCTGATTGTGACAATGATGCATTATTTTGATTGTTCCTTTATTATTTGTTGAAACTAAACCTGTTTTTGTGTGTTTATGGCCTATTTCTATTATTTTTAAAAAACTTTATATGACTTTTTGGTATTCTTTATCCATTTTTTGAGTGAATGTTTGTAGAACTTTTTCCCTAAAAAAAAATAAACAAAAACTATTAATTCTCTTTTAGATGTCTTGCAAATACTTTCCTATTCTATTACTTGTCCTTTAACATTTTAAAATATGTATATTACTATAAATGTTTTAAATGTTTAATATAGTCATATTGTCAATATTTTAGTTTATACCTTTTGGGTTGGAATATTTTACTTTATCATGAGAAAAATATTAGTTTGTATTTTCTCCTAAAACTTCTTAGATTTTACATATTGATTTTTAACTCCCTTGAATATTTCTTGTATAATGTGTGAAAGAAGGGTCTATATGTGTTTTATTTCAAGTTATAGTAGTTCATGCACCTTATTTGTGGAATAAGCCTTATTTTTCCCATTTGTTTGAAATATCAATTTAATCATATATTACATTGTTAAACAGATATATATGTTTGTTTCTAGAACACTCATTTTATTCCATTGATCTACTTGATTATTTTCTGTGCTGGTGTCATGTTGTCATAATTGCAGAGACTCTGTAATAGATTTAAACTTTTAAATATTTTATGATGAATTTTAACTTTAAAAAAATAAATAAGATCGATCTGTCTTTAAAAGAAAGAAAGAAAGAAAGAAAGAGAGAAAGAACTCCTACCTTTTGTCACAATATGGATGGAACTGGAGAATATTAAGCTAAGTGAAATAAGTCAGTTGGTGAAAGACAAATACCATATGATCTCACCTATAAGTGGACTCTATTTAAGAAAATAAACTAACGAACAAAATAAACAACAGGCATGGAAACATGGAGCAGACTGAAAGTGACCAGAGGAGATGGGGAAAGAGGACAATGGTGGAAAAAAGGGGAAGGGCCTAGACAAAGAACATGTATGAATGACCCATGAACATGGACAAGAGTGGGAATTGACAGTGGGAGCAGGGGGTGGGGGTAGAATAGGTGGAGGAGACAAAGGAGGAAAAATTGAGACAACTGTAATAGAATAAACATGATTTAAAAATTAAGAAACACATTCAAAAATATAATTATAAAGAATTTCAAGACAGAGACAGCAGTGCATTATACCTGGACCTCAAGCTCTTCTCATTGAGCAGGGTGTTGTGAGTGCACAGAGAAGAGGAGGTAGAGAAGCCAGCCCTGATGAGGAAAACAATTCCCTTGCTTTCACTTAAGTGACCAGTGTGGCAATTGTTTACCTGTTTTTAAACCTCTCCTGATCAAAGAAAAAACACTGTGTATAAACATTCTTCTGTTTCTTGTTCTTGTTTTTTGTGAGAGAGGCTCATTGGCTCCAAGTGGATCATTAATATATTTGAGCATCATGGATTGAGGTCACATTTTCCTGGCCTCTCTTGAAGGGATTCCAGTAGATGTGAGATATAGTAGTTCACAATCTGGGAGTGATTTTATTCACCAGAGATGTCTGGAGTCATTTCTGTTTGTCACAGTTGGAAGTGAGACCTACTGGTATGTAATGGATAGAGGCAGGGATGCTGCTAAATATTCTGTAATATATAGGATGGCCTCCCACAACAAGGAATCATCTAGGCCAGAATTTAAAAAGTAATGGGGTTGAGAAACTGTGCAACATTATGAACTATTCTTGAGTTTCCTCAGTTGGCTATCCTGTAGTTATATGATGAATTATTGGATATTATACAAACATAGAATTAAGCAGAGACATTTCTGCAGGCTAAAGAATTATTCAGAACATGGGGCTAGAAGTGACTTTGAAGATCATCAAACAGTGATTTTATTTTTAACCTCATTCATGAAAGATGAATTCTTACATTCTTATGCTGAGCCCCAGTGAAAAAAGATGGAGGAACTGCTCTTGACTTGTTCCTGGGGCACCTTTCTGAAGTCCCAGAATCCTGCTCAACATAGTTTGAAAAATACTAATGTATTTTAACTCAACTTATAAGAAAATGAAAGGTTCAATAGATTAAATGATTTTCCTGGAATCATATATGGCTGGAAACAGACCAAGGTCTTCTAATTTATTGCTCTTCCAAAATAGATCAGATAAACAATTATTATTGCTCTTTTTAAAAGCAAATTTCATCAAAATATATCTGTGTGGTCTATTGAAATATATCATAAAATCATATATAAGTTTGCTAGGGCTGCAATAATTTCTTTTGAGGCCTCTCTCCATGAGATTCCCAATGGCCATTTTCTCCTTGTGTCTTTACAAGATCTGAGTTCAAATTTTTTCTTTAGGAACTCAATATGTTGGAGAAGCGAGTGGAAGTCACATTGACCTCCTCCCAGGACCAAACTGGAACTACAACTAAATTGTGGAGAAATCACCTGGAAAACAATGGAACAATAGTGAAAGAGGAGACTTAAAACCTTGAACAGACATAGGAATCGGCTTTCGCACAACCTAATTGGTAAGAAGTGTGGTGGGGGCTCGAGAAGGTGGGCTGGGTGCCAATGGGTGGCAGCACAAGAGGCATATTGAAATGGCCAGTTGTATCACCCTGAGAAGAGCAGGGTCTAAACCATAGGTGGGGATTTCCAGCCTACAGCACCAGAGCCCAAAAACCACACAGACAACAGACAATTGTTAAAAGCATAGCAGTGCTCTCTTCCAGAGACAGGTGATGGAAGGTACAAAGACATTTAAAGGGCCAATGCAAAAATTTGTAGTGGTAGCCACTTACCCCTGTCTCTGGGCAAAGGGTGGGGCAGAGTGGGCTGGAGCCACTTGAAAGGGACATTGGTGAGGAAAGTCTTGGAGAGAGAACTGAAAAAGTGGCCAGCAGGGTCCGGGTGCTGACTCACCTCCCTTTCTGCAGCTTCCATCTTGCTCAGGAATACCTCTCCCCTGAGCAGTAGCAGTGAGAAAGGACATAATAGCCCTGCCCTCAGGAGGCTCTGCCTGAGCCCAAGTTGCATGCAAGCCTGGGTGCTGAGCACAAAGTGGCCATCACAGATAGTCTGTCCCTGGCTAACAGGGACACAGAGCTGCCTAGAAACACTTGAGGAGAGACTAGAGACAGAGGCATTGGGGGGAGAACTGAGGGAGTAGCCACGAGTTCTAGGAGCTGACACCTTCCCCATTCCATGGTCTCCATCTTGCTCAGGCAGACAATGCACCTGAGTGGAAGCAGGCTTTAAGGACATGATAGCCCTGCCTTCAGGAGGCACTACTCCACCCAGAGGTGCCTAAGCCTGACAGCTGAAGGCAGAGTGACTAGATTAACAATTGCAGGATATAGACACAGACAGTAGATTTCTGGAAGTTTCAAACAGACTGCCTTAGGTCAGACAGGGTCAACAACTGACATTATCAGAAGCAGACTCAGAAAGAAAAGAAGAAGAAGAAGGAGAAGGAGAAGAAGAAGAAGAAGAAGAAGAAGAAGAAGAAGAAGAAGAAGAAGAAGAAGAAGAAGAAGGAGAAGGAGAAGGAGAAGGAGAAGGAGAAGGAGAAGGAGAAGGAGAAGGAGAAAGAGAAGAAGAAGAACAAGAACAAGAAGAAGGAGAAGAAGGAGAAGAAGAAGAAGGAAAAGATGAACCAACTACCATAGAAGTTCAATCCACAAAGTCAGAAAATTAAGACAGATAAATTTAAGAAGCAGAAGCAAAAACTCCCCAAAATATCACAAATAATGGGAAAGAAAAGAAACACCCTCAAATAAGGGGAAAGGAGGAATCCCCACAGAGAGGACTAAATGAAATATAGGCAAGTAAAGTATGAGATACTGCATTCAAATCAATGGTTCTAAGGAAGCTCAATGAGCTTAGCGACCTCAAAGAGAACTATGAGAAACTACAAGGAAACTATCAGGAACTTACTAAAAACTATATTAACATGAAAAAGCACATAGAATCTATCAATAAGAGAGAAGAGGAAATGAAGAATACCATTTCTGAGTTGAGGAACACACTAGAAGGAGGATCAAATCAGTGAGCTGGAGGACAAGGTAGGAAAAAAGATCCCAGAAAGAACAAGAAATGGAAAAAAGATTCAGAAAGAATGAAGAGGCATTTAGGGAAATGCAGGACAATCTGAAGTGTAATAATATCCATATAATAGGGATAACAGAAGGAGAAGAAGAGGAACAAGGGATCGAGAACCTGTTTGAAAAAGTAATGATGGAAACATCCCTAATTGGAGAAGAGAAAAAGTCACACAAGTCCAGGAAGTACAGAAGGCCCCATTCAAGAGGAACCCAATGAGGCCCACTCCAAGACACATCATCATTAAAATGGCAAATATCAAAGACAAAGAGAGAATCCTAAAGGCAACAAGGGAGAAAGAGGTAGTAACATATATGGGAGCCCCAATAGGGGTAGCAGCTGACTTCTCAACAGAAAATACAAGCCAGAAGGGAATGGCAAGAAATATTCCAAATCATGAAAAGCAAAGGCCTACAACCAAGACAGTTCGACCCAGCTAGGCTCTCGATTGAAATGGAGGGTGAAATAAGGAGGTTCCCAGACAAAAGAAGACTAAAAGAATACATCTCCACCAAGCCAGTACTACAAGATATGCTAAAGGGACTATTTTAAGAAGATGAAGAAAAAGAGGGAGAAAGAGAAGAACATAGGTACAAAGGGAAAAAATGAATAAGTACCTATCATTAATAACTCCAAATGTATATATATAAATTCCCCAAAGATACATGATAGCTGAATGGATAAGAAAACATGACCCACACACATGCTGCCCACAAGAAACCCACCTCAGAACAAAGGACGTACACAGACTGAAAGTGAAGGGATGGAAAAAAATATTCCAAGCAAATGGACTAGGAAAAAAAAAAAAGCAGGGGTAGCAATACCTATACAAGACAAAAATAGATTTGAAAAAAAAGCCCATAAAAAGAGACCCAGAGTTACACTTTATAATACTCAAAGGAAGAATCCATCAAGAAGACGGAAACATTGTAAACTTATATGCACCCAACATCCAAGCACCCTAATGTGTAAGGAAAATCTTGGAGGACTTCAAAAAAAATATAGATAGCAACACACAGAGAGTAGTGGATTTTAACACCCCACTGTCAAAAATGGATAGATCTTCTGAACAAGACAAACATGGTTATTGTGGAACTGAATGATGTATTAGATCAAATTGACTTAACTGACATATATAGAATCTTTCATCCCAAAGAAGCAAAATACACATTCTTTTCAAATGTGTATGGAACTTTTTCAAAGATAGACCACACAATAGGAAACAAAACAAGCCTGCACAAATTCAGGAAAATTGAAATAATAAACATTTTCTTGGACTACAAGGGCTTGAAACTGGAAACCAACCTCAAGGAAAAACCTCAAAACCTTTCAAACTCATGGAGACTGAGTAGCACACTATTAAAAATGAGTGGGTCAATAATGAGATAAGAGAACAAATAAAAAAGTTTCTGGGAACAAATGAAAATGAACACACAGCAATCGAAAACCTGTGGGACATAGCAATGGCTGTCCTGAGAGGGAAGTTCATAGCAACACAGGCCTCCCTAAAAAAGAGAGAAACATTTCAAATAAATGGACTAACCCTACCACTTCAAGAAATGAGAAACAACCACAAATAAATCCCAGAGCAAGTATAAGGAAGGAAATAATCAAGATCAGAGCTGAACTGAATGACATAGAGACTAAAGGAACAATTCAAAGGATCAACCAATCCAGGAGCTGGTTCTTTGAAAAGGTAAAGAAAGCTGACATGCCTTTAAGCAGACGCCTCAAGAAAAAAAGGGAGAGGACCCAAATAAATAATATCAGAAATGAAAGAGGAGAAATAACTGATACCACAGAAATACAAAGGATTGTCAGAAACTACTATGAACAATTATATGCCAAGGCATTTGAAAACCTCAATGAAATGGACAAACTTCTAGGAAAGTATAATCATCCAACACTGAGTGAAGAAGAAGCAAAAAGCCTGAAGAGACTAATTACAGGTGGTGAAACTGAAGCAGTAATAAAAAAAAACTCCTGGCACACAAAAGCCCTGGACTGGACAGTTTCATAGGAGAATTTTACAAAACATTTAAGGAAGAACTATCCCCTGTCCTTCTGTCTATTACAAAAAATCCAAGATGAGGAAAGACTTCCAAACCCTTTTTATGAGGCCAGCATCATCCTAATCCTAAAACCAGATAAAGACACAACCAAGAAAGAAAATTACAAGCAAATATCGCTGATGAACATAGAGGCTAAAATCCCCAACAAAATATCGGCAAACTGCATCCAGCAATACATTAAAAAGATTATCCACCATGATCAAGTGAGATTCATCCCAGGGATGCAAGGATGGTTCAATATTCATAAATCAATAAATGTAATACATCACGTAAACAAAAGGAAAGACAAAAACTACATGATCATCTTAACAGATGGGGAAAAAGCTTTTCATAAGGTACAGCACCCATGTATGATAAAACATCAAGCAGAATGGGAATAAAAGGTGTCTTCCTCAACATAATAAAGGCCATATATGAAAAACCTACAGCCAACATCATACTCAATGGGCAAAAACTAAAACATTTCACACTAAGTTCGGGAACAAGAATAGGATGTCCACTTTCACCACTTCTATTCAACATAGTTTGGGAAGTCCTAGCCCCAGTGATCAGACCAAAAAAGAAATAAAAGGCATCCAAATTGGAAAGGAGGAAATAAAACTACCATTGTTTGCAGATGACATGAAAGTGTACATGGAAAACGCCATAGACTGTACAAAAAACTACCGAACCTAATAAGTAAATTTGTTAAAACAGCAGGATACAGAATCAATAATCAGAAATTGAAGGCATTTTTGTATAGTAACAAGGAAACATCAGAATCAGAAATCAGTAAAAGAATACCATTTGCAACAGGAACAAGAAAAATAAAGTACCTATGAATAAATTTAACGAAGGAGGGAAAAGATTTGTATGCAGAAAACTATATAATACTGAGGAGAGAAATTAAGGAAAACACAAATAATGGGAGCATACACCGTGTTCAAGGATTGGAAGAATTAACATCATCAAAATGTCCATAGTACCCAAAGAAATTTATAGATTCAATGCAGTCTCTATTAAAATACCAATGATGTATTTCAGAGACATAGAACAGACATTTCAAAAATTTCTATGGTACCATAAACAACCCCAAATAGCTGCAGCAATTTTGAGAAAGAAAACCAAAGCAGGAGGGATCATAATACCTGACATCAACTATATTAAAAGGCAACTGTAATCAAAACAGTCTTGTATTGGCCTAAGAACAACCACATAGATCAGTGGAACAGAATTAAATCCATTACTCTATGGTCAATTACTATTTTCCACAGTGGGTAGAAGCATAAATTGGAGTGAAAAATAGCCTCTTCAACAAATGGCATTGGGAGAGCCAGACAGCTCAGGCAAAAAATGAAATTTGACCACCAGCTTACACCATACACAATAATAAACTCAAGATGGATAAAAGACTTAAATATAAGTCGTGACACCATCAAAATCCTAGAGTAGAACTTAAACAGGAAACTCTCAGATATCCCATGCAGCAATATTTTCATTGATATGCCCCCTAGAACAAAGGACATAAAAGAAAGAATAAACAAATGGTACCTCATCAAAATACGAAGCTTCTGTATGGCTAAAGAAAACATCAGCAAAGCGAAAAGGGAACAAACTGTATGGGAAAATATATTTGCCAATGATACATCAGATAGGGGTTTGATCTCCAAAATACATAAAGGACTCACATGACTCTACTCCAAGAAGACAAACAATCCAATTAAAAAAATGGGCAATGGACCTGAACAGACACTTTTCCAAGGAAGAGATTCAGAGGTTCCAGAAACATATGAAAGGATGCTTAGCATCACTAGCCATCAGAGAAATGCAAATGAAATCCACAATGAGATACCACTTCTCACTGGTCAGAATGGCCATCATAAACAGATCAACAAACAACAGGTGCTGAGGAGGCTGTGGAGAAAAGGGAACCCTAGTACATTATTGGTGGGAATGCAGACTGGTTCAGTCACTGTGGAAAACAGTTTGGAATTTCCTCAAAAAGCTAAAAGTGGCACTGCCTTTTGACCCAGGATTTCCACTCCTTTGATTATACCCTCAGAAACCCTAAACAACAATTCAAAAGAACCTATGCATCCCAATGTTCATAGCAGCACAATTTACAGTAGCCAAATGCTGGAAGCAACCTAAATGCCCATCAGTAAATGTGTGGATCAAAAAACTGTGGTACACTTACACAATGAAATGCTACTCAGTAGAGAAAAAGAAAGAGCTACTACCCTTCTTGACAGCTAGGATGGAACTGGAAAGCATTATGCTAAGTGAAATAAGCGAGGAGGGGAAAAGACAAATACCATATGATTTCACCTATAAGTGGAACCTAATCAACAAAACAAACAAGCAAGGAAAATATAAGCAGGAACACTGAAAGAAAAAAGAAACCATGAGAATCAAGAGGGAATGAGGGAGTGGGGTGGTGGGGAAAGGAAAGGAAAAGCTTAAGTGAAAGAATATGTTCAACGGACCCATGGACAAAGCCAGAGTGGGAAAGGATTGATGGTGTAGGAGCACAGGGGAAGTTGGTGGCAGGAAGATCTAGACAAATGTATCTGAAGGGCAAAACAGGATAAATAGCATGATGAAGAAAAAAACAAATTTCTTCTAATAAGAACGTCTGTTATATTGGATTTAGGCCCCACTAATGACCTCATTATAAAATAATTTACCTATTTAAAGATTCTATATTCATACAATATCATTCGGAGTTACTAGGGGTTAAGACTTCCGCATAAGAATTTTGGGGGCAGAATATAACAATGTATAGATAATCAATTTTGTATTTGTTGAAAAATGTCACCACCACCCTCAAAACTCTCAGCATAGTGTTGCTGATGTGTCTTATGATATGAGACATATTCCTATTTATAAAATGGGAATAAGGTGTTGTACCCTTTTTTACTAAGTCACTGTGAGAGTGAACCACAGAAAAAAATTGTTAAATACCTTATATTAGGTAGTAATCCAAAGATACTCAATGTGTTGTGTGATCCTTTAATAAAAATCTTTAAATAAAATTTTTGCACTGGCAAGTCTGAATTATAATTACATTACATTATTGTTCCTGCCATGAGCATATTTATGACCAATCTAGAAGCTCCTGAAATGCTTTCTCCTGCCAGAACATAGAAAGCTGGCTCAAGGAAGAAGAGGCAAGTGGTTCAACACACATTAGCTTTTTTAATTCATCAGAAATAGGAGCTTTCATATTTTATGCCTGTTGTTTTCTGCCTTAAGAAAGCTAGGAGCTCATTTTCAAATTCCATGTTTGAACTTTGGAGAATAGAGTTTCTAGTGTTCTTGAATTGTGTAGTTGAGGACTTTCACATAAAATATCTTTCAGTTGTATAGCATGGGTTTTGTCCACAGCAAGTAATACTTGCTAACTTTGGGAAGATGTGTAAATCTAGGCTGGGAGAATTCTCTCCAAAAGAGAAAGAGGACTTAATGTTTGTCCAGTCCTCAATCTAAGCGACATTTCAGTTGTTTTCATGTCTTGGCCTCCATGCATAATAGTGCAATGAACATAGGAGTGCATATATCTTTGTGAATAAATGTTTTCAAATTTTGAGGATAGATACCCAGAAAAAGGGATGGCTGGGTCATATGGTAACTGTATTCTTAATTTTTTGAGGAACCTCCATACAGCATTTTATAGTGGTTGTACCAGTTTATATTCCCATCAGTTATAAATGAGGGCCCCTTTTTTCTCCTCAACATCTCCAACAGTTGTTATTACTTGTCCTATTGATAATAGCCATTATAACAGGTGTGAGGTGGTATCTTATTGTAGTTTTAATTTGCATTTTCCTAATAGCTAGTAAAGTTGATTATTTTTTCATATATCTATTGGTTATTTATATGTTTTCTTGGGAGAAGCATCTGTTTAGGTACTCTGCCCATTTTTAAATTGGATTTTTTGTTTGTCTGATGTCAAGTTCTATTAGTTCTTTAGCTTTTTAAAAAATATTAATCTGAATTCTATTTTATGAAGTCTTCCCTTGTTGTTGTTGTTTAGTTTTAGTTCAGAATCATAAACTTAACTCTGCAATCCAGCTAGACTTGGAAAGGGTAAGGAAAATATGGACCCCAATGACCTGTGGCGAGAGCATGAAGATTACAGAATATTCCAAGCAGATGGGGGTGAAAGGGAACTTTCCTGAGCTGCAGAAGGAATGGTCTGGTGGTTAAGAGAAAACAAAAGTCAAATTTTTTAGAGTTGTCCATAGTCAGTAATGGTGATTTTCTTGCTAGCCTTGCCATTTCTGGACCAATAGTGCTCCATGGCTATAGTGCTCATGTCTATACACTATAGTGCTCATAGTGCTCATGTCACAACATCCATGCATCTTTCACCTGGCTGAAGACCACGTACTTGCCATCCAGCCACTCAGTCTTGGCAGTGCAGATTAAAAACTGGGAACCATTTGTGTTGGGTCCAGCATTTTCCATGGACAAGATGCCAGGACCTGTGTGCTTCATGATGAAATTCTTATTATCAAAGTTCACCCCATAGATGGACTTGCTGCTTGTGCCATTGTGGTATGGGAAGTCACCATCCTGGCATATGAATCCCAGAATAATTCTGTGAAAACAGGAACCTTTATAACCATATTCTTTTTCCCTAGTGCTCAGCACATGAAAGTTTTTCTGCTATCTTTGGAACTCCATCTGCAAACAGCTTGAAGGAGATGCAGCCCCAGGGCTTGCTGTTGGCAACAATGTTGAACACAAGGGAAGGTCTGAGGAGGCAGTGGTGTCTGCGAGGTCATGAAGTATTTTCTTGATCTTCTATTTTCATTACAATACTTTTTCATGTTTATTTATTATCTTTCCAACTAGATTGTGAGTTTATTAAGTGCAACAACTCTATATTTTATGTCATTTATGATTCTACATTGCATAGAATAAAGCTTTGAATAGAGTAAATGCTCTCTATATTTTTGTTGCATTTATTATTCTACATAAACACAGTAGTGAGCTCTACTTAGAGAAATCATTTAATTGGAACATAGCCTCTGGATGTGGAGAAATGGGCACTTTGGTGTTAGAGGTAAGCTAACCCAGCATGAGTTTTCTTTGATTCAGTTCTATTGATGAGGTGAATTTGTGATGGATCCTTGATCCATGCAGCATTTTGCCTGTAAGTAATTTATAAGGCTCTTATTCTGAACCCCTCTTAATAAGATTTTGTTTGTTTGCCAGGAGTAGAAACTCAAAAAACAGTGTTTTAAACAAGTAAGGGTTATTTTTTCCAGCAAGACATGGGAAGTAAAACCAAAGGAATGCAGTGCAGCCCAGGTTGATATGACAGTTCAAAGGGTCTCAGCTGTTTCTATGGGTCTGTTCTTGTTGTATTTGTTTTGTTGTATTTCTTCCTGATGATGTTACAGTTGCTGCTACATCTCTTGCTATTATTGATAAAATTCAGATAGGAATTAGAAGGAAGGGAAAAGAGTGAAAGGCTTGTGTCAACTTTCCCATTTGATTAGAGTAACAAAACTTTTCAGAAGTGCTACTCAAGACTTCTATTTAGATATTACTGTCAAGAATTGGTTGCAGTGAGTCAAGGGAAATACAAGTTTTTAACTGAACACATTGCCACTCTATAAAAGTGAAAGATTTATTGGTAAGGATGAAAGGGAAATCAATAATAAGTAGGCAAAATGCAGTATGTGGCCAACCCTTAACATTTATTTTTATCGATACAATCCCTCTAAATGAATTTTAAAGAACTTTATCAGCTAGTGGTGTGGAGGATGAATTATAGATGGATAATACTGTGGGCTGGGAGACTAGTTAAACCACTGATGCAAGAATGTCAGCGAAAAATTATTCTTCCCACCCCATCCTTTCCATTCTTATTTATTTATTTATTTTAAAATTTAAATCATATTTATTCTATTACATTTGTCTCAATTTTTCCCCCTTTAACTCCTCCACCTGACCAACTCCCACCACCTGCTCCTACAGTCAATTCCCACTCTGTCGTCCATGTCCATGGGTCATTCATACATATTCTTTGTCTAGTCTCTTCCCCTTCTTTCCACCATTGTCTTACCTCATTCTTTTTGGTCACTTTAAGTCTGTTCCATGTTTCCATGTCTGTGGTTTATTTTGTTCATTAGTTTATTTTGTTGAATAGATAACACTTATAGGTGAGATTGTATGGTATTTGTCTTTCACCAACTGGCTTATTTCACTTAGCATAATATTCTCCACTTCTATCCATGTTGTCGCAAAAGATAGGAGTCTTATCTTTTCTTTCTTTCTTGTTTTTTAAATTTTATTTTAATTTATTTTTTCAAATACATATGTCTCTGCCAACCCCCCACCACTTTCCCTTGCCCCCTTCCTCCTTCCCTCCCTCAGCTCTTCCCCTTTGGTTTAGTCCATAAGTCCTTGCTATATGTTCCTTGACTTTCCCCTTCCCTTCCCTGTCCCTTGATTTGATATAATATTTTTAAATGTCAAAGTCAATGATAAAATATTAAAAAATTTAAAACCATTATAAATTCTCAGCAATTAAAACATGACACCACCATGGAAATAATCAAGTAGATCATGATATATAATGAGCATTCTAGAAACAAATGTATATATCTGTCTAACAATGTAACATGTTATTAAAATGATATTTAAAACAAAGGGGAAAATAAAATGTATTTAAAAAATAAGGTGCATGGGCCACTATTATTTGAAATAAATCAAATATAGAGCACCTATATAAGAAATACCTTATATACACCTCTATACAAATATAGAGCACACCTTATATAAGAAATATTCAGGTGAGTTAAATATAAGTTACAGCACCATAAAAGTTCTAGAGGAGAACATAGGCAGGAAACTCTCAGATGTCCCATGCAGCAATATTTTCACTGATATGTCTCCTAAAGCAAGGGACATAAAGGAAAGAATAAACAAGTGGGACCTCATTAACATGAGAAGCTTCTGCATGGCTAGAGAAAATATCAGCAAAATGAAAAGAGAGCCACCATATGAAAAAAACATATTTGTCAATGACACATCAGATAGAGGTTGGATCTCCAAAATATATAAAGAATTCACACAACTCCACTCCAAGAAGACAAACTATCCTATTAAAAAATGAGCAAAGGACCTGGGCAGACACTTCTCCAAGGAGGAGATACAGAGGACCCAGAGACATATGGGAGGATGCTCATCATCACTATAAACATGAATAAACATCATCATCACTAACCTTCAGAGAAATGCAAATTAAAACCACAGTGAGATACCACTTCCCACTGGTCAGAATGGCCATCATAAACAGATGAACAAACCACGGGTGCTGGTGAGGCTGTGGAGAAAAGAGATCCCTAGTACACTGTTGGTGGGAATGCAGACTGGTGCAGCCACTGTGGAAAACAGTTTGGAATTTCCTCAAAAAGCTAAAAATGGAACTGCCTTTTGACACAGTGAGTATCCGAAAACACCAATTCAAAAGAACCTATGCACCCCAATGTTCATAGCAGGACAATTTACAATAGCCAAGTGTTGGAAGCAACCTAAATGCCCATCAGTAGGTAAGTGGATCAAAAAACTATGGTACATTTACACAGTGGAACACTACATAGCAGAAAGGAAAAAAGAACTACTACCCTTCACAACAGCATGGATGGAACTAGACAGCATTATGCTAAGTGAAATAAGCCAGGGGGCGAAAGACAAATACCATATAATCTCACCTATAAGGGGAACCTAACCAACAAAACAAACAAGGAAGGAAAATATAACCAGCAACACTGAGAGGAAAAAAGAAACACATGAGAATCAAGAGGGAAAAAGGGAGTGGTGGGCAGGGAAAGGGAAGGGAAGGGAAGGGTCAAGTCAAAGAACACGTATAAAAGACCCATGGACAAAGCCAAAGTGGGGAAGGATTGAAGGAGAGAGAGGGGAGGGGGCAGAGGAAAGTGGTGGCGGGAAGGTGGAGACAAATGTATTTGAACAAAAATTAAAATAAAAATAATTAATTAATTAAAACATAAATATACAGAATCTAAGGAGTTTTAGGAGATAATACAAACAAATATTTTTCTTACCCTGAAGTAAAATATACCAACCCAGAAGCTATAAAGTCAAATATTGACAATATGACTATATTAAACATTTAAGACAATATAGTAGTATATATATAAAAGTTAAAGGACAAGTAATAGAATAAGAAAGTATTTGCCACACATCTAAAACAGGGTTAATATTTGTTGCTGTGTTTTTAGGGAAAAAATTCTACAAACTTTTAATTGATAAATGGATAAAGAATACCAAAAAGTCATTTAAACTTTTTTTAAAATAATAGAAATATGCAAGAAATATACAAAAACAGGTTTAGTTTCAACAAATAATAAAGGAACAATTAAAATAACACATCATTGTTACAATCAGGTTAATAAGTATTAAAAAATATTGGTAATATCAAGTACTGGCAACTGTGAAAGAAACTGGGTATTCATAGACTCTTTCTTCATCTTCTTAAAGCAGTCCCTTTAGCATATTTTGCAGTGTTGGTTTGGTGGAGGTGTATTCTTTTAGCCTTCTTTTGTCTGGGAAACTCTTTACTTCGCCTTCCATTTTAACGGAGAGCCTTGCTGGGTAGAGCAGTCTTGATTGCAGGCTTTTGCTTTTCATGACTTGGAATATTTCCTGCCATTCTCTTGTGGCTTGCAGAGTTTCTGCTGAGAAGTCAGCTGCTAGCCGTATTGGGGCTCCCTTATATGTTATCACCTCTTTCTCCCTTGTTTCCTTTAGGATTCTCTCTTTGTCTTTGATATTTGCCATTTTAATGATGATGTGTCTTGGAGGGGGCCTCACTGGGTTCCTCTTGAATGGGACCCTCTGTGCTTCCTTGACTTGCGTGACTTTTTCTCTCCTCAAATTAGGGAAGTTTTCCATCATTATTTTTTCAAACAGGTTCTCCATCCCTTCCTCCTCTCTTCTCCGTCTGGTTTCCCTATTATACAGATATTATTATGTTTCAGATTGTCCTGCATTTTCGTCAATGCCTCTTCATTCTCTGAGTCTTTTTTCATTTTCTTGCTCTTTCTGGGAGCTTTTATCTACCTTGTCCTTCAGCTCACTGATTCAATCCTTGGCTTCATCTAGTCTGCTTTTGATTCCTTCTACTCTGATCTTCAATTGACGAATGGTATTCTTCATTTCCTCTCGACTCTCATTGATAGTTTCTATGTCCTTTTACATGCTGATATAGTTTGCAGTAAGTTCCTCTTAGTTTCTCTGTAGATTTTTGTAATTCTCACTGAGCTCATTGTGCTTCCATATAACTGTTTTTTGGAACTCAAATCTGATTGTTGACTTGCCTGTATTTCATTTATTTCTCTTTCTGGTCAGGGCATTCCTCCCTTCCCTTCAAGGTGGGGGGGGGTATTTCTTTGTCTTCCCATTATTTGTGAGACTTTTTTGCTTCTTCTTCATAAGTTGATCTGTCTTGATTTCCTGGCTTTGTGGTGAGAACTTTTATAGTAGGAGACTACTGTTTTTACTTTCTGAATCTGCCTCTGATGATGCCAGGTGTTGTCCCTGTCTGACTTTAGGCAGCCCTTTTGAGACTTCCAGGAATATACCGTCTGAGGCTGTCTCCTTCAGCTGTTAATCAAGTCACTCTGCACTCAGCAGTACTGCTTAGACAGATCAAGGTGGGGCAGATTCCCTTCTGGTGTGGGGTTATTGGGTCCTCTCATGCTGCTGGTGCTCAGGGGAGTCTTCTCTGCCTAAACCTGATGGCTGCTGCCGCATAGGGGAGGTGTCAGCATCAGGATCTCCATGGCTACTCTGTCTGTTTACTCCTCAAAGCCTCCTTCTCCAGTCTCTCTTCAGGCATCTCCTGACCACTCTGTCCCTGCCTTTGCCAGAGCCCAGGGTGCATGGCTGCAAGTAAAAATTTATGCATTGGCCCTTTAATTAGCTCTTTGTGTCTCCAGCCACCTGTCTCTGGTGGAGAGCAACCCTGCTGCTTTTCTCAGCTGGTTGTTTTCTGTGTACTTTTTGGCCTCTGGTGCTGGAGGCTGGAGATCCCTGCTTATGGTTTAGGCCTCGCTCTTCTCAGGGGGATCCAGCTGGCTGTTTCAATATCCTTCTGGTGCTGTCGCCTGTGGGCAGTCCCATCCACCTTCTTGAGTCTCTATTGCACTCCTTTCCACTTAGATTGCGCTAAAGCTGATTCTTCTGTCTCCGAGTTTATAAGGCTCCTGTCTCACTATTCAGATGTTTGTTCCAAGTGATTTCTCCACAATTTAGTTGTAATTTCAGGTTGTTCCTTCGAGGAGGTCAGTGTGACATCCACTCACTCCTCTACCATGTTGATTCTTGCAAAAAAGCATTTTTAACTAAGGAATTTGTGTGGATGATAAAAGGGATTCTATTATACATTCCTAATGGGGAAGTCCATGGTGGATAATCGGGACCCAGGCATATAACTTATTTAATAAAAGGTTTATCTTTGCTTTAAGCAAGACCTGCCCATGTTTCTGTGCATCTAAGTTATACAGCTTTGAAATTAGCTATAACCACCCTCAAGAGAACACATGATGTTATTAATGATTCTGTTATCCAGTAAGTGCCTTGCTTTCTCCCACCACCACACAGTCTTCCTTACATTCCCTCCTACATTTCAAATGTGTAAAAGGAGCTGAAAAAATATTGTTCTCTGGAACAGTTAAGATTTTTCTCCCTGGAATATATTATGACTTAGGCTCAAATAAACTCTTATAAAAATATTCTATGAGTTTGGATGTTTGTGTTCACAAAAATTATGAGTAAGAAGTAGAATTCAAATGATGATTAGGATTTGGAATTAATTGATGACAGCAATAAACCTAAGAACACTCAGCTTTATTTCATTTTTAGATTTTGATTTGTTAAAAAGAAATCAAAACCTTTATCTTTAAGCATTAAGGAAGGAATGGCATCTACCTTTAAAAAAAAACCCTCACCCAAGAGGAGATAAGATGGCAGCCAAGTAGGTGGATGCTGAGTCTACTTGCTTTTTTATTTACTTGCTTTTATTATTTTTAATTTATAAATCATGTTTATTCTATTACAGTTGTCTCAATTTTTATCCCTTTACCCACCTCCACCCATCCCACCCCACCCCCCACTCCCATAGTCATTTCCCACTCTGTTGTCAATGTCCATAGGTCATTCATATATGTTCTTTGTGTAGTTCCTTCCCCTTCTTTCCACCATTGTCCTCTTTCCCCATCCCCTCTGATCACTTTCAGTCTGTTCCATGTTTCCGCCCCTGTGGTTTATTTTGTTCATTAGTTTATTTTGTTGAATAGAGTCCACTTATTGGTGAGATAGTATGGTAATTGTCTTTCATTGACTGGTTTATTTCACTTAGCTTAATATTCTCCAGTTCCATCCATGTTGTCACAAAAGGTAGGAGTCCATCTCTCACTCTTTCTTTCTTTCTTAAATGCAGGTTGATTTTATTTATTTTTTAATGTCAAAGTTAATTATAAAATACTAAAAAAAGAATAAAGTCATTATAAAGTCTCAGCAATTAAACCAACATGACACCAGCACAGAAATAATCAAGTAGATGAATGAAATATAATGAACATTCTAGAGACAAATGTATATATCTGATCAATATATCTATGATTAAGTTGATACTTCAAATAATGGGTAAAATAAGGCTTATTCAACAAATAAGGTGCATGGACCACTATTACTTGAAATAAAACAAATATAGAACCCGATTTCACACATTATACAAGAAATACTCAGGTGAGTTAAAAATCAATATGTAGAATCTAAGGAGTTTTAGAAGAAAATAAAACTAATATTTTTCATGACCTGAAGTAAAATATTCAACCCCGGAAGCTATAAAGTAAACATTAACAATACGATTATATTAAACATTTACCTATATGGTAATATACATATTAAAAAAGTTAAAGGAAAAAGGATATAATAGAAAAGAATTTGCAACACACCTATAATATGGTTAATAGGTTTTCTGTCTTTTGTTCTTTTTAGGGAAAAAAGTTCTACAAACCTTTAATCAATAAATGGATAAGATTACCAAAAAGTCATTTAAAGTTTTTTTTAAATAATAGGAATAGGCAAGAAATATACTAGAACAGGTTTATTTTTCACAAATAGTAAAGGAACAATTAAAATAACATCATTGTCACAATCAGATTAATGAGTATTAAAAATATTGGTAATATCAATTATTGGCAACTGTAAAAGGAACTGGGTATTTTTTAAATTAATTTATTTATTTTTTCAAATACATTTGTCTCTGCCTACCCCCCCCACTTTCCCTTGCCCTCTCTCTCCCTCCCTCCCTCCCTCAACTCTTCCCCTTTGGTTTTGTCCATGAGTCCTTGCTCTATGTTCCTTGACTTTCCTCTTCCCTTCCTTTTCCCCCACCCCCTTCCCTCTTTCCCTCTTGTCTCCGGTGGTTTCTTTTCCTTTTGGTGTTGCTGGTCTTATTTTCCTTGCATCTTTGTATTGTTGGTTAGGTTCCGCTTATAGGTGAGATCATATGGTATTTGTCTTTCACCCCCTGGCTTATTTCGCTTAGCATGATGCTCTCCAGTTCCATCCATGCTGTGGCAAAGTTTAGTAGTTCTTTTTATCTTTCTGCTGCATAGTATTCCATTGTGTAAATGTACCATAATGTTTTGATCCAATCATCTACTGATGGGCATTTAGGTTGCATCCAACACTTGGCTATTGTAAATTGTGCTGCTATGAACATTAAGGTGCATAGGTTCTTTTGAATTGGCATTTTGGAACTGGGTATTCATAGAAACTTTTTCTTCATCTTAAAGCAGTCCCTTTAGCATATTTTGCAGTGCTGGTTTCATGGAGGTGTATTCTTTCAGCCTTCTTTTGTCTGGAAAACTCCTTATTTCACTTTCCATTTTAATGGAGAGCCTTGCTGGGTAGAACAGTTTTGGTTCCAGGCTTTTGCTTTTCATGACTTGGAATATTTCTTGCCATTCACATCTGGCTTTCAGTTGAGAAGTCAGATGCTATCTGTATTGGGGCTACCTTATATATTGTTACCTCTTTCTCTCTTGCTTGCTTTAGGATTCTCTGTTAGTCTTTGATATTTGACATTTTAATGATGATGTGTCTTGGAGCAGGCCTCATTGGGTTCCTCTTGAATGGAACCCTCTGTGCTTCCTTGACTTGCGTGACTTTTTCTCTCCTCAAATTAGGGAAGTTTTCCATCATGACCTTTTCCAAACAGGTTTTCTATCCCTTCCTCATCCTCTTCTCCTTCTGCTATCCCTATTATATGGATAGTATTACTTTTCAGGTTATCCTGCATTTCCGTCAATGCCTCTTCATTCTCTGAGTCTTTTTTCATTTTCTTGCTCTTTCTGGGAGATTTTATCTACCTTGTCCTCCAGCTCACTGATTCGGTCCTTGGCTTCATCTAGCCTGCTTTTGATTTCTTCTACTGTGTTCTTCAATTAAGAAATGGTATTCTTCATTTCCTCTTGCTCTCATTGATAGTTTCTATGTTCTTTTACATGCTGATATAGTTTGCAGTAAGTTCCTCATAGTTTCCCTGTAGTTTTTTGTAATTCTCTCTGAGCTCACTGAGCTCTTTGAGCTTCACTGGAACCGTTGTTTGAAACTCAATATCTGATAGTTTACGTGCCTCTATTTCATTTTTTGCTCTTTCTGGACATTCCTCCTTTCCCTTTGAGTGGGGCATATTTCTTTGTCTTCCTGTTATTTGTCAGACTCTTCTTAAGTTGATCTGTCTTGATTTCCTGACTTTGTGGAGTAAACTTCCATGGTTAGAGACTGCTGTTTTTTCTTGTTTGTTTGTTTGTTTGTTTGTTTTTGGTTTCTGGATGTGCCTGTGATGATGTCAGATGTTGACCCTGTCTGACCTTAGGCAGTCTGTTGGAGACTTCCGGTAATGTACTGTCTGTGGCTATCTCCTTCAGCTGTTAATTTCTTCAATATGCACTGAGCAGGCTGCCTTAGACAGCTCAGGGTGGGTGAATTCCTTCCTGGGGGTGGGATTATTGGGTCCTCTCTCACTGGGGCATATGGAGGAAGAGATCTCACTGGCTACTCTTTCTGGTCTCTCCCCAAAGCCTCCTTCCCCAGTCTCCCCTTAAATGTCACCAGACCTCTCTGCGTCCCTTTAGCCAGGGATCTACTGTCTGTGGCTGCCATTCTGCATGCCGCAGGCAGCTTAGACAGCACAGGGTGGGGTGGGATCCCACCTGGTGGTGGGGCTATTGGGTCCTTTGACACTGGTACCGCTCAGGGGCATGGTCTCTTCCTAAGCAATATGGCTGCTGCCACTTGGGTGGTGAGTCAGCACTGAGATCCCACCAGCTACTCTCTCAGTTATCTCCACAAAGCCTCCTTTCCCAGTCTCTCCTCAGACATCTCTAGCCCACTTTGCCCCCGACTTTGCCAGAGACCAGGATAAGTGGCAGCAAATAAAAGTTTATGCATTGGCCCTTTAAACAGTTCTATGCATCTCCAGTCACCTGTCTCTGGCAGAGAGCAACCCTGCTGCTTTTGGCAGCTGGCAGTTTTCCATGCACTTTTTGGGCTCTGGTGCTGTGGGCTAGAGATCCCTGCTTTTGGTTTAGACCCCTCTCTCCTCAGGGGGATCCAACTGGCCATTTCAATATTCTTCTGGTGCTGCCTCCTGTGGGCACCCCACCTGCCTTCTCAGGTCTCTACTACACTCCTTACCAGTTAGATTGTGCTAAAGCGAATCCTTCTGTCTCCAAGATTACAAGACTCCTCTCTCGCTCTTGTTCAGTTGTTTGTTGCAGGTGATTTCTCCACAATTTAGTTGTAATTCCAGATTGGTCCTAGGAGAAGGTCAGCATTACTTCCACTCACTCCTCTGCCATCTTGATTCTCTCAATGGGTCTTTTGTATGACCTCCTTGGAGAAGTGTCTCTTCAGGTCCTTTGCCCATTTTTAACTGTTTTTTTAATCGTCCTGGTGTTGAGTTGTATGAGTTCTTTACATATTGGAGATTAAAACCTTGTCTGATGTATTATTGGCAAATATGTTTTCCCATACAGTCAGTTGCCTTTTCATTTTGATGATGGTGTCTTTAGCTGTGCAGGAACGTTTTAATTTTATATAATCCCACTTGTTTATTTTGTTTCTCTATTTCTCTTGCCCTAGAAGATATATCAGCAAAAGTGTTCCTACGTGAGATGTCTGAAATTTTACTGCCTAATTTTTCACTAGGACTCTTATGGCATCAAGATGTATATTTAAGTTCTTTATCCATTTTGAGTTTATTCTGGTGTATGGTATAAGTTTGTGGTGTAGTTTCATTTATTTGCATGTATCAGTCCAGTTTTCCCAACACTATTTATTGAAGAGACTGTTTTTACTCCATTGTATGTTGTTCCCCCTTTGTTGAATATTAATTGACCATAGATTCAAGGGTTTATTTCTGGGCTCTCTATTCTCTTCCATTTATCTATGTGTCTGTTTTTATGCCTGTACCAGACTCTTGATTACAGTGGCCTTGTAGTATAGTTTAATATTAGATATTATGATCCCTCCAACTTTGTTCTTTCTCAGGATTGCTGAGGCTATGCATGGTCTTTTTTGAATCCATGTAAATATTTGGAATATTTCTTCTATATCTGTGAAATATGCCATTGTATTTTAATGGGAATTGTGTTGAATATATATATCTTTGGGTAGTATGCAAATTTTAATAATATTAATTCTTCCAATCCATGGACTTAGTATGTGCTTGCATTTATTTGTAGCTTCTTCAATTTTTTTCTTCAGTGTTCTATTGTTTTCCAAGTACAAGTCTTTTAAATCCTCATTAAATTCATTCCTAGGAACTTTACTTTTCTTGTTGCTATAATAAATGGGATTTTTTCTTAGTTTCTCTTTCTGATGTTCATTGTTGGTGTATTAGAATGCCATCATTGCTGAATATTGACTTTTTATCCTGCTACTTTGTCAAATAAATTTAATAGGTTGAGTAGGTTTTTGGTGAAGACTATAAGATTTTCTATGTACAATATCATGTACATGTATAGTTTTATTTCTTCTTTCAAATTTGAATGTCTTTTATTTCTTTTTCTTGTTTAATTGCTGTGTCTAGAACTTCCAGTGCTATGTTGAATAAGAGTGGTATAAATTGGCACCCTTGTCTTGTTCCTGAATGCAAGGAAAATGCTTTTAGTTTGCAGGCTGGACAGCGCCCTGATTCCCCCTTTCTGCATCAATATCTGACCTCCCTGCTTTGCTGGCCTCAGTGGAATATAGCCCTAGGAACCAGTGTATTTTGTCCCCCTAAGAGAGGTACAAAATGGGTCCTTTTGGCATTTACCTTTGTGTCCTCTTCCTGCAGATATGCACCCTGCAGGAGTTTCTTGAGCCTGCCCTGCCTATTTTGCAGAGGTGGGAGTCTTCCCAGAGGTGTGAACTGTGCTGGGGAGGGGGGTTCTGTCTGGCTGTAAACAATCCCAGGTGCTCAACTCTTGCCTGTCTAGTTCCCAACCCACTGCCCACAGAGCAGGCTCAGTCCCAAACTCTCCACTTTGCACAGCCTCTGGCCTGCTAGCTGCACTGGGCTAGGACCCAGAAATCCTCTTGTTATGCAACTTGCTGATCTCTCTGTCCAGATGTATTCAGTGTGAGTAAACCATACCCTCAATCTTGTCCTTTTGCTGGCAAGGCTGCTGTGTGCAGGGTCCCTGCCCAACATGTTTCAAGTCCCCATTAAAAAGTCTCTCTGGGCACACCCACTACAGTACCAAGCCACTGTCTGGTTTTCCACACATGCTACCTCTCAAAAAAATCAAAAGTCTCTCAGTTCTGCTTAGCAGCTGCCTGCCTCTTCCTAACCCAGGTGCAGGTAGCATCCTCTCTTTCTCTGTAATTTTCCCAGTGGGCATTTGGCACTGCAACTATCAACGTGCTGCTCACTGTGTATGTGTAACCTGGATATTCGTGACTTCGTATATCCTCCCAGTCACTCCAGGCCCAGGCCTGGGAGTTCCCTGTCCTGGGAGGGGAAGGAGCCACAAACTGTGATTTCTGACTAGTCTCTTGTGGCTGCAGGCACCACATGCATGATATTTCTCCTTCTCCTTATATCATCTCCTTTACACCCATTGTGAAGCATCTTCTGTACTCCTTGGCTTCCAAACTTCATATCAGCTAAGATTCCATTGATTGTTCATGTTACTTATCAGAAGAAAGCTGACAACCCAATTTGGTAGTTTTTAGTATATTTCTTGCCTGTTTCTATTTTTTTTTAAAAAGAAAGCTTTAAATGACTTTTTGGTATTCTTTATCCATTTATTGATTAAAGGTTTGTAGAACTTTTTTCCCTAAAAAGAACAAAAGACAGAAAACCTATTAACCATGTTGTAGGTGTGTTGCAAATACTTTTCTATTATATCCTTTTTCCTTTAACTTTTTTAATATGTATATTACCATATAGGTAAATGTTTAATATAATCGTATTGTTAATATTTACTTTATAGCTTCTGGGGTTGAATATTTTACTTCAGGTCATGAAAAATATTAGTTTTATTTTCTTCTAAAACTCCTTAGATTCTACATATTGATTTTTAACTCACCTGAGTATTTCTTGTATAGTGTGTGAAATTGAGTTCTATATTTGTTTTATTTCAAGTAATAGTGGTCCATGCACCTTATTTGTTGAATAAGCCTTATTTTACCCATTATTTGAAATATCAACTTAATCATAGATATATTGATCAGATATATACATTTGTCTCTAGAATATTCATTATATTTCATTCATCTACTTGATTATTTCTGTGCTGGTGTCATGTTGGTTTAATTGCTGAGACTTTATAATGACTTTATTTTTTTTTAATATTTTATAATTGACTTTGACATTAAAAAAATAAATAAAATCAACCTGCATTTAAGAAAGAAAGAAAGAGTGAGAGATGGACTCCTACCTTTTGTGACAACATGGATGGAACTGGAGAATATTAAGCTAAGTGAAATAAACCAGTCAATGAAAGACATATTATCTCACCTATAAGTGGACTCTATTCAACAAAATAAACTAATGAACAAAATAAACCATTTACAAAAGCCTTGCTCTACAAAATGAAAATACAGAGTTAAATGAAAAATTACAGTGTTACATGATAAGATTGTAAATGCCATGGAAATAAAATTTCAGGAAAATAAAGGACTTGACTGTTTAGCATAGGCCAAGGAGAGAAAGCAAGGTTGATCAAATCTATGCTCTGACTACCTAATCCTGGATTTCTGGAGGTTTCCACATATTCAGTCGTTAGTTGTTGTAGAAGGAACAGATCATCTGGATGCCTTACCAATTCTTTTATACCTTATGCAGATATTGTTGTGTGTTCTTACTGTATTTATCAAATATATGTATGAAATTCATAACTTTTGGTAGTAATGGAAGTTGTCTTCTTTTTTAGATTCCATCTCTTTATTTAAACTGTTATTTAGAGACTATTTTTCTAAAATAATACCTAAATTCAATGTATTACAATTCTAGAAATTATAAAGACAATTATAAAGATAATTGATAATGATGGAAATGACATTATGAAATATATACAGTTTCATAAACTAAGGACTTCTGCATAAATATGCATATCATAAACTTTAATCATGTATAATAAGATTTTGCTACTAGTTTTCAAATCTTTCTCACTAAAGAATCAGAAACCCTTCATCAGATGTAGTGAAAAGAAATGGGTCTAATTGTTCTTACCCAATTTCTCTCCTGTCTTTGGGTGGATTCTGTATTGTTGTCTAATCTCTTTATGTTCTTTTCCATTCCTGTCTCATGTCAGTCTGAAATAGGCACTTAATTGTATGAGGACTTTTAACACTGATTGCAGACCACTCATGATATTTGCATCTTCAATATCCAAACTTTAGGGTTTTAAGAGGAAGATTTCAGACTGTGTATCTACATCTCTAGCTATCACTGTTCAAAACTACAAAAAAAGTTTAAGCAGATTGGGCATGAACATATATTCCCTGGAAATTGTCTTTAAAATGGTAAAATGAAAGCTTAAAAACCAAATGAAATCTTTATAATTTATTCTTCAAACATTTTTGAGGTTATGGTAAAAATTTTCATATTAGAATGACTACCAAAAAAAATCAACCCACTTGATTGCTTAACAGCAATATTTTGATGATTTAGGTCAAAATCAAAGATGACTGTTTTAGATCTACACAGTACATCCTTCATTTGATTTTACTTGTGCACATAATGTCCTTTCTGTCATGATATGAATTTGTTCACTTTATTTAAAATTGTGGAGCTACAATTGGAAATGTAGTCTGCTATGGTCTGAATATTTGTGCCTCCCCAAAATTCATATTGAAATCCTAACCCATGAAGGTGATGGTACTAAGAGGTGAGGCCTTCGGTTGGTACTTATATCAGGAGGCTGGAGCCCTAATAAATGGGATTAGTGCCTTTGTGAAAGAATCCCACAGAGGTCCCAAGCCCTGTCTACCATGTAAAGATATAGTGAGAAGGTACCTGCTCTGAACTTAGAAGAAAATACTGACCAGAATTTGACCATGCTCGTGCTTTCATCTTGGACTTGCTAGTTTTAAGAGTTGTGAGAAATAACTTTGTTGTATTTTAGTATAGCAAGCTGAGTGAGCAAAAAAATAGTCTGAATGATGAACTTAGGGTGGTGCATATCATTATTTTCTTCCCAGAAAATAACACTCCGTAAAGATGGTTTCACTTGGTGAATGAATATAAAAAACAAAAACAAAAGCAAATTGTGCCCCTAAATCTAAATAATTTTTCTGAATTCATTTAAAAATTTTAAAGTCAGGTTGCAAATACAGTTGCCCCGTATGATTCTCTATAGATACTTTTTTTCTATAAACAAGAGCAACTACACTGTTTTGCAGTTGTGATTCAAATTATTGAAAGCATTAAAGAATTTACATAATTCTGTGATCTAGTTAATGGGACACTTAAAACAGTGCTGAGCACATAGCTATGTGCAGTAAGTATGGGCTGTATTATGATTTTTTTTTTAACAAATAGACTATGAGCCATTTCTGTTTTGTATTAACCAGATGCCATGAGAATGTTGGCTAGAACACAAATTGGACAGAGAACTTTTATGGATCTGAATTTCACAGTTCTTACCTAAAGAAGTTAAGTTCCTTTTTAAATGACTGAGATTCTAGTTCCTCTCCATCCCTAGAAAACACCACATACATCTGCATACTCCTGTCACTTGCATGGAATCCCTTTTGCTATTACCAAGGAGTGGCTACAACAATACCATTGAAAAATAAGGGTTAATTTCTTAAGAACTGGTCTGAAGAAACAGCTGCTGACTAAAAGACCCAATCATATAACACTTGCCCTCTGGGAGTCTTCAGTCCAGTAAAGGAGCCAAGATGTGAATACACAGCTAGATAACTAATATTGGAGAGTTCAGAAAAAGAGCAAGACTGAGGGAGAGAGTCAGCAAGGAGTCCAGAATCACTGTGGATAAACTGAGCTGCAGCAGTGAGTACTGGAAAGCTGCATGGTCAGAGATGAGATCATTCCCAGGCAGGGAGGTCTGGAAGCCTTGGAGGTATCACTTAGTCATTGTAGGTCTCCTGTAAACAGTTAGAAGTCGGGACAGGTGCAAAAAGTATTTATCATCCAAATTAAAGAAAGTATTCACAAAGGGGAACATGGCTTTTTCTTTTTTTGAGACTGGCTAGTTAATAAAGGAGAAGTTAAATACGTGAAAATATGGCCTCTGCTTTGTGAAATCTGAAGTGTGTTTTCAAATTTAGTCCCTGGGTCTAGATTTGGCATTTCCTTCCAGTCTGGTCTCCTCTCCACTGCAAGTGAAGGAAGCCTGCCTAGAAACCCTTATCCCCATAATATTTTCCTGTGTGGAAAGCACAACATAAACAACTTGATAACTTATCACTCTTGAATTATTAACCAGTAACTGGACTTCTAAGCTGTCAGTGCACTGATTTTCTCATTCCGGGGAGTTCTGGATATTCATACACCAATTGTTAGCCAGAACAGGAAGACTAGAATTGGAAGGAACTGGAATTTGTTTCTGATGAACACAACCTTTTATGGTGTCTTGACAATTAAAAATATGTATCTGTTAGAGATAGTATAGATGCCTGTGTTTTGCTCATTAGTTTTCTGGCTGAAGGGAAAAATAATGTATTATATATATATAATCAGGAATCGATTTCACAGTATCCATTGTTTGTTTTAAAAGATTTTATTTATTTCTTTATTTTTAGAGAGGGGAGGGGAGGAAGAGAGGGAGAGAAACATCAATGTGTGATTGCCTCTTGTGCGCCCCCTACTGGGGACCTGGCCTACAGCCCAGACATGTGCACTGGACTGTGAATTGAACCAGCGACCTACTGATTCACAGACTGGAGCTCAATCCACTGAGTCACACCAGCCAGATCACACAGTATTCATTCCTGAAGTCTAATGTTATTAACGTTATTTACTTCAAATATACTTTTTTTCTTTTTTACCTACAACACTGGTTAGAACCGGTTATTACTTATTTATTTACTTATTTATTATTTTACCTGTAGCTTACTTTTTAAAAAATTTCTTTCTTTCTTTTTTTAATTGTTCAAATTCATTTGTCTCCATTTACCCACCACCACTTTCTCCTGCCCCCCACACCTCCTCCCCTAGTCCCTACCTTGGCTTCCTGCATGTGTCCTTCACACCAGTTCCTTGATATGATCCTTCCCCTTCCCCTCCCTGCTACCCATCTCCCACCCTCCCTCCCTTTCCTGTCGACTTCTTCTTTCTTTCAGTGTTTCTGGTCATATTTTCCTTGCTTGCTTGCTTTGCTGATTAGGTTCCACTTATCGGTGAGGTCATATAGTATTTGTCTTTTACCCATTGGCTTATTTCGCTTAGCATAATGCTCTCCAGTTCCATCTATGCTGTCACAAAGGGTAGTACCTCTTCCTTTCTTTCCTCTGTGTAGTATTCTATTATGTAAATGTACCACAGTTTTTAGATTCACTCATTTGCTTATGGGCACTTAGGTTACTTCCAGCACTAGGCTATTGTAAACTCTGCTGCTATGAACATTGAGGTGCATAGGTTCTTTTGAATTGGTGTTTTGGGATTTTTAGGGTATAATCCCAGCAGTGGAATCACTGGGTCAAAAAGCAACTCCATTTTTAGCTTTTTGAGGAAATTCCAAACTGTTTTCAACAGTGGCTACCCTAGTCTGCATTTCCACCAATATGTACTTAGGTTCCCTTTTCTCCACAGCTTCCCCAGCATCCATTGATTGTTGATCTGTTTATGATGGCCATTCTGACTGGTGTGAAGTGGTATCTCATTGTGGTTTTAACTAGCATTTCTCTGATGGCTAGTGATGCTGAGGATCCTTTCATATGCCTCTGGGCCCTCTGTATCTCTTCCTTGGAGAAGTGTCTGCCCAGGTCCTTTGCCCGGTTTTAATATGATTGTTGTCTTCTTGGAGTGGAATCATGTGAGTCCTTGACATATTTTGGAGATCAAACCCTTGTCCAAGGTATAATTAGAAATGTATTTTCCCATATGGTTGACACCCTTTTCATTTTGCTGATGTTTTCTTTAGCTGTGCAGAAGCTTCTTCTTTTGATGAGGTCCCATTTGTTTATTCTTTCTTTTATATCCCTTGCTCTTAGGGGCATATTGGAGAAAATATTGCTGTGTGGGATATGTGAGAGTTTCCTGCCTATGTTCTCTTCCAGGACTTTTATGGTGTCACAACTACTATTTCAGTCTTTTATCCTTCTTGAGTTTATTTTTGTGTATGGTATAAGTTGGTGGTCGGATTTCAATTTTTTGCATGTAGCTATCCAGCTCTCCCAACACCATTTGTTGAGGGGGCTATTTTTACTCCATTTTATGCTTCACTCTTTGTTAAATATTAATTGACCATAACAACATGGGTTTATTTCTGGGCTCTCTATTCTGTTCCATTGATCTCTGTGTATGTATATCGCTCAATATCTCTCTCGCACTGTTGCCTGTGGGTGCCTAGCCCAGTTTCTTGAGCCTCTACCGCACTCCTTACCAGTTAGGTTGTGCTAAAGCTGATTCCTCTCTCTGAGGTTTTAAGGCTCCTCTCTCAATATTGTTCAGTTGTTTTCCAGGTGATTTCTCCACAATTTAGTTGTAATTTCAAATTGGTCTTGTGAGGAGGTCAGCATGACTTCCACTCACTCTGTCATTTTGAAGTCTCTTCAATACATGTTCAACTGATGCCAGGAGCTGAGATAGCAGCCTTATCAGCAAGGAGAAATGAACATAAGAAAATTGGAAACCCAGGTGATCAGGTATTAAAATAGGTATTTCCGATGAAATAAATATTACATTGTTTCCACACTCTTTCAAGCCTTTCCCAAATCATTTCAGTTCCAATGTCTTGAGACAACACTTATAAGAGTTCCAAATAGCGTAGCATACAGCTAACATGTGAGCTTTAGTTATTTTTTTCTATTTATAAGATAATAGTCACATCAATGTGACCATGTGAATGTGATTACTACAATAGTTCTACAATTTTTGCTAATAGTTCCAATAAATGCAAGCAGGTCATACATCTATCCTTGTGTCTGATGGACTGAATATTTCCTGATACACAGAAAAGACATTTTATGAAATGTCATGTTTTGATTCATGTCTATTAAGTTAGTGACTGACCACAACTGAAACAATCAAATAACTGAAATTAATAAACATAAAAGAATATATTTTCTAAATGCTTACAGGAGGACAAATTTTGCAGAACTTCTGTTCTTTTAGTTCTGAGATAGCAACATATGTTGATAAAAGCTGGGGCTTAAATAAAATCTGAATTGATCTTTCCTGAATAACTTGTCAAAAACATGATTTTTGCCCAATTTTCAAGTATTCTTAAGCTTAAGCCTACTTAACAAATAGAAAACCTTATTAGATCAAAATTTCTTTTGACTTAGAACAATCACAGTTAAAATAAAAGCCAACTTCACATTATTTAATTCAAAATGATTTTTGCTAGTTTGAAAAGTTTTTTTGTCTAATACATCGATAGAATATGAAGAATAACCTAAAATTTTTGCCAATTATTTTTCCACTGAAAGTTATACAGATATTTAAGAAAATTCTTGACCCAATTTGAGGTTTGAGTATATGTTATTCTCTGCAACTGAGTGTCAGTTAACAAAGTCATATATATTCCTCTTTTTCTTTCCTCTGACATGTTCCTATTTTAATCACCCAGTACCCAAAAGGCAAATGATTTAGCCTAGGATTCAGTTTTTAAAAAGAAAATATGAGAAGGCATCTATCTAACTTTTTGTATTTAATAGGTGTTATAGAAATACCATTGTCAGGTACTGTAAAAGTCATAGCTGACAGTCATGCCATTAGAATGCCATTATAACTATGAAAATGTATTTTATGTGATAGATGGCTCTAGGGATTAGTGTATAAATCATACATAGTCATAATTATCACTATGGAAACTATAGGCAAAAACTATACTAATTTTTAATGGTAAAGAAAACACTTATATTTCCAACTCTCAGTGGTGGGTTGGAAAATGGAAATATACAAAGTGTTTGCAAAAAGGGGCAAGTCAAAGAACATATAGCAAGGACTCATGGACAAAACCAAAGGGGAAGAGTTGAGGGAGGGAGGAAGGGAGGGGGCAAGGGAAAGTGGTGGGAGGTAGGCAGAAACAAATGTTTTTGAAAAAATTAATTAATTAATTAAAAAATAAAAATGGAAAAAAAAGATTAGACTTGATTAGACCTTGAAAATGAAAAAAAAAAAAAGATTAGACTTCTTAGTATTGAGAAAACATGATAAGAAAGCCACACAAGAACATTTTGGAAAAGAAAACTACAAGCCAATATCCCTGATAAAAATAGATGCAAAACAAAATACTAGCAAACTAAATTCAACAGCTCATTAAAAGGATAATACACTATTACAAAGTTGGATTTATCTTTGAGATAAAATGATGGTTCAACATACACAAAGCAATAAATATGATACACCTTATTAGCAGAATGAATGATAAAAAACACATATTCATTTAATTAGATTAAAAAAGCATTTGGTAAAATTTTTCATACATTGATGATAAAAAATTCTTAACAAATTATGTAGAGAAGAAATGTACTTCATTATAACACAGGCCATATATAATAAGCCCACAGCATCTATTCAGCAATGAAAAGCTGAAAGTTTTACCTTTAAGATCAGGAACAAGAAAAAATTTTTTGTTCTTTCCATTTCTATTCAACATAATACTGGAAGTTCTAGGTAGAGTAATTAGGCAAGAAAATTAATTTAAAAAACAAACCAATGATCTCACCTATAAGTGGAACCTAACCAACAATACAAAAATGCAAGGAAAATAAGACCAGCAACACTGAAAGAAAAAGAAATCAACAGAGACAAGAGGGAAGGAGGGAGGGGGGGCAGGGAAAAGGAAGGGAAGGGGAAAGTCAAGGAACATATAGCGAGGACTCATGGACAAAATCAAAGGGGAAAAGCTGAGGCAGGGAAGGAGGGAGAGGGCAAGGGAAAGTGGTGGGGGGTAGGCATAGACAAATGTATTTGAAAAAATAAATTAAAATAAAATTAAAAATAAAAAAATAAAATAATAAAATAAAAAACAAACCAGAAAGGAGGAAGTAAAATTTCATGTTTGTAGATGATATAATTTTATATATGGAAAACCCTAAAGACTCCACCCACTAATTGTTGGAATTAATAAACAAAATTCAGTAAAGATTCAAGATATAAAATTAAAATGCAAAATAGATTATGTTTATATAGAATAAAAACTACCTTGAAGATAAATTAAGAAAGCAATCCCATTTACAATAGCACTAAAAGGAATAAAACACAGGAATAAACTTAAATCAAGGAATAAAAAGGCCTATATATTGAAAACTATAAGACATTGATGAAAGAAATTGAAGAAGACAAAAATAAATGAAGAGATTCCGTGTTCATGAAGTGGATAATTAATATTGTTAAAATGTCTATGCTGCTGAAAATAACTATAGATTTAATGTGATCCTTATCAAATTTTAATGGCATTTTTCACATAAATAGAAAAAACAATCCTAAAATTCATATGGAAACACAAAAGACCCAAATAGCCAAGGAAACCTTGAGGAAAAAGAACACAGATGATTTCAAATTATACTACATAACTATATTAATGAAAAGAGTAATCAAAACAGAATAATACCCATAAAAATAGACACATACACCAATTGACCAGGCAAGGGACACCAGATATAAACCCACATATACAAGGTGTGTACATAAGGTATCTGGCCATGTAATATGAAAAATAGAAACATTTGTTGAAGAAGATATAAGGAACATTGTATATAGGAAAATGATGCTCAGTCCCCTTCAAAGTAGGCACTTTGGGACCTCACACAGTTCTCCCAACTGCCATCAGCTGTCCTATCATATTTTCCTGAATCTTATCAGTGGTCTGAAATCTCTTCCCTTTCAAAAGTGCTTTTGGTTTTAGGAAAAGCTGGAAGTCACAGGGTGCCAAATCTGGGCTCTAGGGGGCTGAGTCATCTGGGTGATTTCATGTTTTGCCAAAAAACTCTGCATAAGATGCAATGCATGAGCATGTGTGATGAAGTTGCCAATCATCAGTGACCCATAGTTGTGGTCTTGTGAATCATCCAAATAGTTTCTGTGAAGGAATGTTCAAGCTTACTGAAAAATTTGGTGAAGATTCATTGCTCTACTTGCTCAGTAATTTTGAATGTGATGGCCACACGGTACACATGCTGACTCAACAGCAACCATCACCCCCACTGACTATTGCAGTGAAGTCATCATTGTTCACAAATGGGCATTCTAGCACACTCCCCTTGACTACCAGGTTACAATGATGTCAAGAAAACCTTTGTAATTATATTAACAATGGTTGGACTTTTTCCAGACAGATCTTGTATATACAGTCTACTAAATCTTCAACAAAGAATATTGCCAAAAATACTCAAAGTGGAAAGGATGGTCTCTTCAATTAATGTTGATAAAACTGGGTTGTTAGGAATATGGTGAAGTGATGGAAGTCACACTGACTTCCTCCTAGGACCAAACTGAAATTGCAACTAAATTGTGGAGAAATCACCTGGAAAACAATGGAATGATAATGAGAGAGGAAACTTCAAGCCTTGGTGGAATCCAGTGGATTCCAGACAGTGGAATTGGCTTTCACAAAACCTAACAGATGAGAAGTATGGAGGAGGCTTGAGATGGTGGGCCAGACGCCCATGGGCACCAGCACCAGAGGAATATTGAAACAGCCAGTTGGATTCCCCTAAGAAGAACAGGTTCTGAATCATAAGTGAGGACCTCTGGACTGCAACATCTGAACGCAAAAAAGCATACAGACAAAAGACAACTGCAAAAAGCATAGTGGTGCTCTCCACCATAGACAGGCAGCTGGAGATGCAAAGAGATGTTTAAAGGGCCAATGAAAATATTTGCAGTGACAGCCACTTTTCTTGGTCTCTAGGCAGAGGAGAGAGCAGAGTGGGCAGGAGCCTAAGGAAAGATTGGTGAGGAAAGATTTGTGGAGAGAAACGGTGGCCAGTGGGGACCCAGTGATGACTCACCTCCCACTCTGCCACTTCCATCTCACTCAGGCATAAAGGAAACAATAGCCCTACCCTCAGAACACTCTGCCCAGGAGTTGCATACAGGCTGGGGTGCTAAGTGCAGAGCAGCCAGCAGAGATAATAGATCCCTGGCTAAAATGGACACAGAGCTGCCTACAGACTCTTGAGGAGAGACTGGACACAGAGGCATTGGGGATAAAACTGAGGGAGTAGCAGGGGGGTTCCTGGTACTGACCCCTTCGCCATTCTAGTCTCCATCTTGCTCAGGTAGGCCAAGCCCCAAAGAGGCAGCAGCAAGAGAGGAAAAAATATGCCTGCCCTCAGGGAACTCTGGCCCAGATGGGAGTTGTATGCAGGCCTGGGTGCTGAGTGCAGAGTAGCCTGCAGAGATAGTAGACCACTGGCTAAAGGGGGCACAGAGCTGCCTAGAGATGCTTGAGGAGAGGCTGAAGTCAGAGGTGCTGGGAAGAAAACTAAAGGAGTAGCCAGGGGGATCCCAGTGCTGACTCCTTCCCATTCAATGGTCTCTATCTTGCTCAGGCAGAACACTCCCTTGAGTGGCAGCAGCCTGTAAGAACACAATAGCCTTGACTTGAGGAGGCACTGTCCCACCAGTGGTGCCTAAGCCTGACAACTGAGGACAGAATGACTAGATTAACAATTGCAGGAGACAGACACAGACAGTAGATTCTGGGAAGTCTCAGACTGCCTACGGTGAGACAGTATCAACCACTGACATCATCAGAGGATGTCCCAGAAAGAAAAAAAATGACCCACCTACTACCATAGAAGTTCAATCTACAAAATGAGGAAATCGAGATAGATCAATTTAGGAATGGAAGCAGAAAATAAAAGAAGAGTCTAACAAATATGGGAAGGATGAGGAACATGTCTAAATTGAAGGGAAAGGAGGAATCCCTACAGAGAGAACTAAATGAAATAGAGGCAAGCAAACTATCAGATATTGAATTTAAAACAATGGTTCTTTTTTTTAAAAATGTATTTATTTTTTAAGTACATTTGTCTCTGCCTCCCCCCCCACCTCTTTCCCTTGCCCCCTCCCTCCTTCCCTCCCTCAGCTCTTCCCCTTTGGTTTTGTCCATGAGTCCTTGCTATATGTTCCTTGACTTTCCCCTTCCTTTCCCTTTCCCTGCCCCTCCTTCCCTCTTGTCTCTGTTGATTTCTTGTCCTTTCAGTGTTGCTGGTCATATTTTCCTTGCATCTTTGCATTGTTGGTTAGGTGCCGCTTATAGGGGAGATCATATGGTATTTGTCTTTCGCCCGCTGGCTTATTTCGCTTAGCATGATGCTCTCCAGTCCATCCATGATGTAGCGAAGTTTAGTAGTTCTTTTTTTCTTTCTGCTGCATAGTATTCCATTGTGTATATGTACCATGATGTTTTGATCCAATCATCTACTGATGCGCATTTAGGTTGCTTCCAACACTTGGCTATTGTAAATTGTGCTGCTATGAACATTGGGGTGCATAGGTTCTTTTGTATTGGCATTTTGGTGTTCTCAGGGTATAGTCCCAGCAGGGGAATCACTGGATCAAAAGGCAGTTCCATTTTCAGCTTTTGGAGGAAATTCCACACTGCTTTCCATAGTGGCTGCACCAGTCTGCATTCCCACCAACAGTGGACTAGGGTTCCCTTTTCTCCACAGCCTCACCAGCACCTATTGTTTGTGGATCTGTTTATGATGGCCATTCTGACCGGTGTGAGGTGGTACCTCATGGTGGTTTTGATCTGCATTTCTCTGATGGCTAGTGATGCTGAGCATCCTTTCAAATGCCTCTGGGTCCTCTGTATCTCCTCCTTAGAAAAGCATCTGCCCAGGTCCTTTGCCCATTTTTTGATTGGATCATTTGTCTTCTTGGAGTAGAGTCGAGTGAATTCTTTATATATCTTGGAGATCAAACCTCTATCTGATGTATCATTAGCAAATATATTTTCCCATACGGTTGGCTCTCTTTTCATTTTGCTGATGTTTTCTTTACCCATGGAGAAGCTTCTTATTTTGATGAGCTCCCACTTGTTTATTCTTTCCTTTATGTCCCTTGCTTTAGGAGACATATCAGTGAAAAAATGGCTGCGTGGGTTATCTGAGAGTTTCCTGCCAATGTTGTCCTCTAGGACTTTTATGGTGTTGCGACTTATGTTTAAGTCTTTTATCCATCTTGAGTTTATTTTTGTGTATGGTGTCAGCTGATGATCCGATTTCAATTTTTTGCATGTAGCCGTCCACCTCTCCCAACACCATTTGTTGAAGAGGTTGTTATTGCTCCATTTTATGCTTCTGCCCCCTTTGTCAAATATTAGATGTCCATAGAGACCTGGGCTTATTTCTGGGCTTTCTATTCTGTTCCACTGGTCTATGGGTCTGTTCTTGTGCCAGTACCAGATTGTTTTGAGTATGGTGACTTTGTAGTAGAGTATGAATCTGGTATTGTGATCTCTCCTACTTTGTGTTTCTTTCTCAAAATTGCTGAGGCTATTCGGGCTCGTTTATGGTTCCATATAAATTTTTGAAATGTCTGTTCTATTTCTGTGAAATACGTCATTGGTATCTTAATAGGGATTGCGTTGAATCTATAAATTGCTTTGGGTAGTATGGACATTTTGAGGATATTAATTCTTCCAATCCATGAGCACGGTATATACTTCCATTTATTTGTGTCTTCCTTAATTTATTTTTTCAATGTTGTATAGTTTTCTGCATACAGGTCTTTTGTGTCTTTGGTTAAATTTATGCCTAGATACTTTATCTTTTTTTTTGCTATATCAAATGGTATTTTTTCTCTGATTTATTCTTCTTCTATTGTACAAAAATGCCTTTGATTTCTAAATGTTGATTTTGTATCCTGCTGTTTTGCCAAATTCACTTATTAGGTTGAGGAGTTTTTTGGTAGAGTCTACAGGGTTCTCTCTGTACACTATCATGTCATCTGCAAACAATGATAGTTTTACTTCCTCCTTTCCTATTTGGATGCCTTTTATCTCTTTCTCTTGTCTGACCACAGTGGCTAGGACTTCCAATACGATGTTGAAAAGAAGCGGTGAGAGTGGACATCCTTGTCGTGTTCCCGATCTTACTGGGAAAGCTTTCAGTTTTTGCCCAGTGAGTAATATGTTAGCTGTAGGTTTTTCATATATGGCCTTTATTACGTTGAGGAATGCCCCATCTATTCCCATTTTGCTGAGTGTTTTGATCATAAATGGATGCTGTACCTTATCAAATGCTTTTTCTGCATCTATTGAGATGATCATGTGGTTTTTGTCTTTTCTTTTATTTATGTCATGTATCACGTTTACTGACTTGCGTATATGGAACCATCCCTGCATCCCTGGGATGAATCCCACTTGATCGTGGTGGATACTATTTTTAATGTATTGCTGGATGCAGTTTGCCAATATTTTTAAAACAATGGTTCTAAGTAAGCTCAATGAGCTCAGTGAGCTAAAAGAGAACTATGAAACCTACAAGGAAACTATCAGGAACTTACTGCAAACTATATCAACATGAAAAAGGACATAGAAACTACCAATAAGTGACAAGAGGAAATGAAGGACACCATTTGTGAACTGAAGAACACAGTAGAAGGAATAAAAAGCATGCTAGATGAAACTGAGGATCAAATCAGTAAGCTAAAGGACAAGGTAGAAGATAGCTCCCAGAAAAAGCAAGAAATGTAAAAAAAAAAAATCTCAAAAAGAATAAAGAGGAATTTAGAGAAATGCAAGACAACCTGTACCATAATAATATCTGTATAATAGGGATACAAGAAGGAGAAGAATAGGAGGAATGGATAGAGAACCTGTTGAAAAAATAGTAACAAAAAACTTCCCTAATTGGAAGAGAAAAAGGTCACACAAGTCCAGGAAGCATAGAGGGCCCCATTCCAGAGGAACCCAATGAGGCCCACTCCAAGGCACATCACCATTTAAACGTCAAATATCAAAGATAAACAGAGAAACCGAAGACAGCAAGGGAGAAATAGGTACTAACATACAAGGGAGCCCAGGCATGGCTAGAAGCTGACTTCTCAACAGAAACACTGCAAGAGAGAAGGAAATGGCAAGAAATATTCCAAGTCATGAAAAGCAAAGGCCTGCAACCAAGACTGCTCTACCCAGAAAGTCTCTCAATTAAAATGGAAAATGAAGTAAGTAGTTTCCCAGGCAAAAGAAGGCTGAAAGAATGCACCTCCACCAAACCAACACTACAAGATATGCTAAAGAGACTGGTTTAAAAAGATGAAGAAAAATAGTGAGGAAAAAAGTACAGAAACAAAGGGAACAAATGAATAAGTACCTATCAATAATAACTCTAAATGTAAATGGACTAAATGCCCCAATCAAAAGACACATGATAACTGAATGGATAAGAAAACATGACCCACACATATTCTGCATCCAAGAGACCCACCTCAGAACAGAGGTTCTACACTGATTGATAGTAAAGGTATGGAAAAAAAATTTTCCAAGCAAATGGACAGAAAAAATAAAAGCAAGGGTAGCAAGACTTATATGAGACATAATTGATTTCAAAACAGAGTCCATAAAAAGAGACCCAGAGGGACTCTTTACAATACTCTAAGGAAGAATTCATCAAGAATATATAGACCTTGAAAACTGATATTCATCCAACAGAGGAGCACCCAAATATATAGGAAAATCTTGGAGGACTTCAGAAAGATATAGACAGCAACACACTGAGAGTAGGGGATTTAATTTAACACCCCACTGTCAAAAATGGATATATCTTCCAAACAAAACATAAACAAGGATATTGTGGAACTAACAATACCTTAGGTCAAATGGACATAACTGTCTATATATATATATATATATATATATATATATATATATATATATCCTTTCATCCCAAAGAAGCAAAATACACATTATTTTCAAATGTGCATGGAACATTTTCAGAGATAGATCACACAATAGTACACAAAAGAAGCCTTAACAAATTCCAGAAAATTGAAAAAAATAACAAGCATTTTCTCAGAGCACAAGGGCTTAAAACTTGAAACCAATGTCAACAAAAAACCTCAAAAACTTTCAAACTCATACAGACTGAATAACACACTATTAAACAAAGAATGGGTCAGTAATGAGATAGAAGAAGAAATCAAAGAGTTTCTGGAAACAAATGAAAATGAACACACAACAGTCCAAACCTATGGGACACAGCAAAAGCAGTCATGAGAGGGAAGTTCATAGCAATACAGGCCTACTTAAAAAAGATAGAAACACTTCAAATAACTGACCTAACTCTACCACTTCAAGAACTGGAGAATCACCAAGAAATAAATCCCAGAGCAAGTAGAAGGAAGGAAATAATCAAGATCAGAGCAGAACTGAATGACATAGAGACTAAAAGAACAATTCATAGGTTCAACCAATCCAGGAGTTGGTTCTTTGAAAAGATAAACAAAAGCAACAAGCCTTTAAGCAGACTCATCAAGAAAAAAAGGGAGAGAACCCAAAAAATATTTCAGAAATGAAAGAGGAGAAATATCAAATGATACCACAGAAATACAAATGATTCTAAGAAATTACTATGAGTAATTATATGCCAAGAAATTTGGAAACCTTGATGAAATAGACAAATTTCTAAAAAAGTATAATCTCCCAACATTGAATGAAGAAGAAGCAGAAAGCCTGAACAGACTGATAACAGTTGGTGAAATTGAAGCAGTAATAAAAAACTCCTGGCACACAAAAGCCCTGGACTGAATGGTTTCACAACAGAATTTCACAGAACATTTAAGGAAGATCTAATCTCTGTCCTTCTCATACAATTCCAATAAATCAAAGATGAGGGAAGACTCCCAAACTCTTTTGATGAAGCCAGGATCATCTTAATCCCTAAACCAGATAAAGACAGAACAAAGAAAGAAAACTAAAGGCCAATATCGCTGATGAACATAAATGCTAAAATCCCCCCAAAAATATTAGCAAACCACATCCAGTAATACATTAAAAAGATCATCCATTATGATCAAGTGGGATTCATCCCAGGTAGGCAAGGATGGTTCAATATACACAAATCAATAAATATAACATATCACATAAGCAAAAGGAAAGACAAAAACCACATGATAATCCAGATAAATGCAGTAAATACATTTGATAAAGCACAGCACCCATTTATCATAAAAACACTCAGCAAAATAGGAATAAAGGGGGCATACGTCAATGTAATAAAGGCTATATATGTAAACCCTACAGCCAACATCATACTATACGGGCAAAAACTAAAACTTTTCCCACCAAGATCCGTAACAAGGCAAGGATGTCCACTTTTTCCATTTGTATTCAGCATAATATTAGAAGTCCTAGCCACAGTGGTCAGACAAGAAAAAAAAAAAAGACATCAAAATTGGACAAGAGGAAGTAAAACTATCATTGTTTCCAGATGACATGATAGTGTACATAGGAAACCCTATAGACTCCACCAAGAAAACTACTTGACCTAGTAAGTGAATTTGGCAAAAGAGCAGGATACAAAGTTGATACTCAGAAATTAAAGGCATTTTTGTACAACAACAATGAAATAGCAGAAGGAGAAACAAGAAAAAAATACCATTTGCTATAGTATGAAGAAAAATAAATTACTTAGCAATAAACTTTACCAAGGAAGAAAAGATCTGTATGCAGAAAACTATACAACACTGAATAAAGAAATTAAGGTAGACACAAATAAATGGAAGCATATACCGTATTCTTGGATTGGTAGAAATAACATAATCAAATGTCCATCATCCCCAAAGCAATTTAAAGATTCAACGAAATCCCTATTAAAATACCAATGGCGTATTTCACAGACATAGAATAGATGTTTCAAAAATTTATATGGAAACATAAATGACCCCGAACAGCCACAGCAGTTTTGAGAAAGAAAAACAAAGTAGGAGGGATCACAATACCGGACATCAAACTCTATTACAAGTCCACTGTAATCAAAACAGTCTGGTATGGGCACAAAAACAGACTCATAGATTAGTGGAACAAAATAGAAAGCCCAGAAATAAACCCATGTCTTTATGGTCAATTAATATTGACAAAGAGGACAGCCATAAATTGGTGTAAAAATAGTCACTTCAAGAAATGGCATTGGGAGAGCTGGACAGTTACATGCAAAAAATTGAAATTTGATCACCTACTGACACCATACACAAAAATAAACTCAAGATGGATAAAAGACTTAAATATCAGTCGTGACACCATAAAAGTCCTGGAGGAGAACACAGGCAGGAAACTCTCAGATATCTCATGCAGCAATATTTTCACTGATATGTCCCCTAAAGCAAGGGACACAAAGGAAAGAATATCCAAGTGGGACCTCATCAAAATAAGAAGCTTCTGCATGACTAAAGAAAACATTGCAAAATGAAAAGAGTTTCAGCCATATTGCAAAATATATTTGCCAGTGATACATCAGGTAGAGGTTTGATCTCCAAAATATGTAAAGAACTCATATGACTCCACTTCAAGAAGAAAAACAATCCTATTAAAAAATGGACAACGGACCTGGGCGGACACTTTTCAAGGACGAGATATAGAGGGCACAGAGATATATGAAAGGATGCTCAGCACCACTAGTCATCAGAGAAATGCAAATTAAAACCACAATGAGATACCATTTCACACCAGTCAGAATGGCTGTCATAAACAGATCAACAATCAATGGGTGCTGGCCAGGCTGTGGAAAAAAGGGAACCTTAGTACACTATTGGTGGGAATGCAGACTGGTGCAGCCACCGTGGAAAACAGCTTGGAATTTCCTCATAAAGCTAAAAATGGAACTGTCCTTTGAAACAGTGGTTCCACTGCAGGGATTATGCCCTAAGTATCCCAAAACACCAATTCAAAAGAACCTATACACCCCAATGTTCATAGCAGCACAATTTACAATAGCCAAGTGCTGGAAGCAACTTACCTGTCCATCAGGAAATGAGTTGATCAAAAAACTATGGTACATTTAAACAATGGAATACTACAGAGCAGAAAGTAAAAAAGAGCTACTACCCTTCACAACAGCATGAATGGAACTGAAGAGCATTATGCTAAGTGAAATAAGGCAGTGAGTGAAAGACAAATACCACATATGATCTCACCTATAGTGGAACCTAAGCATCAAAATAATAAAGGAAGGAAAATATAACCAGCAACATTGAAAGGAAAAGGAAACCAACAGTGTCAAGAGGGACAGAGGGAGTCAGGGCAGGGAAAGGGAAGGGAAGAGTCAAGTCAAAAAACATTTATAAAGGACCCATGGACAAAGCAAAAGTGGGGAATTACTGAGGGAGGGAGGCAGAGGGAAGTGGTGTAGGAAAGGTGGAGACAATTGTATTTGAAGAAAGAAAGAAAGAAAGAAAGAAAGAAAGAAAGAAAGAAAGAAAGAAAGAAAGAAAGAAAGAAAGAAAGAAAGAAAGAAAGAAAAGAAAGGAAAAAGAAAAAACTTGGCCAAAAAGAAAAAAAAGAAAAAAGAAAGAACTGCATATCCAAATTCCAAAAAAAAATGAAATTGGACACTGTTTTACTATAGTAATAAAGACAAATGGATCAAAGACTTAAATGTAAAATATGAAATTATTAAAATCTTATAAGGAGATATAGGGAAAACATTTTGTGACATTGGCCTTGGGCATGATTTTTTGGATATGGCACCAAAATCACAAGCAACAAAAGCAAAAATAAGTGGGTAAACCAAAGCAAAAGTTTCTGCACTGGAATAGAAACAATCAACAAAATAAAAAGGCAACTTGCAGAATAGGTAAAATATGTGCAAACTATATTTTTGATAGGAGAGTAATAAGTAAAACACACAAGGAACCTATATAATTCAATAGCAAAAAGAACCCCTAAATATCAGCCAATTAATAATAGCAAGGGACCTGAATAGAAATTTTTAAAAGAACTTATAAAAGGTTAAGAATATATGAAATGGTGTTCAGCATCACTAATCATCAGGGAAATGCAAATCAAAACCACAATGAGGTACCACCTCACATCTGCTGAATGGTTATTAACAAGAAATTAAAACAGAATAGAGAGCCCAGAAATAAACCTATGTCAATAGTCAGTTAATATTTGACAAAGAGGGCAGGAACATAAAATGGAATAAAAATACCATCTTCAGTAAGTGGTACTGGGAAGTCTGGACCAGCACATGCAACAAAAAATGAAACTAGACCACCAACTTACACCATACACAAAAATAAACTCGAGATGGATAAAAGACTTAAATATAAGTCACAACACCATAAATGTCATAGAGGGGAACATAGGCAGGAGACTCTCAGATATTCCACACAGCAATGTTCTATCCAATATGTCCCCTAGAGTAAGGGACATAAAGGGAAGAATAAACAAATGAGACTTCATCAAAATTAAAAACTTCTGCATGGCTAAAGAAAATGTCTGCAAAATGAAAAGGGAACCAACTGTATGGTAAAATATATTTGTCAATGATACTTCAGACAGAGGTTTGATCTCCAAAATATATAAAGAGCTCACATGACCACTCCAGGAAAAAAAACAACCCAATGAAAAAAATGGGCAAAGGACCTGGACAGATACTTCTCCAGAGTACATACAGAGTGCCCAGAGACATAGAAAAGGATGTTCAGAATCGCTAACCATCAGAGAGATGCAAATTAAAACCACAATAAGATACCACTTTACACCAGCCAGAATGGCCATCATAAACAAATCAACAAACAACAAATTCTGGCAAGGTTGTGGAGAAAAGAGAACCCTAGTGCACTGTTGGGGGGAAGGCAGACTGGTACAGCCACTATGGAAAACAGTATGGAAGTTCCTCAGAAAACTAATAATGGAACTGTCTATTTTTTTAAATTAATTAATTTATTTTTTCAAATATATTTGTCTCTGCCTACCCCCCCACCACTTTCCCTTGCCTGTTCCTTCCCTCCCTCAACTCTTCCTCTTTGGTTTTGTCCATGAGTCCTTGCTATATGTTCCTTGACTTTCCCCTTCCCTTCCTTTTCCCCCGTCCCCCTTCCCTCTTGTCTCTGTTGGTTTCTTTTCCTTTCAGTGTTGCTGGTCTTATTTTCCTTGCATCTCTGTATTGTTGGTTAGGTTCCACTTGTAGGTGAGATCATATGGTATTTGTCTTTCACCCCCTGGCTTATTTCGCTTAGCATGATGCTCTCCAGTTCCATCCATGCTGTCACGAAGTTTAGTAGTTTTTTTTTCTTTCTGCTGCATAGTATTCCATCGTGTAAATGCATCATAATTTTTTGATCCAATCATCTACTGATGGGCATTTAGGTTGCTTCCAACACTTGACTTTTAACCTGGAAATTCCACCGCTAGGATTATACCCTAAGAATCCTAAAACACCAATTCAAAAGAACCTATGCACCTTAATGTTCATAGCAGCACAGTTTACAATAACCAAGTGCTGGAAACAGGTGAAGTGCCCATCAGTAAATGAGTGGATCAAAAAACTGTGGTACATTTATACAATGGAATGTTGTGCAGCAGAAAGAAGGATTTCCTATCCTTTGTGACAGCATGGGATGGAAATGTAGTATTATGCTAAGTGAAATAAGCCAGCTGGTAAAAGAAAAATAGCATATAATCTCACCTATATGTAGAGCCTAGTCAACAAAACAAACAAGTGAGCAAAATAGAACCAGAGACTTGGAAATAAAGAACAAATGGGCAATGACCAGAGGGGTGCATGGATGGGAACAATGGTGGAAAGAAGTGCGAGGAGCAAGCAAAGGAACATGAATAGAGAACTGATGGGCATGGACAATGGGTGGGACTGAATGTGGAAGTGGAGGGGGACCAGAAAGAGGTGAGTAACGGGAATTGATGCAGGAAAATGGTAACTGAACAACAATAAATAAAATAAATACAAAAATAAGTGTTTACAAGCATGTGGAGTAAAGGAAACCTTTGTACACTGCTATTGTGACTGTAAATTGGTACAGCCATTATAGACAGCATGAGGTTCCTCAAAAAACTAAAACTAGAACTACTATATCTATGAATCCAACTTCTGGTTATATTGAAGGGGGAGCTTAAAGAATATCTGTACCTCTGTGTTCAGTGCAGCATTATTCCCAATATAACCAAAGTATATATTCCCAAGTTATTCACAATAACCAATATATGTAAGGATTCTAAGTATCTACAAAAAATATTTGTCTTTTACCCCCTGGCTTATTTCACTTAGCATAATGCTCTCCAGTTCCAAATACCATATGATCTCACCTATAAGCGGAACTTAACCAACAATACAAAGATGCAAGGAAAATAAGACCAGCAACACTGAAAGGAAAAGAAATCAACAGAGACAAGAGGGAAGGAGGGGGGTGCAGGGAAAGGGAAGGGAAAGGGAAAGTCAAGGAACATATAGCAAGGACTCATGGACAAAACCAAAGGGGACGAGCTGAGGGAGAGAAGGAGGGAGGGGGCAAGGGAAAATGGTGGGGGGGAGGCAGAGACAAATGTATTTGAAAAAATAAACTAAAATAAAATTTAAAAAAAAGAAAAAGAAAAAAATTAAAAAAATAAATGTAAAAGAAAATGTAATATCATACTTATAGGCACAAAGGAATATTATTCAGCCATAAAAAGAAAATGTTCTCCCATTTTTGACAACATGGATGGATGTAGAGTACATTAATCAAAGTGAAAAGTTAGATAAAGAAAGGCAAATATTGCATTATCTCACTTAAACATGGAATCAAAAAGAGTTGAACTCATAAAAACAGAGAATAGAACAGTGGTTTCCAGGGGCTGATGAGTGGAGGAAATGGGATGTTGATCAAAAGATACAAAATTTTCAGTTTGGGAATCTAATGTATACCATGGTGACTGTATTTAGTACTGCTGTATTGTAATCTTGAAATTCACTAATAGTAGATCTTAAATGTTCTCACCACATACACACAGACAAACACACAAGATATGTGAAGTAACAAATAGATTAATTAGCTTGATTAGGGAACAATATATATGAATATCAAAAGACCAGGCATTACACTTTAAATATATACTATTGTTTATCAATCATATCTCAATAAAGCTAGTAGAAATTTAAAAAAGGAAAGAAAAAAAGAATGGAAAGGTATGATTTTTATTTTATCCTTGGTGATGAAATTTTCTTTCTATGGCCAAAATTCCAGTTTATGAGCCTTCTAGGCAGAAAAAAATATGGAATATTAATATTTACATCTCTAAAATCTTGTTATTTCACCCCATTACTCTGTGGCCAAGAAACACAGGTCAAAGCTGACAACAGTGTGGTCAATCCTGGGGGGTAGTGGCATAAGAGGGTACTAAATGGTAATAGGAAAAAATACAATAAAGAGTGCATTAAAAAACAAAATGTATTTGATAACAAGAATAAAATATTACTCTGCTAAGGTAATATGAGTGAAAACACTGAATAAAAATATTAAACAAAAATTATAGAGATTTGCTGATTTTTCAAAAATCTTGTCTTTTACATGAAAATTGCTTCCTGCTTTCCTTTCACCGCTGCAGCAGCAGCCATGAGTATGCTCAGGCTTCAGAAGAGGCTTGCCTCCAGTGTCCTCTGCTGCGGCAAAAAGAAGGTCTGGTTGGATCCCAATGAGACCAATGAAATCGCCAATGCTAACTCTTGTCAGCAGATTCGGAAGCTGGTCAAAGATGGGCTGATCATCAGGAAGCCTGTGACTGTCCATTCCCGGGCTCGATGCCGGAAGAACATCTTGGCCCACAGGAAGGGCAGGCATATGGGCATAGGTAAGCAATAGGTTACTGCTAATGCTCGAATGCCCAAGAAAGATACCTGGATGAGGAGGATGAGAATTCTTCACTGGCTACTCAGGAGATACCATGAATCTAAGAAGATTTACCACCACATGTACCACAGCCTGTACCTAAAAGGGAAGGGCAACATGTTCAAAAAAGAGCAGATTCTCATGGAACACATCCATAAGCTGAAGGTGGACAAGGCTCGCAAGAAACTTCTGGCTGACCAGGCTGAGGCCCTCAGGTCTAAAACCAAAGAAGCTCACAAGCACCTTGAAGAGTGGCTCCAGGCCAAGAAGGAGGAAATCATCAAAACTCTATCCAAGGAGGAAGAGACAAAGAAATAGAACACAGTAGAAGGAATCAAAAGCAGGCTGGATGAATCCGGGGATCGAATCAGTGAGATGGAGGATAAGGTAAAAAAAAAGCTCCCAAGATGGATAAAAGACTTAAATAGAAGTCACAACACCATAAAAGTCCTAGAGGAGAACATTGGCAGGAAACTCTCAGACATCCCACGCAGCAATATTTCACTGATATGTCTCCTTAAGCAAAGGACATAAAGGAAAGAATGAACAAGTGGGATCTCATGAAAAAAGACGCTTCTGCACGGCTAAAGAAAACATCAGCAAAATGAAAAGGGAGCCAATCATATGGGAAAATATATTCGCTAATGATACATCAGATAGAGGTTTGATCTCCAAGATATATAAAGAACTCGATTCCACTCCAAGAAGACAAACGATCCAATCGAAAAATGGGCAAAGGACCTGGGCAGATGCTTTTCCAAGGAAGAGATACAGAGGGCCCAGAGGCATTTGAAAGGATGCTCAGCATCACTAGCCATCAGAGAAATGCAGATCAAAACCACCATGAGGTACCACCTCACACCGGTCAGAATGGCCATCATAAACAGATCAACAAACAACAGGTGCTGGCGAGGCTGTGGAGAAACGGGAACTCTAGTACACTGTTGGTGGGAATACAGACTGGTGCAGCCACTATGGAAAGCAGTGTGGAATTTCCTCCAAAAGCTGAAAATGGAACTTCCTTTTGATCCAGTGATTCCCCTGCTGGGACTATACCCTGAGAACACCAAAATGCCAATACAAAAGAACCTATGCACCCCAATGTTCATCTCAGCACAATTTACAATAGCCAAGTGTTGGAAGCTACCTAAATGCCCATCAGTAGATGATTGGATCAAAACATCATGGTACATATACACAATGGAATACTATGCAGCAGAAAGAAAAAAAGAACTACTAAACTTTGCAACAGCATGGATGGAACTGGAAAGCATTATGCTAAGTGAAATAAGCCAAGGGGCAAAGGACAAATATCATATGATCTCACCTATAAGTGGAAGCTAACCAACAAGACAAAGATGCAAAAAAAAAATAAGACCAGCAACACTGAAGGAAAAGAAATCAACAGAGACAAGAGGGAAGGAGGGAGCGGGGGTGGGGAAAAGGAAGGGAAGGGGAAAGTCAAGGAACATATAGCAAGGACTCATAGACAAAACCAAAGGGGAAGAGCTGAGGGAGGGGGCAAGGGAAAGTGGTGGTGGGGTAGGCAGAGACAAATGTATTTGAAAAAATAAATTAAAAAAATTTAAAAAAATAAAAGCTCCTAGAAAGAACAAGAAATGGAAAAAAGACTCAGAAAGAATAAAGAGGCATTTAGGGAAATGAGGACAACCTGAATCGCAATAATATCTACATAACAGGGATACGAGAAGGAGAGGAGGAGCAAGGGATAGAGAACCTCCTCGAAAAAGTAATGATGGAAAATTTCCCCAATTAGAGCAGAGAAAAGGTCTCATGGATCCAAGAGGCACAGAGGGTCCCACTCAAGAGGGACCCAAAGAGATCCATTCCAAGACACATCATCATTAAAATGGAAAATATCAAAGACAAAGAGAGAATCCTCAAAGCAACAAGGGAGAAGGAGAAAGTAACACACAAGGGGGCCCTGATACGCCTCGGAGCTGACTTCTCAACAGAAACACTACAAACCAAAAAGGAATGGCAATAAATATTCCAAGTCATGAAAAGCAAGGACCTACAACAAAGGCTGCTCTAACCAGCAAGGCTCTCAATTAAAATAGAAGGTGAAATAAGGAGTTTCCCAGGCAAAAGAAGACTAAGATAATACATCTCTAGCAGATCAGCACTACAAGATATGCTAAAGGGACTGGTTTAAGAAGATGAAGGAAAAGAATAAGAAAGAGATAAACACAGGTATAATGAGAAACAATGAATAGGTTTCTATCAGCAATAACTCTCAATGTAAATAGACTAAATTCCCTAATCAAAAGACACAGGATAGCTGAATGAATAAGAAAACATGACCCACACATATGCTGCCTACAAGAGACCCACCTTAGAGGAAAAGACCTACACAGATTGAAAGTAATGATATGGAAAAAAATATTCCAAGCAAATGGACAAGAGAAGAAAGCAGGGGTTGCAATACTTATATTAGATAAAATAGATTTCAAAACAAAGGCCATAAAAAGAGACCCAGAGGGGTACTTTATAATACTTAAAGGAAGAATCTATTAAGAAGACATGATCATTGTAAACTTATACGCACCCAGCATAGGGGCACCCAAATATATAAGGAAAATCTTGGATGACTTCAAAAAAGATATAGACAGCAACACATTGCTAGTCGGGGATTTTAACACCCCACTGTCAAAAATGGACAGATCTTCCAAACAAAACATCCCCAAGGATATTATGGAGCTGAATGACACACTGAATCAAATAGACTTAACTGACATATATAGAAACTTACATCCCAAAGAAGAAAAATACGCATTCTTTTCAAATGCTCATGGAAGTTTTTCAAAGATAGACCATATTATAGGACACAAAGCAATCCTCAGCTAATTCAGGAAAATTGAAATAATACCAAACTTTTTCTCAGACAACAAGGGCTTGAAACTGGAAATCAACCTCAAAGAGAAACTTCAAAAACTTGCAAACTCAAGGAGACTGAACAGTAGACTATTAAAAAATGAATGGGTGAATAGCAAGATAAGAGAAAAAGTCAAAAAAAATTCTGGAAACAAATGACAATGAACAGACAACAGTCCAAAACCTATGGGACACAGCAAAGGCAGTCCTGAGAGGGAAGTTCGTAGCAATACAGGCTTACCTAAAAAAAAGAGAAACATTTCAAATAAAAGACCTAACACTACAACTTCAAGAACTGGAGAAACAACAACAAATAAATCCCAGAGCAAGTAGAAGGAAATAAATAGTCAAGATTAGAGCAGAACTGAATGACATAGAGATGAAAAGAACAATTCAAAGGATCAACCAATCCAGAAGCTGGTTCTTTGAAAAGATAAATAAAATCGACAAGCCTTTAAGCAGACTCATCAAGAAAAAAGGACCCAAATTAATAATATCAGAAATGAAAGAGGAGAAATAAGAACTGATACCACAGAAATACAAAGGATTGTCAGAAACTACTATGAACAATTATATGCCTAGAAATTTGAAGACCTCAATGAAATGGACAAATTTCTAGAAATGTATAATCTTCCAACACTGAAGGAGGAAGAAACAGAAAGCTTGAACAGACCGATAACAGCTGGGGAAATTGAAGCAGTAATCAAGAAACTCCCGACACACAAAAGCCCTGGGCCAGATGGTTTCACAGAAGAATTTTCCAAAACATTTAAGGAAGAGCTAACCCCTGTCCTTCTCAGACTATTCCAAGAAATCCAAGATGAGGGAATACTCCCAGACTCTTTTTATGAGGCTAGCATCACCCTCATCCCAAAACCAGATAAAGACACTACAAAGAAAATTGCTTCCTTATTGTTTTTTTCTCCCTAATGATTTAGTGTCATTAAATGTTATTTTTATTTCCCTTTTTGTCACAAGGTTAAAAAATATACACTTTTTACTTTAATGTTCATCACCATGAATGAAATAGTGACTACCTATCCCTTCCTTATAAGAGGACAAATTTTAGAAAAATGTAATGTCCCTCTATACCTCACTCCATTTTCTAGTTCATTTTGATAAAATCCCAATTCCAGGTCCAGATGATTATTATTTAATTACATTTTATATCATATACAATGGGACACCCCCAAAACTCCAGAATCTATTTATAAAAAATTGTGTATTTAGTCTTGCATGTTTAAACTTCAGTCACCTTCAAAGTACTCTCCATTTGATGCAATACACCTATTGAAATGTTTTTTCTACCACTCAAAACAGTTTTTGAACTCATCGATTTTGATGCTTTTTAGTGCTTCTGCTGTTTTCTTTTTTTTTTTTAAATTAATTTATTTACTTTTTAAATACATTTGTCTCTGCCTCCCCCCCCCCCCCCTTTCCCTTGCCCCCTCCCACCTTCCCTCCCTCAGCTCTTCCACATCTTCAAAAAGTTTCCCTTTAAGGACTGTTTTCCACCCAAGAAAACAAAAACAACAATGAAAATGTAACTTGGGGCAAGATCAGGTGAATAGGGAGGATGGGGCATGGGTATCATGCTGTTTTTTGGTGAAAAACTGCTGAACACAGCCCAGTGAGAGAATGTGCATTTGTAAATCACCCATCATAAATGGGCAAAGGCGTTGAAAGAGTCTTAAAAAAAATTCACTGAAACTGAATGCAGCCTCTCACAATAATGCCAGTCAGTACACTGATACAGATGGGTTCCTAGATGAACACTCACCTATGAAGGGAAAACTGTACTACAAGGGACCTGCCCTCCCTTATAGATAATTCTGGGTTAATTTTTTTTATCATACTTATATGCATCATACTTATATGATATTATTATTTTGACACTTGCATTTTTATTATTTGACCCTATAAGTAATTATTTAGAATTGATTTTCTGTCTCATTAGCTATAATTTTTAGTGTATCTTTTCTGTTCTTGGGGTAATTATGTTTACCTATTATTTTTACAATAAATTTCCCAATCTTGAGTTACCTAATTTTAATTTTATTTCATTTTATCTTTTTTATTTTATTTTAATTAATTTTATTTTATATACCATTACAGTTTTCCCACATTTTCTTCCTTTGCCCCACTCCACCCAGTGAGTTACCTAATTTTATCCATCTCTTTTGATTACATCTTTCAGTAATTTCTTTTTTCAGTGTGTGTTCGTGGGGAAGGAATGTGTGTGTGGTTGCATTTTTATTTCCATTTCCCTTATATTTAAATAATACTTTGAATGAGTATATAAATTTAGGTCCATTAAGACATGGTATTTAAAGTGATAGAGAAGTCTGTGGCAGGTTCTATAGGCATTTTTAAAGTAAATGGTGTTCTTCATGGACATGCTCAACAGTGTGGGAATTGCCTGAAGGAGTTGGGGGGGGCAGGGTGGAGGGGAACCAAGTGAGAAAAATTGGGACAACTGTAATAGCATAAAAAATAAAATATAATTTAAAAAATGGTGTTCTCTTTTTACTTCTATACTTGTAAGTTTTGTTCTGTATCTTTGAATTACTCCAGTAGACCTGTACATCAGCCCCTGGCCCAACATCCCAAGGACTTGCTTTGTGCTGATTTTAGGGAAGTGGACATTTTTCTCTTGTATATCCAGTGCTGTCACCTCTTTCCTCACTGTTTACTAATCCCCAGTTCTTTCAGTTCTAATGCAGTCTGTGCGTGCCCTATCTGTCCTTCTGAGACTGTTCATTACCTTCTTGTCTCAGCAGAATAATGTTGTAGGAAAGACCAGTTTGTCCTTACTGCTGATTTAATTCCCTACAAGTCCACTTGGTAACTTTTTATAAACTAAAACTTTGAGGGTAACCAGAGAATATTATAAAATAAGATTCTTAAATAAAATGCCATATATAGTATTCCACAGAGCCTACAGGAAAAGAATAAAGAAAAGATAAAAATGTCATTGGTGTCCCTTCATTGCTTCACCTTGATTGGCGGCATTGCTTTACTGCCTTGAGTTTCACTCTATTTCCATTGTCCCTAGAGAGTTCTTCCTTTAACAATTCACAGTACATATTGCCACATTATTAAGAACATCCCATTCCCTGGCCCTAACAGTGACTTTTTGGCAATTACAATTTGCATGCAGTAAACATATCTTAAGTGCACAAGTCCATGAATTTTCATGTGTACTTCATTTCTCCCACAACATTTCAGAGGACCCACTAATTCACAGTTACACATTTTCCCAAAGTACAACTGATGAGGTTTGACTAACACATGGGACTTCAGTACAGTAGACCCTGGTGGGTTTGGCCTTTGAGTCAAGCAAAATAATTCAAGTGCACTTTACACCACACTGATTAGTCCCTCCCAGATTTTCCATCAGTGTTGGGTGAAGATGCACTTTTTCTGTCTTCACTGGACTTTTTGACCTGTGAGTAACTCCTGAGCAAGAAATGCTTCCCTTTCCAAGGACAAATAATAATTTGCAAAATTTTTTTAAAATGAACTCAGAGAACAACTTTTCCAAAGGCAACATGCACAGCTGCCTACTCCTGGTAAAGATAGTGTTTTATATTGTTATCTAGGGCTGTCATCAAGATCACATTCTAGTGTGTGTGTGTGTGTGTGTGTGTGTGTGTGTGTGTGTGTGTGTGTGTGTGTGTATGCCACAGAGTACTATTCAGCCATAAGAAAAGATTAAATACTGCCATTTGTGACAACAGGGATGGACCTTGAGAATATTGTGCTAAACAAAATAAATCAGTCAAAAAAAGCTAAGAACCATATGATTTCACTCATATATGGGATATGAAACTGAAACTCATAGATACAGACAACAGTAGGGTGATTACCAGAGGGAAGTAGGATGGGGGTAGTAAAAGGTAAAGGGGGCCAAAAATATAGTGACAAAAGATAATTTGACTTTGGGTGGTGGGCACACAATGCAATATACAGATTATGTGTATCATAGATGTGTGCACCTGAAACCTATATGATCTTATTAAAAAATGTCACCCCCAAAATTTAATTTAAAAGAGAGCTTGTTAAGTACTAGCATGTAGACATGTGCAATGCATTATCAAAAACAAAAAAAAAATGCTTTACTTTCTATGTAAACAAACAAACAAACAAACAAAACCCTGAATGGAAGGCTCAGTTGGTGGGAGTGTTGTCCTGCTACATCATGTTTGATCCCTGCTCTGGGCATGCACAGGAGTCAACTAGTGAATGCATAAATAAATAGAACAATACGTAGATGTTTATTCTCTCTTTCTCTCCCTCTCTCTAAAATTAATAAATAAAAATTTAAAATAAAAGATTCCATTCCAATCTTCCTTTCCAGAGCACTCTATCCATAGAAGCAGAGCCCCACTGTGCTTTCCCAATTTGACCACTACCTGTGCTGGCCATGACTACTAGATATTCAGGAATGAATTTTTCTTAATTTAAGTTCAGCTTGAATTGTGGCCATGTCTCCCTCCCTCTCCACCGATCTCTCTAAGTCTAGTGGAAACAATAGATGCCCTTCTTTCTTTCCTTTTTCACAGCAAGACCCAGGGGTATAGGGTGGGGTTCTCCAGATTGCACCTGGAGAAATTAAAACAATTCACCAGGATCCATCTGCACATTGTACTCTTTTCATGAAGGCTGCTGAGCTACTTGCTGGGAGCTACAGATGTGCAAGTTCAGGTCTCTTCAGTCTAGATATTTCTTTTTCTCAACCTTTTGAAGCATTTCCTCTCTTTTTGTGCTGATTTCCCCTCTGGAGTATGCTTATTACAATGAAATTTTATCTTTGGTTTTTGGCTGCCCATCATTGACCCTGGTCTGATTTATTTTTGGGGAATTGGACTTTCCTCATTGGACTCAGTCTGTGGGACTGTTTATCTGGGAGTTCTCCCTTCCCCTAGCTAAATAAAGTATAAAATTTTCTTCTAAACAATGTAATTATTAATTTTAATGTTAACTCACAAATATAGCTCAGTATAATGGGAAAACCAAACAAATAGGAAACTAAAGATCTTGGAGTCCACTGCTATTAGCAGTCTACAGAAAATTTAATCTCCCTTAGCTTTCAGGTAAAATGCAAGTGTAGGAATGTTTGGACTCTTAGGTCCCATCTGGTCCTAAAGTCTTATTTCCCCTTTGTGCACTGCCAACTATTCTGGGTGATATGGTTCAGTATTCGACAAGTGAATCATTTTAGGAAAGAAAATGGTCTGTAATTTGGAGAAATCAGAGAGGCAATGCTTTCTGCTTGTATTTCTGAGAAAGAAAGAAAAGAAGGAAGGAAGAGGCAAGTAATCCCAAGAGAAAATAAAAAGCCATTTAATAAAGATTTTCTCAGTTAATAGTGAATTCTGACAAAAGGGATACCCTCTCTCCTCATGCAACCTCCATCCAGCCCACTGCAAATACCCAATGGCTGGCAAACAGCAGTCAGAGAAAGCATTTTGTCCACCAAATGCTCCCTGGCTTGGAGCAGGTTGTTGGGTGATCATCACATGCTACCACCCATAGTAAAGAAAACTTTATCAGTGGTCCTGAGAGCAGAGAACAGACAGGGGAGGCATAAGGTAAAGCTCTGGTGAGCTTTACGTTCTCATGTGCTTTGTGGGAAATGCACTGGAGAATTTGAGAATGAACACAATTAGTAGCCTATATGTCTTTCTTGAGTAAGAAAGTCATTGCTTTCTCAAAAAAACACAAAAAACCCAAAACAATTTTAAAAGAAATTCCAGTTTATGTCAAAAGATTTCTCTCAGATATGTGGGGATTTTGTTGGAGAGAGCAGCCTTTTTATGGTTTAAGATGAATAAGTCATGTGAAGGAGTTGTTAAATGAAGTATTCTAGTATAGATTTACAGTTGGAATGGCTAGGTGGTTGGAAAGCATGTTAGGTAAAAGAATTTTCTACAAGTCAGATGACTACCATTACTGGGAGCTGTTTTCATTTTCTGTTGAGGACTTTACTGCATTGAGTGGGTTTCCAATTCCAGCGGGTTTTGCAGACATTTTCCCCTCTTTGTATAGATAGAACTAATTTCTTCCATATCTGCTCTAGGTGGACCCTAGGATCTAGTGCCTCCAAGTTGTGAATGGTTTCCAAAGCACAGAATGTTTTACAGGATTGTTAGAGTTATATAATGAGTAAAATTTTGGCATTTTCATTAAAAAGGCTATGATTATCGTTAACACAATTTTCTTTGTTTTGCAGAGTTCATCCAAACAATAATAAAAGAGCAATTAGAAATACGAAATCATAGGAACTCTCATACCATGTAAAGGTCATTAAACTTGGCAGGAATTGTTATTCAAATTTTTTCCTCATTCTGGGAGAATCAAGATGATGGAGAAGTGGAAGTCACACTGACCTTCTCCCAGAAATAACCTGGAATTACAACTAAATTGTAGAGAAATCACCTGGAACAAACAACTGAACAATAGCAAGAGAGAAGCCTTGTAACCTTGGAGACAGAAAAATACGCTTTAGTGCAATCTGACAGGTAAGGAGTGTGGTAGAGACTCAAGAAGGTGAGTGGGGTGCCCATAGACAGCTGCACCAGAAGGATATTGAAAGGGCCAGTTGGATCCCCTGAGAAGAGTGGGGTCTAAACCAAAAGTAGGGATCTCCAGCCTCCAGTAACAGAGCCCAAAAAGTACACAAAAAACAGCCAGCTGTGAAAAGCGGCAGGGTTGCTCTCTGTCAGAGACAGGCAGCTGAAGATGCAAAGAGCCATTTAAAGGGCCAATGCATACATTTTTATTTGCATCCATGTAACCTGGGCTCCAGCAAAGGTAGGGCAGAGTGGGTTGCAGAAGCTTGAAGAGAGACTAGGGAAGGAGGCTTTGGGGAAAGAACTGAGAGAGTGGCTGTCAGGATCTCGGTGCTGACTCATCACCCACGTGGCAGCAGCCAACTTCTCAGGCAGAGCCCACTCCCCCTGAGCAGCAACAGGATCAGACAGCCCAATAGCCCTGCCCCCAGGTGGGATTCAACCCACCCTATGCTGTCTAAACTGCTTGCTGCTTGAAGAGTGGTGGCCACAGATAGTAGATCCCTGGCTAAAGGGGGTGCAGCGTGGTCTGGAGATACTTGAGGGGAGATGGGGTGGAAGCATTGGGGAGAAAATGGAGAGAGTAGCTGGGGAGATCCAGGTGCTGACTCATTCCCCACATGGCAGCACCTATCTGGCTCAGGGAGAAACCAGTCTCCTGAGCCTCAGCAGTACAAGGGGACTCAATAACCACACCCCCAGGAGGGACTCTGCCCTGCCCTGAGCTCTCTAAGCAGATCTGCTGAGTGCAGAGTGACTTGATTAACAGCTGAAGGAGACAGCCTCAGACGGTATATTCCTGGAAGTCTCAAAAGGGCTGCCTAAAGTCAGACAGGGACAACACCTGGCATCATCAGAGGCAGATTCAGAAAGTAAAAACAGTAGTCTCCTACTATAAAAGTTCTCACCACAAAGCCAGGAAATCAAGACAGATCAACTTATGAAGAAGAAGCAAAAAAGTCTCACAAATAATGGGAAGACAAAGAAATATCCCCCCACCTTGAAGGGAAGGGAGGAATGCCCTGACCAGAAAGAGAAATAAATGAAATACAGGCAAGTCAACAATCAGATTTGAGTTCCAAAAAACAGTTATATGGAAGCACAATGAGCTCAGTGAGAATTACAAAAATCTACAGAGAAACTAAGAGGAACTTACTGCAAACTATATCAGCATGTAAAAGGACATAGAAACTATCAATGAGAGTCGAGAGGAAATGAAGAATACCATTCGTCAATTGAAGATCAGAGTAGAAGGAATCAAAAGCAGACTAGATGAAGCCAAGGATTGAATCAGTGAGCTGAAGGACAAGGTAGATAAAAGCTCCCAGAAAGAGCAAGAAAATGAAAAAAGACTCAGAGAATGAAGAGGCATTGACGAAAATGCAGGACAATCTGAAACATAATAATATCTGTATAATAGGGAAACCAGACGGAGAAGAGAGGAGGAAGGGATGGAGAACCTGTTTGAAAAAATAATGATGGAAAACTTCCCTAATTTGAGGAGAGAAAAAGTCACGCAAGTCAAGGAAGCACAGAGGGTCCCATTCAAGAGGAACCCAGTGAGGCCCCCTCCAAGACACATCATCATTAAAATGGCAAATATCAAAGACAAAGAGAGAATCCTAAAGGAAACAAGGGAGAAAGAGGTGATAACATATAAGGGAGCCCCAATACGGCTAGCAGCTGACTTCTCAACAGAAACTCTGCAAGCCACAAGAGAATGGCAGGAAATATTCCAAGTCATGAAAAGCAAAAGCCTGCAATCAAGACTGCTCTACCCAGCAAGGCTCTCCGTTAAAATGGAAGGCGAAGTAAAGAGTTTCCCAGACAAAAGAAGGCTAAAAGAATACACCTCCACCAAACCAACACTGCAAAATATGCTAAAGGGACTGCTTTAAGAAGATGAAGAAAGAGTCTATGAATACCCAGTTTCTTTCACAGTTGCCAGTACTTGATATTACCAATATTTTTTAATACTTATTAACCTGATTGTAACAATGATGTGTTATTTTAATTGTTCCTTTATTATTTGTTGAAACTAAACCTGTTTTTGTATATTTCTTGCATATTTCTATTATTTTAAAAAAAGTTTAAATGACTTTTTGGTATTCTTTATCCATTTATCAATTAAAAGTTTGTAGAATTTTTTCCCTAAAAACACAGCAACAAATATTAACCCTGTTTTAGATGTGTGGCAAATACTTTCTTATTCTATTACTTGTCCTTTAACTTTTATATATATACTACTATATTGTCTTAAATGTTTAATATAGTCATATTGTCAATATTTGACTTTATAGCTTCTGGGTTGGTATATTTTACTTCAGGGTAAGAAAAATATTTGTTTGTATTATCTCCTAAAACTCCTTAGATTCTGTATATTTATGTTTTAATTAATTAATTATTTTTATTTTAATTTTTGTTCAAATACATTTGTCTCCACCTTCCCGCCACCACTTTCCTCTGCCCCCTCCCCTCTCTCTCCTTCAATCCTTCCCCACTTTGGCTTTGTCCATGGGTCTTTTATACGTGTTCTTTGACTTGACCCTTCCCTTCCCTTCCCTTTCCCTGCCCACCACTCCCTTTTTCCCTCTTGATTCTCATGTGTTTCTTTTTTCCTCTCAGTGTTGCTGGTTATATTTTCCTTCCTTGTTTGTTTTGTTGGTTAGGTTCCCCTTATAGGTGAGATTATATGGTATTTGTCTTTCGCCCCCTGGCTTATTTCACTTAGCATAATGCTGTCTAGTTCCATCCATGCTGTTGTGAAGGGTAGTAGTTCTTTTTTCCTTTCTGCTATGTAGTGTTCCACTGTGTAAATGTACCATAGTTTTTTGATCCACTTACCTACTGATGGGCATTTAGGTTGCTTCCAACACTTGGCTATTGTAAATTGTCCTGCTATGAACATTGGGGTGCATAGGTTCTTTTGAATTGGTGTTTTCGGATACTCACTGTGTCAAAAGGCAGTTCCATTTTTAGCTTTTTGAGGAAATTCCAAACTGTTTTCCACAGTGGCTGCACCAGTCTGCATTCCCACCAACAGTGTACTAGGGATCTCTTTTCTCCACAGCCTCACCAGCACCCGTGGTTTGTTCATCTGTTTATGATGGCCATTCTGACCAGTGGGAAGTGGTATCTCACTGTGGTTTTAATTTGCATTTCTCTGAAGGTTAGTGATGATGATGTTTATTCATGTTTATAGTGATGATGAGCATCCTCCCATATGTCTCTGGGTCCTCTGTATCTCCTCCTTGGAGAAGTGTCTGCCCAGGTCCTTTGCTCATTTTTTAATAGGATAGTTTGTCTTCTTGGAGTGGAGTTGTGTGAATTCTTTATATATTTTGGAGATCCAACCTCTATCTGATGTGTCATTGACAAATATGTTTTTTTCATATGGTGGCTCTCTTTTCATTTTGCTGATATTTTCTCTAGCCATGCAGAAGCTTCTCATGTTAATGAGGTCCCACTTGTTTATTCTTTCCTTTATGTCCCTTGCTTTAGGAGACATATCAGTGAAAATATTGCTGCATGGGACATCTGAGAGTTTCCTGCCTATGTTCTCCTCTAGAACTTTTATGGTGCTGTAACTTATATTTAACTCACCTGAATATTTCTTATATAAGGTGTGCTCTATATTTGTATAGAGGTGTATATAAGGTATTTCTTATATAGGTGCTCTATATTTGATTTATTTCAAATAATAGTGGCCCATGCACCTTATTTTTTAAATACATTTTATTTTCCCCTTTGTTTTAAATATCAATTTAATAATATGTTACATTGTTAGATATATACATTTGTTTCTAGAATGCTTGTTATATTTCATTGATATACTTGATTATTTCTGTGCTGGTGTCATGTCATTTTAACTGATGAGACTTTATAGTGGTTGTAATTTTTTAAATGTTTTATAAATTCCTTTGACACTAAAAATTAAATGAAATCAATCTGCATTTTGAAAGAAAGAAAAGAAAAGAAAAGAAAGGAAAGAAAGAAAGAATGAAAGAAAGAAAGAAAGAAAGAAAGAAAGAAAGAAAGAGAAAGAAAGAAAGAAAGAAAGAAATTTGGAACTCCTACCTTTTGTCACAACATGGATGGAAGTGGAGAATATTATGCTAAGTGAAATAAGGCAGTTCTTGAAAGACAAATACCATATTATCTCACCTATATATGGACTCTACTCAACAAAATAAATTAAAGAACTAAATAAACCAGAGGTATGGCAACATGGAGCAGACTGAAAGTGAGCAGAGGGGCTGTGGATAGAGGACAATGGTGGAAAGAAGGGGAAGGGACTAGATAAAGAACATGTATGAATGACCAATGGACATGGATAACAGAGTGAGAATTGACTATGGGAGCAGGGAGTGGTGATGGGAAGGGTGGAGGGGGGTAAAGGGGGAAAAATGGAGATAACTGTAATAGAATAAACATGATTTATAAATTAAAAAAAATTAAAAATGACTTAATTATGATAAAAAAACAGTGGAATATTATTCAGCTGTTCGGAAATGCCCCATCTGGTTTCTGGAACTGTAGCCCTGCCGACACGCGAGAGAGCCCCAAGGCTGGAGCTAATCAAGGAGGCTTTGGGAAAACAGGCCACTGAGGAGACACAACTGTCACCCTGTCAGGGGCATAGCCCCTGCCTCCCTCACATCACCCTGCTTGGCCCTGGGATGGCTGGTTAGTCAATGATGAGTAAGACCTCTTGATGGCAGGGACAACCTAAGACAGGTACAGCTGCATGGGCATCAGGGAAGGACTTGGGAGACACAGAGAAAGGGCAAAATGACCCTCACTCCTCAGCCTTGATATGGCCAGAGTCCTAATTCTATCTGAAAGAAGTCTCCTTATTTCTTGGAGGCTCTGCCCTGCCTGCCTAGCTCAGGCTTGAAACAATATTAAAGGCAGGTACAGCCCTAAACTGGATTGGGCAGTTTCTGGAGATAATCAGGCCTAGCAGTAAGTCCCTCTAAGCATGCTTGTTCTTCCCTCAAAAGCTATGATAACCAGCTCATGCTGGAAAGGAAATTTATATTATTCATAGACCCTGACCTGAGGCAGATCTCTTGTGTTTCTTCAATTGTTATCCATGATCTCTGTCTGTTTTCTGTAAACATAGGCTTTTGCCACTGATTTATGAGCTTTGCTGTATAGTATACCCCTGTGCATATGGTTCTCAATAAAAACCATAGAGCTTGGGGCCTCCTCCACTAGAGGGAAGAGCCATGCCCCCTCTCCTGGCAGACAGAGAAAAAAAATGCAAAACTAATACACTAAAAAGCCTTTTGAACTTTAATATCCCCTATTACATCCTTACTAAGGAAGTAACTAGCCTTACTCAAACACCATACACACAAATTCTACATCTTAAGACAGCCTATTCTATTTTAGACACTAAAAACTCTGCCTTCTTTTGGGCTGAAATATGTCTTTTTAAAATCTTTGGTCCCAGAGCTGTTTTATGGCTTAAATTAAGTCTAATCATTTCTCTATATGACAAAATGTTGATATTTGTCATTGGGACATAGCCCAATTTCCTCAAATGTGGTACCTACATCTGGATATGTGTCAGATGTGGCCTCCAAACAACTCCCTTGTTCAGAACACTACAATATTTAAATTTTGGCAAGTAAATCATACTGCTTATTCATACTAAATTTATCAACAGTAAAATGCCCTTTGTTATAAATGTTCCCATTTCTGATTGCTTAGCCACATCCAACACCGCCACTCCCACAGTCAATACACCCCTATTGTTGGTGTCCATGAGTCCTCAATTTGGGTTCCTTTGCTGGCCTCTTTTGATACTTCCCTGTGCTATCCCTTTCCATTTCCCCTCTGGCCATGGTCTGTTTATTATTTATTTCCAAGTATCTCATTTTATTTTTCTCATTTCTTTGTTTTGTTGATTAGGTTCCACTTACAGGTGAGATCATATAGTATTTGTCTTTCACCACCTGGCTTATTTCACTTAGCATAATGCTCTCCAGTTGCATTCATGTTGTTGTGAAGGATAGTAGCTCTTTCTTTCATTTTGCTGCATAGTATTCCATTGTGTAAATGTATCATGGTTCTCTGATCCACTTATTTATTGATGGGCACTTAGGTTGTTTCCAGCACTTGGCTATTGTAAATTTTGCTGCTATGAACATTGGGGTGCATAGGTTCTTTTGAATTGGTGTTTTGGGATTCTTAGGGTACAATCACAGCAGTGGAATCACTGGGTCAAAAGGCAGTTCCACTTTTAGCTTTTTGAGGAAATTCCAAACTGTTTTCCACAGTGGCTGCACCAGTCTGCACTCTTACCAGCAGTATACTCGAGTTCCCTTTTCTTCACAGCCTCACCAGCACCCATTGTTTGTTGATTTATTTATCATGGCCATTCTGGTTGGTGTGACATGGTATCTCATTATGGCTTTAATTTGCATTTCTCTGAAGGGTAGTGATGATGAGCATCCTTTAATATATCTCTGGGCACTCTGTCTATCCTCCTTGGAGAAGTGTCTGTTCAGGTCCTTTGCTCATTTTTTCTTTGGATTGTTTGTCTTCCTGGGGTGGAGTCATGTGAGTTCTTCATATATTTTGGAGATCAAACCCCTATCTGAGGTATCGTTGGCAAATATATTTTCCCATACGGCTAGCTCCCTTTTCATTTTGCTGATGTTTTCTTTAGCCAAGCAGAAGTTTCTTATTTTGATGAAGTCCCGTTTGTTATTTTTTTCTTTTATGTAGCTTGCTCTAGAGGAAATATTGGTGAAAATATTACCGTCTCTCTGAGGTATCTGAGAATTTCCTGCCTATGTTCTCCTATAGGACTTTTATGGTGTTGCGACTTACATTTAAGTCTTTTATTCACCTTCAGTTTATTTTTGTGTATGGTGTAGGTTGGTGGTAAAATTTCAGTTTTTTGCCTATAGCCATCCAGCTCTCCCAACAACATTTGTTGAAGAGGTTATTTTTACTCTAGTTTATGCTTCTGCACCCTTTGTTGAATGTTAATTGACCACAGAGGCATGAATTCATTTCTTGGCTCTCTATTCTGTTCCATTGATCTATGAGCCTGTTCTTATGCCAATAACAGGATGTTTTGATTATAGTTGCCTTGTAATATTGTTTGATGTCAGGTATTGTGATCCCTGCTACTTGGTTCTTCTTTCTCAAAATTTCTGTGGCTATTCAGAGTCGTAAAAAAATATTTTTTATACATCTGTGAAATATGTCATTGGTATTTTAATAGGGATTGCATCGAATCTATATAATTGCTTTGGGAAGTATGGACATTTTGATGACTTTAATTCTTCCAATCCATGAACACAGTATATGTTTATATACTCATTTATATGAGTCTTCCTTAATTTATTTCTTCAGTGTGGTATAGTTTTCTGTGTACAGGTCTTTTACTTCCTTGGTTAAGTTTATTCCTAGGTACTCTATTTTTCTTCTTGGTATAGCAAAGGGGATTTTTTTCCTGATTTCTGATTCTGATATTTCATTCTTGGTGTACAAAAATGCCTTCAATTTCTGAATATTGACTTTGTATCCTGCTGTTTTGCCAAATTCACTTATTAGGTTGAGTAGTCTTTTGGAGGAGCATATGGAGTTTTCCATACCCTATCGTGCCATCTACAAAAAATGATAGTTTTGCTCCCTCCTTTCCAATTTGGATGCCTTTTATTTCTTTTTCTTGTGTGACTGCTCTGGCTAGGACTTTCAGTACTATGTTGAATAGATGTGGTGAAAGTGGGCATTCTTGTCTTGTTCCTGATCTTAGTGGGAAAGCTTTTAGTTTTTGCCTGTTGAGCATGATGTTGGCTGTAGGTTTTCCTTATATGGCCTTTATTACGTTGAGGTATTCTCCCTTTATTCCCA